>NC_060270.1:65616766-66309719 GCF_021613505.1 Equus quagga
AAAGAGATAGTATCTCACTTCTCTCTCTGTCAGCATCTGTTAAAGTCTAGTCTGTCAGCTAATTGCTCAATACCTGTATCTTGAATTAATCTGTTGAAATCTCTTATTTTACAATTGGAGAAACAGGCTGTGACATCTCAAATGACTCTGCAAACCTCACACAACCACATCTTCTCACTGCCAACCTAGTGCTTTTTTCCAGGCTGATCTCAGGAAAAAGGTGGGTCTTGAACTTGTCTTTGATGAACACGGGCATAGGAGCAAACGAAAGGAAGAGCATTCCTGGCAGGGGAACAGCTTGAGTAAAGGCACTGGGGCAGGAATGAGGGTCATGTGTTCAGGGAGCCTTGTGCAGGCCAGCCTGGTGCAATGGAAGGCACACACATTTTTATGGGCTTGCTAACCTCTTGCAGTTCTGAGAAAAACAATCAAGAAGCTGTCAAAGATAATAACAAAAATCTTAATCACTTAACAACTTGTCTAGTACCAAACTCTAAGGCGGAAAACACTAGATTCATATAAAGTGAATGCAAAATTGGACACATCAAACTAAATAAATGCTTTCTTCTTGTCAATGTCTCCTTGGAATCACATCACAAAGAATTCTCATGATAATAATAAATCAGAGAAGTCTTCTTAATTTATTTCAAATGCAAATGCCATTGGATAACTTTGAAGTCACTAGGGGTCCTAGCGTTTCCTGTTTGACTGATCTTAATGGAGTACCCGCTTTCTCCAGAGAGAGATGCGAGACACTACTTGTCTTGGCCTTGGGCCCCAGCATCATGCCTCAGCATTATGTGCCACCAAATTGGATGGAATGCTTTCAGGGCTCATTGAATACTTATACACACACACACATATATATAAAATCATGGAAGACTTTCTGGAGGAAAGATGATGATTATGGGAGAAGATTCCAAATGGAAAACTACTGCTTAAAACCCTTCAGTGTCTCCCTAATGGTGGCATGCAGAGCCCTCCAAACCCTCCCCTCCTTAGCTCTTCAATTTTGTCTTCCAACATTTCTCTTTCATGCCCACACATTCCAATTATACCAAACTGCTGGCAGTTCCTTGATCTATTTCTTGCTGTTTTACACCTCTGAGTCCTGACACATGCTTATTCTTCTACCTGGTGTACTATCGCCCTCCTTCTGCCTTGAGAGAATGTCTCCTTGGTATTAATTAATCCTCTCTTTTTTCCACTCTGTATCTCATGCCACCTTCCTTATGGCACTTATCTCACTATCCTGTATCCTTTTTTATTGTAGTAGGATTTCTCTGTATTTATTGCTATACTGTGAGCTTAAAGACAAGGCTCATTTATTGAATGCATCACTGGGACTCTATTACAAGTTCCTAGTAAGTAACTGATGCAAAGTAGGTGATCTGTTTGTTGAATGAATGAGTGGATGAATAAATGACTAAATGAAAGATGCAAGGCTCATAGTTTGATGAGTCCAGGAGCCAGGTGGTTGCATTAGGTAGGATGGGATGTGTTTGGTTGCAAGAAATAGACAAACCAACTTGATTAGCTTAAACAAAAATTGGTTTGTGCAGTTTTTGTGGGAGTCCAAGGTCCAGAGTTGAGTGACTTGGCTGCTCAGTGATGTTAGCAGGGCCTGGTGTCTTTCTTTTCTTCTGCTCTGCCTTCTCTGGCTTCCCCGTGTGGTTGCAAGTTGGCTTCCAGCTGCTCCCAGAGCTACAGGCTTGTAGGTGCATAATAAGAGATAGGAAGTGTCTTCTCTGAAAGCTCTCTCTGAAGAAACAGGACACATCTTCCCCAGAAACCACTGGTAACATTTTCCACTTTTATTGCCCAAATTGGATTGGATGGCACTCCTGACCCAGTAACTGTCTGGGAGGTGAGATTCACTGAGGGGTCACATGCTCTTCTTTGGAGCTGCATGGAATCGGCTTTGGGGAAAACTCCAGGGGAGATGTGAGTGCCCAACCAAATAGGGCCACTTTAAAGAAAAGAGAGCAGGATTTTGGGGCAATCACAGTGGCTACAATGAGATGGAAAGGACATACCCAAAAGCCTTTCGTGTGGTCTGGGTTGACCCTGGACTTCTTTTCCTGGTTGGGTTTGAGTTTGGGGTTCTATCTCACTGTTCTTTCCTTTTTGAAAACAAAGTAACAGTTTATTTTAAAAATTAGATATATGTGTGAGTGTATCACATACATACATCTCCATAGTTTGGTCTGAGCTTCTGCTCATGACCTGTCTGCCAAAGTGAAGGTGAAAGCACCAATGTCTGCCTGTACCCCTGTCAGGCTGAGGTGCAGCAGAGAGGGGCCCACTCTCCAGAGAAGCCGATTTGCTGCTCTTGGGGTCTGCATAAAGTTTCCTTCAGGGGACGCATTCTCACCGTCAAATGTCTTCTTCTCTACCTTGTGAGAAACTACAAGTTCAAAGATCCTGTCCAATCAAGGAAAGCTTTAGCATTGGAATTCTGGGCTCGTTTACCAGGACTAAGCCTTGGGAGGTCTGGCACATGGAGCCACAGCGTGCTCAGGGATTCATTCACGCTGTCTCTCCTAATCCTTCCAATGGTCACACTAGGGAAAGAGACCCAAGAGGGCTTCACAGAAAGGCTCTTGGCCTGGTAAGCCAGGCGTGTCACAGGCACATGATCAACCTACACTGTCACCTGCTGCCTTCATGCATTGGATGAGGTTTTCTTGTGACGCCTTTCGCTTCTGACTGGGCTGTTTACTTTTTACTTCATCATAAAAGCACAAACACGATTTACCAAACAAATAACTTCCCCTCTGAAAAAACAAAAACCAGAAAAACACAAAACCAAACCAACACACACCACCACTGCCAACAACTACTGGCTTCACAATAAGAGCATCTAGCATGAGTGAGAAAGTTTGACTTTACCTGGAACAATTTCACATCTTTTTGATTAATTCAAACAAAATTCAAATCAGTTTAAAAAGTGAGGAAACTTGGAGACAACAGGGAAAGGGTTTAGTTGCAATATGCTCATCCCGGCCTCTGCTTCACTGGAGATGTGTACTGGCCAGAAGGCTCCTTTCTTTCTCATGAAAGGAAGGAATTCATTAATTCAACAAATACTCATTGTACTATGGCCATGGACAAGACATATCTGGGCCTGCTCTTCCAGAGCTTAATTCCAGAGGGAAAGGCAGACACTGACCCCATGAATCACGATGCCATCCCGAGAATTTCAGTTGGTGATAATTGCTGTGAAGACAGTAGAACATGGGGATGCAGTAGGAAGCACTTGGGGTGGGGAGCTAAGTTGATAGGGTCAGGGAATGCTCTCTGGAAGGAGAGGAACAGAGACCTACATGACAGAAAGGACCCTGCCACAGAGAGGGATGGGGTAGTGCTTTACAGGAAAGTGGGCAGCAAAGTCAAAGTTTGAAAGTCAGGAGTGAGCTTGGCTTGTTTGGAAAGACGAGAGGGAGAAAGGGAAGAGTGGCGGATGGTTTCTGGATTCCTGTCCTTTCTGTGGGTCACCCTTGACCCTAACGTATGATTTAATCCTCACAGCAGCCATGCTGTACGCACATTATGCCCACTTCAGAGATGGACAAGCTGGCATCCAGAGCCAGTGGGCCACTTGAGATGACATAGGTGGCCAAGATCAAAGGAAAGATGGACCTCATGCCTTATCCACCAGTAGGTGAATGAGAGAAAGAGAAGATCATTTATTTCTGATACCAACTGCAAGTTTGGGAGGTTCCCAAAACCAACTTTAGGTTCAATAATTCACTAGAAGGACTCAGCACTCACTGAAAGCTGTTACGCTCATGGTTACAGTTTATTACAGGGAGAGGATGCAGAGGAAAATCAGCCAAGGGCAGAAGTATACAGGGCAGAGTCTAGGAGGGCATGAAGTGTTGAGTTTCAGTTGTCCTCCCCGTGGAGTTAGGATGGCATTCCTCTCCCGGCATTCCCTATCAATCAGAGAAGCTCACCTGAGCCTAGGTGTTCAGAATTTCTGTTAAGGCTTCATACCGTAGGCACGATTGACTGACTGTCCACATGGTTGACCTCAGTCTCCAGTCCCTCCAGAGACTGACTGATATTACATGACCACAAGCACCCACCTCAAATCACATTGTTACTCATTGTTACTATGTGTGGCCAGCTTCCGCTCTAAATCACTTCGTTAGACTATCCAATATGACCCAAGGTCCCCAGGCAAATAAAGACACCCCTATCAGGTGTGATGTTCCAAGGGCCTAGAAATCACTTCCCAGTAGTTGAGGGCAAAGGCCATGCCTCTTTCTGGACAAGGTCAAATTCTTTAGTGCACAGTGAAGTACGCATTTTCTACTGGACCCTGCTTCAGTGCTGCTCAGGCTTGTGGCACACACATTCCTCTTCTCTTGGTCCTCTAGTCCCTGTTGGATGGCAGTGGGTGCAGTGTGTGGCTGGGCTGTAGCAGAGAAGTGCTTTCCTGCATTGGCAGGCACACCTGGGCATAAGCATCTTCTATCCACCTCAGGTGGAACATTTTCTCACCTGCCAGGCTTTCAGGCTCCAGAGAAGACGTTGGTGGGAGGTTATACCTGGGAACCAGTCTGGGAGCATGATGGAAAGCACCCTTGACTGGTTGCCCTCACAGAGCACTCTGTTCAGAAAGGGCAAAGTGGAGGAGAGGCAACAAGCTGGCACTCTCATACCATCGCTGAGGCAACTGCTTCAGCCCAGTGCCCTGGGTCCTTAGGATTCCTTCCTGAGCCTCATCTCTTCTCCTGACCAGAAAGTTGTCAGCTTTGTTGGAGGGCAGCTACACTGCTTGTGAATCCCCTCTGAGCCATGACAATTCAGGCAGCTGCCTTTCCCATTGTGATAGCAGCTGGCATCCGACAAAAAGAGGGGGGGAGCAGAAATGCCAGTGGACCCATCTGAAATGGGTCCTGCTTCCTGCCACAACTCTGAAGCCTCCATATCAGGGCCTGTACCCACCCATCTACAGTAGCTTTAGTCTAAGCTACTGTACCTGAAATGGCCCTTCCTTTTTACCCTTGTTCTCTCCTCTCAGATCTACAAAGGTCTGACCTAATCTGCAATATCCCTCCAAGTCGCCCCCACAGAGAGGCGGTGTGGTGGGTCAATTGTAATGTGAGATCACACAGTAATCAATTCAAAAACCAAGTCTGTCTGTTGCAAGCTTAAGTCACTTGGGCGAATTACTTCAAATCTCTGAGCCTTCCTCTGCGATAAAGCATCACAGGCTTCTTCTGAGTCAGTCTGTGCACACAAGTGCTTAAGGCAGGGATCACTACATTATTAGCTATCATTATTGTCACGGTGGCTGTTGTGAGGATTAAATCAGAGAATACATGGTCATTAGTATGTCACGGTTGCTGATCGCACACATTTCCTTTCTTGCCACAGTCTTCACTGTCTTCTTTGCCTAGCTCACTATGCATAGCATTTTGGTAGCTGAATACACACACCCACACACACACACACAATCTCTTCACTCCTTGCTCTTCCTCAAGTGGGTCAGACATGGCCCAGCTTCAGACACTTGTCCTGTATTTTCTTTGCTTGTGACACTCTTTCCAAAGATCGCTGTAAGTCTCCACACTTTATTTCCTTTGGGTCTATGAGCAAACACCAGCTCCTCAGAGGCCTTCCCTGACCTCACCTTCTAAAGGGGCAGCCTCGGCCTCGCTTCCTCTCCTCCTGCTTTGTTTATCCCCTGACGGTATATTATATACCTGATTGCTTATTTTCTCTCTCCTTCATCAGAACCTAAGTCCCACCAGGACAGGGGCTTTGTTCCTAGAATAGTGTAGGTACCTAGTGGATGCTCACCTCCTGCACTGTGTTCTGATGGGTTTAGTGCTTTGTTTACACATACAGGCTCAGAGGATAGGGTCCCAGACTCATCTGTTTCCTCCCCTTCAGAATACTGCAAAAGCATTGCTTTGTGTCCCATATTCAGTGAAGACACCTAGAATTCAATTGTATTCATCCACCCATCAATCTCTTTTTAATGAAAACATATTTACTGATGTCTATTTTGTATCTGATCTGATGCTTGACTTTTAGGGACTTAAAGATGCATGTAATGTCATCCTGCCTTCGAAGAGCTCAGTGTCCAATAAATTGAAATAGCACAGGAAGAGAAATACATTTTCCATAGTGACTCAGTACAATATACACAAATACACGCACACACACGATGGAAACAAATTTTTTAAGCAACACTTTCTGCTGTTACATACTCTATTCTTTTTCACTTTTTAGAAATGCTGGGGGCAACTTACTAAACTGATTTTATGACTCATTGATGAGTTATGACGCACAATTTAAAAAACATTGCTAAAATACAACTTAGTTACTTTCCCTGATTGCATAGGGAATTATGCAATTATTTCACAGACATTCCATGTGTGCCATCCTCATCATAATAATGATGATGATTATGATGCTACTACTGCTAATAGTAATAATAATATCTTGCCATACACCAAACGCTGATCTAAGCATATTTCAGGGATTATCTTGTTAAATCTTCAAGACAAGACTTTGAGGTTAGGCCTATTGTTAGTGCCATTAAACAGATGGGGAAAATGAGCCCAAAGAAATCACAAGGTCATCTTATATGAAATCTCACAGGAGAGACAGGGAGCTAGAATCTGTCTCCAGAGCTGTGGTCTTAATCACTACACCATGTTGATTCTCTAGAGCCCCTGGACTCAGGCAAGGACCATATCTGTATTCAGTCATTGTTGTACCCCCACGTTTGAGAGTCCCTGGTTCCCCTCCTGGGCTCTTTCTCCATTTTAGTGATGTTATCTCTCCATCTCATAGTGTGGTATAACAAAGAATATACCTGATCTGTGGGCCCGGTTCCTGGCACAGAGCTTAAAAACCCTTGGAACTTCTTGAGTTACAGGAGTGTTTGTTATGCTAATGAAGTGACTCATGGTGGGTCCTTAGGTAGCTTCAGGATAGGAGATAGTCATCAGAAAAACCTATTTCATAATTAGGGGGTTGGAACTTTCAGCTACCCAACCTCTGGGTGGGGAGAAGGAGGCTGGAGATTGAGTTCAAACATGTAGCCAATGATTTGATCAATCATGCCTATGTAGTGAAACCCCAATAAAAACTCTGGACACCAAGTTCAGTGGAACTTCTTTGTTGGTGAACACATTGATGTGCTATGTCATGCGCTGTAAGGTGTCATGTGTTGATTCCATGAGGAGAGGGCACAGAAGCTCTGCCCCCAACCCCCAAGACCTTGCCTTATGTATCTCTTCATTTGTCTGCTCCTGATTTATATCCTTTAGAATAAAATTATAACAATTAATAAGCACTTTCAATGAGTTCTATGAGTCATTCTAGTGAATTACCAAACCCGAGAGGGTTGTAGGAAGCCCAAAATTTATAACCAGTTAGTCAGAAATGTGGTGGCCCTTGAGACTTTCAGCTGGTGTCTGAAGTAGGGTGGTCTTATGAAGGACTGAGACTCTTGTGGGATCTAATGCTAACCCTGGGGGGCTAGTGTCAGAAGTGAATTGCAGCCTACCTATTTGGGGTGGAAAATGAGCATTTTGGAATGTGTAGCTGGCCAGGCAGGACTATGGATGGCTTGGGGATTCTTGAAACTCAAGGCTGTCGTTTGAAGTGGGGGCAGCCTTGTGAAAGAATTTGCCCAGATTGTGGGGTCTGCACTAACTCTGGGTAGTTAGTGTCAGAATTGAATTGAATTGTAGGACACCCAGTGAGTGCCAGAGAATTGTTGTCAGAACCCTCATAGTAATCCTAAGGGATCTTTGCGCTTTACAGCCTCTCATAGCATCAATATGCACCATCAACTGAGAAGCTCATTTTAAAAGACACACTAATAGTTAATGAGACAAATTGTGAACACCACACCTACCACAGAAAATCATGTTTTCATGTGCATTATATTACATATCAGTCTGTCAACAAGTTTTTATTTGGGGAAGGCAGATCTTGCCAGGGCCAGTGAACTCAGACTGCACAGACACCAAAGAAAGAGCAGAGACTTTGGAAAGGGACGCCCCTGAGCTAGAGCTCTGGATCTTTCCCTTATTAGTGCTATGAACTGAGCTGGCGTCTTGGTCTTTCTGGGCCTCGGTGTCCCCCTCATCTTCATCCACTGATGGTAGTAAAAGTTTTAATAAACTTCCTCCTGTAATTAGTTTCAAGAAATGGCCAACTCAGTACACCATCCATTCCTTTCCAAAAGCTCTTGAATCTGTCCAGTATGTGGGTCAGATATTTTAACCACAGTGGTACCCTGAGGCCTTGCATTAATTCAACATTAATTCAGAGGTGGTCCAATGATCCCAGTAACTCCCCTTCCTTCAAGAGCTCTCTCTGGTGAAGTGGTCCTGCTGCATGGACTTCTACAGTTCCCCTGTCCTCAGATGCTCCTGCAATCCCTCTTGAGTGTTTCTCTCCCTGATGCATTGTGTCTGTCTAGCCCCCACACGGGCAGCCTCAGCACTGTGCGGACAACTGCTTACTTGCAAGCTCAGTGCTCACGGACACCAAACCTCTATCAGTTTTTCTCAGGGATTGTAACTGGTTTCCTTTCCTGTGCACAGTAATCTTTTCTTCCTTCTCTCACCAACTGACTGTGGCTCCCTGCCTCCCTGCACTGCCAGGGCGTCCATGCCAGCACCCTCTAGACTCCACTGCTCTCCACCTAAATCCTAAAGTCCTTTCCCCTGGAGCCTCATACAATGCGTGGCCATGAGATTTCTGCTCATTCTTATTTTATTTTCGTATTGACAGCGAAAGTGAGACGCTGATGTCTATTTTGCAGAGCAGTTAAAGATGAAATAAGAAAACGTACGTAAAGTGAGACGTTGCTGCAATTGGAGACGTATTAATTTATCTTCTCCCTCCACCCACACAGAAGCAGGTCCCTGTATTCCTCTGGTACGGTTTGGCCACAGTGGAGGTTTTTGGCCCATTACTGATGGCCACAGGCCTCTCCTGCCTGGGCTGTGGTCTGTGCTCTCCCGTTCAAGTTACATCTCAGAAAGTCCATGAGTTCTTTTTCCCTCTGAGTGTGGCTGGGATTTTCAGCGCTGGTACCTGTTGAGAGAGTTCACTTCAGAGACATTTTTTCCGCTGGATGTTTGGATTCTGGGTCGACCCTCACTGTTTCAGAGCAACTCTTTCTCCCTGACTGCAAGGAGAAGGGAAGAAGGGGCTGCCTTAGGAGTTCTACGGCCAGAAAATCACCTCATTTCAGAAATGCAGGGGAGTGTCCCCCACTCTACCCTGCCCTACTGCCCGAGATCCATGTGAGGGCAGGAAGAGGGAGGAGAAAGGGAGGTCCCTGTGTCAGCCCTACACACGCAGACATCTGCGTGCACGATGGGAAAGGCGTCCTCTTGTACTCCCAGGTGATCCTACTTGGCTCTGAAGTGCATTCAGAGGCCCTCTGGGACTTTTAGATCTTACATCCGGAGGCCAACTGTCCAAAAACCTCTCCTCTTTAGTGCCTCTGGAGGGGAAGAACTTAGGGCTTTCCCTGAGCTAGACCATTGGGAAACAGCAGAGTGGGGACCAGAACCCGGGGACCCAGGACAGAACATCAGAGAAGTAAGAGATCAAGAGACCAAGGGTTAGACTACCTTGTTTTCTGAAAATTAAACTGAGTGGGAGGTTATGAGCCTTGCCCAGGCCACACAGGAAGTATGTAATGTGTTTTCCTGCTGCTCTGCTTGGCTTTGTACAGGACCTAAAAGGCCAGTGGTAACTTTCAAGGCCAGGCCAGGGGTTCAGCCATCAGGACAGGCCAGACTTGTGACCTTCAATCTCGTCACCCCTCTGACATTTCCTCTCATGTTTTCCTGAGGGGTTTGGAACGGGAGTTCAGGTTGACCTTTATGTGTTTTCCAGCACATGCTGCCTCTGCACTCAGGCCCTGTGGATCTGCAGATGGGACCTGCTGGCAGCACCCCTTCCCAGTAGATTGGCAGCTGTGTTTAGGGTTGATGGTGAGGAGAAGAGAAAGATCTGAAGTTAAGGTCTGAACAGCTGAGCTCAAGTCCCAGCTGCATGGACTTCAGTATACTAACAGATTATTTGTTGTTTACGTGAAATCCAAATGTACCTGAGCATCTTGTGTGTTATCTGGCAGCCCTAGCTGTAGGGAACCTAGAAAATGAGGAAGATGGAAACCCCTTCAGCCCCTACATGGTCTGTCCCTCTGGGTCATAATGCTTTTGAGTCTGAGAGTTATCATGAATATCTAGAACACTCTGGATATCTAGAACCCTGTGAATATCTAAAACACCCTGGATTACCACGGATTAGGATCCTGCAGCAATTCTAGGGAACCGACCATTCACGCTGCCCTTGAACTGGATGAAGGCCGGGTCCTGCTGGCTTATCTGGTTGGATGTCACTCTCACACTTTCTAAGGGGGAACATCTGATTGGGCTGAGTTGTTCCATCCTAAGTTGGAGGTCCTAGTTTGGTGAGCCCCCATACTCTACTCATGTGCCTTCCTTTGGCCCAAACTATTTGCCACTTTTGGTCCAACCAGTCATAGTCAGGGAGAGAAATCATGAGGACCTACTCATGAGAGGATCTACCCATGGATGTACTTCTCAGAAGGGGCTGACACTTAGTGCTCCACAAACTATGGGGAAAATCCTTTTCTCCATGTTAGTTACCCAGAATCTAATGAGAAATGAAAGTAAACATGATTTGAAAGACATAGATCCGTTTGAATACAAGGTATTATTATGTAGATCTCAACTCTAGAACCCACAGCTATTGATTTTAGAAGTCACGTATGCTTTTGGCAGATAGACCAGCACCCCCTTGGAGCTCTCTAAAGTACGTTCACAGAGCCATCTCCACCACTATATGAAGCTGGCCTTACTACAGGTCACCATTTTTTGCCTGCTCAAAAGTGTTTGCGGGGCCGGCCCCATGGTTGAGTGGTTAAGTTTGCGCACTGTGCTTTTGTGGCCCAGGGTTTCACCACTTTGGATCCTGGGTGCGGACAGGGCACCACTCATCAGGCCATGATGAGGTGGCGTCCCACACAGCACAACCAGAGGCACTCACAACTGGAATATACAAATATGTACTGGGGGACTTTGGGAAGAAAAAAAAAAAGAAAAAGATTGGCAACAGTTGTTAACTCAGGCACCAATCTTTAAAAAAAAAAAAAGTGCTTGTATCACAGTCACTAAGAATGCAGAGGTCAGATTTAGCTCCCAAGTGGGCACTGCGCTTTTTAAATCCAGAAAATTTACCTTACAACCTAGATTTACATCTTCTCTTGGAACATCAGATCTGGGACCTCTGGGACCAAATTTTTTCAATGCAACAATTGACCAGAGTTAAGTAGTGGCTGCCTCTGTAGACAGTTCACGCTTACTCTAATCTCCACAGTACCCACCACTCCTCCTTATCTCGCACTCAGCCCATTTTACTCATTCACGCTAACTGCCTGGCTTCATTCGTTTCCTACCTCAATGTTGTCCTCCACATTATCTGACCAGAAGGCTGAGTGTAAGCTGAATCCAGGTAACTTCATTCATTTCTCCTGAGTCTACCACTGTCACTCATCTGTTCATTTATTCAACAAACAAACAATGAGTGCCTGCATGTGCAGAACTATTCCAGAGGCATGGACAAATTTAAACACGAGTATTTAAACATGACTTGTATCTGCCCTCAAGGAAGGGAGTTTAGTTGGGAAGATGGACAAGCTGACAAACACAGTATAATATCATACTAATTACATGGACGGGAATAGAGGATACTTTGTGAGTGCAGGGGACAACTGATCCCATAAGGGTACACAGGATGTCAAGGAAGAACGCCGGCCTTTCCAGGGAACCAGTCTTGTGCTTGGTCTGAAGGATAATCAGGACTGACCCAGGGGGAAAAGAAAGTCAGGGTGTTCCAAGCTGGGAAAGAGCAGTTTGTGAAAGACAAGAGGTACTGTTGCATGTGCACAGAAACAGGCCAGTATGCTTGGGATGGGATGTGCAAGGGGATATGGAGGGGCACTGACAGCATCAGCTACACATGAAGGAGCATGGAGGATGAGAAGGTAGGATCTGTGGGGCTGCCTAGGCAGCCATCAAGCAGGCGGAGGTCCTAAATCCATGAGTACTAAGGATCTGTGCCACTGGTAGGGCCAGAGGGGGTCATGAGCCATGGAGGAGCTGGGGTATAGATGAGCACAGCCCCAAGAAGACTGTGCATGCCATCCTTAGAGTGCTCTGCAGAGCAGGGGCCTCTAGTGGATGCAGCTGCTGAGCCAGAGACACACCTGGCTCCTCCTCACCCCCAGCAGTGACCTAGGAAGACCTCTGGCAGCTCTTTCTCAGCCTCTAGCAGAGGGAGGGGGAGCACAAGTGAGAATGCTGACCATGCCCCACCCTACTCTGCATTTCTACAGCCAGATGCCTGGGTCAAGAGAAGGAAACACTTGTCATCCGATACAAGGTTGAAGGTTTAAACTGTGTTAACATTAAATAACCCAAACTGACTGAGACTTGCAAGTTCTGCACAAAATGTCATTAAGGGACAAGAAGAGAGTTTGACAGAGCCTGGTTGAAAGCAGTGATTAGAATAAATAAATAAAACGCTTACATATTTGGACTCTATTGGCTATAGATTGCCTAATACGCTGGTTACAAAAGGTTGAACGAGATTTATGTTAGATTGGAGGACTTATTTGAGGGGTTGATTCTGACGTCCAGAGTCAGACAAAGAAGGACTAGGAGTCAGAGGGGTCAGGAACAACTATGGGAGGCATAGGGCACATCGCGGCAGCAAGGTGACTGACTGGAAAGCAATGGCATCACCCATCAGCAGGTGAATGACCAGCAGGTGAGCTCAGGGCTCAGGCCAGAGGCAGAGCGGTTGACTCACCCAGGTGAGACTGTTGAGGACTCGGGCAATGAGCAAAGAAGACGTGAAAAAGCAGCATGAAGCAGGCGGCGATGGCGCTCGGGGGTGGCGGGGCAGGCACGCTGGCTCTGTCCACGTTGTGGTCGGAACGTACAGGTAACAGGTGTCTCCCTGGGTGCGTGTCCTTCCAAATACAGGCCAGCCACCTTCTCGTGTCCACAGTGACCGTGGATACATACAGATGAGCGTGTCTGTTATGTTTCCTCTTATTCTCAATTACCGTGAATGAATTTCTGCAGAATCCCCGAGAAGTGGGAAGATTTACAACAGATTAACTTTCATTTAGTTTAACGGAATTGTCTAAATGCATAAATCCAGGCCTGCCTCAGGCTCATGAATTTTTATAGCTCCTGCTTGGTCGACAATTCTTTCTTCCCTTTCTTCCCCTCCTCCGCCCCTCTCGCTTCCCTGCCTACTCTTCTCTGCCTTCCGAGGCTGCCCGGGTTCTGCGCCTCTGTCAGACACTTTGTGAGCCAGGAGATGAAAGCTTCCAGAGGGCTCTGTAAGATATATTTATGGCATGTCTCTGCAAATACTTCTGTTTAGTCATAAATGAGTATAATGAAGCATGACAAGCAATTTGCTGCATGGAAGCTGATATTAACGACTTGACATATTCATATCTACTTGTGTGATCAGATTTTTTTTTCCAGTGACATATTCTGGTCCAAAGTCTTGTATTAGAAATACCCTTTGCCCCATATTAAGATGAAAAAAATCTTCTCAAGTTTCCATATTATTCTTGTGGATATGGAGGAGCTCATTTCTTTATAGTTAATGCAAACCTTACTGTGGGACGCCAGCTATAGAGAGGAGACAGGTTTTCCATTAATTGAATCAATATAATTTCTGGCCTGGCTGCTTCTGTTAGACCCTGGGGTGTGTGATGAGCTGGGACTGAGATGGTCTCATCCACACAAGCGCACAGTCTAGGGAGGTGGCCTGGGATGGACCTACTCTATTTCTTGCCTAATGTGACCTTCCTGCAAGATTGTCCTGGAAAGTTCCCAGAACAGCTCTGGGAGTGGTGGTGACCATAATGACCACACACTGGGATAAAGCAGAGCAATAATGTGGGGAATTAGCACGTTAACCAGCCCATTGTGCTCTCTTCCATGGCTGCCCCCTTTGGAGCCATTTTGCCAGGGAGGGAGCTGTCCAAATCAAAGGATCCCATAAGGAAATACAAGCTCTCAGGTCATTATGTAGGAAGCTAAGGCCAAGGTGATAAGAAATGAGAGAGAGAGGGTCTGGAAGACAGTTCAGGCCACATGTTCCCCTGCACTGAGACTAGGGAAGCTCTGAGCTGGGGGAGAGGGTGGTGAGGAAAGAGATGGATGGAAGCAATGTGGGGTCCTGCCCTTGGGCTGTCCCCCAACTTTATGAATTAGGGAGAACCTGGAGAGAAGTCACTTTATACCCCATGAGCTGAGAGGTGCTTTGTTTCATCGTGACTTGACTTGAGGAAGGTAGGAGCCTTGAAGCTCTGCTCTGCACCACAACCCGGGGAGAGTGAAGGGTGAAGGGTCAGGACAGGGAGCAGCACAGGTTCAGTTCCCCCGGGACGTTTCCTTTCTCCATCCTCAAGGGTATTTTGAGCATTAGAATGGGAATAATGCAGCTATCAGGTGCAGATACGCCGATGTATCTGAGACTGGAGACAGAGGACCAGCGAGGAGCTGTTGATAACAACCTGCTCATATCGTGGCTCGGGCCAGAATGGGGCATGGCGGTGGGAGTGGCTGTGATTCAACATGACGAAGAGGAGGTCTGTGTGTCCGAGAAAAGATAGAGGAGAGGAAGAGTCAGGTGTGACGGGAGGATGGCACCTGGCCGTCTCAGCCACGCTTGATTCCAAATCCTCCCTCCCTCCCACCAGCCTCAGGGTGCGGTTTCCCTTCCACCACTCATTAGCTGTTTGACCCGAAACACAGATGCTTTATAGATTTAAAAGCAGTAAGAATGTTTGAACCCGACTTCCTATAACTCCATGATCAAAATAGACCTTGCAGAACAAACCCTGCATTGTTAGCTTTGTCTCAGAGGCCCTGAGGATTTCATAGAAATACGAGAAAAGAATCCCGTGAATTATCTCCTCCTCAGGAGAGATAGACCCTTTCCCCAAAGCTATTTCTTAACATCCTAGGAAATGGAAGAGGATAAAGCAAAACTTCTCTTGAGATAGTCAAAAATAAAATTAATTCCTGTTCTCAGGGGGAGAAAGCACAGTGCCAATTCCTCTCACGGCACCTAGCGGCTGCCCTGCCTCTCTGGCCATGTGCGGGCGGCAGCTTGACCTCCAGGCACGTCCACCCCGGCCCCTCGTGCCTTGCTCCTGATGGCAGCAAGGCTCGGGAGAGAGAAGACTTCCGGCCGTAGAGGGCACAGGTCTGGTCACCCAGCTTGACCGATATTTGAATATGATGGCTATAGCGGGGTGGAAAAGAGGGCCCAGGCCCTTCTGGAAGAACACATACCATGAGAAAAGGAGGCAGATCAGAGCTTCTGATTTCTGGACTGCAACTCCAACCCTGACAAGATAGCCTGGACCTATTATGTCCTCCAGCAAGACTTCTTGGTGGTTGTAGCCCCATGGCCCATCACAGTTATTTGTGACATAGCCAAAGCCCTTGCCTGACTTCTCATAGCGTGGACTTTTTCTTCTGGTTACCTAGATATCAGTGTTTTATTTATTAACAAGTATATACTCCCGCCTTGCAGTTATTTGTATTGATGCGTTGTTTTCATCTAGACTGTGAACTGCTAGGGGCCAGGACCATGGAGTATTCATCTTTGCTTCCCCTCATGGCGTCTGAAAGCATCATTCGGAGCGCAGCTTCTAACGGCACGGGTCAGAACCCGAGACGCAGAGCAGGAAGACCAGGGTCTGCCTCTGGTTTTATCCCTTCTAGCAGCGTGAACTTGTGCAACCGACCTAACCCTTCTCAAGCTCAGTTTCCTTATTGGAAAAGTGAGGATACCAATTTAGCTGCTACAGGGCGTTCTTGTTAGGATGAAGTGGCATGACAAGAAGTGGGCAAGTTAACATCTGGAGCTTAACAATTGATCAAAGGCAGAAATCTACGTTAAACCTAAAGCCACAATTTCCTAGTAGCAGCCAAGTATCCCTGGGACTGAGGTGAGACGGTGACAGGGAACAGACGGGAAATGGGCTTGACTGGCGTTCAGACTGGCATCCTGTTTTGAATTGGTTCCTTTCTACTTGTAGCTTAATCAGACTCACAGTATCTGCACTCATCTACCACAGGATCGTGTACCCAATAATGCATCTAATGAAGGTTCTTATCCAGAAGAGATCAGCTAGGTGATGACCCACGCTGCTTCCATACGTTTGTTCTGTTTCCACTTCTGTACAATTAGTCTGCAGAGATCTAGGCTTACTTTTAATTTGAATCCTGCTAATGTTAATCATATATATATATAAAATTAATGTGACATAGTGTATCGTATTAGAATGTACGCTACTTGAAGGTAGTAATTTTTGCCTGATTGGTTTACATCTGTGTCCCCAGCACTTAGAACAATTTCTGACTTGTATGATGTATTCGATAAACATTGAATGAATGAGCCAACAATGAGCGCCCCTGCAGTTTTCAGCCAATCATAGCAGTTCCTTTGGATGCTAAAGCAGCTTGGATGAGCCATTGTTAGGGGCTGGTAAAATGAATAAAGCTCGGCTGTGCAACGTGACTGCCTCTTGCAGTGGAGTTAATTCAATACCTGAGGCATCTCCTGGAGATTATGTCAAAACAGCTAGCTTCCTAGGCAGACAGACAAGCCTCATAAATCTGCTCAATGCATTCTCTCTCTCTTTAACAACAAAAAAATTCATTTTGAGGTAAAATGTCCTGAAGGGGCCCTCAGTAATATGCATCACCAAAACAGAGAGGGTCAGACACATCACCTCAATACCGGGAGGCATATTTCATTGCTAGTTAGTGTCAAATGTTATCTCATTTGTCAACAAGGCACAGGGGAAAATATATACCACCAGGCAGGAGCTGCGGAGCGGGCTCTCTTTTAACCAGGAGAACACGTGTTTACAGAAGGAAGACTGATTTAGCAATGGGTGCGTTTATCGCTTCCTGCCAGTGGGGTAGGACTTGTGCTCAGACCCTGCCTGAGATATCATGAAGCTAGCAACTAATTAGTATGCTCTTTCTAGTGATAGGAAACAGTCACACTCAGTTCCTCTTAAACACCACAACAAGCGCAGAAAACGTGTGCTTTCAAAGAAGTGACATATTCTTTGTGTCACACATAACTGAAAAAACCCCCAAACAACTGTGAATTATGCTGGGAAATTTGTTACTAACCTTATTTTACAAAGGGTTCAACTAAGGTCAGAGAGGGTAAATACAGTGCTTACAGGGGGCTATTTGTAAGGAGGGCACACATGTGGGTAGCAGACATGAGCTTTATTTTTACTACGTGGTAGGACAAGTTGGTCTACCTGTCACCCTCATTTAAAAATTTCATGCCATTCTCTCTTTTTTTTTTTCCTGCTTTATCTCCCCAAATCCCCCTGGTACACAGTTGTATATCCTTGTTGCAGGTCCTTCTAGCTGTGGCATGTGGGACACTGCCTCAACGTGGCCTGACCAGTGGTGCCATGTCCATGCCCAGGATCGCAGCTGGCGAAACCCTGGGCTTCCAGAGCAGAGCTCAAGAACTTAACCACTCGGTCACGGGGCTGGCCCCATGCCATTCTTTAGCACGTTCTATTTTGTAAGAATTTTAGGAGTCAAATTTCACAGAAAATCTTGGTGAGTTTTTAATTAGTCTTGGACTTATTTATAGATTAATTTGGTTGATACTATTTTTGAAATTCTCTCATGTTCTAGTATTTTGCAGTTTCTTTTTTTAACTTTGATTCATAGAAAAATAATTTTGATATCAAGAATGAAGTAGCCATCGATCTTCCCTGACTTCCCAGAGGGTTAGCCGTCTGTCCAACCACCACTTACCGACTAATCCATCTTTTCCCAATTGGTTTGACCTAACATCATATCTTCTACTAAATTCTAAATTATTTTTGAAGGCTCTTTTCCATTTCATTGATGTGCGTCTTCTATTCATGTGCCAATGTTAAGCTTATAATTACTATGCATTATAATAATCTTCTTGAGAATTATTCTGGATATATTTTTATGTTTACTTTTCGGTGTGAACTGTCAGATTAGTTTGCTTCTCCCAGCTTGCCTTCTTTTCAGAAATATTAACATCATATAAAGATACATTTACAGATTTATAGATAGGGTTTTGACAGCTTTACATAGATTTATTTATAGATTTATAGAGGCTCGATAGCCTTTTAATATTGACTTTTTCTCCTCAAAAATATAGTATGTCTTTCCACTCCTAAAAATAACTTTTTTTTCCAATTCTCACTAGCATTTACAATTTTTCTTCATAGAGCACTAGCATATTCCTTGTTAATATGTATATTTTTATTCTTCGTTGCTATTATAACTGCAGTCTTCTTCTCATTATGTTTTCTAAGTGGTTGATCTTTTTATAGTGGGGAGCTATTGAATTTTATACGTTTATTTTGTAATCAACCACTTTACTGGGTTCTCTTTTAGTTCTTAATTGTGTTCAGCTCACTCTCTTGGGCATTCTAGATATGCTCTATTATCTTTGGCAAATTACTGTGATTTTGAATCCCCTCTAATTTTATGCTTCATATTTCTTTCTCTCGTATACTTGTACTGGCAAGGACCTCTAGAATTATGATAAAAATAGCGGGGAGAATGGCCAATCTTGTTTTACTCCTGATTTTAATAGGGGTGCTTTTAGTATTTTACCATTAAGCATAATACTGGCTTTTGGCTTAATCTATTGGTACTTTATTAAGAGCTTTATTTTCACTTTACAATCAGGAATTGGTATGAATTTTATTGAATTATCATTTGTCCAGCGGGCACAGAAGTGTCTATGCCTTTTCTACTACTATGATAAATATTGTGGAGGCATTTGGCAGCTGTACATATTAACGTCCTGCAGGATTGCTTGTTAATACATTATTTAGGATATTTATGACGACATTTATTAGTGAATTTTGTCTATGTCCTATCATTTTATGTCATTGTGCTATTTTTTGTCATATTTTCATATCCATAGTAGATGGTTTCGTAAATATAATTTGGGAATTTTGATCTTTACATTCTGGGAAAATTTGGAAAGCACTTGGGTCATCAGTTCACTGAAGCACGGACAGAATTCCTCTGGAACCCATGGGATCCAGTATCCTTCGTCTCATTCCTTTGCACCCTGTATATCCTGTAAATTTGTGCTTAAATCTAGAGACTTTATTAAATTTAAATTTTATTTTATTTTTACAAGGCTATTTTGTAAGAGTTGCAGGGGACTTCCATTGGGAATGTCTGATTTTTTTCTCTTTTTATGGTATTAGTAGCTGCTGATAATCATTGTCTAAATCCATGAATTAATTGGGAATTACAATTACTGGTATCTCTATTCCTTCACTTCTTTTTTGTTTATTTGATGGAATATTTTCATAAACAGAAAATGTCTCATCAATATTTGATTATTTTGAGGTATATTCCTATAGTTAAGGCAGGATAATATAGGACAATATTTAATTTGTAGCTTTATTTTTTTACCAGTTTTCAAAATAATGAGTTGTTTCGTTAGCAATGGTATTTTGATTTGTGGTGTTGTTGCTTTTGCATCTTTATAAACTCCTGGATTTAGACTTCTTCCATGTACTTCAATCCATTGTAGTTATTAACCTAATTAACACATCCTGTCGTCTCTGGGTAATAGGATCTTGTTAAATGTGGTTCTAAATCCTTTTGACATGGACCATGCAGTATTCAATATTTTTCTTGCTTTCTGAAGGGAGAAACTGTTATAGCCTCATTCTGTACATTTTCTTTTGCTTCAGATCTGGAATCGGGAGTCATTTTTCTAAGGAGTCCTGGCTCACCTTAGTAGGAAGGTATTTAGAGAAGGCACTCTGGGTGGGAGCCATGTTTGCTACTATTGGATCCATCATCGTTTTTAGGCCTTTTTTGTGTTAAAGTAAGGACATTTTTTTGAACACTGTTTTTTAAGTTTTTACTAATATTTCAAGCTCTAATTACTAACTGTCATAGTTATTATTGATTTCCCTTATTTTATACTACATATACAATAATTTCATGATGACAGTATTAACACTGCAAAGAGGTTTAAATGTGTGTGACAATTGTTTATACCCTCAGGGTACATCCCACTGAGTATGAATATTCAAAAATTACCATTTAAAAGTTACTCAGAATATTGTCTTTCTGCATGGTCATACAATAAAATGAATACTCAGTTTGGGCCATTTTTGAAATATTTTTTTAATTTTAGGGATGCCTTTTAAATTTCATTTTATTGTAATTATGAAGTCAAATGTACAGAATGAGGTCTGTTCAGAAAGAGTCCTTAACCTTCCATCTTCTCTCCCTCACACTATGGGTGGTCACATTTAAGAAAACACAAGTTTTGCTATTATCTATTTTATCACAGCAGATATATATCCTTTTGGGATTATCTTTTGGTATTAGGAAGCTTTGCAATTTTTTTCTAGTAGCTATTTTGATAGGTATATAACTTTTAAAATAATACCTTTACTCTCTTCTTTCATTTTAGCTATTGTCTACTGTTTCCTACTAAGGACAGTAATGGAATTAGATAAAAATTTTTTCCTCCTTTTTCTCCCATGTCTGATTCGATGTGATCCCAGTCAATCCCTGAAAAGCAATAATTAAACTTATTTATACTTTTCATACACTAACCCCATTTCCCCCTCTATTTTTAGAAGTTTCATTGCTCTGTAAATCATACCCCATATAATTCACCAATTTAATGTGTCCAGTTCCGTGGTTTTTAGTGTATGCATAAAGCTGTCTGACCACCACAACAGTCTAATTCTTGAACATTTATATCATCCACAAAAGAAGCTCCATACTTATTTGCAGTCCTTTCCCATCCCCTCCCTACAGCTCCAGGTAACTATGAATCTCTTTTTCTCTCTCTAGGTTTGCCTATTCAAAACCTTTCATAGAAATGGAATCATAAAATACATGATCTTTTGTGGCTAGCTTCTTTCACTGAGAGTGTGTTTTTTTTTTTGAGGAAGACTGGTCCTGAGCTAACATCCGTGCCCATCTTCCTCCACTTTATATGTGGGATGCCTACCACAGCATGGCGTGCCAAGTGGTGCCATGTCCACACCCCGGATCCGAACCAGCGAACCCCAGGCCCCCGAGGCAGAATGTGTGCACTTAACCACTGCACCACCAGGCCGGCCCCCTCCCTCAGCATGTTTTTAAGATTCATCATGTTGTAGCATGTATTTGTAATTCAATCATTTTTACCACTGAATAATATTGCAAATTTCTGGAGCTTGTGAATGTTACTTTATATGAGAGAAAAGGGGATCTTTGCACGTGTGATTAAGTTAAGGATCTTGAGTAGGGAGGTTATCCTGGATTATTCAGGTGGGTTCTAATGTGAGCACTTGGATCATTATAAGGGAGTGAGAGGGAGGTTTCACACACACACTCACAGAGGAGAAGGCAGCGTGAAGATGGAGCAGAAAGAAATCTGAAGACGCTGGCCTTGAATATTGCAGTGGTATGGCCCGTGTGAAGGCATACTGGCAGCTGTCAGAAGCTGAAAGAGGCAAGGACAGATCATGTTCTAGAGCCTCTGGAAGGAATGCAGCCCTGTTCATGCCTTGATTTCAGCTCAATGATACTGATTTCACGCTTTGAGCATCCAGAACTGGGAGAAAATAAATTTGTGTTGTTTTAAGCCATCAGGTCTGTGGTAATTGGTCACAGCAGCCACAAGAAACCAACACATGGTTGTTTCCACTTTTGAGCTATTCTGAATAATGCTGCAATGAACATTCGTGGGCAAGTTTTTGTGTTGATATGTTTTCATATCTTTCATGTACAAGCGTTTGTGTCAACATGCGCTTTCATTTTTCTTTGCCTATACCTGTGAGTCAATTCGTGGGTCATGTAGTAACTCCAAATTGAACATTCTGAGCAACTATCAACCCTTTTCCAGTGTGGCTGCACAGTTTTACATTGCAACCAGCAATGTAGGAGAGTCCCAATTTCTCCGCATCCACACACATGAATGGTGGCTTTCTTTTTCTTTGGCCACCCTAGTAGGTGTGAAGTGGTATCTCGTGATTTTCATTTGAATTTCCCTAATGACTAACAGTGTCAAGCATATTTTCACGCTCTTATTGGCTATTTGTCTTATCATCTTTGGAGATGATTTGTCCATATTTTAACTGGGTATCTGTCTTTTGTTGAGTTGTAAGAGTTCTTCAAAGATATGGGTCCCTTTGCGTACATATATGCATATGATTTATAAATATTTCCTCCTATTTTGTCTTTTGTCTTTCTTGATGGTGTCCTTTGAATCACAAGTTTTTAGTTTTGATGAAGTCCAATTTATCTATTTTTTTTCCTTTTACGCTTATACTTTTAGTGTCACATCTCAGAAGCCATAGATTACCTAACACAACATCATGATAATCCTATGTTTTCTTCTAGGAGTTTCAAAAGTTTCAGCTCTTAGATTTAGGTCTGTGATCCACTCCAAATCAATGATTTGTGCATGATGTGAGGAAGGAGTCCACTTTCATTCTTTTGCATGTGGTTGTCCGGTAGTCCTAACGCCATTTATTGAAAAGACTACAATTACACGTTGAATTTTGTTGGCACGTGTGTAAAACATCAATTGACCATAAATGATAGGGTGTATTTTTGGATTCTCAATTCTATCACATAGATCTATATACTTATCCTTATGCGAGTGCCATACTGCCATACTCTCTTAATTACTGTAGCTTTGAAGCTAGGCAATGCGAGTCCTCCAAATTTGTTATTCTTCTTCAAGATTGTTTGGCTGTTCAAGTGGGTCCCTTGAATTTCCATATAAATTTTAGGATCTGTTTGTCAATTTCTGCAGAACAGATAGCTGGGATTTTGATGGGAATTTCACTGAATCTGTAGATAAATTTTGGGAATATTGCCATCTGAACAATATTATTGTCTTCTGATCCATGAACATGCGATATCTTTCTCTTTATTTAGATATTTTAAATTTCTTGCAACAATGTTTTATGACATTCAATATACATGTCTTGCACTCATATTTAAAAATTTATTCCCAGGTATTTTATTCTTTTGGATGCTATCACATATGGAATTGTTTTCTTAATTTCACTCTTGGATTGTTCATTGCCAATATATGGAAGTGCAATTGATTTTTATATATTGATCTTATATTCTTCAATGTTGCTTAATTTTTGATTAGTTCCATAGTGTTTTAGAGGCTGTCTTAGGATTTTCTACATACAGGATCATGGCATCTGTAAATAAAGACAGTTTATTTCTTCCTTTCCAAGTTGGATTTTTTAAAAATTTCTTTTTCTTGCCTAATTGCCTTGACTAGATCCTCCAGTGCAATATTGAATAGAAGTTGCAAAAGTGGACATCCCTTCGATTTTTCTTTATCTTAGTGGGAAAGAGTTTAATTTTTCTCCATTAAATATGATGTTAGCCGTGGACTTTATTACATGCTCGTTATCAGCTTGAGAAGTTTCCTTCTATTCCTCATTTCCTGCATGTATTTATCGTTAAAGTGTTTTGGATTTTTGTCAAATGTCTTTTTTGTTTCTTTTGAGGTGATCACGATATTTTTGTCCTTTATTCTATTAATATAGTGTATTACATTGATTCATTTTTGGATGGTAATCCAACTTTTAATTTCTGAGATAAATCCCGCATGGTCATTATGTGAAATTCCCCTTTATGTTGCTGGATTCAGTTTGTTAGTATTTTGTTGAATATTTTTACATGTATTATTAATAAAAGATATTAGTCCGTAGTTTTCTTTTCTTGTGATGTCTTTGTCTAGCTTTGGTGTTAAACTAATACTGACATCACAGATTAAGTTGGAGAGTGTTCCCATTTCTTTTAGTTCATGGATGAGTTAGTGAAGTGTTAGTATTGATCCTTTAACTGTTGGCAGAATTCATTAGATAAACCATCTGGGCCTGTGGGTCCTGTAGGAAGTTTTAAAATTACTATTTTAATCTCTTTATTCGTAATAGGTGTATTCAGATTTTTTATTTCTTCTTGAGTCCGTTTCATTAGTTTGTTTCTTTCTAGGAATTTTTCTGTGTTATTTAACTCATTTGTCAGCATACAGTTGTTCATGGCATTCCTGTATAGTTCTTTTTATTTCTGTAAAGTTGGTAGTGATGTCCCTTCTTTCATTTATGGTCTTATTAATTTGTGTCTTCATTCTTTTTTTCCCTCAGCCAATGTATGCTAAACATTTGTCCATTTGTTGGTCTTTCCAAAGAAGCAACTATTGGTTTTGTTGGTATTCTTTATTGCTTTTCCGTTCTGTATTTCATTTCTTTTCACTCTAATATTTATTGTTTTATTCTTCATGCTTCTTAATGATTAACTTGAGATGTTTTGTCTTTTTAAAATATATTCTAAATATTATCACTGTTTCAGAGCATTACTTTATCTGCAATCGTAAGTTTTAGTAAGTTATTTATTTGAAAGTAGTTTCTAATTTTCCTTATACTTTCTCTTTGACTCTTATTTGTGAATATGTTGTTTAATTTCCACAAATTTGTGAATCTCTGACATTTTGTTTTGCTATGAATTTCTAATTTAACTCCATTTTGGTCACAGACTATCTACCATATAACTACGAGTATTTAAATTCTCTGAGGTTTATGTTATGATAGACTAGCATTTAGTCTATCTGGGAACACGTTCCTTGTGTGCTTGAGAAATATGTGTAGTCTGCTGCTGTTGAGAGGAGTGCTGTGTAGCCATCTGTTAGCTCTAGCTGGGTTAGAGGTGTTTTACAGGTCTTCTATTTACTTATTCATCTTATGCCTAGATGTTCTATGCATTATTGAAAAAGGGTTATCAAACTACCATTTGAATTATCTTTTCTCCCTTTGGTTGTGTCAGTTCTCGATTTATCTATTTTAAGGCTCTGTTGTTAGGAGCATATATGTTTCTTATATCTTCCCAATGGGTAAAATGTCTTTTTTTGTCTCTGGTAACAGGTTTTTGCCATAAAATTTATTTTATTTATATAAGTATAGCCACTATAGCCTTTTGTGTTTAGTGCTGGAATGGTATATCTTGAATGAATATCTTTTTCCATCTTTTACTTTCAACTAATTTGTGTCTTTAAATTTAAAGTGTGTGTCTTATAGACAGCATAGAGTTGAGTCTTTTTTTAAAAATCCATTCTGTCTCTCCCTTACTATTGGAGCATTTAATCTATTCATATTTATTGTAATTAATGATCAAGTTGGATTTTCATCTACCATATTTGACATTTTTTTTTACAGTGAAGTAAACTACAATGGGCGAAAGCCTAAGAAGTCTTTTTTTTCTTCACTTTTTATTGAGATTATGATAGTTTGCAACCTTGTAAAATTTCAGATGTACTTTATTGTTTGTCAGTCATATTGCAGGTGCATCACTTCACCCTTTGTGCCCACCCTCCCCTTTCCCCTGTTAACCGCTAATCTGTTCTCTTTGTCCACGTGTTTAACTTTCACATATGAGTGGAGTCATACAGAGATTGTCTTTCTGTATCTGGCAAATTTCACTTAACATAAGTCCCTCAAGGTCCATCCATGTTGTTGTGAATGGGACAATTTTATCCTTTTTTATGGCTGAGTAGTATTCCATTGTGTATATATATATACCATATCTTCCTTAGCCAGTCATCAGTTGATGGGCACTTAGGTTGCTTCCACATCTTGGCTATTGTAAATAATGCTGCAATGGACATAGGGGTGCATGGGACTTTTGGAATTGCTGGTTTCAAGTTCTTTGGATAGATACCCAGTAGTGGGATGGCTGGGTCATATGATATTTCTATTTTTGATTTTTTGAGAAATCTCCACACTGTTTTCCAAAGTGGGTGCACCAGGTTGCATTCCCACCAGCAGTGTATGAGGGTTCCTTTTTCTCCACAACCTCTCCGACATTTGTTATTTTTTGTTTTGGTTATTTTTACCATTCTCATGTGTGTAAGGTGATATCTTATTGTAGTTTTGATTTGTATTTCCCTGATGATCAGTGATGATGAACATCTTTTCATGTGCTTATTGGCCATCTGTATATCTTCTTTGTAGAGATGTCTGTTCAAGTCCCCTGTCCATTTTTTGATCAGGTTGTTTGATTTTTTTGTTGTTGAGTTGTGTGAGCTCTTTATATATTATGGAGATTAACCCTTTGTTGGATATATGATTTGCAAATTTTTTTTCCCAATTGGTGGGTTGGTTTTTTTGCTTCAATGCTGTTTTCCCTTGCCTTGTAGAAGCTCTTTAGTCTGATGAAGCCCCATTTGTTTATTCTTTCTATTGTTTCCCTTGTCTGAGAAGACATGGTGTCCAAAAAAATCCTTTTAAGACTGGTGTCAAAGAGTGTACTGCCTATATTTTCTTCTAGAAGTCTTATGATTTCAGGTCTTACCATTAAGTCTTTGATCCATTTTGAGTTTATTTTTGTGAATGGCAAAAAAGAATGGTCGATTTTCGTTCTTTTGCACGTGGCTGTCCAGCTTTCCAAGCACCATTTGTTGAAGAGACTTTCTTTTCTCCATTGTATGTTCTCAGGTCCTTTGTAAAAGATTAGCTATCCATAGATGTGTGGTTTTATTTCCGGGCTTTCAATTCTGTTCCATTATTCTGCACGCCTGTTTTAGTACCATTACTATGCTTTTTTGATTACTATAGCTTTTTAGTATGTTTTGAAGTCAGAGATTGAGATGTCTCCAGCTTTGTTCTTTTTTCTCAGGATTGCTTTAGCAATTCTGGATCTTTTCTTGCCCCATAGGAATTTTAGGATTCTTTATTGTATTTCTGTAAAGAATGTCATTGGGATTCTGATTGGGATTGCCTTGAATCTGTAGATTGCTTTAGGTAGTATGGACATTTTAACTATGTTTATCCTTCCAATCCATGTGCATGGAATGTCTTTCCATCTCTTTATGTTGCCATCAATTTCTTTCAGGAAAGTCTTGTAGTTTTCATTGTATAGGACTTTCCCTTCCTTGGTTAAATTTATTCCAAGATATTTTATTCTTTTTGTTGCGATTGTGAATTGGATTGCATTTGTGAGTTCTCTTTCTGTTAGTTCATTATTAGAATATAGAAATGCTACTGATTTATGTAAGTTGATTTTATACCCTGCAACTTTGCTGTAGTTGTTCATTATTTCTAATAGTTTTCCAATGAATTCTTTGGGATTTTCTATATATAAGATCATGTCATCTGCAAACAGCAAGAATTTCACTTCTTCATTGCCTATTTGCATTCATTTTATTTCTTTTTCCTTCTTAATTGCTCTGGCCCAAACCTCCAGTACTATGTTGAATAAGAGTGGTGAGAGTGGACACCCTTGTCTTGTTCCTGTTCTCAGAGGGATGGATATCAGTTTTTGCCTATTGAGTATGATGTTGGCTGTGGGTTTGTCATGTATGACCTTGATTGTGTTGAGGTACATTCCTTCTATACCCATTTTATGGAGAGTTTTTATCATAAATAGATGTTGGATCTTGTTAAATGCTTTCTCTGCATCTGTTGAGATGACCACGTGGTTTTTGTTTCTCATTTTGTTAATGTAGTGTATCACGTTGACTGACTTGCAGTTGTTGAACCATTCCTGTGTCCCTGGTATAAATCCCACTTGATCATGGTGTATGATCTTTGTAATGTATTGCTGTATTCAGTTTGCCAGAATTTTGTTGAGGATTTTTGCATCTATGTTCATCAGTGATATTGACCTGTAGTTCTCCTTCTTTGTGTTGTCCTTGTCTGGTTTTTGGATCAGGGTGATGTTGGCTTCATAGAATGTGTTAGGAAGTGCTCCATCTTCCTCAATTTTCTGGAATAGTTTGAGAAGGATAGGTATTAAATCTTCTTTGAATGCTTGGTAGAATTCTCCAGAGAAGCCGTCTGGTCCTGGACTTTTATTTTTGGGGAGTTTTTTGATTACTGTTTCAATCTCTTTAATTGTGAATGGTCTATTCAGATTCTCTATTTCTTCCTGCTTCAGTTTTTGGAGGTTGTAAGAGTCTAAGAATTTTTCCATTTCTTCTAGGTTGTCCAATTTGTTGGCATATAGTTTTTCATAGTATTCTCTTATAGTCTTTTGTATTTCTGTGGTAACCATTGTAATTTCTCCACTTTCATTTCCAATTTTATTTATTTGAGTCTTCTCTCTTTTTTTCTTAGTAAGCCTGGCTAAGGGTTTGTCAATTTTGTTTATTTTCTCAAAGAACCAGCTCTTTGTTTCATTGATCCTTCCTACTGTCTTTTTGTTTTGATTTCATTTATTTCTGCTCTAATTTTTACTATTTCCTTCCTTCTACTGACTCTGTGCTTTGTTTGTTCTTCTTTTTCCAATTCTGTTGGGTGTAGTTTGAGATTGCTTTTCTGTGATTTTTCTTGTTTATTGAGGTGAGACTGTATTGCAATGAATTTCCCTCTTAGGACTGCTTTTGCTGCATCCTAACTGAGTTGGTATGGCATGTTTTCATTTTCATTTGTCTCCAGATAATATTTGATTTCTCCTTTAATTTCTTCAGTGATCCACTGGTTTTTCAGTAGCATGTTGTTTAATCTCCACATCTTTGCCCCTTTCCCAGCTTTATTCTTGTAGTTGATTTCTAGTTTCATAGCATTATTGCCGGAAAAGATGCTTGATATTATTTTAATCCTCTTGAATTGGTTCAGGTTTGCTTTGTTTCCCAACATATAGTCTATCCTTGAGAATGTTCCATGCACACTTGAGAAGAATGTGTAACATCCTTGTTTTTGGATTGAGTGTTCTATATATATCTATTAAGTCCACCTGGTCCAGTTTTTCATTTAATTATACCATTTCCTTGTTGACTTTCTGTCTGGATGATCTATCCATTGGTGTTAGTGGGGTGCTGAGGTCCCCTACTAGTATTGTATTCTTATTGATATCTCCTTTTAATTTTGTTAATAGTTGCTTTACGTACTTTGGTGCTCCTGTGTTAGGTGCATATATATTTATAAGTGTTATGTCTTCTTGGTGGAGTGTCCCTTTTATCATTATAAACTGCCCCTCTTTGTCTCTCTTTACCTGTTTTGCCTTGAAGTCTACTTTGTCTGATATAAGTACAGCAAGACCTGCTTTCTTATGATCACTATTAGCTTGGAGTATCATCTTCCATCCCTTCACTCTGAGTCTGTGTTTGTCTTTGGGGCAGAGCTGTGGTTCCTGGAGGAGGCATCTTGTTGGGTCTTGTTCTTTAATCCCTCCTGCCACTCTGTGTCTTTTGATTGGATCGTTCAATCCATTTATATTTAGAGTGATGATCGAAATATGGGGGCCTAATGCTGCCATTTTATCACTTATTTTCTGGTTCTCTTGCCTTTCCTTTGTTTCTTGTCCCATAAATTTTGGACTACCAATTCAGGTAAGTAGTTTTCTATGTTGGTTTTCTTCTTATTTGTAATTTGCGTCTCTATTCTACTTATTTGTTTATTGGTTAGCATGTGATTTATATAAAAGTTTTCATAAGATGAGATAGTTTATTTTATGATAGCCTGTTATTTTCTTAGATTAAGACCTTCCATCCCTCTCCTCTTCCCCTTCTAGGTTGTTATTGTCAGATATTTTTTTTTCCTTTCTTGTGTTGTGAGTTTGTGGTTAAAATGACAAGATTATATTTATTATTGATGTTTCCCTTCCTTTTATCTTTAATTTTATACTTAAGCATTAGCTAACCTGTTCTTATGGAGAGCTGAAATTTTCTGGTTTTGTCTTTCTACTTATCTCCTTTGCTCGGGGTTTTGTAACCCATTTCTTTTTTTCTTTTTCCAGGTATGACGGTCTTCCTGAGCATTTCTTGTGTGTGTGTGTGTGTGTGTGTTGGGGGGGGGGGATCTTGTGGCAATGAACTCCCTTAACTTTTGTTTACATGGGAAAGTTTTTATTTCTCCATCATATTTGAAGGATGTTTTCTCTGGATAGAGTATTCCTTTGCTGCAAGTTTTTGTCCTTCTGAGTTTTAAATATATCATTCCACTCTCTCCTAGCCTGTAACATATCTGCTGAGAAATCTGCTGACACCCTGATGGGGGGTTCCTTTGTAGCTTATTTTCTTCTGCCTTGCTGCCCTTAATATTTCTCTTTGTCAGTGACTTTTGCAAGCTTCACCACTATATGCCTTGGGGTTGGTCTTTTTACATTGATAAAGTTTGGAGATCTGTTAGCTTCTGCCACATGGAGTTCCATCTCTCTCCTCAGGTTTGGGACGTTCTCAGCCATCATTTCTTTGAACAGGCTTTTTGCAGCCTTCTTCTCTTCTCCCTCTTGGATACCTATAATCCTTATGCTGCATTTCCTAATTGAGTTGGATATTTCTCAGAGAGCTTCTTCATTTCTTTTTAGTCTTAGTTTTCTCTCCTCCTGTATCTGAAGCATTTCTGTATTCCCATCCTCCAAATTGCTAATTCTGTCCTCCATGTTATCAGCCCTACTGTTCAGGAAGTCCAGATTTTTCTTAATCTCCACTACTGTGTTCTTCATCTCCAACATTTCTGATTGGTTCTTCTTTATAGTATCAAGCTCTTTTGTGATGTAGCTCCTGAATTCTTTGAGTTGTCTATCTGTATTCTCTTTTAACTCATTGAATCTTTTAATGATAACTGTTTTGAATTCGTTGTCACTTAGGTTGTAGATTTCTGTGTTTTGGGATTGTTTTCTGTGTACTTGTCATTTTCCTTCTGTTCTGGAGATTTAACATATTTTCTCATACTGCTTGATGGTGCGGATTTATGCCTCTGCATAGAGATAGAGTTTTGTTACTGTGTCCACTTGCTTCCATTGGGGGAAGGGGGCAGCAGCTATGTAATCTGCACCAACTAGAATCCCTGTCAGCTGTTCTTGAATGATCCTGGGCCCCTCCTCGGGATTGCAGTGGCCCTGTGAGATCTCCCATCAGCTGTGGGAACAATTGCAAGGGGGCTTCGAGTTGCTGGTGCCTGTTCTCACAGAGCACCTAGACACGCTCCCTACTTAGGGTCTACAGTGGTGTTACGGGCTTTTGCAGCACTGGGGAGCTGATTCACCCAGACTTGCAGCTCTGCCACTGTCAGGTCCTGCAGGATCTCACTTGTCCACTCTGGACCACAGCAGAGGTATGAGTACTGAATGCAGCCATTGGTTAGCTCACCCAACTGTGCCACTTCTGCTCTTAGGTTGCCTAGGCTTTGTGCTTGGTGTACAGTGCCTCTCCACTAAGGCTGAGTAGAGGCTCTCCTGTGGCTAGTGTGGGACCTTGGATTTTCCCACTGGATCAAGGAGCAGTCATGCTGGGGCTCCAGATTGTCCCACTTACTCACGCAGTCCCTCTGGGTCTCACTTGCCCCCTCAGGGCCGCATCAGAGCTGTAGGTGTTTAATGCAGCCAGCAGGTTGCTCACCCAGCCAAATTACTTCGGCCCTAGGGCCTCCCAGCCTTTGTGTTTGGTGGGCAGACCTCTCCACTAGGGCCGACCAGAGACTTTCTCTGAAGCCACTGTGGGACCATGGATATTTTCCCCCTGGACCAACAATCAGTCGCTCTGGGGCTCCAGATTGTTACCACCCACTCATGTGGTCCCACTGGATCTTACTTGCCCCCTCGGGCCAAAGCAGGTCTGTGTGTGTTTAATGCAGCCAGTGGGTTGCTCAATCAGCTGAGCCACTCCTTCCCCAAGGCCTCCCAGCCTTTGTGTTTGGAGGGCGGGGCCTCTCCACTAGTTCTGACCAGAGACTTTTCCTGCAGCCACTGTGGGACCATGGATTTTCTCACTGGACTAAGGAGCAATCATGGGGTGCTTAGGGCTGTAGTCACCTGTTTCCACAGTCACACTGCCGATGTGCATGCCTACCCTTGGTTACATGGTGGTGCTATGAGCATGTCAGCCAGGAGAGAGTCACTCACAGGTACTAGGCTGTCTGGGAGCCAGAGAGTTTTCACCCATCTCCACCTCCTCCATGGGGGTAGTCCATCCATCTTCTGATGTATAGCAGCATGGGTCTCTCAGGCAGCCTGAGGTGCTGTGTGGGTATCCTTTGTTGATCAATGAATGTCCAATTAGTTGTAGTTCAAAGGGGGAGAGACAAACAAAACTGCTCACTCCACCATGTTGCTGATGCCACTCTCCTCTTTTAATATTTTTAAAATTATTTTCTCATTATACATAAACGTTCCTTCAATATATTTCCTTTTCTAACTTCTATCCTTTATGTTATTATTGTTTTAAAAATTACAAGTTTTAACATTTTAAACCTTTCAACACTATTTTATAAATATTGCATTTTGCTGTTGTCTTTTGAATCAGATATAAGGAGAAAAGTTACAGACAAAACTATATTTACACAGTCTTTCATAACATCTGCCTAGTTACCTTTACTAGTGCTCTTTATTTTTTGGTGTGGAATTAAGTTGCTATCTAGTGTCTTTTCATTTCAGCCTAAAGACTCCTTTCAGTATTTGTGTAGGACAGGTTTGCTAGTGACACAGTGTCTCGGTTTTTGTTTATCTAGGAATGTCTTAATTTCACCTTTGTTTTTGAAGGCTAGATTTTCTGGATGTGGCATTCTTAGCTGACAGTCTTTCTTTCAACTCTTTGAAGACAGACATCATATTCTCCTTTAGTCTCCATGGTTTCCAAGAAGAAGTAAGCTATTAATTTTATTAAGGATCTTTTGTACGTGATGTCATTTTTCCCTTGCTGCTTTCAAAATTTTCCTTCTGTCAGTTTGACTATAATTTTTCCAGATATGGATTTTTTCGCTTGTTTTATTTTACTTGGCATTTGTTGAGATTCTTGTATGTATAAATATTTTAAGTCAAAGTTGAGAAGTTTCAGGCCATGATTCTTCAAATGTTTTTTCTACCCTTTTTTACTTGTCTTCTTCTTCTAGGACTCCTATTATGTGCATGTTTGTTTGCTGGACAGGTCTCAGGCTTTATTCCTTTTTTGTTTATTCCTTCTCTTTCTGCTTCTCAGACTGGATAATCTCTCTTGACTTACATTCAAGTTCACATATTCTTTCTCCTGCCTGCTCAAACCTGTTATTGACCTCCTTTAGTGACTTTTTCATTTTAATCATTGTACTTTTCAACTCCAAGATTTCTATTTAGTGTTGTTTTACAATTTCCATATCATTATCAATATTGAGATGTTGTATTCAATATAATTATTGATATTCTCTATTTGACAAAACATAGTTCTCATTTATTCTTTAGCCATCATTTCTTTTGTTATTTGAATATATTCATAAGAACTACTTTGTGATTTCTGTCTACTAAGTCCAAAGTCTGTCCCCACTCAGGAACATTTTCTGTTTGGTACTCTTTTTCCCCATGTATGTTGCATACTTTCATATTTCTCATAATTTTTTGGTGGAGAACTGGATACTTTAGATAATATATTGTAGCAATTCTAGTCAGATCCCTTTCCCCTCCCCAGTTTTGTGTGCTCTTACCTTTTTTTTTTTTCTGCTATTTATTTTCTTGTTGGTGCTTTTTTGTTTAGATAGTTACCTGGACTAATTTGATAGATTCTGTATTCTCTGCAATTTAAGTCATTGAGATCTCTGTTACTTTTCAAAATGTTTTTGTTCTTTGTTATGCTTAACTTCCTAGAGTTCATCCCCAAATCAGTTCTATGTAATAGCCCGCCACTGCAGATTAGATTTCCTTAAGTGCCTTGCTTATTTTTCTTCCTCCCTTTGCTGCAGGGATCTGTGTAAGAAGGCACACCTTCAAACTTCAGGCAGTTAACAAGACAGTCTTAGCTTTCACTTCTTCCACATGTGGGTTTCAAGTTCAGCCAGAGAAGAGTGTGTCTTATCTTTTACCAAGTCCTTCCTGGGCATATGCACAGCCTTGTGCATGAGCACAGACTTTGATATCTCCAAGAATATATCAGAGTTTTTCAAGTTCCCTATGGTCATCTTCTTCTCCACCATTTCCTCTTATATTCCTGGCTAGGCACTTGTTTGCCACAAGCAAAACAAATCATAGCCTTAGGCAGCTGCAATATTGTCAAGAGATTGATATTACTTTGGTAATGACCTAAGGGTAGACTCCTTCCCTCACCATAAGCTGAGCTCTCAGTCAAATTGAAGAGCCACAAAGCCTGGGAATAGAGAGTTTCCTGGCAGCTAGAAATTCAGACGCATATTTACTGTGCCCTGAAGATGGTGCTTGTAATGGGATTTCAGAATAGGTCAGTCAACTTGGTTGTCTGTAAGAATACTGGCTTTTCATGGCTACCACACTAATAAGCTGGGAGGAAGGGACATGAGAATAACCCCAAATTATAAGGTCACATACTCTGCTGTGTTATGGAGTTTCCGTAGTTTCTCTTAGAAAAATGATTTTTAGTTTTCTGTGTCTTTGGTTAATTTCCAGAGTTCTGAATTTGCTTAATGGTTAGTTTTGTTTTGCCAGTGGGATTTTTTTCATTGTTTTTGTGGGAGAGCAGTTCACTATGGTCATCACTCCACTATTCTGGTTGATCACTTCTACCTAGTTTTGATAGTTAAGCTAAATGCTTAGGTAGCACATTGTCAGTGCTTATTCCATGGTGTTCCTTATAATCATGACTTACATACATGAGAAAACACATATTTCATGTTCAAAACCTGCCTTGATGTAAGTTCAGTCATTTAGGTTGTCTGAGGCTCATCCTTTAGATTCTTCTGGAAAGAATCATGGATGGAATATTTCCTGTATTCTTGTATAGAAATAAAACTGTTCTGTTGACTATTGTACTTGAATATCAGTTTCATTGGATATAAGCCCATGGCTTATATTTTATTTTCTTGAATATCTTAAATGTCTTGTGATATAAAATGTTGGTATAAAAATCTTGATATATAAAAATCTATGGCCACACGTTTCTTTTATAAATTATTTGGTCTTTTGTCAAAGGATGCTTTCCTTTTTGTGTTACAATAATTTTAGTTTAATATGTCTCAGTGTTGGTTATTTGGTAGATTTCACAGGTGTGTGACATGCTATTTTAGTATATAGATCAAAGTAGTATTTTAATTCAGAAAAGCTTTCTTGACTTATACTTTTACTATTTGTTTCATTCCTTGTTTTTGTTTTCTTCTTTGGGAACTCCAAAGCTAGGTATACTGGATTTCATTTGTCTCTTTTCTATGTCTATTACTCTCTCTTGGATCTTTTTTCTCTCCACTTCTTTTTTCTTATTTTAAATAATTTCCCCTTCCTATTGCAAATTTTGATCTGTTATGCTTATCTTATTTTTGTTAATTATTTACTTCTGAAATGATGTTTTTCTTTTTTTATATAACCTTCCTGAATTCCATGACCTCTCTTTTCAAATCATCCTTTACTTATTCACCTATTTTTTTAGTATTTTCTAATTGTAATTTATGTTACCTTTACTTAGTGTCTAACTTGCTCTTAATTTCTCTCGGTTCATTCTCTGGCCACATCTTTCTGAGACTATTTTCATTGTATGAAAGTTTCCTACACCTTTGAAGAGAGAAATGCATCAGAATTACTTCTGCAGCTTTACTTCTCTGGAAATCCCATTCCTGTTGTTTCACAAAGAGATAAAAACGGGCTCTCATGCTTTCTGCGATCTGCCTTCCCTGCTTCTGTTCCTGGTTCTATTTGGATCTTCTTTTTCTCTTGTTTCTGTTGTTTAGTGTAGGTTCTATCTCCAGCAGTTTCTCTTCCAAAGACGGATTCATCCTGAAATGGAGATTTGGTTTGTAAATTTGGAGATTTCATAAAACCCATGTTCCTCCAGCATCAAGGTTCTCTGGTAGTCATCCGAATTGGACACCTCAGGGCTCCCCCTAAGTTTTGGCTGCTCTTCTTACTTGATTTGTCCCACTTTGCAGTGAATGCTTGTTGTTAACTTTGAAGTTTTCCTGTTTTCATGCTTATGGTAAGCCCTGTTGTCTTTCTCCCCGTGGCTCTTGTAGGTGTTGGTGGTTTTCCTTGCTTCTCTTTTGTGACCTGTAGGATACATGCTCTCCAAATTTTATCATATGTGTTGTCTGTGTGTTTTTATTCAGTTTATTTTGGTTGCATTGTGTGTATGTGCATTTGTATGTGTGTGTGTGTGTGTGTGTATTTTAGAGGAATCAGAGAAATTAAAAAACTATATTGCCATTCCTAACATCTTCCTGGAAACTTAATGATTATATTCCCAAACCCACTGTTTATTACATTTTATTGTTTTATAACTTTTTTATCAGAGATCTTGTATCTTTTCCTGAGTTCTTGATTTATAGAGACCATATATTATTTCTTTAATTTCATAGAGAAATATTGATCAAAATTTTTATCATGTAGATTGTGTAATATGTCTGGTATATTAATTAATTGTCTAGGTGTTTTTTTTCCTCTTCTCCCTTTTTATTTTGAATATTTTTAACAGATATGCTAATATTTTATTTTTAATTTGCATTCATATTTTAAAGGTAGTAGAGGAAGGAGACGGTGGAGAGTAAGTCTTAATGGACGTTTTGAAAACATACAGTGTTAAGAAGATGCCAAAAGTAGTTACTGCAGAACTTCAACAATTTGAGGGGCACTTTCTTGTCCACGAAAAGTTCATCTGTCCTCAAACATGGCTCTGCTGTGGAATAAAGTGCTGAGTAAAGTGATTGTGTTTGTGCGTGTGCGTGTGTGTGATTTAACCTGTACTTCTTCTGAGCTCACAAAGATCCAGTAGCTGCAGAGCTGTTTCCCAGCCACAGTTTTCTCTCCATCATTCCATCTCAACAGTGATTTTTTCCCCCTGAACACCTGGTACTTTCTTGTCTAGCACCATAGTATTTGTCCTCCTATGAACGTCAAGCAGGGTTCAGGGATAAACCTCTAGATTGTTGGACAACTTAATCTTTTTGTTTCAATTTAAAGAGGAATTATTATTTTGTTCCTTGGGGTATAAAACACATTTTGCGGACTTCTAATCCTTTCATAAACCTGAAGAGATCAATATTTTCACTAGACAACCTATATTATCCTGGATCAATATTTCCAATATTTGGCATGCTTGCTTTATATATTGTATTTTATGGGTTTAAGTATTTTCTATTTTAGTTGTTATCTTTAATTGTTGTTTTTCTTCTTTCAAAGTTTATTTCTAGAAAGATGTCCTTATTCTGCTATCCTAAACCAGTGTTATCAGAATATGTTCCACAGATACTTTTTCATGATCAACACTATCATCAGCTTTACCGAGTTTAGGAATCCTTATGGCTTTTATCCTGTAGTGCTTTCACTGCCATAGATAGCATATTGAATATATAAGAACCTTATGCCCTTCCTATGAAAATTTTCTTTTCTATTCTTTTAATTAAATCTGATGCATCTTTTCTGTTTCACTGTTAGGGAAAATTAGTCATATAGCTTTCTTTCAGCCTTTCTTTTATTAACCCAATCAATATTTACTGAGTCCTTACTATGTACAAAGTACTAGTCTAAGTAGCTTACAAGAAAGTCCTTATCTTCATGGACCTTCATTCTAATGAGGGATGAAGGCTATCCAGATAAGCCTGCATGACTTCCACAAGTCTCCATGGTAAAGTCTTCTTAAACTGCTCACCTTCACTACCTTCAAACTTTATTATTTTCCCTTTGTACTTTAGTCTCACAAGGGTTTTGTTTGACAAAACGCTAGTTTTCATGATTGAGTAGAAATAATGCTGAACGTTTTCTAATGTAGCTTTCAGAAACTGATTAAATATTTTGATGCTCCAAGGTAACATAATTTAAGCCTGTATCAGAATACAGATTTAAAAGTGTTTGTATTAAATGCAAGACTGTTAAAAAGAGAAACACGGAAAGAAAGTAGGGCAGGTTATGTAACATAGGCCACTTGGCATTTAGCAGGAAAGGGCATTTTACAAGCTGGTTAATAGTAAGTCTTGTATCTATAGAAATGTTGACTGCTTCCCAAATCAACCATCCATCAATGTGACCAGAAATTTCCAGCAAACGGTTTGCAATGAATTTAAATTTCCTTCTGTTCAAAATTCTTGCACGATTTGAATCAATGAAAATCAATTACTCTGTTAGAATTATAAGATATGAAATAATTGAGAGTTATAGCTATCTTCAGTCAACTGGTTAATTATTAGTATTTTGGTTACCTTTTAATTTTGAATTTTCTCTGAAGTGAAATCTTGCTCTGTAGTTTCCTCCAGTGGTGTGTCCTAACCTCATGATTTCTGGAAGGCAAGAGTAAACCAAACCAATTATAATTAGTGCTCTTTTGAGCCCAGAAATCATTAAAGATAGCAAGATGGAAACTCTCACCATTCTATCCTGAGCTCCTATCTGCTCAGTCCACATGCTCTTCTGTGCCTGTTTTTACAATAGGCTCATTATCAAAGCTGGCAAATAAACATTTAGCTTCAATTAACTCCTGTTGTTCACACTACTGTGTTTACCGTGTAAACTCCAGAGTAGGGCTGGTTAAAAATGAGCTTATGTGAGCATGTCATGATTTTCTTACCAACCTTTTCCTGCTTTGACTCAAACTGCCCCTGAGCAGGCAGGACACATCTAGGCAGTTGGATGTCACCTGCCTAGGGTTGAAGATGACATTATAGAGACACCACACTGGTGTGGGGACCAGGAAGTGTAGTACTCATAGATCATAGCAAACATTAGGTCAGTCTCTTAAAGTAGGTTCCCTGAAAATAGACTCTGAGATGGGAATGGCATGCAAAAGGCTTTTTGAGGTGTGATCACAGAAAATAAACCTCTAATGAAGTGAGAAATCAGAATTAGCCAGAGACAAAAGCTGACCTGCAATGGGGTTCAACTAAGGCCCCAGCCAAGCCATGGGAAGCTCTTGAGCTGGACAACTCTTCATAGGAACTAGGTCTTTGTTTCTCTGTATCAGCTTCCTTGGTAGTGTCATAACCTTGGACTTGTGATCCTGATTGCTGAAGGTAATGCCCAGTAATAGATACAGCTGTGAATAGTCCAGGCAGCTGGGATGTGCGTATTTGGACTTGTAGAAGGGGTCTCATTGGAGTTCCAGAGAATCCATTACAACCAGTAAGTTAGGCAGGCTTAGAGTTAGGGAGTGTACAGCTGTGTTTTTCATGTTACTAGAAATGCAATGATTAAACGGTAGTGCTGCTAAGCTTTTATGGCCATGAGGGAAGATTTCATGGTGTGATAATATCCATCGATCTTCAAAATGAGTGGTTTTCATCTCAGAGTCCAAATAAGCACTGGCTCTTCCCATAGGAAAGTATGGACTACAACACTTTGTATCACCACAGACTGAAGATAACGGAAGGCAGAGCAACCATCATTTGGGAAAATGGGTAGGGAGAAAAATAACGTGGAACAAAGACACAAAGAGAAAGGTGCTTTTGTCTTTCCTGGGTATTAAGTGAAGCAAGAAGGTAGATTTTCACAGAGCATTTGAAGGACTCCAACTGCTGTGAGAATATTGACCATAAAAGCTATAGTCTATAAGGAACCTTTAGATTTTCCTTTTCTGGTAAGAGCAGAGCACTTGTTATTGGCCAGTGCTTCCACTGAGGAGAACTACAAAATGTAAACAAAACACAAAAACAAAACTTTTGAAAGTTTAGAGGACTAAATCCAGCCAGAACTTAAAAGGCCAGGATCTGAGAGAGAAGAAAAGCATGTTTAGGTGGGTCCAACTTTCCAGAGGGATTTTCCACTGAGGCATTTGACAGCTCGTTAGTGGAATGGGACTCAGAAGCTCAGAAGCCAAGCAGAAAGAAGTGACTACTGGCTGGAATTCTCCCTTAATCTTTGTGCAGCCTCATGGGGCTGTGAAATTAAACTTGGACTCCTGGACTCCAAGTCAGTCTTCTGAGGATATACCAAGAGGCCAGAGAAAGAGAAGTGCACTGAGATATGTAAAACCATCTGTCCACTCTTCCTTTGAAGACGTTTGCTCATCTGTAAGCAGAGGGGTTACAAAAGCAGGAGGAAAGAAATAGATAAGGGAACAGGGAGATGAGCAGAGCTCTTAGCAGTCTCACCAGGCTGAGGAAATAAACAAAAGTTCTGGGCCCATTGAAGAGAAAGGATCTTGGTGAACACCCCAAATTCCAGTAGTGGGAGTAAGGATGAACCCAGAAGTAGCAGTACAGATATAAGCCAGCTCTCAGAAAACTCTGAAACCCGCCTTCAAACAAGCTCAACCCAGACTGAACTGAGGTTGTCTACCCAAATTGATGCTTTGTGGGAGGAAGACGGCATCAGCTGGAGCCTTAAATTATCTGTATAAATTTTAACGCACGTTGTCTGGCATTCAATTAAAGTTACTAGGTATACCAGGAGTCTGAATTAAATGTTTTAAAAAGGAAGGAAAAAAAGATCATGAAAACAGACCCACATGAAACCTCAGTTATCAAAATCATCAGAAACACTCTTTTAAATAACTGTAATTAATATGTTCAACAAAATAGGTGACAAATAGGAGAATTTCTACAGAGACTTAGCGTTCATGAAATTAAAGACAGATATTGTAAAGATTATAATATATGAAATTAAGAACCCAACACGTTAGTTTAATAGAAGATTGAGAAAACTATAAAATAGTAGAAAATATCCACATTGAAATATATAGAGAAAAAATAATATAAATATAGAAAAGAACATAAATGACACATGGGAAGCAGTGAAAATGATTAATATATGTATGACTGGAGTCCCAGAAGAAGAGAGTGTGACTGAGGCAGAAGCAATATTTGAGGAGATACTAGCAAATAATTTGCCAAACCCATTTAAAGACATCAAACCACTGATTTAAGATTTACAAACCCCAAGTAGAATAAAGGCAGAGTAACATAAAACTAGGCACCTCAGAGTAAAACTGCTAAAAACCAAAGTCACTGAGACAATTTCAAATGAGATAGAGAAAATACAATATATTACATCCAAAAGGCAGCAATAAAACTTGCAGTTGTCTTCTTAAATTACTGAAGCTAGACACATGTAACGGCATTTAATAAGTGTTAATAAAAGAAATGCCAACATATAATTTTATATCCAACAAAGTATCCTTTAAAAATGAAGGTAAAATTAATATACCTTCAGACAAACAAAAACAGAAAATTCATAACCAGAGCTACATTAAAAGAAATTCTAAAGGAGTTATTTAGACAGAAGGAACATAATCCTAGATGAAAGTATGGAAATACAGAAATGAATAAATAGTATATATAAGAAAGGTAAATTTAAACTTATGTTGATTATAGGAAACAATGTGTCTTGTAGAGTTTAATGTCAATGTATAATTAAAATACATTACGAATAATAATGCCAATTTTGTTGGCATTTGTTGGGGGAGTTAAAATTGTCTGAAAATATTGACAATGTCTAAGATGTTTATTTATATTATACTGTAATAAGTCAAACATCAAGTAGCCACCTAAAGAAGAGTAAAATAATTTATATTAAGCTAATAGAGAGACAAATGGAATGATAAAAATATTACTTGATTGAGTCAAAAGAAGTCAAGAAAGAATGAAAAGGTATTGTAGACCAGATAGGAAAAAATAGAAAATAAATGATAAACTGATAACTTTAAACCCAGCTGTATTAGTAATTACATTAAATTTTAAAGAGTCTTTTATTATAGATCACGTGAAGCAGCTATAAAGCAGGACACACACAAAAGTACAGCAAAAACTTTTGCAGTGCTCAAAGAGAAATGCAGATAAAAATAAGAAACTTCGAAGAGAGGTCTTCAAGTGATGAGGAAATAGAAACAGATGAGAAAACATGGATATTATAGAGTTCTGTGGTATATGAGTTTTCATAGTATGGTGCATATATTCTTATTCTATAAATTTACTCTCTATTATTCTCAACTAATTGTTGCTGTGACAAAGGGCTGAATTAAGTGACTCCTCTGAGTATCCATAGGGATATATTGATGAGGTCCTTTCTTCCTGGTTCTACCATATGAATCATGGTCCTCAGAGTGGAAAAAGCAAAGCTGTGGTTATTCATGATAAGACTGAATCAAATACAAATACTGCTGACAGTTTTTAAAGTGAAAATACAATGTCATGTTTTATTTATATTAAAACTAATTTCTTATAAGCATGACTGAGGCTGAAGGTCCTCTCACTCTGCTTCAGACTTCAGGCTATTCGTGGCTGGGGAGGTGATGGCTATTGGTTAAGTTGGACATGGAAAAATTAGCTTTCACCTTGTAAGTAGCAGGAGTCCTAGAATTTCTTTTGATTCTTCCATCCTGGTCTACATCTAAAGTTCTATTAGTCACGGGCATAAGTTGGGAAATATCTGCAAAGTGTGGAGAGAGCACCGGATTGGATTGCAATAAGGCGCATTTGGTTGCCCTGTGATTGCATGTATTCTACTACCTGTAATTTTGTGAGCTACTCTCAGTCTCAGTTTACTATCTATGAAACGAGAGATCAAAGCAGCAGGAAGTAAGAACTATATTGTAGGGTTTCATGAAAATTAGATGCTTGCATCGTTAAGCAACTTTTGCATCATGCGTTTAGCAACTATTTATTAGACTCCTACCCTGTGCTTTGCTTTTGGTGCTGAGGATACAGAGATGAATAAAATAGACAAAGATCCTTGCTCTTTAGTAGTTTGTTGTGTTCTGAGGAGAGACAGTCAATAAGCAAATAAATTAGTAAAATGCTAAGTGTGAAGATGGTGCATGGCTATTTTATACAAGTTCATCTGGGAAGATCTAACTAAAAGGTAGTATTTGAGTAGATACTTGAAAAAAGTGATATTGTTATTTTATTCTAATATTGGACATTTTAAGAATGGCAACAAAAGCATACATGTTACCAGGAGAATGCCGCGGTTACGTAATCTGTGAATGATGTGATTATTCACATAATCTGAGGCCACGGAGAGTTATGAGTACAAAAACGTTCTCAGCCTTCAGTGGTGGCTTTGACAATGCTCTCCCTAAATAAGTCACTGTAACTAAAAAGTTGCCTTGCAGGTAACTGCTATTGAAACTCTTCTCAGGTCTGCAGGGAGACCATGGTGTCTGGAGCGAATACTTCAGGTTGCAGTCCTGCCAGCTGACTTGGATGGCTCTGTCCAAGCATCTGGAGCCCAGGCTGGAGAGCGGTGGCCACCTGGCACTGCTCTTATGATGATGTTGGAAGCACAAGAGGGCGAGTTCAACTGTACACACATGTAAAGGCTCTGTCAGTGGAAGGAGAAATAGACCATGAAGGAGGAAACAGATGCCTCCTAAAATCTTGGCAAAGAAATGAAATTTGACAGGAACTAAAATTACTTGCATTTTTGGGGGAGAATGGTTGGCTGTTTTTCTTTTCAACCCCTTAAATATGGAGGCCCACTTAACTATAAAGGCCCACTGCCTCTACGGTTTCTGATGAGAAACTGGCTCTTAATCTTATCGAGAATTCTTTGTATCTGACATGTTGCTTTCTTTTCCTCATTTCAAAATTCTCTTTTTGTCTTTGACTTTTGACAGTTTGATTATGATACATCTTGGTGAGGATCTTTTTGAGTATTATACCTGGAATTCATTAAGCTTCTTTGTATGTGTAAACTTCTGTCTTTCATCAAATATGCACAGGTTTCATTCAATTTTTTTCATTCTTTTTTCTTTTTCTCTGCAGACTCAATACTTCAAATTGTTCTGCACTCAAATTCATTGGTTCTTTCTTCTGTTCAAATCTGCTGTTGAACTCCTCTCGTGAATTTGTCATTTTAGTTATTGTACTTTCCATTCCAGAATTTCTATTTGTTTCCTTTTTATAATTGTCATATCACTATTGATATTATAATTTTGTTTACACTTTATTTTTATGGTTTCCTTTAAATCATTGTTTGTGATTTTCTTTAGCTCTTTGAGCATATTTATTACAGTTGATTTAACATATTTGCCTAATAGGTCTATTATCTTGGCTTAATCAAGAATATTTTGTCAAGTTATTTTATTCCTTTTAATGGGCCATGTTTCCCTGTTTCTTTCTATAACTTTTCATTTTTTGTTGAAAACTGGACATTTGAATATTATAATGTAGTGACTCAGGAAATAGATTCTTCTCCCTGTCGTGGGTTTGCTGGTTTTGATTGTTGAAGGCTGCACTTGCTTATTTGTCTAGTGACCTTTCCAAACTATTTTTGCAGAGACTGTATTCCTCAATATGTGTGGTCACTAAACTCTCTGTTCCTTTAGCTTGTGTTCAGCTAATGTTTTGACAGAAATTTTCTTGAACACTTGCAGCTAAAGAGAAAAATAAAACAAAATATAACCCCCCACCTTCCCTAGTCTTTGCAGATTAATTCTCTGCCATGACTCTTCTTCAATACTTAGGCAAGGCATTTACAATTCTGGCTCAGCATTCACTTAATTCCTGCTTACACTGAGCCTAGCAATCAGGCAGAGATGAAAGACTTGGGTCTTCTCAGGTAATTTCCAAGCATCTGTCCTTCTGTGTGCATCTGTGTGAGTTTCTAAATTCCTAGTACACACAGGCACTACTGAAGGGCCTAATTTCCCAAACTTTCTTCCTAGTTTTTCATCCCCAGTTTTACATAGTCTACTGTATGTTTCTTATTACAGGAAATTTTGGGATTTTGTTCACCTTACAGTGTTTTGAAAAAATATCCACTGCTCTCCCACCCTGATTGAGTTCTGAGTTAGGAGAAACAGAGACAAGCATTTGGTGTCAGTCTTCAGGGAGCCCCCAGACAGCTTAGAACAGACAAGCAGAATAAATTATGAATAAGATCCACTCTGCTCCCTCTGGAACCAGGATCTAGGGTTCCACACCGGAAATGTGGGCTACCATCAGTAGATGCACCAAACTGGGGAGAGGGTGGGGCAAGGGCAAGTGAAAACACCACAAAGCTTTCATAGTATTTTTTTTTTTTGAGGAAAAATAGCCCTGAGCTAACTGCTGCCAATCCTCCTCTTTTTGCTGAGGAAGACTGGCCCTGAGCTAACATCCGTGCCCATCTTCCTCTACTTTATATGTGGGACGCCTACCACAGCATGGCTTGCCAAGCGGTGCCATGTCTGCACCCAGGATCTGAACTGGTGAATCCTGGGCTCCCAAAGCGGAATGTGTGCACTTAACCGCTGCGCCACCAGACTGCCTTTTCATAGTATTTTTAACTTGTCTTTTTTTGATGCTGTGTTCATTGGCTGCTATAAACCTTTTGCTGTTTTCCAGAGTTCTGACAAAGTTGGTTTGGAAAATTTCTGTTTTTCTATGTTTCTATGGAGGAATAGGAGTTTAGAGTTGCCTACTCTGCCATTTTGCTGACGTCAATGTTTTTGAACTTAAAAAAAAGTAATTCTAATAATTTATGTTTAGATTCTCTGGTATTTTACATATAGATTAACTTAGAATCTTACAATAATGATATTTTTATCTCTTTTTCATATTTAGCTATATATAACTATGTAATTATGTTATATATATAATAATATATATTATACTATAGTTATATATACACAATAACTAGCTAGCTAACTGGATAGCTCACAATGCTGGCTAGGACTACTACCAAGATGTTACACATAAGCAGTGCTAGAATGTAATTATTTGCTAGATATCCTTAAAGGTGGTCCTTGTATGCCTAATTTGCTGAAAGTTATTTGCTTTTAATCATGAACATGTTTTAAATTTTATTTAAACCATTGTATTAATTCGTTTTTAATCTCTTAAATATATCAATATATTTTCTAATGTTAAACTGTTCTTGAAACTTTTGTCTTTTTTTAATAATAACTTGCTGGATCTTGTTTGCTATTTTTTTTTTTAGCAATTTGTATTCATATTCAAAAATAAAATTTTCTCCTAATTACCCTTTATCATGCAGGCCTTATCTTCTAAGATGTTATCACCTCATATTAGTTGTGTATTGTTTTTTCTTGTGAGAACTTTTATATACTTGATATAATTTACTTTCAGGTGCTTACTAATTGATACCAAGCCTTAGGCAAGTAACAATAAAATTTGTTATCCAACCAGTTCACTTTTGAGAGAGAAAAAAGTCACTATTGATAATTTGCACTGGGACAAAGGGGAGAGACTGGAACTGACATCAGCAAAGTGGAATATATGATCACTTTTATTACAGATCTATTAATTATTTTCATTTTCTTCAAATGTTTTTAAAAAATCATACTTTCCAGGAGATTGTAATTATTTTTCAAAAATTTTTTTTTACTGTATTGGTAAAGAATTTGTCTTGGCATTATCTTAGCAGTTCAAAATGTTTCTGAGATCATCTTCCTTCTTTTTCCCCCATGGCACATCCCTAGACTTTTTGCTTTGGGTTTTTGTTTATCTTTCATTTTCTTTATTTACTCCTTTATCCTTACTAGTACTTTCCCTGGGTTTAACATTATTTATGATCATTTTAACTAAGGACTTTGATGATATAATTTAATTATCTTTTGGCTCTTGTTGTTGTTTGTGAGAAGTAATCTGTTTTTCTTGTCTGGTTACTTTAAAGATCATATCTTTTCCCTTGGTGTTCTGCTGTTTCTCTATTCTACATATTCAGGTAGATTTCTTATTACACATGTTGCTTGAAATTTGTTGTTGTTCTGGAATCTGATGATTTGGGTAATTAACCGCCCTTCTGAATAGTGCACATCCTCTATTTTTTATATTTCCTTCTGTAACTCTGTTTAGACCTACATCAGATGTTCTTTTTCTATGTTCTGTCTTAACTTTTCTCATATTTTTCATCTCCTTGCTTCTTTGTGCGGCACTTCAGATAAAATCTTCAGACCTATTTTTACATTTTCAAATTTACTCTTTATTGTATCTAATCTGCTGTTTTGAAGTAGTTCTGTTTAGTTGTATTTAAAATCTGCCTAGAAGACTCTTAATTGAAGTGTAACATATATTTTCACAAATTAAACCCCTCCCAAATTAAAAACAGCACATAATTTTAAAAATAGGTCATTAACAATGTCAATGCAAATAATACATAATCACTCTATAAATCAAAATTGAGGTCAGTTTATTATGAGCCAGGTCTTAGGACTATAGCCCAGGGCCTTTCTTGCCCAAGGAAGGAAGGGCACCAAAGAAGTGCTGAGTGGTTATATACTGCCTTGGAACAAAAAGCATACATCACGTATAACAGCATTATCTCTTTTATGCTGTCACGAGATGCTTAGCTGGCACAGCAGGTCGGTGTTCAGCAGGTCAGTGGTCAGAAGGTGAGCACAGCAGGTCAGTAATTAATCCCTAATTCCCAGGAAGATGCCATACTTAAGGAAGTGCCAATATGGGGGGAATCTATATCCTTATCTTTAAGGGCATCATTCTTGTCTTTGGAATGTAGTGAATGTTTAAAGCAGATGCACAGTGCATGCTCAACAGACCACGTTAGACCCTTTTGGAAAAACAAAGTCAGACAGAATTGGTTCTAAACCAAATAGCTTCCTCATATACTCCAATATCTATTGCTTGTCATTTATTTATCAGCAGTACCCCAGAGGACAACTTGTGGTTTCTTCTAAGCATTACCTGCCCTCCTCCCTACGGTCACCACTCTCCTCCTTTCTGACATAATCAACTTTTGCCTCTTTCTCAATTTCAAAAAAATGGAGTTAATATAGTATTCACTCCTTTGAGTCTGTTTTCTGTCACTGGATGTTATCTTTAGGATCCTTCCACTGCCGCAGGGCATTTAGTTTGTTCCAGGTTGGGACTGTTATGAATAGTGATGCCATAAAGATTTCAGTCCCTGTCATCTGGTGAATATTTGGCAGGGTATCTACCTAGGGGAAAGACAGAGTCACACTTGGTCATAGAATTGGCGTATGTTTAGCTGTAATATAAATTCCAAAGTGATTGAACCAATTTATATTCCACCAGCAATGGGCAGGAATTCTAGTTGTGCCACACTGTCATCAAACTTGATTTTGGCACTCTTTGTAATCTAAATCATTCTGGTTAGTGTGCAGTTGTATTTGGCTAGTATTTTGGGGCATCTTTTTCCTTTCTCACTTTTTGAATTTGACTTTTAAAATTTCTTTAGTTATTTTAAACATTTTTCTTTTATGTTCTATATTTGATAACTCTATTGTTTAAAACTTTGGTCCGTTGTTTCTGCTGATGTATAATCATGGTGACTTGCTCACACACAGGCAGGCACACACACAAATTTCAGATTCTATATATGTCTTTTGTAAACTCAGTGAAAGCTCGCTGCCCACCAGGGTTAATTTTTTTGCTTCTTCCGGTTGCCCCAGCCTTGCACTAATCAAGGACTATTTTAAACTAAGTTCTCTTCATTTGAGATGACACTGATCAATCACGTGAGAACGGGAAACTGTACCTCTTACTCCAATCCGGTGATTCAAAAAGCTCAGAGGAGACATTTTTTCCTACCCACAGTCCAGTGGAGATGGATTAGACTTTTTATTTAAATGTTTCCATTTTCAAGGGATGGGATTTCTATAGTCCACCCTTCACTGGGTTGAAAGCCATTTGCAGGGCCGGTGTTGATGCTGGAGTCCCAGCCCGCAGACTCCATCTTATACTAGCCCAGGGCCTTTCTCTGTGACCTTGCAAACCCAATGTCCATATTGCAGAGAAGGCAGGAGCTGGGAGCAGACACAGCTCCAGAGACCTTACAGCTCCCTGACTGGTTTGGCAAGGTATTTTCCTTTTATTTTTGCAATGTTAGGTAGGCATTTTAAATATTATTTTTTTTGTTACAGTACATCCAAGGCTTTTGCGTGTTTTATAATGGAAAAGATTTTCTGGTTTTCTACTTATTGTTAGAAATGGAGCTCTCTATCAGTATTTCTTTCATATGTGACTTCTTTTTATTTATTCCTTGTCGATCTTCTTTTGGTGGACATTAAAACTTCTGGCTTATTTTCATTTTTGTTATGTTTCCTCACGTACTTTTCCTATTTCCACCATTTATGCTGTGCTCAGGGAGTATTGCTCAGGCATCCAGTTTACTATTTGCTTTCAGCTGTGTTTATTCTACTCTTCATCCCAGTTATTAATTTTGTTTAGTAAACAAAATTTAAATTTTCATGATCTCTAGTGGACTTTTTGGTTGTGATTGTTTTTCCTGTTATTCGGAGGATATCAGCCTGTTCAATTTTCTCTATTTACTTTGTTGACATGAGCTAAGTTTTTTTGTTGGTTGAGTTTGTTTTCATTTATCCAAACTTTTGACGTTTTGCAAACACTAGGTGATTCTGGCTTTGGGGCTCGTCTCTGGAGTTGCCATTCTCATTGACCAACTCCTGTATCCATGTGCTTTTCATAGGGGCAAAGGAGGGGATGCGCTGCTGTGATTTCACTCAGACTTCTTGTAGCAAAAGTAGGGGAGGTTCAGGATAAGTTATTGAGAGGTGAATTGTCTTCAGTCTCCTGGAGACTCAAGTTCCACTACTTGCCTCTTGCACCTGGGAACTCTGCCCGTCCCTGACTCAGACTCGGAAACCGCACGTCTTACTTGGCCGTGGAAACCCCGTCAGTGATATCTGACCCTCGGAGTGGCTGCTCTGGATCTTACAACATGCACCCTTAACACATTAACATACAATGTTTATTAGTTTTTTTTTTAAACCGCTTTCTTGATAATGTAACAATTTTTACACTTTAACTCCATTCACCCTCTTTCATGTTTTGTGCCATTGTTTTAGTGTATTTTAATATTCTCTATACTTTTCGTGGTTATTATTGTTTTGTATTGTCATTATTTATTTAGATTTATCTACCTATTTACCTTTTCTTCATCTTTCTTGCATATCTAAACTTCAAATAGAGATAATTTCCACTCGCTCTGAAGAACTTCCTTTACTACGTCCTTTAGTGCACGTCCACTCACAATGAATCCTCTTTTGTTCTATGTTTGGTAAGAATGTCTTCATTTCACCTTCTTCTCAAAAGTATTTTGCTTGTTATAGAATTCCTACTTGGCAGGTTTTTTTTTTTTTACCACCATAAACTTAAACATATAACTCCACATTGCATCGTCTTCTGGCTTTTCTACTTTCTTTAAAGAAATGAGCTCTCAGTTTTACTGCTACTCTTTGAAGGTCATATGTCTTTCGCTCTTAACCTTTGGTTGTCAGTAGTAGTATTGTGATATTCCTACATTTGGGCTTTCTTCCTTGTCTTGGTCTGTTTGGGCTTCTGTAACAAAATTCCGTAGACTGGTGGCTTCAGAACAGACATTTATTTCTCACAGTTCTGGAGGCTGGAAGTCTGAGACAAGGTGCTGGCAGATTCAGTTCCTGGGGAGAGCCCTCTTCCTGGCTTGCAGACATCATCTTCTCGCTGCGTCCTCACATGGTGGAGAGAGGTAGCCCTGGATTCTCTTCTTCTTATAAGGGCATTAATCACATCACAGGAGCTCTATCCTCATGACCTCATCTAAAGCTAATTACTTTCCAAAGGCCCCACTGCCACATACCATCACACTGCAGGTTAGGGTCTCAATATTTGAATTTTGGGGGCTGACGCAAACCTTTAGTCCATAACATTTATATTTATCAATTTGAGGCTTGATGTATTTTGTCAGCTTTCTAATATTCTTGGTCACTGTCTCTTGAAGTACCCTTCAGTATACGGGATTTACTGTGTCCTTGTTTCTATTTCCTGATTCTTTTTTTAGTGAAGTCTTGTATTTTTATATAATAATAATTTTTATTTTAAGGTGGGACCTTGTATTTGAAAATGTTTAGAGGTAATTTGAGGCTCTTGAGCATATTATCTTTACTCACAGAAGATCTGTGTTTGCCTTGACAAGTAGCTGGGCTAGGGACAAAATGCCTTAATGTATTTAGGGCTTAAGGTGATTAAAAGTTGGGGTTCATTTTCTGGGAAGGCTTGTCTATTTCTAATTCTTTCTCGTTCTAAAGGTGTAGCTCTTACAACTCCTGATAAAAAGCCTGTTCGGTTTACCAGATACCCTTGTCCTTGGCACTTTAGGTTCCCGCAGCCCCACCACACTGGTGAAGCCCCTTCAGCTTCTCAGGCTCTCTGCAGCTGGTTTTGAAATTGGCAGTCATAGGGGAGGAAAAGTGCTGCCAGATGTTGAGCTGGCTTCTTTTGACCTCTCTCTTCCAGATCTTGGTGGTAAACATTCTCTAACTTTCTTGCTTTCTGACATACTCAAATAGGGTTACATATATATATTTATATTTCTGTTTGTCTTCTTTGCACAGGTCAGTCCCAAAAATCTAGTTTGCCATTGTGGGAAGCACAACCCCAGGAGACCTATGTTTCAATCTCAAGACTATCACTAAACAGCTAGATAGGTTGACTTTCTGAGTGTTATTTTCCTCATTTTTCCAGTGGGAACCATTATCTGCCATGCTCACCTTGTGGGGTATTGAGAAAATCATATAATGTAATAAGTATGGAAAAGATGTCCAAACATGTGAGTACACTCAGTACATAGGCAATCTCCTCCCCCAAATGACAGCTAATTGCACTAGCATTTATTAAATTCTTACCATGTGCCAGGCACTTTTCTATGCATTTTTTTACCAGCATTAATGTACTAATCTTCACAGCATTCCTATGATGTAGATGTCATTATTTTTATAATATTTTACAAATTAGAAAGCTAAGGCATAGATCATTTAGTTAAATTGCTAAAAATCACAGAGCTAGTAACAGAGGTGCCAGAATTCAACCTAGACGGCAGGGAACTAGAACCCTTGTTCTTACAATGGAGAAAGTCAGTTTACAAAGAAGAAATACAAATGGCCATTAAGCTTATGAAATTCACATTTGTCCGATCAAATTTGAAACACTAAAACATCATATACCATATTGGTGAGATTTTAATGGCATGGATATTTCATTCACTGGAGGACATGCATATTGGTATAGTGTTTCTGGAGAGAAATTTTGCCTGATGCTTCAAAATGCTTAAAATGCTTGTATAATCTTATCCACTTATGCAACTTCTGGGAGTGTATCCTAAGGAAATTAACAGATATACTTGCAAAGGTAAATTAAGTAACATCACATAATGCTTTAAGGAACATGATTGAAATGATATTCTTGTGAGTATCTGTCAAATGGTAAATACTCAATAAGTTATTTTGTATAAGGATGTTCATTAACTGTTATTTATCACGGCAAAGAAAAAATAGGAACAGCAACAATGATCCACAACAGGATAGTAGTTAAATTAAATTACTTCCATATGTAGAAATACAATCAGCCCTTAAGAATTCTATTTCCAAGAATATTTAATAGTGTGGGAAGATGCATTATATAATAAGTGGAAAAAAGAAAAATACAAAATTGTGGCTATAGCATGATTTCTAATGAATAGGTTAATATGCATGTGTGTGTATTTATAATATATATCATACATCTATATCTATATTTTCAACCCTTTAAATATTTCTTTCTGTTGGGCTATCTACCTGTCAGACTGTATATTATCTATTTTCCTGTTATCTGACTCCACAGACAAAGAGGCCTCCCAGAAATACACCACAATGCTGCTGAGAGACAGCTGGAAATGGCGGCATGACGGGGAATTTTAATTTTTCATTATTTTGTTGTTCAATATTTTAAAACTTTCTACAAGCGGCATGCTTTAATTATGATATCACATACATATATTTATATATTTGCGTGTATATGTGTAGTAGTGAGTACAAAAAAAATGTTTGTCATGTATGACCTACCAAATAACTTCAAGTGCATGAAGCCTCTCGAATGTCCAGTATTGTCCTTGAAATTCCCCTGATTCGCATCCCATATTCACCGAACCTTGTCGCAGCTCTCCACCTTACCTTCCTGGACCTCTCTGCCTGGCTTCACGCTGAAGATTCTTATGATGGGCTATCCTTTCCACTCATTCCCGTCTAAATAGCTTCTTTCTCCTTCCTGCTTGCCCTGTTCTACACACTTCCTGTGGCCCTGACATAGTTTAAGAGTTTTGTCACCTTGAGCATGTCTTTCTTCACACTTTTAGCATTACCTACAGAGGGTGCCTGAAGAAAAGATGCCTACTGACTTTGTCGGTGACCTGATTGTTTTACATTCCCTAAAGGCTTCCGTAATATCTTAATGAACGTGATGACTAAATCCTCACGTACTACGGCAGGTTGAGAAGGAGTGTATGTTTGCGAGAGAGAGTATGTATCTGAATGTGTGAGCACATGCATGTGTGTGTGTGCGCACATGTGTGTGTGTGTTTGTGTGTGTGTGTTGCCCCAGCTATGACTATGCACCCATTTCCGGGAGCATCCTAACTCAGTCGATTCCTGATGGAGTGCTAGTCTGCCGCCAAATACAGCATCCTGTTCTTCACTTGAGAGATTAAGAAAGGGAGTTGAGAACAACCTGGGGAAACAGACCATCCAAAATACTTTCCTCAGTTAAATTGACAACCTAGTTTGTTTTTACTTCCTTTTTAGATTGCTAAGCATATCTGGCAAGCATTTTTTAAAAACCTAACTCTTTTGCATTCACATTGAACACAAAGCTTTGAATATTGTTAATCATTTATTAGAAAATGCTTTTCCCCTCAGATGTGTGTATATCAAGCTGTTGTTTGTATGCACAAACATGCTCTCCAGACCAAACAAAGGGTTTCCCAGAAGAACATATCTCTGAGTTTGAGTTTAGAATTTGCAACCACAGAATATAGGGGGAGAAAGAGTGGCATATTTAGATGATTTTCCTAGGGACTGAGGTACTTCTCTCTAGGATTTGTACTGACCCACAATGTAGGGTGAAATCCCACTAAATGAGATTTGTTTCCCTCAAAACAAAGATGGCATTAATACTTGTGGGCATTAGATGTCCCTGTAATTCCATTCAGCCCATATCCCAGCAAGTTGTTTGGCTGATAGTCACAGAGAATAATCTTAAAGGAATCAGGAACTCAGGTGACCACAATAAAAGGTTAGTTTTTACCAGAGGTTTTCTTTCCAGCATCCCAGAAAAGCATGTTGTGACTCCGGAATCTGTGTCCTAGTGCCCTTTTACCACATCCCTTTGGAAATGTCAGCTCACATGGAATAGCTGCAACACACACAACATCAGGGATCATCTCTTAAGTGCAAGCCCTGGAGAGGGCCGCTCCAGTCACTCCTGCCTGCTGTGGAGACCAGCCCGGACTCTGCGCAGCATCATGAGGGGGAGGGGAAGGTAAGACGTGGGCAATAAGTTAGTCAGAGGATTTGTCCACAAAACGAGTGAAGATTATTCATTCCACAAATGTTTGCTGAGTTTCCTGTGGGCCGCCTCTAATGGAAAGAGTGAGGATGGAAGCACGTCCCTGCCTGCCAGGAGCTCACAGAATCCTGGTGCCACTTGTGAAGAAATGGAGACCCAGAGAGGACATGCTCAAGACTCTAAACTGCTAGGTGGGAGAATTGGGACTAGAATCCAGAGCTCTGTTTCTCTTTCCACATCGGCCTTCCAAAAGGTTGTAGCCAAACTGGTCACTGAACAAGACCAATGTGTTGCATCTCACGCTCTGCTTCTCTGTGGCTTATTACCTTCCCGTCCACACCACCTGATCTCCTATTCCAGCTAATCCTCATTCATTCATTTATTCATTCACTCAAATTAATATTTATTAAGCATCTATATGTGACACAAAAGATGCTTACTCCTTTTTAATTTATATTTTATGAGAGTGAGATATAAAAACAAGAAAAAGGCTAAAAAAGCTAAAGTAAACACCTACTGATGTTTCTCTCTATCACTCCACCTCTGAATTAAAAGACTTTTATGAATTCATATTTTTATTGACTTATTTGGAAGACTGGGAATGCCAGCTTATCTGGGTCCCCAGAACTTTTCCCAAGTGTTTTTCTAGAATATCTTTCCTTTCCTCACCCTTCTGTAAAAGTGAGATTTCCTTTTCAGTGGCTGCCTGTAAATGACCCATTTGGCATTTGTTTTTCTTTGCAAATGCTCCTGCTTCTTGTGCTCTGGACCTTGTATTTCAGGAATGCATCATAACTTCCTCTTTCGTTGCTCAATTAAAGGTTTCTTGCTGGCACTTCAAACTACTACTTATCTCCTGCCCTCTCACGTCTGCTGGAAAATTGTATAATGGAAAGCGCATTCTGAGAAGAGCAGCTTCTGGTGCATCGGAAGAACCCTAAGAAGTAATTTCCTAAAAATAGGATGTTGTTAATACCAGCAGTAAAGTAGGGCTTAGAAAAATATCCACTGTCAAAAGACAAAGAAAGGTGAAAAAGCAAATAGCAAGCTTTTGGTGCACACACCTTATCATCGCACAGACAGGGTATTTTCTTAAAGAAATTGCTCTTGGTGAGTATCTGTAAATAATGGAAACCAATAATAGCATCATTGCTGAAGCTGGAAAAAAGCTAATGTGAAAAAGGACATGGGAAGTTGACATGAATATTCTATGAATTTAGGTATCAAGCCAGAGAAGCATGGCTGGTATAATGGAATCACCTTGCCATCTGGAGTCCCTGAGGCCTGAGCTGACATCTGCCTGAGTCACTAGTCATGTCACCATGAGCAAGCCACAGCCTCTCTGAGTCTTGGGGTAACCTAAATAATGGCAGATAAAAATATTTCAAATTGAGAGAGATTGACATGAGATAGTGCTCGAAATAGTGCCTAGTGGAGTGCCAGACAAATGCAATCTATGTTCACCAAATTCCAGTCCTCCAAGGTTCCTCTCCCTCATTAGAGTATTTGGAAGAGAAAATACCTTGAACACAGGGGCAGGAAATGAGGCAATCTGGGCACTGAGAGCAGCTCAACAGGGTGTCCCTTTACAGGCAAACTCCCAGTGGTTGGACCATTCTACCTTGGGCACAGAAAGTCTGTGGTTTGGAGTTCAGCAGTTTTATTATATAGTTTAGAGCAGCTGGGCATGAAAAGCAAGCTCAGTCGTGGATTGAGGTACGAGGAATTTAGAAACATGAGAATGCATCAGGAATGGCCTTGAGCCAACCTCTGATATTACCAAAACTTGCATTTACTTACCCTTCTCTGGGAACCTCTAGTGCCCCTGTCCCCTGCATCCACTAAAACTGCCTATAAGAAAGTTTATTTTGTATCCATGGGCATAAGTGTAAGTCACAGACATCCTTCTATAAGGGCTGGTGTGTTAATTGGGAAAGATATTTTAGGAATTAAGGAATTCATGTTTTTCTTTATTCCTCAGGATGGCTCTGAAAGGCAAATGGATGGTAGAAGTTGCCTTCAACAGATTTGAAGGTATTGTGAAATTCTAGAGTAGGGCAGTAGAGGTGAGACAGTACTGATTTCCACAGCTTAAATTGACTCTTGAAGGAGCAGGTGTTCACCCAGAGTTTGAGAGAGGGAGGATATTCCAGCTAGAAAGAGTAAAGGAACACTGTGTATAGAGGCTCAAAGGCAAGACAGACTGGAGCTGAGATGGGGATGTGCCTGAGGACTCGTGCATGACCCAAGCAAACAGGTGTGTGTGTAGAAGCGACAAGGCTGATGGGACACAAGTAAGAAGCAAAGAAAATCATATCACAAAAATTGTACTATGGAGTTTGAACTTCTCAACGGTATTCAACTATTGAATCTCAGAGTGATATGACAGAGTCTGCTTTTTAGAAGGATCTTTTTGAAATGTAGTTTGGAGATAGACCAGAGGAGTTGAACCTGGAGGCAGAGAAACCAGCTGAGAGACAGCTGCAAGATGATGAGAGTGCCGATATGGGGCCTGGCAGCATCATTGGCAAGGAGAAGGCATATTTAAGAGCAACTTAGAAGGTAATATTGCCTTGACTCAGTGACCAGTTTTATGTGAGGATGAATAAAAAAGAAAAGCCCAAGCTAGCTCTCACATTTCTGACTTACTAGATAATAGTACCATTACTCAGCTACGAATTACCCATTAGAGGAGGAAGGCAGGGATTTGAAGGAGACAATGAGTCCAGGTTTGAGTGTTGAGCTTGAGACCTCCACTAGGTAGTGATAAACAGTGTGTTCAAAGTTGAGGATATCACCTTGAGAACAGTCCATCTGTAGATGACAGCGGTAGCTAAATAAGGCAGTTAATGTGATTGTCCATGGGACTGTGCATCCTGGGAAGAAAGGAGAGAAAAACCTGTAGAACATGGAGGCAGGCTGCTGGCAGGGGCAACAGTTACAGCCAGACCAGATGTATTTGATACAAGCATAAAGCCAAATAGAGAGACATTAAGCTGTTGGCCATGAGCTCAAAGGGCACTTCAAGCAGAGGCACTTGATTGCTCTGGTCAGATTTATAGCAAAGTACAATGCTGAATTTTGCTGGCAGGTTTCTTTCTTAAGAGCTATAAGTTATGGCACATTGTGCTTACTTAAAGCATCCATCCATCCATCCATCCATCCATCCATCTGCCATCCATCCATCATCCATCCATCCATCTACTCATCCACCCATCCATCCATTCATCCATCCATCCATCTCTCCTTCACTTATCATTCACTGGTCATCCAATATGTGGCAAGCTCAATGCTAAGGATCAGAGAAGTATCAGGACGTTTCCTGTCGTCTAGGAGCTCAGTCTGTGTAACCACAGACTGGAAAAGGACATGGATTCCTCCGAGACCCGGATGCTCACACCTCTCTAGAAAGGCCAAGAGGCCTAGGGCATACTACTCACTTACTTAAAATGATTCTGTGGCTCTCCACTGCTACAGGATAGAGTTACTTGCTTTGGTATACAGGGCCCTCCATGACCTTCCCTTGCCTTCCTGTGCAGCCTAAGCTTCTCCCTCTGTGCCCTGCACTTCACATCTTAGCACTACTGAACAGAGGACAGCATTTCAACCCAGGAATCCTTGTAAGCATTTTTCCTATTTGTAATCCCTCTTCTTTAACTAGGAAACACTTTTAAAAACACTGTTAAAGTGTCACCGCTTTTGTGAAATTTTTGCTGACTTTTGTCTAAGCAGAAGTGACCTCTGAGTGTGGCTCAAGAGTCACCCTCACCTTGTTTCAAAGCCGAGCGTGACCACTGCAGGGAAAGGTGGCGTGCAGCACAGTTACTCAAGTTCTCTGAGTCTCAGTCCCTACTTTTTAAAACAAAAGTTATAATACCTACTTTGTAAGATAGTTATAATTTGAAATATATTTTAATTATATGTACAATATATTAATATGTAAACATGTGTGAAATATGTTGCCTAATGAGTAGATTCTCAATCAATAGCAACTTTTCCTATAATGACTTTAGGACTTCATGGTTTTTCTTCTACTATTGCGTGCACCAGTGCCCCTGCCTTCACTGTGGTAGCCGGTCTCCCTGATCCCACAATGAACCAGCCTCCTGTATTCATGCCGTCTGAATACAGGGCTGCGCCCCTTGAATTTGGGCTAACTTGGGATTCACTTATAACCAACAGAATGTGGCATAAATATCTTGAAGTGGCTTCCGAGGCTGGGTAAAGGAAGCCCTGTGCTTTCCACAGTGAGCTCTTGGAACACTGGTTCTGGAGGCAGTTGGACACCATGTAAGATGTTCAGTTCGCTGAGTCCACCATGCTGTAAAGAAGCCCAAGCTAGACATGTGGGAAGATCATATAAAGGTGGAAACGCTTGACCAGCCCCAGCTGTTCTGCCACACCAGCCCAGGGGTCAGATCTGTGAGTGAGGGAGCCATCTCAACACCCAGCCTCACTGAAAGGGCAGATGTCTCCAGCTCCGTCCAACATCTGACAGCAATGACCAGAGAGATGTGAAGTGAGAACCTCCTCCCTGGGCCCAGTGAATCCACAGAGCTGTGGGAGATGACGATATATTGTCGTTTTAACCTGCTAAGTTTTAGAGTCTGTAACGGAAAACTGGAACACTTACTTTCTCCAGAAAGCTCACCCCTAGGTCAGGTGGGGTAGCCCTGACCTATGACATCCTCCTACAAAGGGGCCATCACAGGAATGTCTGCTGACCCTGCTTCTCTGATATCCTCCTGCTGGCCTGTGTGTGCCGTGGAGGCAGAGACCACATCTGTCTTGTCTACTGTTGTACTCCAGTGTGTAGCAGAGTGCCTGTCAATTAACTGGGACTAAGTCTTTCACTTGACTAAATATCATATCCACACTATATTGTAGTCAGATGTTTCCTCCTCATTTATGAGCTCCTATAAGGCAGGTTCAGTAAAATATAATAGTCATACCTAACACAGAAATTTGTTGTATAAAAAATGAAACAAATATAAACTACTTTGCTGGCTTGGCATATAGCAGCCTTCGATAAATATTAGGTGACATACCACTGAGTCTGCAGTGTTGGACATTGGGCTGGGCTGTGGAAGGTGCTCACTAAATGCTTGTTGAGCTCAGCAAACTGAATAGACCAGAATGGAGAGAGGACCACCACCAAACAGCCCAGTGAGGCCCAGGGGAAGCTGCTAGATTCAAGATCCTTGAGACCTTGGCAAGACCCTGGGAGGTCCCACCCGATCACTGAGGCGTTTCCTTTGGTCATTTCACACCCAGGGGTGGAGCACAGGGAGTTACTCAGGGAGAGTGAGATTGGCCGTGGGCACCTGGGTGAGGACTGGTACGAGGACGTCCCTTCCCCCTAGAACTGATAGAAATTGACAAGGAAAAAGGGAGAAGGGGCCAAGAAAAGCACAGCCCACAGCAGAAAGCAAAGGCAAAATAAATGCAAAATAATAAATACAAATACAGCAGCGACACATTTGGTCAGGAAAAGCCAATGAAATGCTGAACCTGCCTGGCTCTGTCAGCAGCAGTGGCCAGCTCTGCCCCACGAACAGGAGCCAAGCCGCAGTGTCCCTGGGGCCACCACGCAGGACCACAGCGGCTGACACTCATTTGTCTCCATTAGCTGTTTACTTCCCCTGGCCTTGCTGATGGCCCTCCCAGCAGTGAGGAGGCTGCCCACTCTCCCACTGCTGTCCTGTTGCCCCCTCTGTCTTGTGACATATGGTATATTCTTCTCGGCTACGCTCCTACAATGTCCTTCAACAATGGCACTGCAACCTACACCCCAAACATCCACTTGTACCTCACCCACTCCTAGGGAGAGGACCAATTCCTGTTTCTAATTTGAAAATGTAGCTCAGGACAAGCAAAGTATTAATCATGCAGTAGTGGCTGCACAGTGATTAGAGGGTCAGAGATGATGTTTTCCTCTTCCCTGTTCAGCGTGATCCTCAAAACTCCAGCCAGTCATGGTGCTCTGTGCACCCCTTGGGAAGAACCAGACAAAACGACCCTAGGCACCATCTTAATCCAAGAACAGCTCTGCTCCTGCTCTTCGATTTCCACTTTCACCCCTGAAAAGAGAAAATCTCAGATAGATTCAAGCAACTTTCTAGACCAACTTCCTGCCTTTCCCTCCATAAGAACCAAAGCTGATGGGGCTTTCTTTCATCCAGAGCACCACGTTGAGAGGCCCATGAATGGGTCTAGTTGACTCATCAACTATTTCTATAGCCCTCGTGGTTCCAGCTCCACCGTCTTCACCTCCACTTGTTGGTTGAAGCTGGGTTCTCCCACAGTCGCCATGCAGCTCATCCGTCAGTCAGTCAATAGGACTGTAAGATAAAGGTAGCTGATGTGTTAAATTTTAAAGCTTAAGCCTCTACTTGACTGGTATGGCCCCAGATTTTTTTCCCACAAATACATTTTTCATCTTATTTAACAAACATCTGCATAGTACTTATGATGTCAGGTACTATTCTAGTACTTTACAAATATTAACCCATTTAATCTTCATAACAATCCTATAAAGTGGGCATTATGATTATTACCTCTGTTTGCAGATAGTATGACCCCGTGAGACAATCAAAGCATGGGGAGGTTAGGGTCATACAGCAAATAAATGGCAAATTAGAGTTGTCAGATTTTGCCATATAACTTTCATAATAACATGAACATTCTGGTGTAAGTACACCTCATGTAATCTTCATTGTTTATCTGAAATTCACATTTTTCTGGGCATCTTGTATTTTATCTGGCAATCCTAAACAAAACAGAATTGAACCCAGGTGATCTGGTTCCCAAGCCAGCCTTCTCATAGCCCCATCTGACTCATGAGGTGCTTGTGGATTGTACATTTTTAACTCTCACTCAGGAAACTGTCAAAGCGCGTCATCCTGGCATGAACAAAGCTGACGCCCAGTGCCGCCCACCATCGTGTGTTCTCACTTGCTCATCGTGTACCGTGCGGTTCGGTTGTTGGCAACACTCTTGCTAAGACAGGAGTTATCCTCTGGTATTTCATGAACGGACATTTGTAAAAAAAATGGAGGGACAATACTCCATCACATCTTTTTCTGATTTGAGGCTTCCTTTCTACAGGGGAATAGGAAAACGGAACTCACAAATAGAGAATAGGGAAAAAATTGCTGTCATCCAGGCTGGTCCTTTTCAAGCCCTTAGAACAGAAAGGCGAGCATTTCTTCATGGAAAAAGGACGAGTTAGTGACATTTTCTCATTTTGCTGCGTGTGATATTCACACTGATTCCAATTACAGGCAGCGCAGCTTCTACCAGTTCAGCCTTAAAGGGCCATAGGTTTTCTTCTCAATTGAGTGGAAGTATTTTAAATCATTCCCACCACATGCCAGCCAACGTCACTGTTTTCTTTATAGCTAACTTTCTTCTGTCTTTTCCTAAGCACAGCACAAAAGGTGGGAGGTTGCTTTGAAGAAAGGCATTTATTTTTAACAATAAACCAAAGTCAGTGCAGAAGGTGGAATTAGAGTTGGCTCCTGAAAAATGAAAAAGAAAAAAGAAAACCCCAAAGACGTTACAGTAAAATAGAAGATTCTATAGAGAAAATGAAGAATCGTAGGCTTAAAAAATACAAAATAAAAGACAACATTTGATTTTTCTGAGGTCACTTCACATTTCCAGGCTTTGAGCGTTTGCTTCAGTATTAAGAACATGCAGGTCTCAGCAAAAAGCACAACCTGTAATTTGATGACCGTGGGTCTCTCTCTCTCCCTTGTTAAGACATACGTGAAATTCTTGTTCTCTGCATGCTCTGGTGGTGGACTACACGAGCTGTGGGCGTCTTGTGAGAACTTCAAGGATAACCCACATGTTTTGCAGTGGTTGGGGGGCTAACATTTTGAGTGAAGCTTTTCATGAAGCTAATTGCCTAAGAATTTGAGGAAAAGGCGCTAAGGATTTAAAGGGGCATGTGTGTGTCCATGTGCATGTATATGTGTGTGTGTGTGTGTGGAAGGAAGGGAGTGGAGGTTTTCTGGGATGGAACGTCTCTTTCTTGCCCAGGAAGACAGTGTCTATTAGCCCTGGAAGTGAGCAAGGTGGAGCATCTACTCAGCCATTCCTTTTTCTTCTACTCTTCCTTTCAACTCGCCCTTGCTTAGTGCCTGAGCCGAGGCTGCCCAGGGCTGCCTGCTGCAGGGACCCAGGAAAGTCAGCGTCCCTCTGGGGGGCTGCAGAGGGAGGCCTTGGTGGCACATGAGTCTTCATCACATTTCTGCTAATCGATGCAGCATTTGCTTGTTTCCTGCTTTTCCCCTGACTCTGAGATGCCCCTTCTGGCTGTGGTGAACGAGAGGGCTTCTCTAAGAAGAGCCACAGTGTCACTCCCTAATTCGGGAATGAGATGTGTTTAAGCATCCAGAAGAGTGTTTCTCAAGATGTGGTTGTCCAATCACCTTCAGCAGCCTGTGGGGCTCACAGGAGCTTGTTAAACAGCAGATGCCTCACGGAAGAGCCGCTTTATCAGAGTATCTTTGGTTGGAGCCCAGGCGTGTGTATTTTAATAGTCTTCCCTAGAGATTTGTAGACACTCAAGTGTCTCAGAACCACTGGTTTGGACAGTATGGGTACTCTGGCAGAGGTTACGATCCTGGGAGCATTGGGAGCTCGGGGAGCGCTCTCACACTCAGGCTGCTCTCCTCACTCACCCCACCAGCACCAGCAAGCCCACGCAGGTTTCCCTGGCTCGCGTATCCCTCTGGATCGATGGTGAGCGTGTAAGGGTTTACGTGTCTTGGCATCTCCTGCCTGCCAAGAGTAGCATGTTACAGGCAGCAGGGACTCAGTGAGGGTGTTGATGATAGCTGGATTAAGATTGACAATTTAGGAAAGAGTGATACTGGAGGGCTCTGCTTTGTCCAGCGCTCTGACCCGAGACTTTGGAGGGGGTTTATTTAAGTGTTTATTTAGACAGTGTGTATTTCTAAAGCACCTACTCTGAGCAAACTATGCCAGCAGTAAGAGGCAAGGATAGTAATGATGGCCATGCTGGGCTCCCGCTCCCCAAACATTCCCTTCCAGTGGGCACGGAGACTTGGAGGAGGGGGCCAGTGCCGAGTTAGGAAGCCCTCCATGTCTGGCACTTATTTTGGAACATGGGAGTTGTGTAAAGCAGAATAGGCGACATAGATAGAGGGGAAGGTATGGAGTCACAGCAACTTTGTTCAAGTTATAGGGGTTCCTCTGCCCATTGGTCCACTGCCTTTAGAGAAATGACAACTTTTCTGAGACTCAGTTCTCATATTTCATAGAGAATAATGCCAGCTTCACATTGTTCTTGTGAGAACTAAAAATTAGTTCAATTGTGTGAAATGTAGTAGAATGATCATAGTTTTTGGCATATGGCGGGTGCTCTGGGTTCATTAGCTACACCGTTTTATTTCCCTAGTCTGGAGATATGTAAACAGGTCACTTGATTGATGGGGGCTGTGGTGGGTGGAATAATGGCCCCCTAAAGGTGTCCATGTCCTAACCCCAGAAACCTGTGACTATGCTACTTTACAGAGCCAAAAGGGCTTTGTGATTAAGTTAAGGATCTTGAGATGGGAGATTATCCTGAGTGAGCTGAGTGTGCCCAGTGTCATCACAAGGGTCCTTCTAGGAGGGAGGCAGGAGGATCAGAGTAAGAGACGGCGACGTGACAACAGGGGCAGAGGTCAGAGTCAGAGAGAGATTTGAAGGTGCTAACTACTGGCTTTGAAGATGGAGGAAAGGGCCACAGGCCAGGGGAGGCAGGAGGCCTCTGGAAGGTGGAAAAGGCAGGGAAACGGATTCTCCCCTGAGTCTCCAGAAGGACACAGGTAGGCCAACATCTCGATTTTAGCAAAGTAAGACCGTGCCGGACTTCTGACACCCAGATGCATGATGGAATAAATTTGTGTTGTTTTAAGCCGCTACGTTTGTGGTAATTTTGTTACATCAGCAATAGGAAACTGATACAGGGGTGCTTTATTCCTGCTCCAGGGTACAGTGTACATTAGGAAATCTTTCAGTGTCTAAGGGACATGGATAGAGCTAGTGCAGTTCTCAGTGGGTCAGACTAAGATCACACACTTGTCAAACTCAAACCACCTACCTTGGGTCACCAAGAGAGAGGCCACCAAGATTTGGACTTTGATACTCACTCAGGGCCCTCGAAGGGGAATTCATGACTCCTGTGGGCAATTGTTCAAAGGAACTTTCCCAGAGCATCTTCTGCAGCATGGCCCAGAGACGTACCAGCTGAGAGGCTGGGGCGCTGCTGCTGATGACAATTAAGCACTGGCATCACACTTTTCCTCCTTTCCTTTCTTCTTTCCTTCCTCCTTTCCTCCATCCCTCCTTTCTTTCCTTCCTTCCTTCATTTCCTCCCTTTTTGTATTCTCTGACAACTAATTAGTCAGCCTTGTATCCCAGCATATCATGTGTGCATCGATACTTAACCAATTTTATTTTAATAGCAAAGTGTTAAATATATTCATGCTTATATAGACATACACCTGTCTACCAGTTCATATATATTACATACAATATGAATCCATTATGCAACATATATAATTTCTATAAAAAGGGACCTCAATAGAGTCTATAGTTATGGACACACACTCACACCCATAGATGAGCATTATTAAAATCCTGACTCAGTACCTCTCTCTTCTTCCAGTTCTAGAAGGAGTCCTAGATGAGTCCTTCAGTACACAAAATTGCTCTAACATTCAGGGGAATGAAGCCATGGTGTGCACAGTAGAAAAATCTGAGAGCAGGAAACATCTGGATGCCAAAAACCAAAGGACTTCCGTGGGATCTGAAAGTAAGAGCAGAAATGGCTTCTATGTCAAGTCTCTGATGCTTTTAAGGTGCACGTTCCTCTGGGATAGTGACCCTGTGGACGGCACTGTTGTCATCTCTAGGTCTTCACTTCTCAGTGGATTTCCATTCTGTGGAAGGGCCTCCTGGATGGGCCCGTGCTGCAGAGGGTCTCACATGCTGGGCTGGGTCCCAGAAGTGACTTGCTCTATCTGATGTGAGACAGCCCAGGTTGTTCCTAGAGGAGCAATAGGTAGCTTAAAATAGAGGAGTGAGTTTTAAGCAAAGAAAAGAGCGTTCAAGCGAGCAGAAATTGTGGAATTAGGAACACGTGGGAGGACAATGAACTTGCAGGATTCTACTGGTATAACTTGGGCACATCCAGAGACCAGGCACAGGGCTGTGGGAAATGGTCACAACAACAAGGAGCTCATGGCCATCCCTCACTGAGCGCTCCCATGTCTAAGCACTTTCCGTGTACGAACGGACTTTTTTAAAGTCTTCCAGCAACTTCACTAGGAACGATTGGTAGGCACCATAATTAGCCACATTTTGCAGATGAGGCAAATGAGGCTTAGGGAGTTTGATTAATAAGCTCAAGGCCACAGAGCAGATGGTGGAGCCTATTTTCAAATCTAAGAGCCTGGCTCCAGTGCCCCTGCTCATCACCCTGACCTGTGCTGCCCTCATTCTTACTGCATCCCTCTCCTCACTTGCTTCTGGAGTGCTTCTACCTGAATCTCAGTCTCCCTGACCAAGTCATGGTACTGGCCCCTGCTCCTCCGGGCGTGGTGTCCTCTGCAAGATCCTTTGTCGCTGAAACTCAGCTCTCCCTGTGGATGCTTGTTCTACAGTCTCTTCAAGCTCTTGGCTCCCATGTTTTCATGGATAGGACAAGTCACCCTCCAGCTCCAGCCCCATGGAAATTGTCCCTGCCTCTCTGCTTGGCTGGTCCCTGTCAGGATTGTCCAGACTTCTGACATAGGAGATGGCAGAAAAAGATTGTGAGGAAACACTGTGAATGGGTCCTGGAGTTGGGCCTGGAAAAGGCGTACATGCTGGGGAAGGGAAAGAAACTTTCTTATTAGGTCCTGCCTCATGGTGCTAGTCTATGAGTTAGGGGGTTACAAGGTAGGGAAGGAACGTGCATTTTAGCAAAGTCTGGTGCTGAGCAGGACTGATGGTCTGCACATTTTAGATGCTCTCCAGAGCACAGATTTCAGTGTGGGGTAGATGGGCAATAACAACACTGAACATTGCATATCCACAGGAGGACCAGGCAGGGAGGGGCCACAAAGCAAACCACAGGGTGCACAGGGCCCCTTTTCTCAGGAGGCTGAGAAGAGAGTTGAATGAGAGTGGGTGAGATGAGTTCTCTTTCTTCAGTAAATAAATCAGTAACTTATTAATATGCTAACTGACCACCTACTATGCCATGTACTGACAGTCTGGGGGCAAGTTCCTTGACCTATTTAAGTTTCTTTTTCCCTATTTGTACAGTCCCTACCTCACTGGGTTATTCTGAGCATGAAGTAGGATGACTTTTTAATGTCACTAAGCTTTGGAATGGTTTGTTCTGCAGCAACGTATAATGAAAGAATGCAATTAAGGAAGGGACAACTAGTGCATCTAAGAGTCAAAACGTAGTGGCTTCAGGAAGAGGTGGATCTGGAAGCTGAAACAACGTCATTAGGATTCTGCCTCTCTCCGTCTCTGAGAGTTTTTTCCTCCATCTTTTTTCATCATTAGTCAGATTCTTTGTATATGATGACAAAAATGTCTGCAAATAGTTCAGCCTTGTATCTCTCCAGGTTAGGAGACTCTGTGGAAAGAGAAGGTTTTCTTTCTCAATAACTGCAGAAAAGTTCTGGCCTTTACTGTCCTTGGCACGAATTGGGTAACGTGCTCAGGCCTGACCAATCACTGTGAACAGGAGAGACCTCTCCCGTGTCCCTCACCCACCTGCTGCCTGGGAAAAGCTTAACCCCACCAGTAACAGGAACTGAGAAAGGGAAAGGCGATTCCCCAAAGAATATTGAAGGGCTGTTATCTGGAAAACAGACAACAGACGCTGGGAAAGCACATGAACACATGCTAGCTCCAGTCATTATCACTCAAGGGGGGGCCCTGGGTTTGGCTGCGGCCCAAGAGTTAAATCACGCAGAGTCTTTGACATGGAAGGATGTGCAGTTGCTCGGAGGAGATTCTCACGAAAACAAACTAGCGTGGTAGAGACTTGCAGGTGCTGTAGTGCGGATGCAGGAAGAGGGAGGGGGCTGTGTGTCGCGGGGTGGGGGCATCCCTCTGTAATTATGATGTTCTAATTTATGGGTAAAGAGCCAAGCACACTGCTTTCCCTGCAAAGCCCATCTTCTGGCCTCTGTCTCCCCAGTGTGGGTCCTGGTGGGACTTTGCACAGCATAACTTCTGCAGCAATGGGAGTCGGTGTGGCAATATTGAGAACGATGGCTCGGAGAATCACCTAAGAGCAGTGGAAAAATGAATTGTCCTTTTACAAACTCTCCAAATAATGAAATAAATCAGCTGGATTATTCAGTGATGAAGGGCTCTGCTCTCTGGCCAGGGGGCCTTCACGAGTTATTGCTAGCTAACAATAGCTTGTTAAAGTGCTCAGGCACAGGAGCATCAAACTGTACAGGTCCTGGGAGAATCTGGTCACATAAAAGAGGGAATCCATTCCAAGTGTGAGCTATTAGTTCTGCTCTGAATATCACCGTTATTAACTGCAGGGCTTTCATGAAATCTCCAACCTGCCAGAATCTCAATCCTCATCAACTGCCCAGGAAAACGACTGTGACAGGTGCTAATTGGTGATTATAGGAAAGAATATCTTTGGACTGGAAAAAGGGCTCCAGGTGCTAAGTAGTTGTAATGAGAGCCCTCCCCTGGGAGGGAGATGCCCTTTGGGTAAATGTTCTTGGCTTCTATAGATAATGCTCTGGAGCCTTTCCTCTTCTTGGCTTGTTTCTCTCTTTTTCTCCCCCGACCCCTGCCGCCACACCTTTCTCCACCCTCCCCAGGCTCTGTTCAAACCAGACCCTGACTACACCTTCTGAGTCGTCCACCCTGAACTCTGGCTTTGGAGAAACTTAAATCTTGCTTCAGTTCCCAGCTCTACCAGCACAAGCTCTGTGACTTGGTCAGTCACCTAAGATCTCTCTTGATTTAATTTTTCTCAACCCCAAATTTGGAACAATAATTGAAGTGACATTACATGGTGGTTTCCATGAAATCACAGATGTAAAATGCCAGCGCAGTGCTAGGAACACAGAGGTGTTCAATCAATTCCCGTCCCCATTTATCCCTTTCCTTTCCTTCCCTGATGCTCACTTACCAGTCCTGACTAGATTGTGAATTATAAAATGCAGCACAAAGAAAAGATATTATTATTAATTATTATTTCCCTCATTATGTAGTTAGCACCTGGCTCCTAGCAGATACTCATTAAGTGATTATTAAATGAGATGGATGGCCATTTCAATAATATCTATCTTTAAGGCCCTGTTAATTTCTCTCCTCCAGGAAGTCCTGACGGATCACCATGGTCCACAGATGTCTACCTTTTACTTGATGTTTCCCACGTGGTATCTGTAGCCATTGCATTATTTAGTTCGCATCAATGCGCCTGCTCCCATGTCCGTTTTCCAGACAGCCCCTAGGAGCTCTCCTTCTACTCTTTCTTGGCTCTTCTTTGACAGTGGTCTGCTGATTGCCATCTTCCCACTGAGATACTCCCACCCACTGTGGCTTCTCTTGGGTTTGGATGTCCATGCATTTGAAGGCCGCTTCTTGATGAGGTCGTGGGTGACGGGGCACGGGTGTTCGTTTGCAGCAGGAGTGATTAGAGGCTGCCAGAGAACAATGGAGAAGAGAAAGGGAGATAATTTCAGGGAAGAGTAGGATGTTGGAGAAGGGGAGTGGGTTCAGAGAGGGACAGAAGAGAATTCAAAGACCTCTTCAGCCCTGCAAGAGCAGACCCTGGGAGCACGGGGCTTATATTTTAAAAGACATAGGGCATTCTTAATACAAGCATGCAATTATTCATTCAGATTGGGAGACTGTATTTGAAATTTAGAAAAGATACATTTACAGACCTTTAAAAAAATATATTTTTTAATCTAAAGAAAGTACTCCTTTCCATGTTAGAAAGGGGAACAGGAATTAAGGTCACAACCACCTGCTTGATCACTATCTGACTTACTGATCTCTGACTGTTCAGATGTGTCAGTTCTGTTTCTCCCAGACACTCATTTGGTTTTCAAAACAAAATCAAGAGATGGGTATTATTATCGTCTTGTATTGATGAGAAAATGGAGGCTCATAAAATAATAATAATTGCGATTTTTATAGAAATCAAACTTTTTAACAGAGCCCAAGGCATGTACTATCTCATTAACATGCAGCAAACTTATGAGGTATGTATATTAGTCTTATTTTACGTTTGTGAAAATTAAAAATCAGAGGAGCTAATTAATTTTTCTCTAAAGTTACACAGTGTTGGAAGTTGTCTCAGGAAATCGAGGAACTGGAATTCAAAACTATCAGATTCTGCTATTTGACAAACCACCTCAACACATAGTGGCTTAAAACACAATTTATTTAGCTCATAATTATGTAGACAGCTGAGGAGCTTACGATCTGGATTAGAGCCTGGCTCTGCTTCCTTGAGCAGATTGCCACTCTGGGCTCTTAGCTTTTGCCTTCTCGAGAAGCTTTTGCCTTTTACTGTAAAAGATAGCCAATGTCACAACTGAGTAACTTTCTCAGCCTTAGTCCTGCCTATAGATCCCTAGGGGACAGGTGTCTTTTGGCGTTTTGAGAAATCTCGGTTCCTTTTTGTCCAAGCTGGTGGCCCTTTCGCTATTACAACCTCTTAAAAATGTTGTGGGATGTCTATTCATCAGATTATATTCCAATCCATTTGGTGAAAGTCATGCCCACAATTGTTTGAGATAATCTTCAAACTTGTACCTCACAAATAGTTACTTTAGGATTAGGTTTCTATAAGAAATATACCCTTAAGATTCTTAGGAGCCTTTTCATTTAGCTGAAAGGATCTAGTAGGCACCATGATAAGACTTTCAGAAGTCTTAACAAAGGAACCTACAGCCATACTTTGTTTTGACCTTGGCCCGAGGCCTCAATTCACTTTGAAAATTTTTACCACGTGAGGACTAGGAATGAGAACAGTCTTACTTTCTAATCCAACAAGTGTGGGTTCCTCTATAAATCCTCTAACTTCTGTGTGCAATCTAAACAGTTCTTTCTTTACCTTATTTCTCTTGCAATACTTTATTATACAATGCTGTACCCAACCAACACTACAACATTCCATTTGGAAATCTCCTTAGCCAGATCAAAAGTTTTGCGTCTGTGGTGAGATGATGGGTTGGTCAGTGGTCGGAAGGTCTGCGATGCCCTCACATATCTGGCAGTTGGTTGAAGCAATGAGGGGGACAAGGCAACATATCTATCATCCTCTAGTATCTTTTCCCAATCTCTTGGAAAAAAAATCTACCCAGTAACTCACAGCACATCTCAAGTCAAACTAGCCAGGTTTCATATGCTTAATCTCCAGGTGTGGCTAGGCTTCTTCACTTGGTGGTAGCTGAAGCATTCCCAAAATAGCAAGAGGATGAACCTCACTGAGCAATTATTCTTCATGCCTCTGCCTGTATCATGATGGCTAATGATCCATTGGCCAAAGCAAGTCACGTGGCCAACCTTGATTCAGGCAGGGGAGAGACAGACTTCACCTCTTGATGGAATGGAATGACATTCCAGTTTCTCAATTTACAACAAAATCTTAGTTGATCTGAGTCAACAGTCCAGCATTTAATGACTGTTCTACATGGCTTCAAGTTATGTATCTCACTAAAATGCAAACAGCCAATGAATCTCTTGGAAAAAAAAAAAGTACATTAAATATCAAATTCTAATATTTATAGCCAGCTAAAAATAAAATATAATTCTCCATGTTAGATTATTATAGTTGGATAATGGTAAGGGCATTGAGATATTTTGGACAGTATGAGAAGAAAGTTCACTCATTACTATAGGATTACTCTTCCATACTCTTCTCTAAATCAGATGTCAAGAGGAAGGAAATTGAGAGGGTGAGTAAAAGTATTAATTTGATGGGTAAACATGCAACGAAGTCTAGATGGTTCATCTCTAAGCACAGGGAGACAGGTGTAAATTCCTTTATAGGAGTAGCAAGGCTCATACATTTAGGAAAAACGTAGCAAGGTATCTTACTTCATTCCATTCCAATTTAGTCAGAATAGCACTTCACACTTGTTCACACTTGTCAGTTTACACAGCTCCTCATTTCCATGGATTCACTTACCTCTCAAAGTGCCTGGGGAGTCACGGCACACACTGCTCTCTCCTTTCAAAGATTGCTGAGACTTGACCAGGTACCCAGAAAACCAGTGGCAGGGCAGGGAGATAAGAGACGGAAGAAAGGACCTTGAAGGAGCAAGTAGCACAAAAAGAGATCAGAGAGTTATGCAGAGCCTAGGGTATTAAACAGCTGAAAGCTTGCTTGACAGAACTTAGTGCTTCAGAAAGTCTGGAGTTGCGAGAGCAAGACAAGGCTTTGGAGCTCAAGGAGATCTTGATTGTTTTTTTCAGAAGCACATTTCCCTAGGGGCGAGAGGAAAAAGAGAGCGGAGGTCAGAAGTCAGAGGGCAGGAGGTGAAGGGAGTCATGTAGCCACGTGAGGGGTTGGATGCTCACGTGCTGGTTTCCCAACTGTAGCAAACTGTTTCAAAGCCCAGAATTCAGGATTCTTTTAAAAGAGAAGACTATTGCTTGGAGGACCAGCTTCCAGGATATGTTAAAGGAATTTAGGGAATAAATTTCATACATGCAAATGAGATATTTACATGAATAAAAAGATCGTTTATGTATAAGCAGAAACAACCTTTAAGATTAAACTGAAAAAATGGGAACAAGAATTTTGCATCAGACTTTAAATGCAGCAAGTATTTTATGACTATGGTTTCCCTTTTATCTTATTTTATACATTCAATAAATTTTTACTAAATGCCTATTATATGACAAGAAATTTATAAAGCATCAAGAATGTACAGATGAGTAAGGTCTCCACACTCAAATAGCTAATGGCCTGGGGCAGTGCTGTCCAATGGAAATATAACACAAGGCACACGTGTACTTGCTAGTAACTTCCCGGTAAATTGCAGTGCATCTCAAGTCCAGCTAGCCAGCTTTCATGAGCTCAGTAGCCACATGTGGCTGGTGGCCACCATATTGGACAGCACAGGTCTGGGTAGGGGAGGACAGTTACAGTACAATATGAAAAGTCTTATGACAGAGATTTCATAAGGTAAAATGAATGGAAACATAGGTTTTAAACTCCTAGATTTTCCGGAATGTTTAAGCTACGGTTTCCTGGAGCGTCTCAATTACGTCTGAACTGGAAAAAGATGAACTATTCGATCTTCTAATAAATATAAGAAATATTTCATTCTACACCCCCTCTTTGAAATTCAAAATGTGCATTAATATATTAAAAGCTCTGAGAAGTCCTGCAGAAAAAAAATGATCTTCAGTATGCTTAACCCAAAATTTCCTCACAGTTATTGACAATGAACTTCTTCCACATATTTTTTAACAATTATACATAACTAAGAGAAATACTTTGGGAAAAGCCTACTCAAAGAATATGGACTTTATTTAATAGAATTATTTTGGATAATTCGGGGCTCTATTTCAACTCTGGTCAAAAATTTTTACCCTAAACTGTAGAGTTTGATTTTCCTGCCATGAGTAAATCTAGTGAACACACTCTTATCCTTCCAGGAACCCACGCCTAGAACAGTTTCTTCTTTCTAAAATAGCCTTCTTCTCTTCTCCTAGGAAAATCACCTGTTTTTCGAGATCCGGCCCAAATATCACATCTCCTCAGACATTTTCCCTGACTCCCATGGCAGAGTAGCGGTTCCTCCCGTGTGTGCTCAGAACACAGCACATAGCAGCTGCCCAAACGGTAACCTGTGTGTGAGTCTAACCTGAACACGGGGCAGGGCCGGGCTGGCCTATCCAATGTCCCCAGCACCTGGCGCAGCTCCAGGTGTATTCTAGGTGTTCTCTCAATTTGTTATGTTTTCCCCCACTCACTGCATGCATCCCGTTAGTGAAGGGCACTCAGTGAGGTTTCTTTTTAATATCAGGAGTTGTCCTGCTCTTTGTGCTTCCAGTGCCTGTCCTTGGTGTGTGTCACTGCAGGCCCCTAGAGAATACAGGGGAGGCCTGACCTGGGCAGCAGGGCAGCACTGCTCACTGAGTTCTGTGGCTGGAGCTACAAGACGGCCCAACGTTTGTGGCTGGCCCTCCCCTGCCCCCAGCCTTCTTGCTTCCCTTCCAATCTTCCTAGTGCTGCTCGCGGGCTTTCCCTGACTTCTGTAGTCCTGGCCTCTGCCTGCAGCGCTGACCCTCATGGAGAATGGCCATGCCTTGCTTTCACCTTTGTTAAAGGTCAAAGTGCTGACCCCGCAGCCCACCCGCCTGAGACCCCGATCTGTGGCTGACCTCTGCTCTTCTTCCCTCAGGGCACACCTCACTCTGAATTGGCTCCTCATCCCACTTCCAAACTCCCAGCCTGTTGTGACTGTAGACTTGCCAAGCACGATAAAACTGCCGGGAAGTGAAGCCTGTCACGGATTCTCCAGTTCTCACTCTGTTCCCTGCGTCTGTCTCTCACCGTGTCCTGTCATCCTTTGAATTGTCATCAAACCACTTTCAATCTCCCTCCACGTGCACACCGGCAGCCTTTTGCCTTTAGTTTGCTGTCCTCCCTGTGTTGGTTTGTCACACTCTCCTGGGCCTTCTTCCTGAGCTCCACGTCTGTTTGCTTCACGTTCTATGGCATGTATTGCGGTAGCCACTTCAAATCGTCTTGAGATGAGGTGGAAATTACATGGTAAAGGCCCTTTTTTCTTTTATCTGTTTTTGCTCAGTACATCTGTCTTAGGGAACGGTCCTGACAGCCCTGCTGAGGAGATTCAGATAAAAAAATCAGGAGATAAACACATCCAATTATTTTTCTCTTCCGCATGTCCAACTTCATCACGAAGCAGGGGCAAGGGGCTTTTGGATCCTGGGCGTATGGTTAATAAAAGCTACGCATCATTGCTTCAGGGATGCATCATAAAGCAACGCCCTTTGGGCAGCAATGTTATGGAAATAAGAATTGTTTAATTTACAGCCTGTCCTGCACCGGCCTTGTAGATCTGAAAAATTAATTACCAAATGTCCTATTTTACAAAACTAGGTAGAGGAAGGAAGGCAAACTTTAACGTGAGAGCCAGGGGCCCCTTTTACATAGTCACGTCTCAAAGTGCAGAGAACGGGCACCCAGGTGTCTTCTTTCCAGCTGCTGACTCTCACTGCCCTCTCTCTCCTTGGGGCTGGAGCATGGAGCAGGCAAGGATGAATTTGAGCCCAGCAGTCTGGTTGGTGCGGTGTTCTGCCTCCCTCCTTACCAGCTGCATGCCTTGGGCAAGGCCCTCATCTCTTTGAGGCTTTATCTGCCCATGTGTAGTATATATGGGTATTATTATACTGTAGAAGAATCCTATAGGAGTTGAATGTGGAAACATATTATAAAAAGCTCTTAGCCAGAGGGAAATCCTGAGAGGTTCAGCAGTCATCTCTTGTTCCCATCCCACTGTGCTTGTTTCAACCAGGGGCCATGGCTGATCCCAGGGAGCCTCTCACAGTGCTGGCCCAGCTCTCCCACTGCCCTCTGCCTCAATCTATTATGACGTTAGAGACCAGGAAACTCCGATATCCACACCCTGGGCAACCCATGTCTTTCCTACATCTTCCCTGGACTGTCATTACCTGAGTTAATTCATTTCTTTTGCTTAACGCCCTTGTCATTAGAAAATGACTTCTTACCACGACGCACATACACACACACACACACACACGCCTGCAAGTCAAATTTTCATTTGGAACTGGAATACAGTTTAGAGATAACTCGATCCACCACCTCATTAGACAGGTGGGGAAGTGAGGTGAAGAGAGGAGATGTGAGGTGCTGAGGGATATGCAGGCAGGGGATCCTCTGTATTGTTCTCAGAGCATGGTCTTTTATTCAGAAAGTCCAAGGTTCTAAACCTAGTTCTGCCATTTACAAAGTGTGTGATGTTCATGCAGCTGCTCAGCATTCCTGAGCCTCTGTTCTCATCTATAAAATTCACGTAACCATCATCGGCTTAGGTACGAAATATTGCCACATTCTTTGAAATACTCAAGTGATTCAGGGTTCCCCCACCCAGAGGGTTATGAGAGTGTTTATCTCTGTCCTTATGATCCTTCCTGCTGGGATAACTTCAAGGCATTCAAGTGAGTTTACTCAGTGCAAGAAGTCACTTCTGGTTATCATCACCTCCAAGGCCACGTACAGTCCTTCTGCCTACTACAATGACCACACAGTGTCATTGCTATAGTCCAGGTAGTCTGGCTGCTCCCACTGTCTTGTTTATCTCTGCTGGATCACCACTGAAGCCTGATAGCTGGGAAGCCAGGTGCCTTCTCCTCCTCTACAGATGGCGCTTGGTGGGGTCTACAGCTGCTGTTGGAGCTTGGGTCCGAAGGAGGACTATCTTTTCCCAAGCTTTGGGGTATTCAGCTGGCGATGTTCCAACATAGTTCTTGGATCCCAAAGTTACAGCCCTCTGGTGGCCCACTTTTTCTAATGTTTTCTCTCCTATACAACCATTTTCCTAAGAAAGGGCCACAATTGCAGAATGGCTGGGTCTGGAGGCTCTCTAGTCACAGAGACACCCAGGGCCCTGAACCATTTCTATCTCCTGCTCTCCTAGCCCCAAATGTTGAAGGTGTGCCAAATCCAGTCTTCTGTCCTGTTCCAAGAGGAACAACGTCTTTCCGGGTGAAGATCCCATTATCTCCAGCTGAGATGGTACCCTCCTTCTAGGGATGCTGTGAAGATTAAATGGTGTCAAGCATCAGAAGAACATAGGTGCTCTTCTTTCACTTCTGCCACTCAGGATGAAGGAAGCTCTAGATAAAGAGATTTATTTAGAAGAAACAAAGGGAGAATAAATTTTTAAAACTCAGGTTTGTTACTTACAAAAAGACAGCAGGGAGAAGCCTGGGTTGAAAGGACACAAAGAGAGAAGTTCTTTTCTGGATATGGCTTTCGTCATGCTTTAATTTTTTAAAGGCTTTCAGTGGTTTACATATTCAAAAATCAAATCAAATCAATAAACATGGAAGGAAGACTAAACCTAAAACTGAAAGAAAACTGAAATAAGTGAATTTAATTATATTTTGACTGAATACTCTAAACACACTGAAGAAAGCAAGAAAAGAACTAATCCTAGTAACTAATGGTCACAGTATTTGATCTTACTCTGTGGCAGGGTGGGATATGTATGTGTGTTGGTGGGGTGCAGTGCATAAACACTCTGACCTTTTGTGTATGTTTCTCTATTTTAGTTTTATAGGCATAATTCTGGAGCTATTTTAGATGCAATATAGGATTGAGCAACTAAGTAAATTTGCTAAGGCTTTTGAGAGCCAAGATCCTCCCTATAGAAGAAGGGACATACAAATATGGAAGGGGAGGTGGATTAGAATCGAAGGTATTGGTGTGAACTCAGGATCACTGAAATATGCATATACACGTGCATACGTTCGCTTGTATGCATATGTACATGCATACAGGTATATGTATATATATATATGCATATTTGTATGTATGTGCATGTTTATGTGCAAAATATGGAGCTCTTTCCTATCTCTATCTGGTGAAAGAGCCAAGAAGCAAAGCTATCTTAGTAGCAATGAGCACATCTAATGCTCAGTTCTTGGTCTCTAATACCATTCCCGCTAAAATGCACCAGGATCAAACAGAAATGGCTGATTTCAAGGTTAGGCAGGATAGCTACAAAGTGAACTTGGAACATCTTTCATGTCAGAAGGTAAGAAGTGTTAAAAAAAAATGACAGAGGCATGTTAAAAGAACATAGAAGCCAACTTGAAGCCGTTCCTAGAGGCCAAATATGGGACAATTTGAGAATCAAATAATTAAATGCAGTAACAAATTGTAATGGTGGGCTAGTGGTTAAGATTCAGTGCTCTTATCTCCATGGCCTGGGTTCCTTTCCTGTCAGAGAACCATACACCCATCGGTCAGTTGCCATACTGTGGCGGCTGCATGTTGCTGTGATGCTGAAAGCTATGCCACTGATATACAAACACCAGTGGGTAACCTATGGTAGATGGGTTTCAGAGGAGTCTCTAGAAGAGACCTGGTCACCCAATTCTGGAAAAATTGACCATGAAAACTCTATGAACAGCATCAGAGCATTGTCTGATATAGCACCGGAAAGTGAGAGGATGGTGCAAAAGACCAGGCAGGGGTCCCCTCTGCTGTATACAGGATTGCTACGAGTTGGAATCGACTTGACAACACTAACAACACAACAACAAATGAATTGTAAACCATTTAAAATAGGAATTAATGAGTCAATATTGATGATGGCCAGGCAGATAGGTAGAGAGAGAGATAGGTAGATAGATAGATAGATAGATAAATGGTATAGAGGAATTATGGTAAGACATTGAACGCCATCTATTAAATGTGGAGATAGTGCTAGAACTGAAAAAAAAATTATTTTGCTACCAGGATGGTAAAGATTGCATCAGGCAAGAATCATCAATGGATGTCAAATATAGGGAAATTTTGACAAGGAGCAGGATATTTGTATAGTCGTAAAATGTCTTTCTTACAGACTGCTTATTAGCTGTGTGTGTGGGGAGAGGAAAACAATAATTTTACAGTGGAGAAATTGGTAAACTCCTTGATTGGTGATCCAAATTAGCATCACCTACAAAGACCAGATGATGTACAGGTGCGCTACTCTGAGAGGAACACTACACCAACTGTGCAGTATTCCAAAAATGCCTAACCTTAATCTAATAGTGAAGAAACATCAAACCAATATGGAATGAGAAACATTGCTTCTAATCAAAAAGGAGAGATTGTATTCTTCAAAAATGACAATGTCACAAATGTCAAAGAAATACTATGGAAATATTCTAGATAAAAAAAGGGCAAAGAGATATCACAACTAAATGGACTGACTGACCCTAAACTGAATGCTGAACCAGAGAGGAATAATGTTATAAAGGGCATTATTGGGTCAACTGATAAAATTAAATCAGAACAGTAGGTTAGATAAAAGTATGGTACAATGTTAAATGCACTGAAGTGGACAATTGTGCTGTGGTTGCATAGGAGCCTATCCCTATTATTAGGAAATCCACACCGAGGTATTTAGGGAAAAAGATCAGTGTATTTAACTTGCACTCAAATTAGGTAGATAGATTGATAGATAGACAAGCAGATAGATTAATCAGACGATAAACCAAATGAGGTAAAATGTTAACAATAGGTCAATCTGGGTAAATGGTATATGGGTATTCTTCATACTGTTTTTATTTTTGAAATTTTTCTTTCAAGAGAAGAATAAAGAAAGAAGTGAGAATAATGTTTTGATTTGGTTGGTGTGGAGAAAGCAAATGGCGACCTTGGCTCTTGCGCGGAGCTCATGATGAAGTGAGATGGAGCTGACACGAACTCCCAGGGAGAGGAGGACTGGAGACAAGCTTCCAGTTTGTCACATTTGCCCCAGGTCGTGTCTCCATCTCTTATATAAATATCATGCAAAGTAATGAGTACACAGTTTCCAGCTCTGGACTCTCTTTGAGTCACACTATAAATGTCAGAAATAATCCCATGCTTAATAAATCAAATCTATTCCAGCACTTAATTATCTCCTTTTGTTCTCACAAATCACTTGTGCTTAGAAGCGCTTTACGGAAGAGCAACCATAAAACAACGGGCCATTTGCTCTTGACTCAGCATAGTGTCAGACCAAGTAGGACTCTCACGGGCTGGGGACACTGTGGCCTTGGAGGCAGCTGGAGGTGAGCGTCAAATGCCACAACCGCCAGAGTGAGCTTCACAACATAAGGCAGGGTCTTCTTTTTGCGTGAAGGTCATTCTCGCCAATAGGATGTTCTCCATCCCCATGTGGTTGCCCTCTCTTGATCTGTGAGGATCTCATGAAGAAAGACAAACTCTACAGACTTCATCACTTTGAATGTTTTCAAATTTCTTTTACGCTCTATTTCAAACATCTCATCGCTTTCTTTTAGGTTATAGAAGAGCAGATTGGTTTGAGAATGTTTCAAGTTACTTTGAATAGATTTATAACCTAAAGAAGATATGTGCTTATAGCTCCCCTTTCTCTCTCTCTCTCTCTCATTCTCTCTGTCATATGTGTGTATACGTCTATATAATCCATTCATAATACACACATGCATGCATACATACATACACATGTGTTCACATGGTGTGTGTAAAGTTCCTTGACACTTTTATAGAAATGAGCACTCTGATCCTGCAGGGTCAGCATTTGTCTCTTAGGTGAAGAGGGGTTTGTAAACTGCATTGCAGAGAATCTCATATAAACCAGGCTGAAGAAAGGACCCCATTTGAGCAAACACAAGACGATATAATGCCTTCCTGACAATATTGTTTGTCATCCACACTCCATCAACAGATCTCAGGAGGAGCTAAGGAGGATTTTAATGGCAGGTGGCTACTTTATGCTCAAAAGTATTTTATGCTCAATAATTCAAAGGCAAAATTAGACTCTCTCCACGTGGTATGATTTCAGTGGTGATGGGAAAACCTGCTGCCACTCCAAATCACCCTCTCTCTGCTGCTCAGTGATCCCCAGAATTCTTCATCCAGCTGAAAGCTAAACTTCTCTCACCTCATAATTTGAATGAAGCCGAGCGTTGGTTCCAAAAGCTTCAACATACACTTAAAGCAAACCTCTCTGCTTCTTGTCTTTAAGCAAGGCATGTACATTTTAGTTGAACTACAAAATCGGGAGAAACTAGAGCTTCATTCTGAAAAATCAGCTTTCCAAAATCCAAACCAATCAAACTCCTAAGATTAATGATGATTTTTGGCTTCACTAATAAATCCTACTCCTATCAGACAACTTGCCTCTGAATTTAAGTCCTGCCGTCAAGCCAAGCAGCTTTACCTCAACATGATAATAATTTTGGAAGCTGTTTAAGTTTGTCTGGCTGCTTGCCTCTACATGAAAGGGCTCAAGCAGCATTAGTGTGTGCCTTTGATGTCTAATGCATAAGCTGGTCCATGAGGAGACAAGGACATATGAGGCGGTCCCTACTTATAGGGCTCCTATTTTCATGGTGGAGACACACATGGTAGATAAATGATGTGCAACTTAAGTGCTAAATACAATTGAGATATAAACCAAATTGAATGCAAGGTGACAGGAAAGAATATGTACATGGACCAAAGGGACTCAGAGAATTTGAGCAGGTTTTCTTAAGGCTCCAGATGAATCCACTAGGTGAAGAAAGTGAGGAAAAGAATTTCCAACATGTGGAACAACATATGAAAAGCCACAGAGGTGGGAGGAGCATGGGAGGCCTGCAGCAGGTGGAGGAGAGCTGTGTGGCTGGAACCCAGGGTGTGCTGTCGACTGGCTGGAGACGAGGCTAGGGGAGACATGCAGAGGCAGTGTAAATGGCTTCAGATCCTAATGAAGAAGCCTTGTGTCTGTACTAATGACATTTCTTATTTTCTATATTTTATGATGCTTTGACATCCAGGAGAGACTGCCCCTCCCAGGGATAGCTAATTCCTAGAGATAGTAAACACTTGCCTGTGAGCATGCCTTTGATATGCAGTCCAGCTATCTCAAGTTCATACTCCCCCAATCTCCTTTTATCAGCCTCCTGCAGTCCAGGACACTATATCCCTTCTCCGAATCACCAGGGCCAGCTACCAGACAACTAGGGATCACTCTCTATCTCAGAGCCTGCTAGAATTATTCAAACTACCTATTCTAATCCTGCTCAGCTTCTGACCCTACCTCACCCATTCCTTCCTATGAAAACTACAATAAAGCCTCTTGCTCATGTTTCCTCTTGTTCCCTCTGCCTCCTAACCAACCCTAGTGCCTCCCCACGTGGCCATGCATGGTGTGGCATGTCCCCTCCTCTTGGGAACTGTGAGTAACAAACTGTTGTTTCAATGGCAGTCATTTCCTGATCTGTTGGCCAAATTTCAGGGGCTGGCCCAGTGGCGAAGTGGTTAAGTTCAAGCACTCTGCTTTGGTGGCCCAGGGTTCGCAGGCTCGGATCCTGGGCGCAGACCTAGCACCACACATCAAGCCATGCTGTGGCAGGGTTCCATATAAAATAGAAGGAGATTGGCACAGGTGTTAGTTCAGGGCCAATTTTTCTCACCAAAAAAATAAAAACTAAAAAAAACAAACAAACTTCAGTTACATTTTAAAGCAGTGTCTTGAAGGCAAAAGCAGTGCAAGAGAGGCATTAAAGTAAGTATAGCTTATGAATTCTTTCACAGGAAGATAACTCTATTAACACTTCCAAGAATCAGTTATCACGAAGGAAGACAGGCAGGGCAAGCGTAATCGTAACAAAAATGAGGTTTGAAAGGAAGGACAGTGGGACTGGAAAAGCTTCTGAATATAACCACTGTCACTGGTATGGATGTTGCCTTCTTGTGCCTTATTTTTACTGTTATTCTGATGTCTTACTTTCCTGACAGCTGTCTTTTCTTGTTGTCAGGGGAAAAACTTCTAAGATCATTATCTCCTCTAATCTGCTGTTTCTACCAGGGTGCGGACTGCGATGCCAGATATTCAAGTTTATTAGAAGAGTATCTAAGAAAAAGTAAAGGGATTATATGGGTGAAGGCCTAAGGAACTCTCCTATAAACAAAATCCATGAGCCAAAGTGTATGGAAACACTGCGATCCTCTTTAAATCTTCAGAGATTTATGTTTGACCTAAATTCTAGATTCCCAGAGTTCTGAATATTTCAGGTAGAGAAACATCATCTAGCTAAGTTGGAAGGCTGAGAGATTTGCAAAGTTGGAAATGTCATATAGAGTATATGTTTCTTCATTTCTGGCCACAGAACAGGAGCTAGAACATGCCGACACCATGTTCTAACTGCACCACAGACCTCCCACTTCCTGTGAAACCACATGGATTGATCTACCATGTGTGGTGCGAGACCTGATTAAGAACCTACCAACAGAAGCCCAACCTTAATGATAGAAATTAGCCATGGACAAAAATAGTAGCTCACTTGCTGAGTCCAAACACATTCTAGCAATGGTTTTCAGTAAAGAATAGGAGAGTAATGGAAGATGGAGAAGTTGAAAGAGGTTTGCATTTGTGAGGGAGTTGACCTTCCAGAAGGCAAACTCAGTGCCTCAGCTCACATATTCTGCCTTGCTGTCTGGGCTTCAATTTCCTTAACTAAGTTAAGAGTTGGAAGAAACTTTTATCGTGATGTCAGAAGTAACTTGAGGATACTTAGGGACTTGGGGTCCCATTTTCAAGATGGGCTGATTTTATTGTGAACACTGCCTTCAGGGATTTTCAGATAGAGGAGTCATAGTGGTAGGGTGGCGGACTGAACCCAACTGGGGGGCATGATATCAGAAAAGGCCCACATAGGGATCCATTTGCAGAATAAAGGGAAAATACACATTAGAAATAGCCAAGAAAAAGACAGAGGTATGTGTGATGGAATGGGCAGATTTATAATGGAAATGAGCTGTGAGGTGGGTGTCTGGGAGCGAGGAGAGTAAGGACAGAGTGGGAAGTGTACACTGGCTTGTGTCAGTGTGGAGCCAGCTTGTAAACAAAGGGTGTATCCATATGTTGATCTTGTAATAATGATAATAATTGTTACATTTATTTTGTCTTACTTTTTGGAAGACTCAGGACCACACCTTCTGCATATATCATATCTGATTCTGAAAAGAATCGTTATCCTCTTTCCAGTAAAAGAGAATACTAATGCAGAGAGGCAGATTAAACTGTCCAAGGTCACACAGGTAAGTGAAGGAATGAAGGACTCATGGCGTAGTTGCTGCATAACTTTGTCCTCGATTCCCATGTTTTATTCGGTGCCTCACTGTCACTGCAGGGATGGGTGTGGCGCTTGAATATAGAGCATTGGCTCGGAATGAGGGTAACAAGTAGAAAAATAACTCCATTGTACTCCTGGAGAAACTTACGTGAAGTTTTGTTGGAGAAAGCAGAATTCTCACCTGAAAAAAAGTAATGATGAAAAAACAGCACAGAGTTAAATATACAAAGGAGTTAGGAAAGAGTAAAATGATATTTCAATGGAGCTGGGATGAGACAAACGTCGAGCAGGTAGAGTTGAAATAGAGTCATAAAGAGAAGTGAGGTCTGGCGTAGAAACAGAGAGGCGATCCCGGAGGAAGGGCTCTTGTATGACATGGAAGGAAACTTAATTCTAAGGGAAGGGAATGCTTGCCTCTCTCTATGCTAAATCCATTCTGCATGCTTCCTTTCTAACCATCACTATGACCCACCTGCCCCTCTCCCACCCACAAAAAGAAGTACAAGAAGAGTAATATGATTGAATTAAGCTCCAAGACTTGTATTGGACAATATTTTGTAATTGGCAATGTTAACTGTGTATTAAAAGGTAGCTGTGTACTGATCACTCATTCTTCACACCCTTCTCTTCCACTTCCTCTGTTCCACACAACTGTGTGGGATAATGGACTTGTAGTCATCCTTAGCCAGCTCCCAGGTCTCTCTATCTCCAACTCCTTTCTTAGTTGTGGCTGGCTAAAAGATGGGAAAAGCCTAAAACTGAAGGATGGTGAAGTGCAGGATCAGGGTGCAGGACCAGAAGCAGAGAGAAGGGACAATAGAAGTCTTAGCCCTGAACTTCATTCTCCAATCCCACCTTCACAGGTCTCTGCAGCAGGGTTTCCTGGTAGTGTCCTACCTCACACAATCAAAATTATTGCTCTGATCTCCTGTATCTTCCTCTCACGCTCCACTCTACCACTGATCGCTGAGGTCCATTGATCAGCATAGCCCTGTGAATGTGAAGTGTAGCAGAACCTGTTGGTTGCTTACCTAATAACATTCACACCCCTTTTCTATTTCTAACAGGACACAAATTATATACGGAGAACTATCCTCCATCTTGAATCCAAATGCTTCCAGGGAAGGAAGCCCTGACTGCAGCCCAGGGAGTAAAAACTGGTTGGTTGAAGCCCTGGATGGACTAAACCAGTGTTTCTCAAACTGTGGCACATAGACCAGCTGCATGAGCACCACCTGGGAACCAGAAAACCTGAGGGACAACCCATAACCCTTGTTTTAACAAGCCCTTTAGGTGATTCAGAGACATGCTGAAGTTTGCAAACCCCTGGTTTAGACTGATGATGTTGGCCCCATTATCCTCACAAGTAATTGGATGAAATCAGTGGTTCTCAACTGGGGGCCGTGTGCTCCCCTGACTCCCTGGGGACATTTGGCAATGTCTAGAGACATTTTATATTCTCGTACCTAGATCTGTTCATCTACTTTCTGAATAGTTCCTCTTTTTATTCCCAGGTGGATTGCCCTGCTTAATGGTGTTGGCCACTGGATCTCAAAGTGTGGTTCGTGGGCCAGTAGTATCAGCATCACTTGGGACCTTGCTAAAAATGAAAATTTCTCAGCCCTGCCCCAGAACCACTGAAGCAGAACTCTGGATGTAACCCAGCATGCTGTGTTTTCACAAACCCTCTGGGTGATTCTGATCAGCAGTTGAGAAGCATTGGTTTTGGCTGTTCTCTTTTGAGGTTAGAAATGGCACTCTAGGTCCGGCCCCATGGCTGAGTGGTTAAGTTCGTGCATTCTGCTTCAGGCAGCCTGGGGTTCACCAGTTTGGATCACGGGCGCAGACCTGCAGGCATCTCGTCAGGCCATGCTGTGATGGAGTCCCACGTAGAAGAACTAGAATGACCTACAACTATGATATACAACTATGTCCTGGGGCTTTGGGAAGGAAAAGAAAAAGAGGAATATTGGCAACAGATGTTGGCCCAGGGCCAATCTTCCTCACCAACAAAAAAAAAAAAGAAAAGAAACGAAATAACACTCTGCCATTTGGCCTCAATGTGGCAATTCTGGATGTTTCTAGCTAGTACATGTGTTAAGTTGTTGGAGTCTATGACACATTAGCTGTTAAGTATTTTTATTATAATTCTCTTTACAATGTTTGTGTTCACATTTGGTGACTTTGGTTGTCTTTTTTATAATTATGAAGGAAGAGCTGGGTGAATTGGTGAAAGCAACTGGCCCTGGTCTTCTTTGGAGCTGTGGAGCTTTGTTTCCTCCAGCAGCCAACAGTGGGGTCTTTATCAGTGATTGGGGCATGTGGACAACCAGGATTCACTTCAAGGTGTGGACCAGGAGCAGGCAGAGCGTGACTCTGTGGGAAAGGCATGTGGTCTTGAGTATATTTCCTCCTGAGCAGGATATCTTTCTTGGTCTCTCCTCCTTGTCTATCATGGAAGGCCACAATTACCAAAACACTGTCCTGCTTCTCTCTCAGGTCCCAAACCCTACCCAGCCAGGTAGTTCACGCTCTTTACAGAAAGTTTAGACTTTTAGCCCAGAGGCAGAGGTTGCTCTCTCACCCGCTCAAGTATTTCTGGGGACGGCTATAAGTTCAGGCTCAGTCTGCTCTTTCTGATGCAGTTCTTGAATACAGTGCTTCCCAAATCTTACAGACTTTCAGATCGTCTTCTTGAAATGTGGAGTCTGCTTCACTAAGGAGGGTGAGCCCTAAGTCTCTGCGTCTTTAACCAGCTCCCAGGTGATACAGATGCTACTGGTCCATGGAGCCTGCTCTTAGCAAGACTTTAATTCAGTATCCTGAACACTGTGCCAGGGTCTCCTCCTGTTCTTTGGGTTTTTTAATTCCAGACTTCTAGCTCCTCTGGTTCTACTCCTGATGGCCGAGAGTGCAGGTTTTTCCTTCTGCGTATGCTGTGAGATTGAGTTTCTTCTATTCTTGTCATTCAATGGCTTTTCCTTTCTCTGCTGTTCTTCACAATATGCAGTATGCTGAGAGAACAAAACTTTCTTGTTTTCCCAGTACTGTTTTTAACTAGATCAAAAGCATATATTTTATAGGAGGTGAAATAGACTCAGGTGCTAGGTAGAATTAATTTTGATTTCTACGTAAAAATTGCATTTCCAGAATCTCCTGACCTTATGGGTTTGATATACACTATTGTCTTGCCAGCTAGGGCATGCTGCAAGGCATGCTCTGGTCTTCTCAAGAATCATTCTCATTATCTGCCTTCATTAAGTTGACTTTTTTTTTATTATTATTTTTATTATTATTTTTTTTTTCCTTTTTCTCCCCAAAGCCCCCCGGTACATAGTTGTGTATTCTTCGTTGTGGGTTCCTCTAGTTGTGGCATGTGGGACGCCGCCTCAGCGTGATCTGACGAGCAGTGCCATGTCCGCGCCCAGGATTCGAACCGACGAAACACTGGGGCGCCTGCAGCAGAGCACGCGAACTTAACCACTCGGCCACGGGGCCAGCCCCTTCATTAAGTTGACTTTTGACATCTTGGATTAACCCTCTTGGTTCTCTCTAGCCTTTAGGACTTTGTGATATTGAGTCAGTTCTCCCAACCTCGCAATATCCTCACCCTTGTCCCTTGAATGGCTTGCCACTTCCCACAATATTAACAGAGAGAAAGGTAGCCAAATATAGCCCCATCATCCTAATAGTAATTTCTGAGTACCAACCACATCTCACAGATCTACATCCTGTGATGTGTCCCAATTCTATCTATCTGCTGTTGGCCTCCAAGAAAGATCCTGCCCCAAAGGGCAGCATCAAAGTTATAGTTTGATGAAAATAGTGGAGAACAGTCTGGTCCCTTCTTTGCACTGCAGCTACTTTTGATATTTTCTTTCTTGAGGATGTCTTGCTGTATGAATGCATACATGTGAATCTTGAAAAAAAAATCAAAGTCTAAAGGCTGGTGGTATAAAATTAGCAAGGCTCCAAGGCAGAGAGTGAAGAAAGAATTTTCAAAACTTTATGGGCTGAAATCCCAGCCAGCAGCAAATCCCCTTGAGGAAGGACTTCATCTTCATCTCTAAGCCACATCTAATTGCCTCTTTGTCATCCTCTGATTAAAATTAGCAGCAATTGGACTGTCTAGGTGCTCTGTATATAACAAGGTTTAGATACTGGCTTGGAAGAGCAGTGTGGTTTTTCAAAGGCTAATAAGGTTGAACTTAGCATCATCTATCACTAATCTGTGGCTTTATTCTTGGCTCTCGTTTCATGTTCTGTCACATTTAATTTACTGCTCTCTTGCTCCAGATGACACTGATGATGTTGAAAGTCAGCGAGGCAGGTGGGGCTGGGGACTGGGAGACTGTGGTTAATAAATGTGGTTCTAGCAGGCTGGTGTGTATCTGACCTTTATCTTTCATATAACCTGTGTAAACCCAGACCAGTCAATGAACCCAGATAGATGACTGTGTTAAGGGAGACAATTAAATTAGGTGAGCAAATTCCAATACAAGGAAAAATTAATGTGGAGGCTCAGTCCACACCAACCATTTGTGCAGTTTGTCTTAACTGGCTTCCTTGGGTAATGTTGAGTGACTAGGACTGGTTGCTAATGAGAATGGATGACCAATTTTTTTATAGGAAAGGATGATGAATAATTGTTCTCAGAGGTTATTTTCAGAAGACTGGAGATAGTGTTAATGGCTATTAACATCAAGAAATATGTTATAGATATCTTCTCTCTAAAATGGGGTGAAGAAAAAAACCCACCTGTGTACCATGCCCCAGATGGCTCATAAAGAAAAATTTAAGACCCTGATGACTTCTCTTTGCTCAAGGAGACTATTTAGTTCACCCCACCTACCACATTCACGCTTACTGCTCTTGTCTGTTTTGTCTATTGTTCCTACATATTATTCCCTCAAGTACAAAATTATGCTTTCCTGCATAGATTTTGGCTTATCTCTCCATTCCAATTTCAGCATCTTCTGTGTGTTGAATAAAGATTACAAGTTCTACCCCGGGTCATGTAGAAACCATCCCTGCCTGAGCCAGTATCCCATCCTTATGATTGAGAGAGATTCAGACAAAGCACAAAAGGGAATGCATATATAGAAGAGTGTCTCTTTTGAGCATACAGTTTTGTGCATCCATTTTCCCTGTGGCCTCTATTCTTAGCCTGTTAAAAGATGCCCCTTGATTATTATTTTAAACAAAGTTATAGACCTTTATTAATTAAGGCAGCACTTGCTGCTGTGAAAGATAAACCCCTAAATCTCAGTGACAACACAATAGATAGCCAGTTGTAGGCATGTGCCTACTCAGGAAAAGAGATCTGAACTGGAAGATAGAAGGATTCAGCCCTGCCTAGTTCTGGCTCCGCCACTAACTAAAAACATAATCTCTTCATTTGGTTAAACTCCTTTGACACTGATTTTCATACCAATAATAAACTATAATGTCTGATCCTTAAGAAAATTTATGGGGTTAAATAGGGTATATGTATATATTAATAATAAAAAAAGAAAAGAAAATGGAAAGATAGAAAAAAGCTACTTATTTTTAGTTGTTGGTTACTATATTTTTGTCCTATATCTTAAAATTGATCCTGGACAATACTTTATACCCACTCAGAGCATTTCAAATCCTTTTATATGTATTGGGCATGTCTATATCATTTGAGTTCTGTAGGGTATAAATGCAATTTTATCTTATCTCATTTTATTCATCTGTTTCTTTTCCAGCTTGGTTAAGTTCCAGAGGAACATATCCATAAAAACTGGGAATGAGATCCAGAATGTAAATAAAGATTCTCTAATCTCAATTGGGGAACACGGATAACTACTAATTTGAATGATTTATGACACGGCAGGTAATATTTTCCTCCAAACTTCTATCTCCTCCAACATCATATGTATATTCTTCTGGCAAAATTTATAAAATTTATTTCATAAAATGTAGTCACTACTTCATCACTTGTAAACACTCATTAACACCCAGAAATTTATTTAACACTTGGCTATAGTTGTTCTTGCTTCTACTCCTCTACCATAAACTTTCAGGTCTATGAAAATAATTCTGCAATATACATCCTGTCCACATGACTGTCATGAGTTGTTAAATATTCAATTGTTTGATGGTTATCATCAAGTGGATATCCCACAAACACTTCAAATTCAATATACTAACAAAAAAAATTCTCATTAATTCATTTACAAACTAATTAATTTCAGCAATACTCAGTAAAGTTTCTGCTTTGGGCCAGGAGGCATTAACGAGGATCAGACACACTCCTGTCATACAAATCCAGAAAGTCATAAAGTGGTGCTTTGTGTCCACTGTCTCTGTTGTGACAGTGACCCAAGAGAGAAGGAAAACCAATGATATCAGCTCTTAGAATGCCCCAGCTTTATACTGAAGGCATTTTTCTGAACCACAAGCCAGGGAGGGGAATTTAAGCAGAGCAGAACAGACTTGTTGAGTTGAGTGGACAGAGAATAAAGTCCGGGGAAACAGAGGTGAATGATATTAGTGAAGCAGAATATCAAAAAGGAGAGATATACACAGAAAAGACTTCATAAATTTTCATAAGTATCTTCTTGAATGTTTGACTGAATACGAATTTGCACCTACATAGGCAGAAATTCCATCATCTCAGAAAAAGAACAACTTCTGAGGAGTTACAAGGTAAACAATTCCCAGAGTTCACACAGGGCTGGGAGGTGTTTGACTTCTGCCTGGCTAGACAAAATAAACCACACTAAACACACCAAATAATCAATAGAAATCCAAAAAATGTCACTTATTAGCAGTATGGCTAAAAGAGTGCTAGAGTAAAGGTTACAGTAGACCCACCTTAATAAAGGTTAAAAGTCTAGAATGGACCAACCTAATTCACAAACACTTTAATTCCTTGATTAAACAAACTTTAACACTCTTTAAAGTGATATGACTAATCCCAAATACTCAACAATATAATGACAAAATGTCCAGCACTCAACAAAAATTATTAGACATGCAAAGATGCAGCAAATTGTGCCTCATAACTAGGTAACATCTAGTCATTAGAAACATACCCATAAATGACAGAGGTGATGGAATTATCAGGTGAAGAACTTAAAACAGATATTCTTAGTATTAAAATATGCTTATAGATTTTTAAGACTTTTCTAAAGAATAGTTTAAAGTTATTAGCAAAATTGAGAGAAATGTAGAGAGATTTCTCATATTTCCTCCACCTCCAGACATGCATAGCTTCTTCCATCATCAACACCCTCCACCAGAGTGGTACATTTATTACAACTGATGAACCTAGATTGACACATCATAATTACTCAAAGCCCATAGTTTACATTATGGTTTGCTCCTAGTGTTGTACATTCTGTTCGGTTGGACAAATGTATAGTGACAGGGATCCATCATTACGGTATCATACAGGGTGTTTTCACTGCCCTAAAAATCCTCTGTGCTCTGCCTATTCATCCTTTCCTCCTCCTCAACCATTGATCTTTCTACTGTCTCTATAATTTTGCCTTTTTCAGTGTTCTACAATTGAAATCATACAGTATGTAGCCTTTTCAGATTGGCTTCTTTCACTTAATAATGTGTATTTAAGGTTCCTCCATGGTTTTTCAAGGCTTGATAACTCAGTTCCTATTAGTCTTGAATAATGCTCCATTGTTTGCCACAGTCTATTTATACATTCACTTACTGAAGGACATCTTGTTTGCTTTCAATTTTTAGCAATTATGAATAAAGCTGCTACAAACATCCGTGTGCCTGTTTTTGTGTGGACGTAAGTTTTCAACTCTTTTGGGTAAATACCAACAAGCATGATTGCTGGATTGTATAGTAAAAGTATTTTAGTTTTGTAAAAAACAGCCAACCTGTCTTCCAAAGTGGCAGTATCATTTTGCATTCCCACCAGCAATGTCTGAGAGTTCCTGTTGCTCCATATTCTTGTCAGCATTTGGTGTTTTCAGTATTTCAGATTTTGGCCATTCTTATAGGCCAAAATTGTGTTATCTCATTGTTGTTTTAATTTGTATCCCTGAGAACATATAATGCTGAGCATTTTCCCTATAGATATTTCCCATCTGTATATCTTCGTTGTTGGGATGTCTGTTGAGGACATTGGTCCATCTTTTAATCAGATTGTTTGTTTTCTTTTTCTTGAGTTTTAAGAGTTCTTTGTATATTTTGAATAACAGTCCTTTATCAGATGTGTCTATTGAAAATATTTTCTCCCAGTCTGTGGCTTGTCTTCTCACTCTCTTGACATTATCTTTCTCAGAGCAGAAGTTTTTAATTTTAATGAAGTCCAATTTATCAATTATTCTTTTCATGAATTGTGCTTTAGTGTTGTATCTAAAAGGTCATTGCCCATCAACAACAACAAAAAAGGCAACCAACTGAATGGGAGAATATATTTGCAAAAGAAATATTTGATAAGGGGTTAATATTTAAAATATATAAAGAACTCATACAACTTAATAGCAAAAAATCAAATAATCCACTTAAAAATGGAAAGAGGATACGAATAGGCATTTTTTTCCAAAGAAGACATACAGATGGCCAACAGGTACATGAAAAGGTGCTTAACATCACTAATCATCACGGAAATGCAAATTAAAACCACAGTGAGATATCACTTCACACCTGTCAGAATGGCTATTATCAAAAAGACAACAAATAACAAGTGTTGGCGAGGATGTGAAGAAAACAGTGGTTGCCAGGGGCAGGGGTGGGGGGAGGAGGGAAGGGTGAAATAGGTGAAATGAATAAGAGACAAAAACTTCCAGTCATAAAATAAATAAGTCGTGGAAATGTAATGTATTTCATAGGGAATATAGTCAGCAGTATTGTAATAAATTCTTATGAAGGCAGAAGTTGTTATTTTTATCAGGGTGGTCATTTTGTAATCTTAAATAAATGTTGAGTCACTATATCATAAACCTGAAACTAATACAATATTGTACGTTAACTGTATTTCAATAAGTAAATTTTTGAGAAGTTATTGGCATACCAATGTCATCTAGATTTTGAAAAAGGTCATTGGCATACCAATGTTATCTAAGTTTTCTCCTCTGTTATTTTCTAGTTTTATACTTTTGCAATTTATATTTAGGTCTGTGATTCATTTTGAGTTAATTTTTGGGAAGGATGTAAGGTCTAGATTTAGATTCTTTTTTTATATGTAGATGTCCACTTGTTCCAGCATCGTTTGTTGAAAACACTATCTTTGCTCCATTATATTGGCTTTGCTCCTTTCTCAAAGATCAGTTGACTATATTTATGAAGGTCTATTTCTATGTTCTCTAATTTGTTCCATTGATCTGTCTATTCTTTCAGCAATACCACACTGTCTTGATTACTGTAGCTTTATAGTAGGTCTTGAAGTCAGAGAGTGTCAGTCCTTTAATGTTGTTCTCCTTCAATATTGGGTTGGCTATTCTGGGTTTTTTGATTCTCCATATAAACTGTAGAATCAGTTTGTTGATATCCACAAAATAATTTGCTTTAATTTTGGTTGAGATTGCATTGAATGTATATATCAAGTGGCAACAACTGATATATTGACAATATTGAGTCTTCCTATCCATAAATATGGAGTAACTTTCCACTTATGTACTTCTTATTTGATTTCATTCATCAGAGTTTTTAAATTTTCCTCATATAGATTTTGTACATATTTTGTTAGATTTATACCTAAATATTTCACTTTTTGGATGTTAAAGTAAATAGTATTGTTTCTCATTTCAGATTAGACTTGTTCATTGCTGTTGTATAGGAAAGTGACTGACTTTTGTATATTAACCTGTATCCCACAATTTTGCTATAATTACTTACTAGTTTCAGTTTTTTAAAATCTCTTCTTTCACATTTCCTATACAGATGATCATGTTATCTGTGAACAAAGACAATTTTATTTCTTTCTTCAAAATGTGTATACATTTATTGTTTTTCTTGTCTTATTACATTAGCTAGAACTTCCAGTTCAATGTTGAAAAAGAGTGATGAGAGGGGACATTATTGCCTTGTATTTTGGTCTTAGTGAGAAAGTTTTTAGTTTTTTATCATTAAGTATAATGTTAGCTGTAGGTTTTTTGTAGACATTCTTTATCAAGTTGAGGAAGTTCTTCTCTATTCCTATTTTACTAAGAGTTTTTATCATGAATGAGTGTTGGATTTTTTCAAATGCTTTTTCTGTATCTATTTATATGATCATGTGATTTTTCTTATTTAGCCTATTGATGTGATGGATTATAGTAATTGATTTTCAAATGTTGAACTAGTGTTGCATACATGGAACAGATCCCACTTGGTCATGGTGTATACTTCTTTTTTTACATTGTTGGATTTGATTTGCTAATATTTTGTTGAGGATTTTTATATTTGTGTTCATGAGAGATATTGGTCTGCAGTTTTCTTTTCTTGTAATGTGTTTGTCTGGTTTTGGTATCAGGATAATGCTGGCCTCATAAAATGAGTTTAGGAGTGTTCCCTCCTCTTTGGTTTTTTGAAAGAGTTTGAGAAGTATTGGTGATTAGTGTTAATTCTTTAAATGTTTGGTAAAATTTATTATTGAAGCCGTCTGGTCTTGGGCTTTTCTTTACTGGGAGATTTTTGCTTACCGATTCAATTTCCTTACTAGTAATTGGTCTATTCAGATTTTCTATTTCTTCCATATTCAGTATCAGTAGATTATATGTTTCTAAGAATTTTTCCATTTCTTCTAAGTTGTCCAGTTTTTAGCATATAGTCGTTAATACTAGCCTGTTATGATCCATTGTATTTCTGTGCCATCAGTTAAAAACATCTCCTTTTTCATTTATAATTTTGTTGATTTGGGTCCTATCTTTTTTCCTTGGTTATTCTAGCTAAAGCTTTGTCAATTTTGTTTATCTTTTCAAAGAAGCCACTCTTAGATTAATTTTTCTATTGCTTTCTTGTCCTCTATTTCATTTATTTCTGCTCTAATCTTTATTATTTCCTTCCTTCTGATGACTTTGGGCTCAGTTTGTTCTTCTTTTTCCAGTTCCTTAAAGCATAGATTTAGGTTATATATTTGAGAACTTCCTTACTTCTTAATGTAGGTGTTTATTGCTGTGAACTTCCCTCTTAGAACTGCTTTTGATGCATCCCATAAGTTCTGGTATGTTGTGTTTCCGTTTTCACTCGTCTCAACAAACTTTTTGATTTCTCCTTTAATTTCTTCTTTGATCCATTGGTTGCTAATGAGTGTGTTGGTTAATTCCACATATTCTTGAATTTTTCATTTTTCCTGTTATTGATTTCTAATTTTATACCATTATGGTGAGAGAAGATACTTTGTATGATTTAAATCTTCTTGAATTTCTAAATCTTGTTTTGTGGTCTAATATATGGTCTATCCTAGAGAATGTTTCATGTGTGCTTGAGAAGAATGTATATTCTGCTGTTGTCAGGTAAGATGTTCTGTATATATCTGTAAAGTACATTTGGTATATAGTGTTGTTCGAATACACTGTTTCCTTGTGACTCTCCATCTGGATGGACTATCCATTACTGACAGTGGAGTATTACAGTCTCCAACTATTATTGTATAGCTGTTTATTTCTCGTTTTAGCTCTATTAGTTTTTACTTTATATACTTAGGTGCTCCAATGTTGGGCACACAAATATTTAAAATTGTTATATCTTCTTGACAGATTGACCCCTTTATCATTATACAGTCACCTTATTTGTCTTTTTTAACCATTTTTGCTGTAAGTCTCTGCTGTCTGATATAAGTATAGCTACCTCTGCTTTTTGCTGGTTATCACTTGCTCGAATATCTTTTTCCATCCCTTCACTCTCAGTCTATGTGCATCTGTAAGGCTAAAGTGAGTCTCTTGTAGGAAGAATATCATTGGATCTTGTTTTTTTTTTAATATTATCAGTCATTTTATATTTTTTGATTGGAGAATTTAGTTTATATTTAAAGTAATTATTGATAGAAAAAGACTTGCTACTGCCATTTTGTTAATTGTTTTCTGGTTGTTTTATAGATCTCTTGTTTCTTATTTCTTATCCTGCTGTCTTTTTGTGTGTTTTGATGTCTTTTGGTATCATTTGCTTGTACTTTTTTATCATGTTCTTTTGTGTAATTACTACAAGTATTTTCCTTACCATGAGGCTTACATAAAATTATAGCACCCTATTTTAAACTGATAACAACTTCAATAGAATCCCTAAACTTTATGGTTTTGCTTCTGCTCTCTCCCATATTTTAGGTTATTGAAATCAAAATTTATATATTTTTTATATTTTGTAACTAATAACAGATTATTGTGTTTATGGATATTTTTACTATGTTTGTTTTTTAACTTTTGAATTAGAATTATGTCAATTATTCACCATTACTATATTACAGAATCTAACTTTGACTAAATATTTACCATTAACAATGAATTTTATGCTATTTTCTTATGTTTTTGTGGTGTTAATTGGTATCTTTTTATTTCCAGTCAAAGAACTCCCTTTATCATTTCTTGTTACATAAGGCTAGCGGTAATGAATTCCCTCAGCTTTTGTTTGTTTGGGAGTCTTTATCCTTCCTTCATCTCAGGACAGCTTTGCCAGGTACATAATTCTTGGTTGACATTTTTTTGTTTCAATATTTTGAATATACTATCCCATTCTTTCCTGCCTTGAAAATTTCTGTTGGGAAATTCATCAACACTCTTATGGGAGTTCCCTTGTATGTTACTTCTTTATTTTCTTTTGATGCTTTTAAAATTCTTTCTTTGTCTTTGACTTTTGAAAATTTAATTATCATGTTTCTCAGTGTAGCCTTATTCAAGTTCAATCTATTTGGGGTCCTTTGGGCCTTATGGATCTGGATGTACATTTTTCTCCCAAGGTTTGAGAAGTTTTCACTATTATTGCTTTGAATATACTTTCTCTCCTTCTTCCTTCCTCTTCTCCTTCTAGAATTCCCATAATGCAAATATTATTTCTTTTCAATGTATCCTATAAGTCCTGTAGGCTTTCTTCACTCTCTTTCATTCTTTTTTCTTCTTACTCCTTTGATTGGATCATTGCAAATTCCCTATCTTCCAGGCCACTAATTCTTTCTCCTGCATGACTGAGTCTGCCTTTGAAGCTCTTTATTGCTCAGAGCAGTCATTGTATTTTTAAACTTTAGGATTTCTATCTATTTGTCTGTTTGCTTGCTTTAATGGTTACTATTTCTTTGATGAACTTCTCATTTTGTTGGTGCATTGTTTTCCTACTTTCATTTAGTTGTCTGTTTGTGTGTTCTTGTAATTCACTAAACTAATTTAAAAGGATTATTCTGAATTCTTTGTCTGAGAGTTTATAGATCTCCATTTCTTTGTTATTAGTTATTGGAGATTGTTTCCTTTGATGTCATATTAACCTGGCTTTTCATGATGCTTGATTCCTTACTTTGGTATCTGCACATTTGAGTAAGCAGACCTCTCTTGCAAAAATTACAGGTTTGCTTTGGCAGAGACAGTTCCTCACCAGTCATCTCAGTTTGTGTATCTGGTATGGTTGCTGGTACTATCCTTGGGCATGTGGTGCCTATTAGTGTCTATTTTTAGGCAAGGCAACCATTCAAGCTCTGAGGTTGGTGGTAGGGGGACATGCTATTGGCTGAGAACAGTTGGAGAGGACTGCTGGCTTGGTTCCCTGTCCAAGTGAGGCTATAGAACAGACTCTGTGATTACCTGGGTTCTCTGGTGAGCTTACTAGATGGTTGTAACTGGGTGCTGTACTCAGGAGTAGGTGGGGCTGGTAGGGCACCAGGACATGATCTAGGGCCTGTATGGCTTTTTTGGGAACCAGAATCAGGAAAAAGTGTGCACTATACTCCCTGGTCAGGTGAAGCCACCAATTTTGCTCAGCAGGTGGGGAAAGCCATGGACTGTGCTCTCTGTTCAAGTGCCACTATAAGTAGGGCTGTTGATTGGGCTACACAGCTTCCCAAGAGCTCTGGTTAGTTTTTGTGGTTGGGCAGGCTGAAGACTGTATTCATCAATGAGTGAGGCTATGAAATATTTTCCCTGCCCAGGTGCAGAAGGAGAAGCATCTCTAAAGCTGGTAAGGCCTTTTGTTTGTGGTTTTAACACAAACTGATCTGCTTGGAGTTCCCTGGCTGAACAGGGCCACTGGCTTTTCTTTGCAGACTGTCAGCTCTGCCTGCCTATCTCATGGATTTAACATTGCTAGCTTATGCAGCTTCCAGCTGTTCTCACCAGCCCTTCTGGTCAGATAGGGCTTAGAGTCACACTTGGTAGCAGCAGGTGGGGCTATGTCTCATCTCCCTTGCCTGGACAATGGCAAACAAGGCTCTAGGACTCAAAAAACTCATTTGAGGACCCTAATCAAGCAGACCTGCACCTCGCTGAGTTTCCTGTTCAAAGTGCTCCACTGACTTGCTTCTGCAGATGAGCAAACCTTCTGATTGAGACTACTACTTGGGATCTGCAGGTAGGAACTTGCTCTTCCATCATCTGTGTGCTGCTTGTTGTGAGCCTTTCTCCACTTCTCCATCACAGTCAAGATTCCCTGTGATTGAGTCCTACAGATTACTCTGCAATCCTCATAGGGTGAGACCAGAGAAGGGGCCCCCATGAAGCAACCTGCAACATTAAAGGGGCTGAATGTCACCCCTGGACTGTGTTTTCCCACTAGAGGAATCACAGGCTCAAGGGAGACCTCTCCACATGGTGTTGTGCTAGCCTGGGAGAAGAGCAATGCAGTCAGTGTGTGGCCACTTCTACCCTTCTAATGCAGGTTGTCTTGGTCTCAACCTCTGTGTTTTAGGATTCTCTCAGTTGTGTCTTGTCCATGAATAGTTGTTTGTTGTTCTTCTTGTGAGGGAGAGTAAAATCAGGAATGACTTAAGTCACCATCTGGGCGACATCACCTCTCTCCTCACTCTGTGTCTTTTGATTGGAGAATTTAGTCCATTGACATTTAAAGTAGTTATTGATAGGTAAAGACGTACTATTATCATTTTGCTTATTATTTTCTGAGTGTTTTGTAGATCCTTATTTTCTTTCATCCCTTTTTGATGGCTTCTTTTGTGATTTGATGATTTTCCACAGTAATATGCTTTCATGCCTTTCTCTTTATCTTATGTGTAACTCATATAAGTTTTTGCTTTGTGATCTCCATGAGGCTTACATAAAACATCTTATATTTATAATAGTCTATTTTAAGCTGATAACAACGTAACTCTGTGTACAAAAGTGCAACAGCTTTATCTCACCATACATTTATGTGTCTGATGTCACAATTTAAACATTTTTATATTGTATATCCATTAACAAATTAATGTAGTTATAGTTATTTTTAATCGTTTGTCTTTTAACCTTTATACTTGAGTTATAAGTGATTTACACACCATCATTCCAGCATTAGTATATTCTGAATTTCACTATATATTTACCTTTACCAGTGAGTTTTATAGTTTCATATGATTTCTTGTTACTAGCGTCCTCTCTTTTCAGCTTAAATAACTCTTTTTCGCGTTTCTTATAAGGCAGTTCCAGTGGTAAGGAAATCCTTCAAGCTATTGTTTGTCTGGATGTGTCTTTATCTCTCCTTTAATTCTGAATGATAGATTTTCCAAGTAAAGTATTTTTGGTCGGCAGTTTTTCCTTAGCAATTTGAGTACACTCACGCATTCCTTAATGGTGGTGATATCTTCTGAGAAATATAACATTACGCTATTTTTTGTTGTGATAACATCATACAGAGTAGTTATACAAACCTAGATGGCATATTCTACTACACACTTAGCCTATATGATACTAATCTTATGGGGCCCAGCCATATGCTGTCTGTTGTTGACTAAAATGTGATGGATGTATATCATCCCACTTTCTCCTGGCCTGCAAGGTTTCTGTAGAGAAATTAACTCATGGCCTTTTGACGGTTTCCTTGTATATGATAAGGTTCTTTCCTTTATGCCACTTTCAAGACTTTCTTTGTCTTTGATTTTTGATCATTTTATTATAATGTTCTTGGTGAAGACTTTTTTGGATTCAACCAGACTGGGGACTTTTGTGCTTCATATTCCTGGATGTCCACATCTTTCTGAAGATTTGGAAAGTTTTTAGCCATTATTTCTTTAGATAGGCTTGCTGCCCTTTTCTCTCTCTTCTAGGATTTTGAAAAAGTGTATATTGTTTTGCTTAGTGGTGTCCCACACATCCTGTAGGCTTTCTTCATTCCTTTTAATTATTTTTACTTTGGTCTCCTTTGAGTGAATAATTTCAAATGACTTGTCTTTGAGTTAACTAATTTTCTTCTGCTTAATGAGTCTGCTGTTGAAACTCTCTGTTGCATTTTTTAATTCAGTCATTGTATTCTTCAGCTCCAAAATTTGTGTTTGGCTCCTATTTTATCTTTTCTTTCTCTTCATTGAACGTCCTATTTTGTTCTTGTATTGTTTTCCTAATTTTGTTGAAATGTTAACTGTGTTCTTGTTGGTTTCTGAGGTTCTTTAGAACAATCATTTTGAATTCTTTGTCAGGAAATTCGTATATCTCCATTTCTTGGGGTCGGTTACTAGAAGTTTATTGTGTTCCCTTGATGATGTTATATTTCCCTGATTCTTTGTGATCTTTCTTGCCTTGTGTAGGTGTTGACACATATGAAGACATAATCACTTCTTCCAGATTTTATGAACTTTTTAAAATTTGAGATCATAATAGTTTACATCATTGTGAAATTTCAGTTGTACATTATTTCTTGTCTGTTACCACATAGGTGCTTCCCTTCACCCTTTGTGCCCGCCCCCCCACCCCCCTTCCGCTGGTAACCACTAAACTGTTTTCTTTGTCCATGTGCATGTTTATATTCCACATATGAGTGGAATCATCTGGTGTTTGTCTTTCTCAGTCTGGCTTATTTTGCTTAGCATAATTCCCTCCAGGTTTTTCCTTGTTGTTGCAAATGGGATGAATTTAACTTTTTTAGGGTTGAGTAGTATTCCATTGTATGTAGATACCACATCTTCTTTATACAATCATCACTTGATGGGCACTCAGATAGTTTCCATGTCTTGGCCATTGTGAATAGTGCTGCGATGAACATAGGGGTGCATATCTTGTTTTGGATTGTTGATTTCAAGTTGTTTGGGTAGATACCCAGTAGTGGGATAGTTGGGTCATATGGTAGTTCTATTTTTAGTTTTTTGAGGAATCTCCGTCCTGTTTTCCATAGTGGCTGCAGCAGTTTGCATTCCCACAAGCAGCGTATGAGCGTTTCCTTCTCTCCACACCCTCTCCAACATTTGTTATTTTTAGTCTTATTGATTATAGCCATTTTAACAGGCATAAACGATATCTTAGTGTAGTTTTGATTTGCATTTCCCTGATGGTTAGTGATGTTGAACACCTTTTCTTTTTCTTTGGGAAAATGTCTGCTTATATCCTCTGCCCATTTTGTGATCAGGCTCTTTGTTTTTTGGTTGTTCAGTTGTGTGAGTTCCTTATATATTATGGAGATTAACCCCTTATCAGATATATGATTGGCAAATATTTTCTCCCAACTGGTGCGTTGTCTTTTGGTTTTAATGCTAGTTTCTTTTGCCTTGCGGAAGCTCTTTAGTCTGATGAACTCCCACTTGCTTATTTTTTCTTTTGTTTCCCTTGTCTGAGTAGACATGGTATTCAAAAAGATCCTTTTAAGTTCAATGTCAAAGAGTGTACTACCTATATTATCTTCCAGGAGTTTTATGGTTTCAGGTCTTAGCAACAAGTCTTTGATCCTTTTTGAGTTTATTTTTGTGTATGGCATGAGATAATGTTCTACCATCATTCTTTTGCACATGGCTGACCAGTTTCCCCAACACCATTTATTGAAGAGACTGTCTATTCTCCATTTTATCTTTTTGCCACCTTTGTTGAAGATTAGCTGTCTGTATAGGTGCAGTTTTATTTCTGGGCTTTCAGTTGTATTCCATTGATCTGTGCACCTGTTTTTGTACGAGTAGCATGCTGTTTTGATCACTATGGCTTTGTAGTACATTTTAAAGTCAGGGATTGTGATGCCTCCAGCTTTGTTCTTTTTTCTCAGGATTGCTTTAGCAATTCGGGGTCTTTGGTTGCCCCATATGAATTTTAGGATTCTTTGCTCTATTTCTGTGAAGAATGTCATTGGGATTCTGATTGGGATGGCATTGAATCTGTAGATTCCTTTGGGTAGTATGGACATTTTCACTATGTTTATTCTTCCAATCCATGTGCATGGAATCTCTTTTCATCTCTTTATGCCATTATCTATGTCTTTCAATAATATCTTATGGTTTTCATTGTATAAGTTCTTTGCCTCCTTAGTTAAATTTATTCCTAGGTCTTTTATTCTTTTTTTTTTTTTGCGATTTAAATGGAATTGTATTCTTGAGTTCTCTTTCTGTAAATTAGTTATTAGAGTACAGAAATGCAACTGATTTTTGTAAGTTAATTTTGTACCCCACAACTTTACTCTAGTTATTAATTATTTCTAATAGTTTCCTGATGGATTTTTTAGGTTTGTCTATATATAAGATCATGTCATCTGCAAACAGTGAGAGTTTCACTTCTTCACTCCCTTTTTGGATCCCTTTTGTTCCTTTCTCTTGCCTAATTGCTCTGGCCAAAACCTCCAGTACTGTGTTGAATAACAGTCGTGACAGTGGGCATCCTTGTCTTGTTCCTGTTCTCAGAGAGATAGCATTCAGTTTTTCCCCATTGAGTATGATGTTGGCTGTGGTTTTGTCACATGGCCTTTGTTATGTTGAGGTAATTTCCTTTGATACCCATTTTGTAAAGAGTTTTTATTATAAATGGCTGTTGGATCTTGTCAAATGCTTTCTCTGCATCTATTGAGATGATCATGTGGTTTTCCTCATTTTGTTAATGTGGTGTATCACATTGATTGATTTGCAGATGTTGAACCATCCCTATGTCCCTGGAATAAATCCCACTTGATCATGATGTATGATCTTCTTGATGTATTGCTGTATTTGGGTTTCCAATATTCTGTTGAGGATATTTGCATCTATATTCATCAGCGATATTGGCCTGTAGTTTTCCTTTTTTGTGTTGTCCTTGGCAGGATTTGGTATCAGAGAGAGGTTGGCCTCATAGAATGTGTTAGGAAGTGTTCCGTCTTCCCTAATTTTTTGGAATCGCTTGAGAAGGATAGGTATTCAATCCTCTCTGAAAGTTTGGTAGAATTCCCTAAGGAAGCCATCTGGTCCTGGGCTTTTATTCTTTGGGATGCTTTTCATTATTGTTTCAATCCCTTTCCTGTGAGTGGTACATTCAGATTATCTATTTCTTCTTGATTCAGCTGTGGGAAGTTGTAAGAATCTAAGAATTTATCCATTTTGTCTAGATTGTCCATTTTGTTGGCATATTGTTTTTCATGGCATTCTTTTATAATCCATTGTATTTCTGTGGTACACTTTGTTATTTCTCCTCTTTCATTTCTAATTTTATTTATCTGAGCTTTGTCAGTATGGCTAGGGTTTGTCAATTTTGTTTATCTTCTCAAAGAACGAGCTCTTTGTTTCAGTGATCATTTCTACTGCCTTTTTTGTTTCAATAGCATTTATTTCTGCTTTGTTTTTTTTATTATTTCTCTCCTCCTGCTGACTCTAGGCTTTGTTCTTCTTTTTCTAATTCAATTAGGTGTAGCTTGAGATTGCTTATTTGAGTTTTTTCTTGTTTGTTAAGGTGAGCCTGTATTATGATGAATTTCCCTCTTAATACGGCTTTTGCTGCATCTCATATGAGTTGGTATGGTATGTTTTCATTTTCATTTGTCTCCAGATATTTTTTGATTTCTCCTTTAATTTTTTCAATGCTCCTTTGGTTGTTCAATAGCATGCTTTTAGTCTCCACATATTTGTCCTTTTCTCAGCTTTTTTCTTGTAATTAATTTCTAGCTTTATAGCATTGTAATTGGAAAAGATGCTTGCTATTATTTCAGTCTTAAATTTATTGAGGCTTGCCTTGTTTCCCAACATATGGTCTATTTTTGAGAATATTCTGTGTGCACTTGAGAAGAATGTGTATTCTGCTCTTTTTGGATGGAGTGTTATATATATGTCTATTAAGTCCATCGGGTCTAGCTTTTCATTTAATTCCACTGTTTCCTTGTTGATTTTCTGTCTGGATGATCTATCCATTGATGTGAGTAGAGTGTTGAGGTCACCTACTAATGTTGTGTTATTATTAATGTCTTCCTTTAGGTTTGTTTTTTTTTTCAAATATTTTTATCATTTATTTATTTATTTGAGGAAGATTAGCCCTGAGCTAACATCTCCTGCCAATCCTCCTCTTTTTTCTGAGGAAGACTTGCCTTGAGCTAACATCCATGCCCATCTTCCTCTACTTTATGTGTGGGATGCCTACCACAGCATGGCTTGTCAAGTGGTGCCATGTCTGCACCTGGGATCCAAACCAGCAAACCCTGGGCCATCAAAGTGGAAAGTGTGATCTTAATTACTGTGCCACTGGGCTGGCTCCTTAGGTTTGTTAATAGCTGCTTTCTGTATTTTGGTGCTCCTGTGTTGGGTGCACAGATGTTTATGTGTTGTTTTTTCTTGATGGAATGTCCCTTTGTTCATTATATACTGCCCCTCTTTGTCTCTCTTTACCTGTCTTATCTTGAAGTCTACTTTGTCTGATATAAGTATTGCAACACCCACTTTCATTTGTTTGCCATCAGCTTGGAGTATCATCTTCCATCCCTTCACTCTGAGCCTGTGTTTGTCAGTGGAGTTGAGATGTGTTTCCTGGAAGCAGCATATTGTTGGGTCTTGTTCTTTAGTCCATTTCACCACTGGGTGTCTTTTTATTGGAGAATTCAATCCATTTATGTTCAGCAAGATTATCGATATGGGAGGGCTTAATGCTGCCATTTTGTCACTTGTTTTCTGCCTCCCTGCATTTCCTTTGTTTTTCATCCTATGTGTTTTGGTCTATCAGTCAAATTATGTAGTTCTTTACCTTGTGTTCTTTGTTTTCTCCTTATTTATTATTTGTGTCTCTGTTCTGCTTTTTTGTTTGGTGGTTACTCTGAGGTTTGTACTCAAGATCTTGGGGATAAGATAGTCCCTTTGCTGATGGCCTCTAATTTCCTTAAACTAAACTGATTCAGTCCCCTACCTCTTCCCTTCCTAAGTTGTTTTCCTCACATCTTATTCCATCTTGTGAGTTTGTGGTTAAAATGACAAGATTATCTTTGTTTTTGGTGTCTCCCTTTCCTTTGTTTTTAATGCTATACTTGAGTATTTGTTATCCTGCTCTCATTCTGTCTACCTATTTAACTTCTTACTCCATGCTTTGTAACCCCTTTCTCCTTTTTTTCTCACAGAAATGAGGGCCTTCTTGAGGTTTTCTTGTATGGGTGTCTCATGGCTATGAACTCCCTTAGCTTATGTTTGTCTGGGCAAGTTTTTATTTCTTCCTCATATCTGGAAGATATTTTCACTGGACAGATTATTCTTGGCTGAAAGCTTTTGTCCTTCAATGACTTGAATATCTCATTCCAGTCTCTCCTAGCCTGTAATGTTTATGCAGAGAAATCTGCTGAAAGCCTGATAGGGGTTCCTTTGTAGGTTATTTTCTTCTGCCTTGCTGCCCTTAGTATTCTTTCTTTGTCATTCAGTTTTGCCAGTTTCACTATTATTTGCCTTGAAGCAGGTCTTTTTTACATTGATATACTTAGGAGATCTTGCAGCCTCTTCCACATGGATTTCTTTCCCTCGGTTTGGGAGTTCTCTGCTATTATATCTTTGAACAAGTTTTCTACTCCATTCTCCTTCTCTTCTCCTTCTTAAATACTGTAATTCTTATGTTGCATTTCCTAATTGAGTCAGATATTTCTAGGAGACTTTCTTCAGTTCTTTTTAGTCTTAGTTCTTTCTCATCCTCTATCTGGAGCATTTCAATATGTCTATCTTCTAATATGCTGATACACTCTTCTATGGTGTCTGCTCGAGTGTTCAGGGAATCCACATTTTGTTTTATTTCCTCCTTTGTGTCTTTCATCTATATTATTTCTGATTGAGTCTTCTTTATAGTTTCAATCTCTTTCGTGAAGTAGCTCCTGTATCATTGAATTGTTTCTCTACATTCTCTTTTATCTTGTTGAGTTTTTTGATGATAGATGTTTTGAATTCTTTGTCATTTAGATTACATATTTCTTTGTCCTCAGGACGGATTTCTGGGTACTTGTCATTCCCTTTCTGGTCTGGAGATCTATTATAATGTTTGATATTGCTAGAGGGAGTGGCTCTGTTCTTTTGCATCCCAGTGTTATTTGGTAGTATTTCCCACCTATAGCCACTGGGTGGAGGTCAAGAGCCACGTATTCTGAGCCTTTTGCTTTCAGACAAAATCCCAAAGGCTGGAGCTATGCTGAGCAGGTGGGGGGAGGGGCACTTTCTTCTCCATGCTCTTGGGGTTTTCTCCCTCTGCTCTTGCTATCTGCTGTCCTGGGGTGTTGGCTTGACAAGGTCACCCTCTGCAAAAGCTTTCTCCCTGGTAGAGTGCTTCCCTCTAGGCTGCAAGTACCCTTGGGAGTACTTGATGTTCCCACAAACCAACATCCTCTCACCCATTCCTTCCCTCTCAGAGGCCTCTCATGGTCCCAGATCACAGTCTTTAAGGGGAGGGAGCAAAGATTTTTCTTGCCCTGTTCCACATCCTCCAAGGGGGTCTCCAGTCTCTCCACCCTCTGTCATATCACTGCATGGGTCTCTCCGACATTTTTTGTGTTGTGTTTGGATGTTCGCTGTTGGATTATGGATTTCTTGTTGTTGTATATTGGAGGGGAAAGATCTCTGAGAGATCCCACTCCACCATAATGCTGACATCATTCCAGATTTTATGAACTTTTTATGTAAGAAAATAATTTTATCTACAGTGTGGAGATACTGGAGCATGCTGTGAGCCTGGATCTATTGGTGTGAGGCACCAAATACATGGGTGTGTGGTGACTTTCAGTCCAGTGGGACATGGTGTCTCATTGGCTTAGGCAGCTGAGGTCCATGACATCAACAATATGTGATCCTTGGTGGCAAGGGCTGCAGAGGTTCTATGTTGCCGTCAAGGGCTATTGAGGTCTTCAGCTGCACCTGCAGGTCCAGCAACATGGGGCCAGGATAGGCAGTTGTGGTGTCCAGAGCAGCAGTGTGCACCTGCTCACCTGCAGCTGGCTGTAAGTGCCTGTGTGATAGCTGGGGCTGGCTTCAAGCACACATTCAGTGGTTATAAGCAGGTCCTGGGGCCAACTGTGGGTACATGAACAGCTATGTGAACCTGGGTTGTCAGTGATCACTTGCACTGCCTTAGGGACTAGTCACAGGCACACACATGGCAGTAGGGGGCAATGGTGGGAGTTAGGGCTGGGTTGGGAACTTGAGCAGCTAAGAGAGCCAGGGCTGTTGGCATGCACTCATGCAGCTACAGGGGCTACTGATGGGTACAAGCATGGCAATGGGAGACTGCGATCAGAGTCAGGGCCAGCAGTGTACATGTGTGTGGCTGCAGTGGTTAGCTGCAGGTGTGTGCTGCAATATAAGCCTGTGACAAGGATCAAGACTGGCTTCCAGTGCACGAGCAGCTGCAGTGGCCCTGGCTGTCTGTGTGCACTCAAGTGGCTGTAGGGGCTAGCTGAGAATGTGTGCATACCTGTGACAGCCCTTGACAGGAGTTGGGGCTAGTGGTGTACAGGTGACAGCTGCAATGTGTAGCTATGAGCAAACATTAGGGTATAGGCCAGTGATGGGAGTTGGGGCTGGATCTGGGTCCACAAGCATCTGTAGGGGTCTGGGCTGTAAGCATGCACTCATGTGGCTGCAGAGTCTAGCCATGAGCATGAACCTAGAATTGGAGGTCACTGATAGGAGTCCAGGCTGCTGGCGTGTAGGTGCACAACTGCAGGAGTGAACTTCAAGCATATGTAGCATTGCTGGCCAGTGGCAGGAGTTGGGCCTGGCTCTGGGGCCTGAGCAGCTGTGGGTCCCTGGGCTATTGCTGTACAATTATTTGGCTGCAGAGACTAACCATAGTGCACACATAATGATGGGGGTCAGCCACAGTGGCCGGTGCTGTCACCATGCATGTGTGTAGCCACTTAGGCCAGGACTGGCTGCTGGTGTGGATCCTGGGGCATGAGCAATCAGTGGCAATGCTGGCTGAGGCGGCTCCAGTGGGGGGTGGGGTGGGGGCCAGAAGAATCTTGGGCAGCTGGAGTCTGAGATTGTAAAATCTTATGAGGCCCGCAGTGTGGAAATCTGCAGAGGGTCTGTGGTGGCTATGTTGCCTGTTGGTTTCCTCCCTGGTGAAAGCTACTGCAGTCCTTGATACAGCAGTCTACTGGAGTCCACAATGACAACGTCAGTGGACCTAGCTAAGAGGGTCTGAAATGTCTGACAGGACTGTGAGGTCTTCAGTAGTGAAGGCTACTGAGCTCTTCTACAGAGAAGGCCCTTGGGAACCACAGTTGCTCCTGTCACAAGCCTAATACTTGTAGAGTCTGCCCTTATTCCTTGTTCCCAGCCATCTCTAGACCTATCAGGTATGCCAGTCCCTGGGTGGGGTGAAACCAAAGCAAGTCCTTTGTACAGTGCCCCCAAAGGCTGGGGAAGCTGGTCACTCACTCTGCTCTCCTTTCCTCCATGAGGGGAGCTCTCTTGGGCTGGGGAGTTCCCTTTTGGCTCTGAGCAGTGTAGGCTTGGGGTGTGGGGTGATACAGGCAAAATGAAGCCGTTCTTTCCATCCTTTATCTAGTGTTCTTATCAGGTTTTTGCTCCACTGTGTTCCTGAAGCTTCTTAAGTGGACTCCTGAGGTCTCCCAGAGCTATTTTTGCTCATAGATATTTGTCTAATTGTTGTTCTTTGTTGGAAGATGAAGGCTGAGGTCTCCTCCTACTCTACCACTTTGGTGATGTCACTCTCTCCTTCACTTTTGAAGGATAATTTTGCAGGGTACTGAATTCTAGTTTGTTTTTTTCTCTTAACACCTTAAGTATTTCACTCCGTTATATTGTTTACATAGTCTCTAAGAAGCCAGATGTAGTTCTTATCTTTGTTCCTCCATAGGGAAAGTTTTTTTTCTTTCTGGTCTCTCTCAGGATTTTTTTTTATCTTTGATTTTCTGTAGTGAAAGTGATATGCCTAGGTGTGGTTTTTTTTTGGAATTTATCCTACTTGGTGTTCTCTGAAATTCCTGTATCTAAGGTTGATGTCTGACATTAACTTGGGGAAATTGTCAGTCATTATTGTTTCAAATATTTTTTTTCTGTTTCTTTCTTTCTTTCTTCTTCTTGTATTCCTATTACACATATGTTATACTTTTTGTAGTTGTTCCAGGCCTTGGATATTCTGTTACTGTTTTTTTTTTCTAGTCTTTGTTCTCTTTGCTTTTTGGGTGGAAATTTCCATTGTTATATCTTCCAGCTCAGAGATTTTGTACTCAGTAGTGTTTGGTCTACTCATAAGTGTGTGAAAGGCATTCTTCATTTCTGTTACAATGTTTTTGATCTCTAGCGTTTCTTTTTGGTTCTTTCTTAGGATTTCCATATTTTTGCTTAAGTCGCTCATCTGTTCTGCCATGCTCTCTACTTTATCCATTAGAGCCTTTAGCATATTAATCATAGTTGTTTAAAATGCCTGGCCTGATAATTTCAACATCCTTGACATATCTTTTTCTGATGTTTGCTCTGTCTTTTCAAGTTGTAGCTTGTCTTGTTTTTTTTTTTTTTTGGTAGCTGGACAGGATGTACTGAGTAAAAAGAACTGCTATAAATAGGTCTTCAGTAACGTAGTGGTGAGGTGTGGGGGGAGGGGAAATGTTCTATTGTTCTATTATTAGGTCTTAGTCTTTAGTGAGCTTATGCTTCTGGACTCTGAGCTTCACAAGAGTTTTTTAGTTTTTTCTCCTTCGTTAGGTGGGAGAGGATGGCTAGAGCGGGCTGGAATTGGCTATTTCCATTCCCTCAGGTCAGTTAGAGTCTGGTTAACTGGTTTCCCCTGAATGCAGGCCTTATTAAGAAGAACAAAGTTTCTGGCTTTCGTTTTCCCCTCTCTTCTCTCCCAGTGCTGGAAGCACAAAGGGATTTTATCCAATATTTACCATTGGAACCTGGTAAACCTCTGAAAATAAATCTCATAATATTGTGAGGGTCTCCCTATGTCTGGGTCTCCCTGGAGTTTTTAAAGCCAGTATTTTCCACAATAGTCCTCCAGTATTTCACCAATCATAGTTCAGGTTTTCTACTTTAGCATTGTTTTCCATGGTGGATCACGCTTGTGAGTCTCTGCTCCACTAAGTTGTGACTCCCTGTATTCACCTGTTTGTCTCTCCCATTGTGGGGCAGAAATTTTGCCCTGTGTCCTCTCCTCTCTTACAGGGCCAAGAAGAGGTGTTGATTTTTCAGTTAGTTCTGCTTTTTACTTGCTTGGATGATGTGGTGACTTCCAAGCTTCTTATAAGCAGAACTGGATGCTTATAGATTTTAAAACAAACATAAATGCAATGAGAAGAGAAATTGAAAATAACTACAAAAAAAATGAAATGTTTTTCTGAAATTCAAAGTACAATTGATGGGATGAAGAGTATATTGAATGCTGCAAATAAAAATCTCAGTGAACTTGAAGACATAGCAATGCATTCTATTCAAATGTAGCACAGAGTGGAGCAATAAATAATAATTGGCTGTTTAAAGTAAAAATAATAGCATTGTTTCACAGTGCTTATAACATATGTGGTAATAATTGCATGTCAGAAATATCACAACAAATGATTGGTGGGTGTAGATATAACCTTGCAAGATTCTTATACTAAACTTAAAACTGTATAATATTGTTTGAAGTTAGACTGTGATAATTTAAGCATATGTATTTTAAATCTGAACTAAGAGGGAAGGGAGAAAGGCAAGAAGAGAAAGAAAGAAAGAAAAAGAAAGAAGGAAAGAAGAAAGGAAAGAAACAATGAAACAAAGGGAAAGAGAAAGGAAGTATAGCTAATAAGCCAAAAATAGACTTAAAATAAATCAGAAAAAAGTACTAAAATAATCCAAAGAATATAAGAGGAAAAAAACACAAGGAAATGATACACCAAAGCAAAACAAATATCCTGGGGCCAGCACAGTGGCATAGTGGTTGGGTTTTCAAGCTCTACTTCAGTAGCCTGGTGTTCACCAGTTTGGATCTTGGGCACAGACCTACATGCTGCTCATCAAGCCACCCTGTGGTAGCATCCCACATAGAAGAACTGGAAGGACTTACAACTAGCATATACAACTATGTATCAGGGTTTTGGGGAGAAAAAAAGAAAAACAAAAACAATTATCAACAGGATAGATTATACCCAAACAAACTGATATTAAATGCACATGATGTTTTCATTCCAACTAAAAATCAGAGACAGACTGGATAAAAAGGCCAAGTTCTATGCTCTCTATACTATAAAAATTTTAAATAGAAAGACATAGATAAGCAAAATTATATGACTGGGAAATAATATAATATGGAAATTATAAGCATAAGAAAGCTAGAGGAGCTATCTCAGTATAAGACTTTGGGAAAAAAAGAAGTATCAGACTTAAAAAGAAACATTTCATAATAGCAAAAGGGTCAATTCATCAGGAAGACATAAAAATCCTAGATGTTATGATGCTAATTACAAAGCTTCAAAATACGCCAAGCAAACATTTTCAAAATTAAAAAGTGTAATAAATATCCCCACAATTTTATCTGCACTCTTCACCATATCTTTCTCAGAAAATGATAGAATAGACAAAAATCATAAGAAAATGGAGGACTTCGATAATAATGTCAACCAACTTGATTGAATGGACATTTACAGAATACTACAACACAAAACACAGAAAAGACTTGCCAAGTGAATATGGGAAATTCGCCAAGGTAGATAACATGCAGGTGCACAAAAGATGTCTAAACAAGTTTAATTGAAATCACACAAAATATATTTTCTGATTAGAGAGAAATTAATAATAGAAATAAATCTAGATAATCCCTAAATAGGTGGACATTAAAAAATGCAATCCTAAGTAATTCAAGGGTAAAACAAGACATTACATGAGGAATTAGAAAACATAAAGAAAATAAAAACAAAGCATGCCCAGATTTGCAGGATGTAGATAAAGTAGTGCTTAGAGAGAAATTTATAGCTTTAAATTATTATATTTAAAAAAAACAGTGATAAAAGGGTAAAATTTCAGTCTAAGGCAAATAGAAAAAGAAAAGAAAATTAAGCCAACAGTGAGCAGAAGTAATGAGATACTAAAGATAAGAGAAGTCAATGGAATAGAAATGAGCAAACAATAAAGAATTTTAACACTAAAAGTTCGCTTTTGAAAAGATCAATAAAATTGGTAAACCTTAGCTAGATTCCTGAGGGAAAAAAGAGAGACAAGCCTTTATTAATATCAGAAATAAAAGAGGAATCATCCGTTTAAATGGTTGAAACATTAAAGGACAATAAGGGAATATTATGAACAACTTAATTCCAATTAATACTTTGACTTCATGTAATGGAAAAATTCCTTGAAAGAAAAAATTCCCAAAGCTAATTCAAGAAGAAATATAAAACCTGAACAGCATAGTATCTATTAAAGAAATTGAATATGTAAGTAAAAGCCTTTCCACAGAGAATATCCAGGCTCAGATGGTTTCACTAATCAAGTCTGTCAGACATGTCAAAAGGAATAACACCAACACTACAGGAGGGTTTCAGAAGATAGGGAAGGGAAGAAACATTACCCAGGCATTTTATAGACCAGTATTACTTTTATGCCAAACCAGAAAAATATACTAGAAGACAAGTTATAGAACTATTGCATATAAACATATATTGTATTCTTACACTGGGAAGCTAAATATTGTTTAGATGTCAAATTTAATGATGTATTCAACAGAACACTAAGCATAATCCAAGTAGGTTCACGTTTTGGTAAAAATCGACAATTGATTATAGAATAGATACAAAAATCCTTACACATTTTATTAGTTTCCTGGGGCTGCCATAACAATGTGCCACAAAACAGGTTGCTTAAAATAACACAATTCACTCTCTCACAGTTCTGCAGACTGAAATCAGAGATGCAGGTGTTGGGAGGTCCAAGTTCCCGCTGAGACTGGGTGGAATACTTCCTGGCCTCTTCCTGTCTTCCGGTGGTGGTTGGCAACCCTTAGTGTTTCGTGGTTTGTAGCTGCACAAATCCAATCTGTGTCTCCATTGTAAAATAGTCACTTTCACATTATCTTCCCTCACTGAACGTCATTGATTGTGTCCAAATTTCCCCTTTTTATAAGGACACCAATCATATAATTTTAAAAATAATTTTCTTCACTGTTTGGCTCTTATTTTTTGTATTTATCCTTATGTATTTTAAATTTCTAATGCTCCTGCAAATTATTTTGATTTTGCTAATTGAATTTCTAATTTTTTGTTGCTCATACATAGAAATACAACTAATTTTGTATACTGACTTTTATTCTGCCATCTTGACAAACTCACTCACAGTTCTTGTAGCTTTTTTGTAGATTTAATAGGATTTTTTACATTCACAATATGTCATCTTCATATAAAAACCATTTTATTTCTTTAAAATGTACGACTTTCTTTTGCACGCCCAATTTTTCTTTCTAGGACCTCCAGTAAATGTTGAATGAAAGTGGTGAGACTGGCTATTCTTGCCTTGTTCTTGATCTTAGGGAGAAAACATTTAGTTTTTTATAATCAGGTGTAATGATGTAGTAGTTTTGCTTTTGTTTTTTCTCTTTTTTTTGTACATTTCCTTTGTCAGATTGAGAAAGTTTCTTTCTAGAGAGTTTCTTTTTTAATAATGTGTATATATTTATAATGTTAAATATACAATTAGCATGTTACCTAGCAATTACCACCCTAGGTATTTACCCAAGAGAAATGAAATATATGCTCATGCAAAGACTTTAATGTTCTTAACAGTTTAATTTTTCTTTTCATAAGGAAGATTGTCCCCGAGCTAACATCTGTTGCTAATCTTCCTAATTTTTACTTGAGAAAGATTGTCCCTGAGCTAACATATGTGCCAATCTTTCTCTATTTTGTATGTGGGATGTTGCCACAGCATGGCTTGAATGAACAGTATGTAGGCACACGCCCAGGATCTGAACCCATGAACTCCAGGCCGCCAAAGTGGAGTGCATGAACCACTACACTACCAGGCTGGCCCCCAACTCCTTAATTTTCAGTAGACAAAAACTGGAAGCAGTCCAATTGTCCATCAACAGATGAGTTAAACAAACTGTGGTAATTCCATATGATAGATATTCCACAGCAATAATAAAGAATGAACTCTGCAGTACATGCAGCATAGACTTGTAGATGTGCTAAGTAAACGGAGCTGATATAAAGCGGCATAGATCATGTAATTCCATTTATATGATTCTCTAGAAAATCCAAGTCTGAATTGTAATGACAGAACACAGTTCAGTGGTTGCTTGGGGATGGGAGAGGGTGGGGTTGACTGGGAAATGGCATAAGGGTATTTTTTAGGGGTAATGAAAATGTCTTGTGTCTTGATTATGGTGGTGGTTAAACAGGTGTGTCAAAGCTCATCAAACTGCAGTATTAAATTTGATGTATATTTTGTATATAAATTACACCCTAATATTGATTAAAAATTGAGTAACTATTTCAGGAATAGGAATGAAATATGTAATTTTCTATATCACTGTAGAAGAAATGGGAAAAATAAGTAAAACAATCATTTTAATAGAGCGCAGGAAAAAAACTTTTATTATAAGATTGCAGTTTGGATTTGAAGATACTTGCTCAAATTCTGTGTTTACTACTTCCTAACTTGAATAAGTTACTTAATACTTCCAATTCCATTTCCCCATCTGCTTTCATGGTTTTAATAATTATACTTACCTTGAGAAGTTGACTTGAAGATTAAGTGAAATTATGAACAAAAATACTTAACAATGGGTATGATATAAAGTATTCAATAAATCGTTTTTATCATATTATAATATTTAAGTACGTCTTTTGACTCTCTCCTAGTACCATGTCCATATTCTTCTTAGCACTTAACCCAGGTTGCTACTCTGCCTTTACTTACATGTTAATTTGCTTAATTTCTCAGTCTCTTTTTTGGGATATGAGTTGCCCAGAGGCAGAAGCCATGCCTACTTTGCCTGTTTTTGCACCCCAGCACTAGCCCTGCACTGGCCCACAGTCGATGCTCATTGTTCCTTTGTGAATGATTGAGTGGATGCTCCAGGGGAACAGAGAAGAGCATTGCATGCTTCCTCTCTGGGGAACCTCCATTTTTAGTCTCTCTCAGGCCTACTTTCTCTCCTTCTTGATGTGGAATGAAAGACCTAGTCTCTCAAAGAGGAATTTTGGGTTTTGGTGAACACAGCCCTATGCTTTACAGGGGATACGGGAGACTTTTCTTGCAGTCTTATTGAGTGTGGTTGTTATGATGGGCAGGTGGGGGCAGCCCAGCACACCAGAGAAAGTGTGAGAATTGTTGCATTTGGCAGATCCTCCCTGGGTGGCAGTGTCATTCTTCCCTCTTACTGTTTAAGCGCTTCATACTGCCCGCCTGCACAGACACCCATTTTTCATGAAATTTCTCTCTTAATCAAACGTTTCTTTGAACTATTCATAGTTCTTATCTCTACTAAGAACTTATAAATGTCACATATGGAGGTCCTTATAGAATTGGATCACTCTATGTAATCCCTACTTTTCTTTCACTGCTGGAGAAACTGTCTGAAAAAGGTTATAAATGTTGCTTCCCATCATATAGCTAAATAGGAACAGAGCCAGAGCAAGCCAGATCCCTGAACTTATGGTACAAAGAACTTATGAAGTATAGTGAACTTTCAACTGATCCAGGAAGTCTTCTTTTTGGCTCTGAAGCATCACTCCCAATGCTTTTTAGTATCAGAACTGTGGAGGTTGTATGCCCTGGGATAGGTCCAAATTCAATGTTGGTAACTCCCAACGTTGATGTTGGCCACAATGCTGAGCATCATGCTATTTATACAGATGTTACATGTCTGAAGACGCTCACTCAATATTGATGAACGCATAAAAGAATGATGGCCTCATTTTGCTTATACTGGCAAATACACTTTTGGGTGCTCTTTGATTTTCTTTTAAGGTTTAGACCTCTACAAAATCATCTTCTGTAGCTCTGACAAATAAATGCTTGTTTTAAAGGGACTTAACATGTAGTTGAGTTTTATTTGTCTCTCTTCCAAGAGGAACTGCGGTAGTTACACACATATATGTGTGCCTAATTAACTATTATTTTATCTTCCCCTGAATCCATAACACCCACCTAGCAGCAGTTTTGGCTCTCACAGAAGCCAACATGATCGTGGGGAATTAGCTTTTATTACACTTGGACGAAACAGAACAGGTTTGAAAGGGTAATTGAAGTCTATGCAAAGCAGAACTGTGTATTCTTCCCCTCCCTTCCAGAGATTATCCAATAAAATGGATTTTCATCCTGCACAATAACCAGGAATTGGCAGGTTGGCAGCCTCTATCACTGCTGTCCTCTCATCCTGGTGTCCAAAGGCCATATCTCCTGAGAGAACAATAATTAAGATCCTCAGGAAGGAAGGTGCAGTCAGGCAGGAGCAACAATAGAATCAGGGAGCTCTGTAATTTGGGGGGACATCAAAATAAATTGTGATTTTATTTAAATAAGCCAAATTACCCTAACAAGCTGTTTTTCAATTTCAGCAGCACTCAAAATTTTATCTTCTTAACTCCATCCAAGGTATTGCATTCTGCCACTGGAATGAAATATTAGCAATAGAAGCACCATTCTAGTTAGTCTCCATTCAACCCCAAACTTTAATAGAAATAACCTGTCGGCTTTGATTGAGTGTGATATCACTATAGGAGCCTTGAATTTGAACTGGGGGATAAAGAAAATTGCATAGTGTGTGAAACCAGTTTGACTAAAATGGAAATTTTACTTCAGTCCCATCTGGCTGTCAAAAGGTCACTTCTAATACTTTTGCACAGCAATTTACTTTCATAGCAAAAAATAAAAAATAGAAACTGAAAATGCAAAAAACCAAACTCAACAAAACCTATATCTCTTTTCAAAGTTGGAACTTCTCTTCTGCATTGTTTCTCCAGGGCCTGTGATGAGCACAATTGCTGAACTTTCTTATTGGGCTCAGCTTCCCTTTGCTATTTAAGCACATTCTGTTTTCTTGGATTCTAAATCTTTTAAAAGAAGGAAAAAGCAGCCAAAATAGGAGCTTCTAAATAATCTCTCAAATAAGTGAGTTAAAATACATTCCAGTCTTGTTTCAAGATTTTGAGAGAAGGCAAAGTGGGGTTTGCTACGGACATTTAGCAGAGCTGGCAAAGGACATGGATCCGGTGGAGCCTTGTGGACTGTATCCCAGATCTGCTGGTGGTCCCCAGGGTGCATTTCACATCCAAGACTGGAAACCTTGTCACATATTCCTTGGGAAAAAATTGCTAAAATTGATTGCTCATGGAAAATGCCATTTTGGAGACAGTCACATATGAATAGACGTGAATGTTTGGAGCTCTGATGTATATGCAGCGGAACCCGAGGGTCCAAATGGGAGCATTCTGATTATGCCACAGCAGGATATTTCTTTTAAAGGCATTTGCTCCATTGTCTTGTTGAACACGCTTTGATAATCTACTCCAATGTCCATTAAAAATCTGTGCAGAAGTGTGATGAAGAATGCAGATGCGACGTTAGAGATGTGCTCCAGAAACAGGCTCTATTTCCCTATTAAAAATAAAATTTTTACCCAGACTAACCAGAATCAGACAAAACAAATCTCATTGTCTAGGAGGAGAGGAGCAAGGTCATGAATTTTCTGTGAACAATTTCTTTGAAGAATTCTGTTTGGTCAATGAAAGAAGGCAGAGGCTGTACATATACCTAGTCACCATTGGACAATCAGACACATACACCAAAAAACAGAAATAAAAATCAATTTTGGACATTCTTACCTCTTCTTACCCTCCAAAGCAAAACACAGACCGTGAGGAAGAAAATACAGAATCATTGGAGGATTTTTCTCTTAAGCCTTCAGGTCTGGACGTTATCTCAGTGTATTCCTATCAGAAAGTACATCAACAAACTAAAAAAACAAATGAAAGCAAGTATTATCATACATCCATTTTATAGATGAGAAAACTGATGCTTTGATGTTTAGGAAGGCAACCAACGTGTGCAAGATCAACCAGTTGATAAGTGATGGGGCTGAAAGATAACCCTCGTTTCCTTTATTCCTTAGTCCATACTGCTGGTCTGTGGCTATGTTGCCCTCCTTCCCTTGGGTGTCTCCTCACAATAGGCACCTGCCATTTTCCCACTGAGTGCCCTCCAGCAGCCAAGAGGCCTGCATAGAATTACAACAAGCCTAACATTTCAGTTTTCAGGATATTCTTTCACTCCTTACCTGCTTGTCAAATCTTATATGTCCAACTCCCAGTTCTTACAAGGCCATGCTCTTCAATTTCCAATGTCTGCTCTAATTTTTATGTTAGCACATCTGAGCTAAAGTACCAATGTCTGATAACAATATGTCACAATTATATTCTAAATTCACTTTTCAAAATTCTCTTTTAATTACACCATTGTGCTTTAACCGTTGATTTCTCCACTTCCTCCTACTCCGTTAGCTCTTAGGATAGAGTTCATGTGTCTGACTTCTTCTCACACTTTTTCCAGCCAGCACATACTCCTTAGCTTTCTTCACTCCCACTCCCTTCTCTACATCAGTTCTAGTTTCCATGCCTTGCATGTGGGCTGTACCCTGCATGGAACACTGCACACATACATCAACATTTCAAAAGACATTCGCTATATAAAGCAATTTCACATATGTTCCTTCATTTAATTCTTATAGCACCTAGGACTGTGAGAATCACTGCTACTTGCTTTACATGTAAGAATATCAAGACTTTAAGAGGTTTGAAAAGGCAAATTCGCCGTGAAGCTTAGGCTTTAGGGCTCTTCACTTGTGGAATGTGCTGTGAATGCTGGGAGCTTCTGGGGGGGTGTACCTTGTTCCAGATTTGGAGAGCAAGCCAGACAACCACCAGGAAGCATTTCTATGGGAGCATTTCTCGTATCTCAAGAGAAAAAAAGGAATTAGACTCTCAAAACCTTCATTAATATGTTGTGATTTCCTTTTTCACTCTTAATAAATAATTGCATTTATACTTTATTTTGTATTTGCATTCTTTTTACTTAAAAATAGTGCACTAAAATAGTATATGTCTTCAGCCCACAAAACCTAAATCCAGCCTTGAGTTATTGAACTTGTCCCAAACAGTGGAAATTTAGTTTGTCCAATTCCCAGTCTTGGTATTTGTTTTTTCTATGTACCAGATGCTCTCATTGCAGTTACCTGTGAAGGCCCAGGTGAGCAGTGATCTCCTTCCTGAAGTCTTCCCAAGGCCAAAGCAATAGCAGAATGTTCCTTTGGATCACACACAGCACTTTTTGAGGTCTTTAATTTTTTCATAGCAAACCCGTTCACTACTTTATCACCTATTTGTTTGTCTCATTCCTCCAGTTAAACTGGAAAGGATCCTGGTGCAAGGAACGTGCCCTATCTTCACCTTTCTGGAAATAGTTGCTATGGCGTGAACCTCGTGAATAGCAACTAAGTGTCTCAGAGCATGGAAAGCCTTTCCTACACCACCAGGAAGCCTGCTGGGGGTTTTCCTAGGCTTCTAATTTCAGACTTGTAAAGTAGTTTATGAGCTAAGGTGACAGGAGAACCTAAGGGCCCCCCAAGATGGTAGAATGCAGATTTATGCATCTGTGTCTTTGCTTTCACTGCTTATCTTCAAGCTGAAGTTGGTTCCAACTCCCACTATTCATTCATTCACTCATTCATTCATTCAACAAAAATATTTTAGGTACTAACCTAGATCCTCAGAGCAAAACTGATAAATGATTCTCTCCCTGACCTCAAGGAACTAAGAAAAGAGAGGTGAGAATATATTGTCAGTGACGGCATGGTTTCTGTAGAAAATTTAAGCAGTCTGGATTATTTTATACTGGTCCATGAAATTAGGCTTATCACAGATAAATGAGCTATTTATTTTTACTTGGCAAACTATCTTTGCTTTAAGGAATACATTTGTTCCAGAAAATTTGTCTATAGAGTGAATCTTGCCTTCTTTTTCTAGTAAGTTTTGATATCACATCTGATACCTTTTCAGATGGGTAAAGCCCTTTAAGTTGAAAGTTTTAGGGTGTGCAGTGTGAGCAGTGAAGGAAAGGATGGAGAGAGATGTGTCAAGTGTGCACATCTGGTTTGTGCGGTCCAAATAAAAGTGTGCTGAGCTCAGCAAATTTTGGGGGACTTTCTTAGTTAACAGTGTGCTTTTTCATGAGAATGTTTTCTACTCTTCATCACCTCTAGTTTTTTTTGCCTCTGACCAGGAATTTCTAACCCTTCCAACTTGCTCTTTGTCTGTTTACCTGTGGAATGTAGAACCAGGACTACAAAATTGTATCAGCAGGTGCCAGGTGTCCTGCACTATGGCTAGAAAAATATTTAATGAATTGAAATCTTTTCATTCTTTTTAAGTAATATATTTTTTTGAAATTAAAAAAATTAAATATCTTTAAAACGGTTGCTGGAACAGTCTCCATTGATAGCTCCCATTTTCAGGCTGCTTTTTTGGAGATGAGAGTGTCAAAGCACTTGGCACTTAATTCTAACTGTTTCCTCTCTGTCTGTCCAGACAGTAGTCCCTGAGAGGGCAGGCACCACGTCTTACATTTCTGGTTGCTCCTACAACTTGGTTCTATGCTGGACACAGAGTAAATGATTTTTCTTGCTCCCTTGTCAGTTGTCACCACACCTGGCCCAAGTTACCACTCACAGTTACTGATGTAGCTGTAGTTGCCCCCACATCTTAGAGTGAGCATGTTGAAGATGGTGCTATTCTAACTCATCCCTAGCACCCCTACACTCAACTCTGTGCCAGGTGTTTTGTGGATGGTCAGTGAATGTAGGAAGAATGAATGAATGAATTACCATTTACCTTGATTTTTATAATGACTTGATTTTGACATTACTACTGAAACTAGCCTCAGTATCCACCAACTGCTCTCAAGGAGCACATAAGATGTATGGCATCTAACCTTCCTCTCCACTCTGTCAAGCCAGCTCTGACTTGTCCTGAAGAATGATCTCAGAAGTCACTTCTCCCTTTGAAGTTTTCTTGACTCTTGAATAAATGGTGGGCTTCACTCCTCTATTACTTGCACAAACCCCAGTACAAATTACTGTCATGTTCATTCCTTTCATACACCCAGGTGTTCTTGGCACCGTGTTGGGTGCCTTAGTACTTCGCGAACTGTTTGGTGTCCATCAGCTCACAGTCCCTCCCCCACGCTGGATTTGTGGAGAAGACCAAACACAGATACGAGGGCCTCGTTAGAACACTGTTTCCCACATTCCAGCTTCCATGGCATTCTTCCAGAACCTATGATTTGTGTGACTCGTGGAAGGGGCATTACTATCAGGCTACTTAATTTAGCCTTTTCCTAAGTAAAAAATGTGTCAAAATATGGTGCCATCTAACATCATCCCATGTATCTTCAGTTGCCTGAACTGAATTTCTGTGGCTTAAGGGAGCAAATGTTTCTAAAATAACATTGGCTTTTGGAAATCTCTGGCTTGTGTCTTCCAGCCACATAATAAAGAACGCTGTTCCATCTTGGGCCCCTGTGGTTTGTCTAAGAGGCCTGGGGCATGACTCTCCAGGGTTCCTGTGTGTCCTCATGTCTGGTCCTCTCCCTGGGATTGGCTGGTAGGATCCTCAGCCTTTTCATGAAGAGAGCTGTTTCCTTGTCCGGGGACATCAGCCTGCTCTAGGTGTCGTGTGGCTCTGCCTTCCCTGCAGACCCCCCAGTGCACAGGCCCTGCTGTCTCCCCAGAGAGCTGGGAAGCTACCTGTTTCGGTTTCACTCTTTCACACTTGGTCCCCTGGACCCTGGAATAATACTGTATGTGTTCTGTGTTCCACACATTTCCTCCTGAAAAAGACTTCTTCAGTGTTTACTGACAGCTTTCCATGCCATGAGGCTGAGCCATGGGGCCCCCTCTAGGTACCCCACCATCTCTCAGGTGCTCATAAACTCAGGTGACCTCTCTTTTGAGGTCACTTTCTGTCATGTAAAATGATGTCTGAAAGCCACAGGTGCTCAGTTCCTCTGACAGGGTCAGACTCTGAATCCGAGAGTCTCTGAATCTGGAACAAAACTTCTGCATTTCTGCAGTGATAATCTGTCAGGAATGAAGCAAAGAGGTTAAAATACAAAATGGTCAACAATATGGAGTGAGCATTAGAGCACAGGTTACTGCTCTGTTGTATTCCATTGTGGCAGGTGATCAGCATTATCCGAAGAGAGAGCCGGACGAGAGTGTGCAATCAGAAGGAGGGTCAGGGACAGACAGACCTGGGACTGAGTCCCAGCCTTTCTTCTTTCCAGCTGTGTGACCTTGGGAAAGAATTATAACTCTCTTAAATTTTGATCCCTCATTTGAAAATGAGGATAATAATACTCAGCTCCCCACATTGTGAGGATTAGAAGTAATGAAAATACAGTCCCTAGCACATAATAGATATTCAACTATTATCATCCCTCTCCATCATTTTGAAAGAATTTCCCATCCAATGAGTGAGACAAATCAATACAGTACCTAAATCATACTAATTAGGATTAAATAAAGTATCAAAAAGGAGTAAATAATTTCTTTGCTTTAAAGAATCAACTTGAGAGGAAGGCAGGAGAAAATTCTTCCTTGACTAAGGAGAGGTGTAATATAACAACTTATTAGTGAAATATGAGTCAGGAGAGGTTTTAGAGAACTCCTGACTCTCTCCTCATTCCAAAAGCCATTAGAAAGTTATTTTAGACTTCTAATTAATATTCAGTTTTCCATAGCAGCAAGGGGCTGTTCTAGAGCCATCGACCCTCTGCATTATTTGCTGTGAAATGTTCAAAAGCAAACAGCGTCATGAGCTATGGCTCTGCTCAGTTATGCCCCAGCCCCGATAAGGATCCATCTGGGGACTCCCATGTGCCATAATGGCTACCTGGGTGTGAATTTGTGACTCGTAAGGAAAGTGGGAGCAGAGGAGTTCTGCACAGGTTTGGTAAAATACCTTGGGAAGTCCCCATCGGAGGCATCAGAAGATGCTATTTGGAGGGAGTAACGACTGAGAAAGAGATCCTTTTGTGCTTTATAGCACATAATACTGTTTTTTATGTTTTTAGAATCATATAACGGCTTTCCTCTCCAAGAAATCTGTCACCTGTTTGATCATTTATACTCTGTTTAATGGGAGTGAAGAATTTTCTAAATGCTATAAAAATTGCTCAATTTTATCTGAGTTTCAGCTAGAATGATTTATTTTCCTTGTTATTTTAGCAGACATTTTTGTTTTAAGCTGTTGGTCTGCCATGCTCCTCTTCTAGGGCCTACAACAGACAAAAAAAAGAAAAGGGAACTGAGAGGTGTCAGTTGTTTCTGGGGTTGGTATCACCAGGCTCGGTGCTGAACCAGATAGGGAAATGGACCCATGTCAGGAAGGTTTGAGTTGTGAATGCCGCCAACAGCGCAGAAGAACTTTCTCCTGTGAGAGAGTGCCGGGAGTCAGGACAACACAGAAGGGAGAAAGATAGAGGGTAAGAGAGAAAAACAAACTGAAGAATGTTTTCCTGAAGGGAAATCTTCTAAGTTGCCTTGGGCAGGGCATCTAAATTGTTTCCTCTGTATCTCACATAAAATAAAGGTGATATTTTACTTGAACGATTTTTATGAGTATTAGAAATAATATATGTAGGTCACTTAAAGATAAAAGGTAAAAGGTAAAAGATACAGCTCCCTTTAAATTAATCATGACAATGTAAAGTTCACGGGCACAGGTGCTGTCAAGAGCATCCCTGTGGGGGCCAGAGGGCAGGGTTGTTGGAGTTGTCTATCTGACTAGCAGGTACCATATTATAGGGGAACGTAAGGGAATTTAAAGCCAAAGTGTATTCATCACTTCTTAGCTTGCGATCTTTGGAAGAGTCTCTGTTGGAGACAAAGAGGAGATTTTCTTGCTGCTTACTATAAAATGGTGGATTTCCCAAGCCCAGTGTTTCCCAGGTGTGACACAAACCTACTTTATGTATAGCATCCATCTGAGCCCATAATGGGACTTGGGGGTAAGGAGAACCAGTGTTACTTGTGCTGCTTGCTGTGCTGTGAGTAATAAAGTTCTTTGTCTCTGCAGGAGTCTTGTGTCTTCTGTCAGCATCTAGGAAACAGTACTAGGCTAACTTAGTAGCTGGTATACTGGACGAAATCAAGTCCCAGAACCTGAAATGTCCTAGGTCAAATTATTTTTTCTTCAAATTCTCAGTTCACTCATCTGTAGAATATAGACAATAGTAGTACCGTTGCAGGATTGGAGAAATAATTTAATAAGTTATTAAATGTTAAGGACCTGCCTGAGTTCCTGAGCCACTGTGGGGTGATTGGATCCTTTCCAATGCCCTCCAACTGTATGGATGTTGCTGGACCATTGCTGTGCGTTGTCAGAACCACATCACCTAATAGAGCATTGACTTCTTATTTTTTCCCACGTCTCAGTTTCACCTTGCCAGTGGACACTAAGCAGCTTGAGAACAGGTCTGCATTGCATGTGTCTTTTGTAACCCTAGTTGTGCTTAGCACTGCATTGCAAAAATCCTTAGCACCCAGAAAACAAGCATTCGAACATTGATTGATGGACATATACCTCTGCCCTTCAGGTAAGGCCTTAAGCTTGCTGTATCTTGTTTATAACGCAGAATTTATAGACAAAACCTGTTTTACCTATCTCATTGGTTTTTTGGGAAGACAATGACATAATCAATGCATAAAATTATGAATGCTTGAAATCGTAAAGTAATACGATAACTCATATTTATTGAATGCTCTTTGTGTACCAGCTACTAAATCCACTTTCTCATTTTAGCCTCTCAATAACTTTTAAGATATTTTTCTAATTATTTTACAGATTAAGAAATGAAGGCTTAGCAAGGTTGAGTAAGTATGCCAAAGTCACACAGCTACTAAGTGTGATAGACAGGATTTGAATCTAGGGCTATCAGAACCTAGAGTTGTGTTGTCTAGTCACGGTAGCCTCTAGTCATACATGGCTATTTAAATTAAAATTAATCAAAATGAAATAAGATTAATAATATTCCTGTTTCATAAATGTAGAAACCAAGGCTATGAAAAGCAATAAATTTCCCCAAGGTTAGAGTGTTAGCAAGTGATTAGAACCAGGATCCAAAGCTAGAACAGCTGATGCCAAGCTGGTGCTATGGGTCCCTCTGTCGGTCCCTGCTTCCCTGTCCCTGGCACGTATGGCTGCTTCAGTTTGTTTTTGACACTCAACCTTATTCAAATAAGTGACTGAAGCTTTAGACCCAAAAGAGCCCGAGGGGCTAGCTTTCCTATCTAATTTATCCCACTCTACGTGAATGGAAAGCGGAGAAAACACTGTCTTACAAATAATTGATGACCAACAAATGTTTGTTGAGGTGAATTATCATCCTTTTCATTAACTCTTATTGTTACAGACATGAAACAGAGATGTTACAGAGATGAAAACAAACCTAGAATCTTTGGAGAAGAAAGCTGTCTCACAGCTGACATATTACAAGGGTGGGAACTAAATATTTCCCATGCGCTGAGTGAATGCTCAATGAAAGACAAAGATGAGGAATATTACAGAAAACTGGAAAAGCCAGAACAGTGGACACCAGCTATGGATAGAGAGCAGTAAGGATGAACTCAAGAAGCAGGAAGACTTACTTGGGCCTTGAAGGGTGACTGGACCAAGAGCGCAAGCTCCTTAGCAAGGTGAGCCTTTGCTTCTTTTACTAACCTGATTTCCTGAAAACTCAGCATCTCTAAAGCTCCACATTGCCTTCATTTCCTTACACGCATTTGACACTTTTTGCTTACCTGCGTGTTTTTGCTCCTACATTTGCCCTACTAATAATGTATTTACCACCTGGTTAGTTCCTAATTTTTCCTTAAGAGTTATCTCTTAAGCCATGCATAATCCCCATAGGACTGATTAGTCACTCTCCTTTGTGCTACGCGAGATCTACCTCTAAAAGTGCGCTTACCTGATTTGTTTATGCTTCCATCTCCCTGGGTCAGGTAGCGCTGCTGCTTAAGAAACAACCTCAAAACTTAGTGTCTTAAAACTGCAATCATTTATTATTGATCATGAATCTAAGAGTCAGCTCTGTTCTTCTGCTGATCTGAGCTAGGCTTGGCTGACCTCAGCTGGGCTCACTCATGTGTCTGCAGTCAGTTGTGTGCAGTCTGGGGTCTGGCTGATTTTGGATGGTCTTACTTACAAGGCTGCAGGTTGGGAGGCAGAGGAACTGGGCTACATGTCTCCCCAAAATTCAGCCTGCTAGTTTATGCTTATTTTTATGGCAGCTGGTGGAGTTCCAAGAGCAAGAGCAGAAGATCACAAGGCCTCTTGAGGCCTAGGTTTGTAAATGCAAGAGTGACACTTTTGCCACATTGCATTGGTCAAGAAAGACACAAGACCTTCCAGACACAAAGGGTGGGAGTTTCTGCAAGTCATATTGCAAAGGAGTGATAAATAAGGCCATTTTTGTAAGTGATCTACCATACTTCCTTGGTATCTTTCTCATCAACAAGGATAGGAACTGAGTTTTACTCATCCATCTATGCCCAGAACCTACTAGAAATTAGGGCTTTATGAATGTTTTGTGATGGATGCTGATGAGTGGAAATTGGTAAAGAAAACACTCTAGGCAAGAGGAAATGGAGAAGTGGAACAAGACATGTACGTCGGTTGTCACCATGAAGAACAGTTGCCCCAGATGAGGACCTTGGATTCTTCTACTGCCAGCCTTCCTCCTTTTGCATATATTCCATCTTACTCTTCACTGACATCAGTCCCTCCCCATCCCAACACACATGCACACACAAACACACACACAGACAAAGATATTTCTGAGGAGGAATATGTGACTGAAAGGATACTTCTGGTAAGTGTACTCTCTTAATCACAATGCACATCTTTACCATCAGTTCCTTACCTGCTCTCTCTAAAGGTTAACCGAGCTGAATAGGTGTGAAATTTGAGGGTCATGGCCTCTCATACAAACTTCTTCTTTTCGCATTTCCTCTAAGCCTCTTCCTGCTTCACTCTCGTCTCTGCAACTCTCATTTGAAATCAAAGTGGAAGGAGAAATCCAAAGATGGAAGATTCTGGAAACACAGAAGAGGAAAACAAATAAGAGATAGTAGTTAAATACAGGGTTTAAAGCAAATATGCTCTGTCAAGTTCAAATTATAATCTATTACATTGTCTCTCACACAGATTCTGCTGTGGTTCAGGGGGGAAAGAAACTGATGGAGAGTGGCAAGGCTCTAGAACCCTCCATTCCTCATCTTGGAAAGCAGGTGGCAGTGATCTGATTCCCATGCAGAGAAGTGTTGGTGAGGCTGAGTGGGGATCCTTCATTTCCCTCACAGCTGGAGTAGGCAGTGTTCTGACTGTTCCATGTTCCATGACCGTGATAGTGTCAGAGGGTCCATCAGTGAGTGGAACTGATGTTCCCACGTAGCAGCAATGAGACTCAGTGAGGCAGTTGAGACTGGGCTGGTTATCACTAGGCTTCACCATCTCTGCTCCTGACCCACGATGTCAGCAGGGCCTAGTGGAAAGCTAAGAATACACAACCACCCAGACTTCATGCAATGCCTCAACAGGAGGACTGCCTCCTAAGCCAAGAAGATTAAATAGAATCCAGGGCTTCATAATATAATAACCAAAATGTTTAGGATATAACTGTAATTTACTCATACCAAGAATGAGAAAAATTATCCCCAGGCACAAGCACCAACGTGAATCAGAGGTTGGAATTATCTGCCAAGGTTTTCAAAGCAGTCATCATAAAACTACTTCAACATGCACTTAGGAATATTCTTGAAACAAATGAAAAATTAAAATATCACAGCAAAGAAACAGAAGTTATAAAAATCAACCAATAGATCCAAAAATTAAATACCCCCCCCACTAAAAAAAATAACCTCATTGGATGGGTCAATAGTAAAGTGGAGATGACAAAGGATAAACTCAGTAAACTTGAGGACAGATTAACAGAATTTTCCTAATCTGAAAAACATAGAGAAAATAGACTGAGAAAAAGTGAATAGAGGCTCAGGGTGCTATGGGAGAATAACAAAAGATCCAACACTTGCATCATCAGATTTCAAGAAGAAGAGAAAGAGACTAAAGCTGAAAAAGTATTCAAAAAATAATGGCACAAAAGTTAAAATTTGTCAAAAGACAAAAACCTACAAATTCAAGAAGCTGAACAAACTGCAGAAAAGATAAACTTAAAGAAACCCAGTCCAAGACATGTAGTAACTAAACTTAGGCAATCTAAATCCAAAGAAAAACTCTTGAAAGTACCAAGACTGAAAAGACATGTTATACTCATGGGGGATGCCAATTTGAATGACAGTGGATTTCTCACCTGAAGCAAGGGATGCCAGTAAGAAATGGAACATTTTTCATGCCCTGAAGAAAAGAATTGTCAACCATGAATTCTATATCCAGCAAAAATATCTTTCAGTATTATAAGGGAATACATACATTCCAAAATGAAGGAAAACTAGGAGAATTAAGTTGTTAGCATGCATATCTGTAAAGAATTGCTAAAGGAAATTCTTAAATAAAAAGAAAATACTAACAGAAGAAGACTGGAACTTCAGAAAGAAGAACTTGAAATGGATGAATACATGGGTAAATACAATAGGCTATCCTTATCATGAGTTTATTAAATCACATTTGATGGTTGAAGCAAAAATTATAAAACCATCTGATGTGGCATCACTGTATGAAGAAGAAATACTTAAGAAAATTATATTTTAAAAAATGAGGAGGGTAAAGACACTTAAATGGAAGTAAGTTTTCTACACCTCACTTGAACTGGTAAGACGTTAATAACAGCACTGTGATAAGTTATGTGAATATATTCTAAAACCTTGAGCAACCATCGAAAACTAAAACTATACAAAGTGATTACTAAAAACACTGTAAATAAATCAAGCTGGTTTTTCAAAATAAATCAAGAAAACATAAAACTCTGATAAGACTGACAAAAGTAAAAAAATAGAAGAGAATTCAACAATAAGAGGAATGAAATAGGGGATATAGAGGATTTCACTATAAATTATGCAGTCAGGAAGGAGATAATTAGGGAATATTGTGAACAACTTGACACTCATAGATTTGAAAACTTAGAAGAAGTAGAGCAAAAATCAAACAAGATTAAATTAACAAGGTGAATTGTGTTTTTTAAAAAATTTTAATTGAGATTATGATAGTTTACAACCTTGTGAAATTTCAGTTGTACATTATTGTTTGTCAGTCATGTTGTAGGTGCACCCCTTCACCCTTTGTTCCCACCTCCCACCCCACCTTTCCCCTGGTAGCCACTAATCTGTTCTCTTTGTCCACATGTTTAACTTCCACCTATGAGTGGAGTCATACAGAGATTGTCTTTCTCTATCTGCTTATTTCACTTAACATAATACCCTCAAGGTCCATCCATGTTCTTGTGAATGGGATGATTTTAGCTTTTTTATGGCTGAGTAGTATTCCATTGTATATATATATATATATATATATATATATACCATATCTTCTTTATCCAATCATCAGTTGATGGACACTTAGGTTGCTTCCACATCTTGGCTATTGTAAATAATGCTGTGATGAACATAGGGGTGCATGTGAATTTTGGAATTGCTGATTTCAAGTTCTTTGGATAGATACCCAGTAGTGGGATAGCTGGGTCACATGGTATTTCTATTTTTAATTTTTTGAGGAATCTCCATGCTGTTTTCCATAGTGGCTGCACCAGTTTGCATTCCAACCACCAGTGTATCACAGAAATACAAAGGATTATAAGATATTACTATGAAAATATTATAAATTATAAACATTATAAATCATAAATTTTATATTGAATATAAATTACAATATTATAAATGATAAAATATTACTATACACCAACACATTTGATAACCTAAAAGAAATGGATAAATTCTTAGAAACATACAACCTCCCAAAACTGAATCAAGAAGAAATAGAGAATTTGAATAGACCAATCACAAGTAAAGAGATTGAAACTATAAACAAAAACCTTCCCAAAATCAAAAATCGAGGACCAGATGACTCCTCTCGTGAATTCTACCAAGCATTCAAAGAAGATTTAATACCCATCCTTCTCAAACTCTTTTAAAATAATTGAAGAGGATGTGGCCATTCCTAACTCATTTTACAGAGCCAACATTACCCTGATACCAAACCATAAAAGGACAACACAAAAAAGGAAAATTACAAGCCAATTTTGCTGATGAATATAGATGCAAAAATCCTCAATAAAATATAAGCAAATTGAATACAATAAACATTAAAAGGATCATACGACACAATCGAGTGAGATTCATTCCAGGGACACAGGGATTGTTCAATATCTGCAAATCAATCAATGTTATACACCACATTAACAAAATGAAGAATAAAAAATCACATGATCATCTCAATAGATGCAGAGAAAGCATTTGACAAGATACAGCATCAATTTATGACAAAAACTCTCAAAAAATGGGTACGGAAGGAAAGTACTTCAATGTAATAAAGGCCATATAGGACAAACCCGCAGCCAACATCATACTCAATGGTGAAAACCTGAAGGCTATCCCTCTGAAAACAGGAAGAAGACAAGGATGCCCACCATCACAACTCTTATTCAACAGAGCATTGGCAGTCCTAATCAGAGCAATTAGGCAAGCAAAAGAAATGTATGGTATACAAATTGTAGAGGAAGAAGGAAAACTGTCACTATTTGCAGATGATATGATGTTTTTTATATAGAAAACCCTAAAGATTACACCAAAACACTATTAGAAATGATTAACAAATACAGTAAAGGTGCAGGGTACAAAATCAACACACAAAAATCAGTCACACTTCTATATAGTAACCACAAACTAGCAGAAAGAGAAATCAAGAATACAATCCCATTTACAATCACAACAAAAAGAATAAAATATCTAGGAATAAATTTAACCAAAGAGTTGAAAGATCTATACACCGAATCCTATAAGACATTATTGAAAGAAATCAATGAAGGCGCAAAGAAATGGAAAAATATTTCATGCTTATGGATTGGAAGAATTAGCTTAGTTAAAATGTCCGTGTTACCTAAAGCAATCTACAGATTCAATGCAATCTCAATCAGAATCCCAATGCCACTTTTCATAGAAATAGAATAAAGAACCCTAAAATTTATACACAATAACAAAAGACTGAATAGTCAAAAGAAATCCTGAGAAAAGAAGACCAAATCTGGAGGTATCACATGCTCTGATTTCAAAATACACTACAAAGTTATGCAATTGAAACAGCATGGGGAACTGGCAGAAAAGTAGACACAAAGATCAATGGAACAGAATTGAGAGTCCAGAATGAAACCCACACATTTATGAATAGCTAATATTTGACGAGGGAGCCAAGAACATACAATGGAGAAAGGAAAGTTTCTTCCATAACTGGTATTGGGAAAACGGGACAGCCACATGCAAAAGAATGAAAGTAGATCATTATCTTATACCATGCCCAAAAATTAACTCAAAATGGAGTAAAGATTTGAATGTAAGACCTGAAACCAAAAAATGCCTAGAAGAAAACAGGGGCAGTACACTCTTTTACATTGGTCATAGTAGCATGTTTTTGAATATCATGTCTTCTCAGGCAAGGGAAACAAAGGAAAACTATTTATTTATTTATTTTGAGGAAGACTATCCCTGAGCTAACATCTGCTGCCAATCATCCTCATTTTTGCTGAGGAAGAGTGGCCCTGTGCCAATATCTGTGCCCATCTTCCTATACTTTATATATGGGATGCCCGCCACAGCATGGCTTGACAATCAGCGCATAGGTCAGCATCCAGGATCTGAACCGGTGAACCCGGGGCTGCAAAAGCAGAATGTGCAAACTTAACCGCTGTACCACTGGGTCAGCCCCAAGAAAACAATTTAAAATTTGGACTAAATCAAACTAAAAATCTTCTGCATGGTGAAGGAAACCATCAACAAAAGACAACCTACCAACTAGGAGAAAATATTTGCAAATCATATATCCAATAATGGATTAGTATCCAAAATATGTAAATAACTCAAACAACAAAAAAGCTAACAACCCAATCAAAAAGTGATCAGAGGATATGAATAAATGCTTTTCCGAAGAAGATGTACAGATGGACAACAGGCACATGAAAAGATCTTCAACATCACTAACTATCAGGGAAATACAAATGAAAATTACAATGTGATATCACCTCATGCCCATCAGAATGGCTATTGTTAAAAAGACAAGAAATAACAAGTGTTGGAGAGAAGATGCAGAGAAAAGGGAACTCTCATACATTGCTGGTAGGAACACAAATTGGTGAAGCCACTACAGAAAACAGTATGGAGATTTCTCAAAAAATTAAAAATAGAAATAGGATGTGATCCAGCTATTCTACTTCTGAGTATTTAAAGAACACATAAACGCTAATTTGAAAAGATATATGCTCCCCTATGTTCATTGCAGCATTATTCACAATAGCCAAGAATGGAAGCAACCTAGGTGCCCATCAAGGGATGAATGGATAAAGAAGATGTGGTATATATACACAATGGAACACAAATGTAGTATATATACTCAGCCATAAAAAAACCACGAAATCTTGCCATTTGTGACAATGTTGATGGACCTTGAGTGTATTACGCTAAGTGAAATAAGTCATCTGGAGAAAGATAATTACTGTATGACTTCACTCATATGCGGAAGATAAACAAATGAACAAATACATAGATACAGAGAACAGACTAGTGGTTACCAAGAGGAAGGGGGTGGGGTGAAGGTGAAAGGAGTAAAGGGGCACATATGTGTGGGGATGGATGGCAATTAGACTTCTAGTGTTGAACACGATGCAGTCTATAGAGAAGTTGAAATATAACGCTATACACCTGAAATTTGTGTAGTGTTATAAATCAGTGTGACTCAATTTAGAAAATGCTGTTTGTCAGTATTATTGGCTCCTCTATTTTTATAGGATTTTTACCCTTCATTTACAATCCAAATGGTACCACGTTTTCTGTGCCTACCAGGTCCTCTTAATTAGTTGGATATGTTGGTAAATGTTTAAAAACTGGCTGTCTGAACAAGTGCATATGTACATGTATTGTATTTTGTGCTGTTTGCAATGGAACAGCTGCAGACACAACATATTCTGAAACTTAATCTGCATTACTAACTTTTCTCCACTACTTTCTTTAGTCTACACAAGGGTCAGCCAACTTTTACTGTAAGGTGTCAGATCATAAATATTTTAGGTTTTGCAGGCCAAGCAGTCTCTGCTGTGATTACTCAGCGCTGCCACGGTAGCTCGCAAGGAGCCGTAGACAAAACATAAATCAATGGGCCTGAGTGTGTTCCAATTAAATGTTATTTACAAAAACAAGCGACAGGCTGGATTTGTGTCAAAACTTGTTCTAGGCTAGGAGTGAGCAAATTTTCTGTAAAGGGCCAGGTGGTAAATGTATTAAGCTTTGTGGGCCACATAAGGTCTGTGTAGCATGTTCTTCTTTGTTTTTAGTTTATAGGCCTTTGAAAATGTAAAACTCATTCTTAGCTTGCAACCCAGATTGGACCCTTAGTTTGGCGATCCCTGGTGTAGACAATAAACAAAATGATAAATCACACCTTGATTTGTAGAATTTATCTATTTCTCTGGTGTAAATATTCTCAGGGCTGATTTTAAGCTATTAATGTGATGTCACTGAATCCAGAGATGGGACGAGATGCACAATAGTATACCATTATATATATTTCTACTATATAGATACAGTAATGCACGTAAATTATCTCAAGTGCATAGAAAATAATCAAATGCAGTAAAATGATTAGGAAATGACAAATTTTGAGTATTGCCTTTGTTTTAAAAATTATTTAATTATAATTAAATTTATTAAACAAATGTACACTATATTAATGATTATAATTAAATATAAATTTGATTCCAATTGAATTTATTAATAATAATATAAATCATATGATTTGAATTAAATTTAAATTTCATTATAATTATAAGCTGGAGGTAGCCTGGCTGATGGATAGATTCTTACTCACAGCCATAATGTCCCTGATCCCAGGCCTCTGTGGGGTAGGGTAGAGTGTGCTGGCACAGAGTTGAGGAAGAGAACAATTAGAGTGGTGGTCCCTGAGGGCCCAGAAACCGAGGGATCAACAGAGGGATCAGAACCCCAGGGGGAATTAGGGCAGCAATTATCATGTCCAGACAGGTAGATGGCAAGCGGTCTGGGGAAATTTTAGAAATGGGGAACACATCAATTGCTAGGCATGGATCTGATCCTAATAAGGGCTCAACAAATACTAATTATTATTATTATGTTATTAAATAGGGAGAGAACGAGAAGCTGAGACTGGAGCCCACGGTGCTTGTTCCACTGAATCAGAGGAAACTGCAGTTCCTGATGAGAATCTCATCTGTGGAATGCGAATATCAAGGGCCAAAGCCACCTAGGTTCCTTTGTGTGCATGAACAAACCAGCTACCCAGGGTGCAAATGAGGGATTAGCCTGTGTTTATACACAAATTAACAGGCAGTTTGTTCCATTCCAGCTCTAAGCAGGCAGTGCCAGCAGTGCGTGGCAGCAGCATACATTATAGCTCCAAGCTTTCCACCCACAACAATGCCTTGTCACAACAACATCAAGAAATTTGGCCTGGAATGCCAGACAAAGCCAAACAGTCTATCTCTGATTCCTTGACGTTCTTCTTTGTTCATTCTTGGTCTCTGACAAGTTGCAGCTGAAAGGAAAGAATTAATCCCTAGCAAATCCTGCAACACAACTGTGTATGGGGAGGAGTACTCCTTTACTCAGATGCCAGTGAGAATGTCATTCCAAGGGCAGGGGGTTAAGTGAGAAGTGTCAGGCAGCCCTGAGGAGAAAGGACGGCTCCACTGAAACAGTAATCCCTTGTTATTCCAAGTCTTGATGGGGGAGGCTGTGCAGTTATAGCAATATCTCTGGCCCAGGGGAAAGAGGTGAGCTGCAAGGAGAGGGAATAGGTGATATCAGAGAGAAAAAGTAAAGACAACAAAAGTGGCACCATGGACAAGCTGAGATACTAGATTTGGGGTGTTGTACAGTGACCATTGGCTTTAGAGGAACACACGGACAGGGCTTGGTCAGTACCTGTTCCCCAGGAGTGCCTGCTTGGTCCTGCAAGGCTGGAAGCAGGTGTCCTTGCATTGCATTTGTGATTACCTTACGTATGCTAATACAATTTTAGCAGACTGGAGTTTTCCTAGGGAAAAAAAAGTCAAATCTGCATAAACAATCCAGAAATTAAATAGAGATGTTAGTCTTTCTCTATAGCATTGTCGGTGAAATACTTACAAAGTGGATGGGGCAGAATGTTATTGCCTCAGAATAAAAGTTTTATCCAGGTGAGCTCGCTAGAATAAGCCAAGAGACATGGCATCTCTTCCTAAATGTGTTGGCCTGGGCCCCTGATTCCCTCTGCAAAACCACTGCACACTCTCACCTTCCTTCCCACCTGGGTGCGAGATGATTAAGCTGAGAATCTGGAAAACATCCCAGCAGTCTCCAGTTTAATCTCCCACAGGTGGTCAGTTACTAAGGCCTGTCTGTTCCACCACCTACATCTTATTCATATTTGTTGCCTTTGAGTCAACCAGATTGTCACTTCCCTCTCAAGTACTTGCTTCTCAGCTGAATTATTGCTGATCACCAGTCTCGTCTCACCTCCTCTTCCTCCCTCCTCCCACCTGTTGTCAGAGTGATCTCATGTGAACATTTGATCACTTGCTTGTCATCTGTAACTATACACTTAAATTCCTTGGTATGGTTCACAGGCACTTTGTTATCTAGTTTCTGCCAATAAGCATCCCCACTTTCACACCCTCTCTCAGTTTCCTTCCTCCCTGGCCCCCAGTTTGCATTTCAACAATACTGAATTGTCTGTAGATTCAGGTGCCTTTGTACCTGCTGGGTGTTTTTTGCTTTGAAAGCCCTTCCTTTGTGTTTCTCTCTCCTCTAGAAGTGGATTCCTGGTCTTAGAGACCAACACTAACAATGTTTCGCTCCCTCACTTCTTCTAACCCAGGCAGGGAGTCTTAAAACAGGCCATGCCTCATTTCTTTAAAGAAAAAGCAAGTACTGCCTCTGTACACAGGAATCCTAGGCTGGAAAAATACTGCCGATGATGCTTCCCTGGGGAGAAGTTAGGGAATTTTTAAAGGCAAAAACAAGGGAATTTCTTAACAAGAGAGGAAAAAAAATAGTGTTTTCATTTTTTAAAATACAAATGCGAAATCTGAGGCATAAATCACACTAATATTTATTAATTGCCTGTTTGATGATGACAGTCTAAGAGAAGTGATGGAAGATGAAAGAGGAAAGGTCATTTTGAAGTCTGAATTTTATTCAGCGTAAAATGAGAAATTTTAAAAATTCTTGAATAATAGAGTAATGTACAGTATATTTTTACATTTTATTTAAAAATTTTCATGTAAAACTGTATTTCTTAATTGGATTTTGAGTTGCAGGAATTCTTTATATATTTGGGGTATCAATCTCTTGTCAGATACATGATTTGCAAATACTTGCTCCCGTTTCTTAGGTTGCCATTTTATTCCTTTAGATAGTGTCCTTTGATGCACAAAAGTTTTTAATTTGGGGGCCAGCCCTGAGGCCGCGTGGTTAAGTTCGCGTGTTCTACTTGGTGGTCCAGGGTTTTGCTGGTTCAGATCCTGGGCGCCGACATGGCACCGCTCATCAGGCCATGTTGAGGAGGCGTCCCACATGCCACAACTAGAAGGACTCACAACTAAAAATATGCAACTATGTACTGGGGGGATTTGGGGAGAAAAAAGCAGAAAACAAAATAAAAAGAAGATTGGTAACGGTTGTTAGCTCAGGTGCCAATCTTTAAAAAAAAAAAATCAGTTGCTGAAAACACAGATCATCCATTTATAGCTTTAAAAAAAGTTTTTAATTTTGATGTAGTTGAATTTATCTTTTTTGTTTTATTTTGCTGAAGAAGATTCACCTTGGGTTAACGCTTGTTACCAATCTTCCTCTTTTTGCTTGGGGATGATTAGCCTTGTGCCAATCTTCCTCTATTTCGTATGTGGGACGCTGCCACAGCACGGCTGCCAATGAGTGGTGTAGTTCTGCACCCGGGAACTGAAACCTGGCTGCTAAAGCAGAGCATGCCAAACTTAACCACTAAGCCATGGGGCCGGCCCTCTTATCTTTTTTTAATTGCCTTTGCTTTTGATGTCAAAATCCAGTGTCATGAAGATTTTCCCTTATGTTTTCTTCTCAGAATTTTATAATTTTTGTTTAACATTTAGCTCTTTGATCCATTTTGAGTTAATCTTTGTGTATAGTGCAAGGTAAGGGTCAAAATTCATTTTTTTCTTTTACATGTGAATCTCCAGTTTTCCCAACACCATGTGTAGAAAACACTGTCTTTTCCCCACTGAATGGTCTTGGCAACCTTGTAGAAAACTATTTGATTATATATGCAAGGGTTTATTTCTGTGTTCTTTCTTCTATCTAATTGGTATATATGTCTGTATTTATGCCAGCACAGATGTTTTTTGATTACCTTGATGTGTACTAAGTTCTGAATGTTTTCATTTCTTGAAGAAGGGATATGAGTGATCTTATCTCTGAGATAACCAACTTAGATAAAACATCCCTAATCAGCTACATGAATGCCACTATTTTAAACTGAGAGATAGAGATCCATCCAGACAAAATGGGCAAGGTCACTAATGGGAATAGTCAGGCTGCAGAGACATGTAAAGGAAGCCACACTTGAGCTGTGTCGGCTCTCACAGAGAGCCGTGTTCTCACAGAGAGCTGTGTTCTCAGTGAGAGCCGTGTTCTCAGCTCTGCTGGCCTCAAACAAAAGAGGCCTTTTACGCATGTGTTCTGGCCAACAGTCAGGAGACCTGTCTTTTCTGGGACCAACTGTCTTCTGATTTGTGTATTGTACATCATAATGAGGCAGAGACAGGTACATCAAAGGAATTGGCACCACACAAAAGCTAGAGATTGCTGATGCTGCTCTGGCCTCACTCTGAAGAGGGGTGGTGTCAATCACCCCAACAGTCCTTGACACCAGAGCGGCACAGTTTGTCTGGTGAAAAGGGCAGAGACCAAGACTAGCCTGTAACTCAGAGTCAAGGCCCAGGGAATTTCCCCAAGAAGCCAAGAGTGAAGGGATTTCTCTGTGTCAACCTCCTTCAGGGAGAGAGTTCCAGGTGGAATTCAGTTACAAACCCTGCCCTGGATCAGGTCTGCAATCTCATCATAATTTTCTTTGGCTACATTTGGGATACTAAAGGACAAATTATAAACCAAAGAGCTGGTAAGGGACTCCTGTCATATGTTCCCCTATAGGTCTTTCTTACAGAAAGAAGTTCAGAGTCCTTTGTTGGGTAACTTCCTGTCCTACAATGGTTTGGGTTAGAATTCCAACCTGATCCCCTGAGGGGAAAAAATCATTACAAGGCTGGTAGCTTTTTCAGAAACTTTTTGGAGATTTTTGATGAGGATCTTCCAAATGATGTCAATCAATGTTCTCTCTTCATATTGTTGACTGTCTAAGTGTCTGAGCACAATATCATAGAATCTGGAAATGTCAGCACTGGGAGGGAAAGTTCTAGTTTGATTTATATATTGTCTATGCCAGAAGACTAGTGATTAGAGAGAGGAGGCAACTCCCTCCAAGTCATGTGGCCTGCGGGTTACTGAGCTGGCAGTAGAAGCAGGCTCTCTGACTTGCCAGCTGTTTCTCTCGCCACTGCCCACCACCACCTGCAATGAGTTTAATTCATAGTCACCAGTAAGATATAGGAGCAGCAGCTGCTTCCTTCAGGTACCAATCCTCAAGACTGGATGCATTCAGATGCCTCAGAGCCTTCTCAGGGGGCCTTGCCTTTAATACATCCTCAGAAATTGTCTGCAGATTGACTGAGTAACTAAGCCACTTAATTAAACACTCAAGTGATTAAGCAACATAATTAATTATGTTGGTGTTATCTAAACTCTGCCCACCTGCCGGGACTCCTATAGCCCCTAATAATAGGAAGAATGCTGACCTCTATACTTGAGACAGCATAAGACAATGTGGCTACTGCACAAATACACTGCCTACAGTGTACATGCACTGTGTATGGAACTACGGTGGAAAGCCACTCTCGCCTTTGGGTCCTTCAGCCCTTCCACTCTGAACCCTTCTTTACTCAACTCCCTTCTTCTCACCCCTCCTTCCTTACCTCTTCTACCAGCCTTTTGAGGTTGGTGTCCTCAGATGTCTCTTGACAATACCAGCTTTCACAAAGCACACTCATCTGAGTTTACTCTCTCTGGCCCGCACACTTCTGACCACAGTTCCCTTCACCCTGCCCCGGTTCAGTTAGTCTGATCTCTGCTCTCTGAATCTCTCACTTCCCCTCATAAACTATCTGTCATGACATTGGATGGATGGTGCACCTAATGTTATGCGAGTAATTACCCCATCCCAACAAAACACAGCAAAGCCAACATATCCTAACAGGGTCTTATTATGCTGTACTAAAAACTGTTACTAGATTAGAGGTATTTTGGGTATCTGAGGGGGTTTTGGGAGGGGCTATTCTGGGGAAAGACTTTAAGGACTTCCTAAGAACGCACTTTCTCTGTCAGCCCTGCTCTGTCTGTGCATGAACCATCTAGGAGTGGACTGAAAGGGTGGGCCATTGAGAATGTTCAGGTGGTGGTCATTTATAAAATCTTACATTGATTCTCAACTTTAGCTGCACGTTACAATCAGCTGGAGAATTTCACAAATACCAGATCTCAGGTCAATAAAATCAGAAACTCTGATGGTGAGACACAAGTATCAATATTTTTAAAGGTTTCCTAGGTGATGACAATATGCAACCAAGATGGGAAGTAGTGTTTGAAATTCCCAATAACTGAAAAGAAAGAGCAAGAGAATGAGAAAAATGTCAATAATGCAATTGCCATGCACAGAACAAACCCTGGGCCCTGTGCACTTTACTTATTTAACATTCATAACATACTGTTATTTTATTTAATATTCATAACAACATTATGAGATTGGTAATAGTATCCTTATTTTAGAGATGAGGAAACCGAGGATCAAAGAGGTTAAATAAGTTAGCCAAGGGTGTACAACTCGCAAGAGGCCGAGCTCAGTCAACAACAACAACAACAACAACAATCGTTGGTCTGTTTGATTCCAAAGACAATGCAGTCCTGATCCCGTCTCCCTCCCTGTTCCCTCTCCCTTCTCCTCAGTCTGCTGCTGTTGAAGAATGTCTGTAGGATAGGACACACCACAGCGGTAGGAAGTTGGCTGATAAAACTCCTCAGCTGTAAGCCATGTGCTACCATTCACGAAAAGAACGAACGACCCAGAGGGCAAAACCCAGAGCTCAGAGGACAGAGCTGAGGCCCAGGAGGACTATCCCAGGCTTGAATCTACTCACGGGCCTCCCTCTTAGTTTGCCTGGCTGGATTTAAAAACTGCTCTGTCCAGTTAACTTGCATTTGCCTTCAATTTCCTGCCCCGCCCCCATTTCATCTGGAATGTCCACACCTGACACAATAACCATTGTGTGTTAGAAGTATTTGGGAAAGATGACTTGTCTCTTTAGTTTCACAAGCCCACAGATGGAGAGGAGGGGCTCTTAATGGGGTCCATTTAGAAGTCTCATTCATACCTGATTTAGAGGATGAGATTTTGGACTTTTGAGCTGATGAGGTTTAGATGAGATTTCTGAACTTTAATACCGTAGTGAGATGAGATCCTTAGGAACTTGGGAGGTTGCAAATGTATTTTTCGTATTGGAGGGACAGGAGTTATAGAGGCCACAGGACTGTATGTGGTAGGCAGAATACTAAGATATTATCATTATTTCTGCCCCTTGGTGTTCCTCCCATGATTATGTCCTAACACGTGGCAAAGGGATTTTACATGTGTAATTAAGGTTAATGATCAGTTAAAATTAAAATATGGGGATTCTCTGGGTCAGCCCAACCTAATCACGTGAACCCTTTGAAAGAATAATGTTCTTTCCAGTAAGAGAGGCTCGTTGTTGCTGAGATAGAGGGAACCACAGGGTGAGGATTGATTTGTGGGAACCTAGAGCAGGCCTCAATCTGACAAATTTGTGAAATTTTACAATCACAGAAAATTATAATAACTAAATTAGTATAGTAAAAGGTATATTAAGAGCTGTTTGTTGTCACTGTAGCAGGTACAGGGAGGCTGAAGTGAGGGTGGCGAAAGAAAAATCATCTGGCAACCCAACTTCACCTTAAGCATGGTGACCCTAGAGGCATCTGAAGCTGGTAGTGAACCAAAGCTAACCAGAGTACCACCAGCTTTGAACTAGATTGACTAAATTCTCCACTTTAGCGACCTAGTAGAGACATACTCATTTCTAGGACTCTGTACTATTTACCTCAGGCTCCTTGTGTTACATGTGATGTTCAGTAATTAATCGGAAATTATAAGACCAACAAAAATCAAGGAAAAATAATTCACTCTCAAGAGACAAAGCTCTTGACACAACCAGACTCAGAAGTGACTTAGCAGAGAGGGAATCCAAAATAACTATGATTAATATATTAGAAACTCATGAACAGATGGGGAATATGAATTGAGATATAGAAACTGTGAGTCAAATGGAGAAAAAAATAAAACACATTTACAAAGATGAACTATTCCTTCAACAGACTCAGCAGTGGACTTATCAGCTGAGGAAAAAACGAATGAACTTGAATATAGGTGAATAGAATTTACCCAGAATGAAACACACAGAGATAAAAAGAAGAAAAAAAAAAGAAGAAAAAAGGGAAAGAGAAAAACAGTATCCAAGAGCAGTGAGAGAATGTCAAATATCTAGCATATGTATAATTGGAATCCCAAAGGAGAAGAGAGAAATAGGGGAGAAGGAATATTTAAAGAGATAATAGCTGTGAATTTTCCAAAAATAACAAAATGCATTCATTAAACCTGAAACTGTGAAGTTCACAGAAACCTAACTAGGATAAAACTCACAAAGAAAAAAAGGAAGAGAGAGAGAGAGAATTGAAAGACTGCCTAAATACATCATATTTAAATTGTTTAAAATCAAAGATAAAGATAAAAATTTCGAGACACCCAGAAAGAAGATTCATTGCATGCAGAGAAATGAGAAATTATAGCTATGTTCTCATCAGCAACTATATACAACAGGACAGTAGGAAATAAGAAGGCCTGAAGAAGTTGATTTTTCCTGAGTATTCAAGTGAGATGAGTGTTCTCAATGTCATGGATAGTAACAAATATTAAACAAAAATCTGAAAGGTAGGTTGACAGAACCAAAGGCTTGGAAGCAGAGAGATGAGATCAAAAAAAAAAAGGAGAGATAACAACTGTTGGCAAGGATGCAGAGAAAAAGGAAACTTTGTGCATTCCACACTGGTGGAAATGTAAATTGGTAAAGTCATTATGGAAAACAGCATGGAGGTTCCTCAAAAAATTAAAAATAGAGCTACCATATGGTCCAGCCATCCCACTTCTAGGTATATATCTGAAGGAAATGAAATCACTAACTTGAAAAGATATATGCGCCCCTGTGTTCATTGAAGCGTTATTCATCATAGCCATGACATGGAAACAACCTAAACGTTCACTGACAGATGACTGGATGAAGAAAATGTGATATACGTGTATATATATTGGAATATTATTCAGCCATAATCAAGAAGGAAATCCTCCTATTTGCAACAACGTGGACATTAGATCTGGAGATCTAAGATTAGCGTAGTGACTATAGTTAACAATATTTATTGTATGTTTGAAATTTGCTAAGAGAGTAGATCTTAAATGCTCTCACTGCACACACACACACACAAAATATAATTATGTGAGGTGATGGATGTGTTATTGTGGCAATAATTTGCAATATATACGTGTATCAAATCATTATGTTGTACACCTTAAGCTTACACAATGTTTTATGTCAATTATATCTCAACAAAGCCAGAAAGAAAAGAATACAGAACAGAAGAAAATACAGTTAATACAGAGGAAAACAGCTTTTGGTCGCCTAGTAATCGATATTAGATACTGTAGTTCTTAGGTTCACGTGGGGCTTTCTACTTCCTCCCCAAGTCTAAATTCCGAAGCCAGAATGCCTCTAAATACCAGAGGCAGACTGTGAGAACAATAACAAATCAACAAGCCGCTGCCTACAGAAAGGGCCTGGTTGGCTTGTTGTACCTACAAATTGCAGACATATCAGAGATATAGCAGGAGGGCCTCTGCTTGTCAGTTTGGAGCCATTTCCCAGATGTGCTTTTCAAGAAGCAACCGAAAGCACAAAAATGCCCTGCTGGGAGTCCAAAGAATGGTCTGGATTCTGATCAGTGGGAACAGCTATGTCTTTTCCTAGTAATGGATTCGATCAAGGGATGAAGAGAGTCAGGGAGATCGGCAGAAGAAAGAGGAGCATTCTCCTCCCAGAATAGTGTTCTTGGCTGGAATTACTCTTTTTAATTGATTGGTGTCAAGTGTTAGTGAGTTCTGCTGATCCTCTGCTGTGTGCACCTTTCTGTTTTGCCTCACCTCATTTAAGTTAGATAAAAGATATCCATGAATTAGAACAGTTACTGCTCTCTGAAGAAAGTGCCTGGTCTTTGCATGTGCAAATACTCAAGTTCACTTTCAAGTCAAGTCTCTATCCATTGGTTCCTATGGGGCCTTGCATCTTTCATCATGCTCTAAAAATTGTTGACTGCTTGCATTTTTTTATGTGCTGGAACTGTCTTATGACCGCCTGCTTAGCTCTTTAGTTCTCTCTCTAGTCTGAGTTTTTGGTCTCTGTGTTGAGTCTCTGTATGAATGAGGGATATTCGAGGTAGGGCTGCAAATTAGAAGGAACTCCTTTTTTTGAAAAAAATACTTCTGGATGATGCCTGAGCAGAGAATTAATCCAGACCCTCCTTGAGTAGAGCCATAACACATCCTGTGTACCACCATAAAGCATCATCTCTCAGGACCCCAAAAGTAAAGGGGCATCAACAATTAGTCTATACAGGCCCACTCTGGCCCCTAAGTACTGATGACACAAAGTTGGGAATGAAAGTCACATGCAGGTAAGTGTGATGTAGTATGAATTAGAGATTTGAATGAAGTAGAAGAGAGGCTAAAGAAAGAGGGATGGATCCTGTCTGAGAATTCAGAGTAGCCATCAGTTTTCCATATTTCCTGTACCTCAGGTTAATGGTGGTGGCTGGGCAGCCACCCAGCCATTTCTGTGTGGTACAAAAGATAGAAAATTGCTTAAAGCTGAGTTGCATGTCTCCAATCTAAACTTCTCCAAAGCAGCTGTTCAAGGAAAATGTGGACGTGGGTCCTGGTGAGAGAGGCTGACATAGAATCCAAGCCATGGAAGTCAATACTTTACTTTGCTCAGAGATTATCTGTGTTTTGACTTTAATATTTTATGTATGTAGTGAAAGATGAGGTGAGGGGTGTACAAAGGAAATCTCTCCAAGAGTACAAGGTGACAGGCCGCTGAGAAGTTATGCAAGACTGTCTCTGTCTCAACGCCCATGGAAATAAAAGCAGTAAAAAAAATCTCTTTTCAAGAAAGCACAGACTTTCCTCCTCTAAGATGATGGTCCGCTTTATCCTCGCTCCTCTGTACTTTGTCTGTGCTGCACAACACGAAACATTTTAATGTAGCCCGGCTGTTCTGCATAAAGCATTTTTGGAGCCCCAGGAGAATCTCAGCCAGCTCATGAGTTTCTGAGAGTTGCCTGTCCCCACTGGGCCATTCTGGAGTGGTTCTAGGGGTTGCCACCAGCTATCATTGTTGAAGTGGAAACATTTTAAAATGTGCCTACATTGGGAAAAAAGGCTAAGAAAAAAAGCCAAAATCATTTGGAGGAAGACACAGGGAAGTTAATAAAGTAAAAGAAACAGAAATAGGAGTTTGTGCCTGGTGTCATACATTAGCATGTAATTAACTTTAGGAAATACTCTAAGTATTGAGTATTGATTCTCAAAGAGTTTGGAATGTATTTAAGAACATAAAGTCTAATATCTTACTCGTAATAAGTGTAAAGACGAGTTTCAAAATAGGCCCGAGTCTAAGGAGATTTTTTAGGGCCTCTGCTCTTCTCCTTCCATTTGCATTCAATTTATTTTCAGTTGATCTCATCTCTCTGCTTCCAAGCCTTTGGTTCTGTGAACCTACCTTTCAGATTTTTGTTTAATATTTGTTACTATCTGTGACATTGAGAACGCTCATCTCACTTAAATACTCAGGAAAAATCAACTTCTTCAGGCCTTCTTATTTCCTACTGTCCTGGTGTATATAGTTGCTGCTGAGAAGATAGCTATAATTTCTCATTTCTGTGGCCATCTAATAGGTGTGAGGTGATATCTCATTGTGGTTTTGATTTGCATTTCCTTGATGATTAACCATGTTGCGCATCTTTTCATATACCTGTTGACCATTTGTATATCTTCTTTGGAAAAATGTCTATTTAGGTCCTCTGTCCTTTTCTAAATCAGACTTTTTTTTTTGCTATTGAGTTGTATGAATTCCTTATATATTTTGAATATTAACCTATCATCTGATATATTATTTGAAAATATTTTCTTTCATTCCATAGGTTGCCTCTTCATTCTGGTGACGTTTCTTTTGCTGTGCACATCTTTTCGGTTTGATGTAGTCCTACTTGTTTATTTTTACTTTCGTTGCTTGTGCTTTTGGTATCGTCTCCAAAAAATCATTGCTGAGACCAATATCAAGGAGACTTTTCCCAATATTTTCTTCTAGGAGTTTTATGGTTTCTGGGCTTATATTTAAGTCTTTAATCCATTTTGAGTTATTTTTTGTGAGTGATGTCACATGGGGTCTGATTTCATCCTTTTGCATGTAAATATCCTTTTTCCAACACCGTTTATTGAAAAGACTATCTTTTCCTCATTGAGTGTTCTTTTTTTTTTACTTTTTTTTTTTAAAGACTGGTGCCTGAGCTAACATCTTTTGCCAATCTTTTCTTTCTTCTTCTTCCCAAAGGGAGAACTGGGGGCAGTACATAGTTGTATATTCTAGTTGTAGGTCCTTCTGACTGCTGTGTGGGATGCTGCCTCAGCATGGCCTGATGAGCAGTGCCATGTCCGTGGCCAGAATCTGAACTGGTGAAACCCTGGGCTGCCGAAGCTGAGTGCACGAACTTAACCACTTGGCCATGGGGCCAGCCCCCTCATTGAGTATTCTTTATTTTATTCTTTCTTTCTTTCTTTATTAATTTTTTGAGAAAGATTAGCCCTGAGCTAGCTACTGCCAATCCTCCTCTTTTTTTTTTTTTTTTTTTTTGCTGAGGAAGACTGGCCCTGAGCTAACATCCATGCCCATCTTCCTCTACTTTATATGTGGGATGGCTACCCACAGCAGGGCTTTTGCCAAGCGGTGCCATGTCCGCACCCGGGATCCGAACTGGCAAACCCCGGGCCGGCGTGAAGCGGAGCGTGGAAACTTAACCACTGTGCCACCGGGCCAGCCTCCTCATTGAGTATTCTTGACTCTCTTGTCAGACATGACTTGACTGCTATGCATGAATTTATTTTGGGCTCTCTATGCTATTTTTGGGGGATGTATGTCTGTTTTTCTGCCAGTATCATACTGTTTTAATATGGCTTTGTAGTGCAGATTGAAATCAGGAAGTGTGATGCCTCTAGCTTTATTTTGCTTTTTCAAGACTGCTTTTGCTAGTCAGGGTCTTTTGTGGATCCATACAACTTTAGGATTATTTTCTTCTATTTCTGTAAAAAATTCCATTGGAGTTTTCATGGAGACTGCATGGAATCTGCATCTTTGAGTAGAATGGACATTTTAATAATATTAAGTCTTCTGGCCCACAAATATGGAATATCTTTCCATTTATTTATATCTCCTTAAATTTCTTACATCAAAGTCTTGTATTTTCAGTGTATAGATCTCTCACTCTCCTTGGTGAAATCCTAAGTATTTTATTCTTTTTGATGCTTTTATAAATGGTACTATTTTCTTTATTTCACCTTCAGATATTTCACTGTTAATATATTGAAATACAACTGATTCTTGATGTTGATTTTGTATCCTGCAGCCTCACGGGATTCATTTATTAGTTCTCACAGTTTTATGGTGGAGTCTTCTGGGTTTTCTCTGTATAAGATCATGCCATCTGTGAACAGAGTTAATTTTACTTCTTCCTTTCCAATTTGGTTGCTTTTTATTTCTTTTACTTGCTCACTGCTCTGACTAGGACCTCCAGGACTCTGTTGAATAGGAGTTGTGACAGCGAAAACCCATGTCTTGTTCTTGATCTTAGAGGAAAAACTTTTAGCTTTTCACTGTTGAGTCTGACATTAGTTGTGGGTTTGTCATATATGTCCTTTAGGTTGAGTTTTGTTCCTTCTATGCCCAATTTGTTAAGCGCTTTTATCATGTAAGAGTGTTGAATTTTGTCAGATGACTTTTCTGCATCTATTGAGAAGATCATAGGATTTTTTAATAAATTCACACATTTTATTTAACTTACATCTGCTTAGTTTTTTATTGACTTAAGTATAAAGGCCCAATTAATGAATCCATTAGATTGGTCAAGGCAAGAAATGGACTACATAAAGGATTTAAAAAGCAATTGGTCTTTTAGTAATTCTCTAGTAATACACACACGCAGACACACACACACACAAACTGGTAGAGTACTCTGGATATAAGATTTCCCCCCATAATCTTATATAATGCACTGTTCACAATCTGCAGTATTTTGAAAACTATATAAACTGGACATGACCAAATTAGAGATGTCTGGTAAACTCTTATAAAGTGTTTTGGGAACTTCACTTGTATTCCCCAGATGACTGATTTTAAACTATAAAAAAGGAGAATTCATATAAAAGCACAACAGATTTAACAGACATCTTTGAAAAAAATCAAATTGTAACTTAGTTTTCTACTTTTGAAAATATGACTAAGAAAAAAGGTACAAGTCTCAATGTCTACATTTTTAAAAAACTATTAACTGAGTGGATTTTGGGAAGGAAAAAAAAGCTATACAATATTATTGCACTCCACGAATGTGCAGAGTTCCAAAGTGAATTCTGAAAAACTGTCTTGCACTGAGGTTTTCCAGGAGGTACAACGAGCCTGCCAAGCAAGCATCTGGTCTGTACTAACAGCCTGTGTCTTCAGTGCAGGCCTTCATAATGTCAGTCACGTTGCTCTTGCAAAAATCCCTCAATGTACAAGGGTTTTCAGTGCTGATAGGTGGGGCTGTGATCGATGATGTGGGATTGGATCCATATGCACACTGAGCTTCATTTCATTGTCAAGAATTTGAACAAGCTGTTGCATGGATGACAGGTGACCAGATTCCAGCTTAGACCACACAGGTACATCATTCAAAGTTATCTAAATGCACCTATTGACATACACTGGTCCTCAATCATGTTGCTCAAGAAGAAGACCATCATACACCCATAGATCTTGTTTTCTTGGCCCCACTGCCAGATGCTAGGAGCTTGCATGCCTAAGAAAGCAAAAGGATCCTTGCCAACAATTAGTAAGCCTATTATTACTAGTTTGAAGACTGACAGGAAAGATGCTATGCATCTATATATTGGTTGAGGGAGGTAATTCTCCCCTTCAATGTGGATGTCTAGGTACCGCTGGCTAATAACCTGCATGTACTCCTCAAACACCCACACATAACCTCAGGAAACACAAATGTGGAACTTGAGCAGCAGCCCCATGTCGTACTGCATCTTTAATCTCTTGCCAGGCAAGCCGCCCAGGTTGCCCGCCCCAGCGGTCGGAGCACAGCCGACGCCGTCACCAGGAGAAGCAGCAGGGACCTCATGGCCACGGAGCTGCCTCCGCCACCCTCAGATGGAGACTCATCATATGCTTTTTATCCTTCATTCTATTAGTGTGGTGTATCAGTTTTATTGATTTGTGTATGCTGAACCATCCTTGCATCCTGTGGCTAAATCTCACTTGGTCACGGTGTACGATCCTTTTAATGTGTTGTTGAATTTGGTTTGATAGAAGTTTTTTGAGAATTTTTACATCTATATTCATCAGGGATTTGGGCTTGTGCTTTTCTGATAGTGCCCTTATTGGCTTTGGTATCAGGGTAATGTTGGCCTCGTAAAATGAGTATGGGAATGTTCCCCCTGCTTCATTATTTTGGAAGAGATTGTGAAGCATTTGTGTATGTTTTTATTTAAATGTTTGGTTGAATTCACCAGTGAAACCATCTGGTCCTGCGATTTTCTTTGTTGGGAAGTTTTATTTTCTGTATTCTTAATGCTCTGACACCTGGGGATTCACTGACCAAAGAGAGACTGCCCCTCCCAGGGTTGACTAAAGTCCCAGAGGTAGCAATTTACCTAGGAGTACACTTTTCATATGGAAACTAACCAATCTAGAACCTATATTTCCCCCTTCCCCACCTCCTTTATCGGTCTTTCACACTCTGGAGAAACATTCCCCCACCCTAATTACCTCAGGACCAGGTATCACTCAACTAGAGACAGCCTCTATGCTCCAGATCCTGCTGAAGTTATTTGAACCAGCCAATCCTAACACTGCGTAGCTTGCCTTGCCTTTTCTGCAGAAACTACAATAAAGGCTCTTGCCCACGTTTCTCCCTCATTCTCTATGACTCTTGACCAACCCTGGTGCTTCCATGTGTGGCCCTTCATAGAGTGGAATGCTTCTCGCCGCCCCCTGCCGCCACATACACACACACACGCTCGGGGAACTGTAAGTAACAAACTATCTTTTCAATGGCAGTCCTCTCCTGATCTGTTGGCTTCATCATACCTAAATAATAACAAAACCTACACTTTAAAACATCCTCACCCTTCTTCTCACTGGCAGAGTCTTCCTCCTATCGTAGAAGCTTATGATGCCATTTATTGTCTGTCTCAGTTTACTTGCAGTAAGATGTAGCCATGGGATCCAGTTCTGTGCAACGAGGTAAAAGGAGAAGTCTTTTACAAATCTTCTGGAAATGATACTTCACCTAAATAAAAGTAAAGAGATGCTTGAAAAAAGCTCTTCTCTGCTCTTTTTAGGCTTTAGTCTTTGGACACAATTGTGTTAGGATGTGATGCTGGGAAGTGAAGTTGTCATCCTGCAACCAGGCAGCAACACACTTAAAAACGAAAAGCAGCACATTGAGGATCATGGCAGAGGCAGGAGGGAAAGTGCCTGGGTCCCAGATGACAGCATTGAGTCTTTGCATCTTTGCACCAGCTCAAGTGTAGCCTAACTCTGGATGACCTGTTATGTAAGATAGTAAATTCCTTACCATTTAAGCCAGGCTTAGTAGTATATTCTGCAACTTGCACCTAATGGTGTCATAAATGATACCGTCTGCTCTGGGGAAGGTTATAGAGCTCTCCCCAAGATTAGCAAAGGAATACCTCATTTCTCCTTTGGCTTCTAATCTTTATGTGTGTTTTCCTGTGGTAACGACCTAAGCACCTAATACAATATTCCCATTGTCCACAAGATAACTTCTCCAGAGTTCCCAGATTAGGAAGAATTAGAAATTTATACAGAAGCAAAGAAAAATATTTATGGTTTTATTCCAGATGTCTTTGAATGAGTTAACTGTATCATACTATATAAAATTCTTTTTATATCTTGTATTTTAATAAGTATCAATAAATAAACTTCATATCCTTCCAGAATAAAAATGCCTCAAGCCAGTACTAAACTTAGATGTATGGATTAGAGAGGTACTTATTGTGTGGCGGTTAAAACCAAGGTCCCTGGTTTACGTCTTACTATGCATATAATAACGGGGAAGTTACTACTCAGATTGCCTCAGTTTTCTCATCTTTAAATACGATGATGACAATAGTACCTAGAGTAGTTGTGATGATTATTTTAAAATATATATATATATATACACACACATAAAATCTCCCTTAGAACAGGGCCAGAAGCATAGTAAGTGCTGAATGTGTTAACTGGTATAATGATCAACTATACTTTCACCTGCTATTATTTCATCTGTTTTTTTGCCCTAGTAATCAATCCAAGATAAGACCCTTCAAGAAACATTGGTAAAATATATATATTCCATAAATATAGTTTTCTCTATTAGTTTAATCTTTTATATTTTGTCCATGCCATTTTGATCTTTTATCTCACAGCTTAATTTTTTCAAGCAAGAATATTGGTATCAGCCCCAGAAGCTCAATAATTTGGGTAGATAATGTTTTCCCTTATTGGTTTTATTTAAACGTCAAAATATTCTTTGCACTCAATTCCAGCTCAGGGAGAAATAAAAGACTAAAACTTGGTGGACTAATATGAATACACCAGAACCAGGCTCCTGAGAATCATTGCTACACATTTTCAGCAAATTTCCTTACAGTAAAACCAACTGCTAAATCACTGTCCTTTTACCTATTATATCACCTTAGAGAACCCATGACTACACGGCCATTATTGTTACTAAGCGCCTATACATCAAATGCTATGCAAGGTATTTGCTCTGCACTAACTCATCCTACAAAAAGCTTATGTGGTACGTGAGGTTCAAGGGAATCAAGCCAGTTGTCCAAGGTCATGTAGCTAGTTAGTGGTAGAGCCAAGGTTAGAATGAGTCTATTTTTGTCCCCAATATTTTTTTTCCCCATGAAACCCTCCTAATTACCACAGAATGAAAAATTCCTAAAAAGATTTTTTTGTGTTAAAATATGCATAATATAAAATTCACCATTAGTGCCACTTAGTAAATTTATAATGTGTGCAACCATCACTAAATCTAGTTCAAGAACATTCTCATCACCCCAGAAGGAAACCCGGTACTCACTAAGCAGTAACGCCCTATTCCCACCTCTCCTCTACCACTGATAACCTCTGATCTTCCTTCTCTTACTCTGAATGTTCCTATTCTGGATTTTTCTGGATATTTGGTATAAATGGAATCATACATTTATTTAATGGACTTTTAATTTAGGATTTATTTGAAATATAGAAAGTATATAAGACTGTTATTGAAACTTTGGCTTATAATGGGGAAGTTTTCAGATATATTAATAATATATTTGGATCTGGGGACCTTTGCTTAATTTACATCATAAAAACTACTGCCAAAAGAGCATGGGATTTGGAGTAAAGATGTTTGAATCTAGGACCTATCTCAACTTTTTGCTGACTTTGTGATGCTAGAGAAATAATTCAAGATACCATCCTGGGTCTACAGAATGGTCAGTCCACACCATCCTCTGGTCCACTCCTAGAATGTTTCTCACTAGTAGGCTATGTTTTAGGAACAAGTCTTAACTCAGGTAGCAGCAACTGGGTAGCAGCATCCGTATTGTCCTGAGAGTCAGGAACGGTTCTATAAATAATATTAAAAGTAAAAATAAAGAGGTGACTAATTATGTAACATGATATGAAAGTCATCATAAAACCTAGTGCTACCGCAAATATATTTCTAGTCAGATTGTCTCACGTATACAAAAATTTGACTAATAAGCTCACTTTTTGAATAAAGGCGTTACTTCCAGAAGGTCACTGATGAACCGGACACATCTTGTCTAGTTGCTAATATGCTCTTACACTTTATGTGCTGTGAGTAGAGCATTTTCAGCTGAGTGTTTGTATCACAGCACAAGATCTAAATCAAGTTCTGCCTTTCCTGGGAGGAATCAGCATGATTCTCCTGCCTGACTGCTGAGCATCTCTGTCTAAACATCCGGTCCCTACCAGATCAAGTCATTTTGTGATGCGTATTAGACCCGGTTTGCGCTGTGACTCTTTACAGCACCCAGTTCTAAATCCAAGGTTCATCTTCCCACAACTCTGGTCTCATCCCTCCTGGTTTCCTTCTTTCTTTATCACAGCAGATACTGGAGAGACTATAGCAAAGCCTGTAAGTGCCTAGGCTGTGGCTCCTGTAACTTGTTGTAATCCCTGGCCCTCCACACACAACCTGGGTGGCTATGGGCAAGTTTTCTTAACTTACCTCTCCATGCCTCTATTTCCTCACTTGTACAGTGGAAAAAGCAAGAGATTTTGTTGTCACACAGATCTGGAACGATGTAACTCATCTTACAAAGATGTACATCAAAATGGTCAATTTAACAGGTGTTTTGGTGTTGAAGCTGACATGCAGGCAAGATTGACTAGGCTGGAAGAGGGCTTGTACATCATATCCACAAGGAGTGTGAAAATGGAAAATGAAATGAAAAGAATGCAATAATAGCTAACGTACGCAACACATGTAAGAGACAGGAACGATTATCCACATTTAATGATGAGAAAACTAATGCACAGAGAGGTTAATGGGTGCAAGGTCACACAGCTCATCAATGATAGGTCTAGGATTTGAATCGAGGCCACTCGGCTCCAAAGTCTGTGCTATCAAACCCTGGGTTATATTTCCTAAAATATTCATCTAGAAGAGGATTTCAGAATGGTCTATGTTATTGCTGAAGGTAAAACCAGGTCGAATGGGAGTGGATAAGGAGGTCAATTTCCACACGTTCTAGTAATGCTTCCAGTGAAACTCTGAGGAAACAAATTCTGAAACGATAAAGGTGTTCAAGCAGAGATTAGAACATAATCTTTGGGGACTGCAGTAAGAAGAGTCCCTGCACTGACAATGGCAGGTGAGACTGGATGACTCTTGGGCTTCTTCCTTGGATTTCATGAGCGCAGACTTCAGTATTCTGGAAGAGATCTACCACTTTCTGCAGGTCTCCAGTGTGTCCAGCCCTCTGCTGGATCACTTCAATACATCAATTCTAATCTTCAACACAGTCCTGAAAGTGGTTGAGACATTGGTCTCGATACAAACACAATTAGTAGAGGATAGCTACCATCTCAGGCTTTCTCATTCCAAAGCTCATGTTCTTTAAAAGCCAATTTTGCGTCATATTGAATTCCTCAACAATAGCCCCAAAATGAGTCTTCTATGCAGGAGGACTTGCCTGATTCCTTCCTTACTGTGTTCTCTCTAATTGTTGTACTATTAATGTAGATGAGAGTGGTGATAGCACTCATAATTATAATTTGAATACCACCCTAATTGGCTTTTATTGCTGCTTGGGAACGGGTCAGGGTTGTACATGGAATGTTTAAGTTGAAATGTCGTTTCCAATACTTAATAGAATCCAATTAGGATTTTATTGATTAATTAGGGTCTACACGATGCATTCTATTTTTCTAAAGGCCAGTAATGCGCCTGACTGTTCTCTAAATGTTAACATATTCAGATAATTATAACTCCATTGTACTCACTACTTAGACTGTTTGAGTTATTTGCTATTACTGGGGTTTCAGATTCAAGTAAAGCAATCTTTTAAAGTAAAAATGATATTTAAATAACCTAAAATAATCGTTATAGAAAATCTTTCTTAAACACCCATTAATTTACGGCAATAAACATGTCAGCATCTTCCTACACAGAAGCTCACTTGCAAATGTTTTAAAGGTAACAAAGATGGAATGGATAAAAAGGAAGACACTACAGCCAACAGAGACCCTTAACACACTGCAGTGTTTTAAGGTCAAAGGTATTGCTTACAGAATTCCAAATTTCAAATGACAGTATAACAGCATGAATAAGAAACACAGGTTTAAAATTCAGACCAAGTATATCCAACAAGTGGTGCTTGGTAAAATCCTGTCTCAGTGTCACTTAGTAACTGTTTGCTTTCTCCACGTGTTTCTCTGAAACAAGATGAGCTGAGACTGGAAGAAACTCACACACTCAGTGCCTAAACAAAATCAGGTGATTAACTGGAAGAAATTAGGAACAGGCAATAGTATGTTAAGCAAGTTCTGTTTGTTGGGCCAATGCCTATCTGTACTGGGTCAATACTTCCATCATGAGTGCAAAGGCAAGCAAAAAGTAGGTATGTATTGTTTGGGGGCAAATTAAAAAAATGATGTATCTATGACACATATAAGTCTCAAACTGTACTCTGAAAAGAATTAAATTATTGATTTGGAAATATGTTTTACTATTATTCAAAATAAACATTGAGCATTTACTATGGAAAAATATCTTGCCAATTGCACACATATGTGTGAAAATGAATATTCCCTATTATCTGTATGCCAGGCACTATACCATATACTATTCAAATTTCACGAATAACCTCATTAGGTAGTATAGTTGTCCTCATCTTACTTACCAAGATGATAACTTAGACAAGGTTAAGTAACTGGCTTGAGATCATTCAATTGTTTCTGAATTACAAAGTCTGGCCTTAGGACTATCTGAGAATAATGATAATAATAACAATAATAACAACAGCAGACGTCCTGGGCCACACTTTTCCAGTTGAAATAGAATCTGAGGGTGGGACCAAAGTATCTGCCATATGTTAAGCTTCTCCAGGGAAACAGAACCAACAGGCTATATTTCTATCTCTATCTCTTGTATACATATATATATATATAATATAAATATATATAATTTGTTATCAGGAATCGGCTCACACGCTATGGAGGCTGATGAGTCCCAAGATCTGCAATCAGCAATCTGGAGACCCAGCGAGCTAATGGTGTAAATTTCAGTCTGAAAGCCAGGAGGCTCAAAACCCAAGAAGAGTTAATGTTTTCATCTCTGTTGGAAGGCAGGAAAAGACTGATGCCTCCCTGCTCGAAGGAGTCAGGCAGGAAGGGTCCCTCTTGCTCAAAGGAGGGTCAGCCTTCCTGTTCTAGTCAGGTCTTCAACTGACTGGATGAGGGCACTCTGCTTTACTCAGTCTACTGATTACAATTATTGATCTCATCCACAAACACCCTCACCGAAACACCCAGAACATTGTTTGGCCAACAATCTGGGTACCTCACACTCCAGTCAAGTTGACACATAAAACTGTCGCAGGCAGTTTTGGAGATCATTCCAGGTAATGCTGGTGCAAAAAGTTCAGAAATCCTTGAAATATCCCTAACATTGTATTCAGTAATTCTTAAGTTTGGTTGCACCTTGAAATCACTTGAGGAGTTTCAAAAACTACTAACACCTGGGTCCCAATCCTAGCAATTCTGATTTAGTTCGTGTGATTCTAATGTGCAGTCAGGTCTGAGACTGAAGCTAGAGCCCCTGTTCTGGAATGCAGCTGGTGACCCTGTACTCCTAGCCGCCAGGCTGCGGTCTATCTGCCTTTCTGAGATGGCACGCCATTGCTCACCCCATACTGAGAAGTAGCCAGGGATCAAATTACATCCAGAGCTTAGACTTATACAAGGACAGTCCTGATATATCTTGTGGCTATCTCCATCACATTTCAGGGGAAAGAGCTTTTTCTAAGGGTATCCAGCCCTATTCCTTTTGCATAGATAGAAGGGAAAAGGTCATCTTTACCCAAGTCAATACTTTACAAGTCACCAATGATTTTGGCGCACTAGCAAATTGCTGCTCCGGAGAAATTCAGGAACAGCAGTCATTGTTTCTCAACTGTAGTTTACAGGTTTTTCACATCAGCACACTTGCTAGCTGGAGAAATTGCACACAGTAGCCTCCACTTGTACTACGTTTGCAGCAGCTGTGTTGAGAAAGGATGTATTGGACACAGGTAGGGAGAGGGGATCAAAGGCATTTGAATCCCACCTATCCTCAAGCACCTTCAGCAGTAAAAGAATCATCAGTGTTTTGTGCATGGTTTGTGGTCAACGGTTGTGAGTGAATAACATCAACCTCTACTTTTGAGCATCTTCTATGTGACAACCACAGTCCAACGCTGTGAGAGGCACTAAGTATGAGATGGGTCTCTGCTCTCATGGGAATGTATGACATCCGGTGCAGCATAGACAAGCTCATGTGAGGCAAGCAGAGAATGGACATGGTAGCACGTGAGGAACAAAGGAGTGTAGAAAAGAAAGACACCAGTGAAAGCTTCTTGGGGAACTTGGATTGGGTCTTTCTAAAAAGTGTGTATTGGGATATGGTTGGGAGAAATGATGAATAAACCTAGACAGAGAACAACCAGAGCAAAAATCTGAGACAGCAATGAGAGCAAGAGGGGGGCAATGGGGGGACTTGCCTCTGGCAGGGACGTCTGGTGGAGCTGGCCAAAGAAACAGCAGAAACCCATGTTACTCTGTACATGCCCTTTCATAGCACAATGAGCCATCCTTCTGTTTGTCTGACTATTTTTTCTCCAACTAGCATGTCAGTTTGTTTTTAGAAAGGACAATTTCTTACTAATCTGTAGATTCTCACTTGTAATTTAGTATCTATCATAGAGTAAATGCTCAACGAACAAATGCCAAGTAAAGGAATGAATGAAGGAATGACCTCGAGAGTGGAATGAATTAGTGAGTGGATACAGGGTGCAAGTAATTTGCTTTTCCTTTTCCTATATAACTTAAGTGAAAACAACAGCTCAGGAAAAAATGTCAGTTTTCTTATCAATACTGAGTTTTGTTATTTGCATGTGCCAGTTATTACTATTAATAGAGATAATACATTGTATATTTGCCACTCATACAGTTTTTTTTCTTCACATTTTAAAAAAACAACAAAGATTGATGACACTAGATTTTGGGTTGAATTGCAGACAAAACACTTGGTTGGCTTGTAGAATCGTCTTCCCTATGAGCAGTGAGGGCAATGAAAAGATGTTTAGTGCAAAATTTAGTTTTTGTGGTCTGTCTGAATTATACTTCACCTCTTTTGGTTTATTCTGCTCTTCTTACCTCTTCATTGTAAACATTCGTCCATTTCTCCACTCAAGCATTGGGTAAACAAAGATGGGTAAGACTCTCTTTCCATGGCACAGGGTGAAGAAGTGTATCAGTAAAGAAAACAGAAAGTGCACAAAGATTTGAACAGATTTTTAAAAAAAATTAAAGTAAAATTTACATGCAATGAACTTCACAGGTCTTAAGTGTGTAACTCAACAAGGTTTAGTAATGTATACACCCACGTAACTAACACATAACAATCAAAGTATAGAATGTTTCCGTCAACCAAGATGTTACTCATCCTAGTTGGTATGGGGTAGAAGTACATTAATTTCTTGTTCTGATGTTATTTTAAATGCAATAATTTTCTATAGACATTTCCAACATTTTCACTGCTGCTATATAGAAATACTGTATCTTGCAATCTGAGAAATGTACTTATTAGATGTAGAAGTTTGTTATGTATTGTTTTAGGTTCCATAGGATTATCTACCTACAGTATCAAGCCATCTGTGGATAATGGCAACTTTGCTTCTTTTTCAATATTTACTTCTTTTGATTTCTTTTTCTCACTGAACTTATAAGGATGTACATTGCAATGTTGATTTGAAGTCGTAAGAAAAGATATTTTTCCTTGTTCCTGATCTTTTGGAAAAATGTTCAAAATTTCACCATTAAATATAATATGAACTGTAGGGCTTTTGTGGGTGTCCTTTATCACACTGAGAGAGTTCTCTTCTACTATTAGTTTTTGTTTTTATCATGGACGGATGTTGATTTTTATAAAATGCTTTCTCTACATCTATTGAGATGATAATTTTTTCTCCTTTATTCAGTTAATGTGATGAATAAAATTAGCAGAGTTTTTGAATATTAAATCAACCTTGACTACTTGGGATAAATTGTACTTGGTTATATAATGCATTATTCTTTTTTATATATTACTGAACTCGCTAAAATTTAGGAAACAATTTTTGTTGTTTGTTTTTAAGAGGGGTATTAGTCTGTAACTTTTCTTATGAGTTTCTTAGGTTTTGGTATCAGGATTATGCTGGCTCAATATGCTTTTCACAGAAAAGAATGTGTAGAATTTGTTTAGGTTTAGTATTATTTCACTCTTAAGCTTTAATAACATTAGCAAGTGTAATTATTTTGTGTTTTCTTTGTGAAAAGGAGGTTTTTAATTATGAATTCATTTTCTTTACTAAATATAAAAGTGTTTAGGTTTTCTGTTTCATTTTGAGTCAATTTAGTAATTTGTGTTTCTCAAGTAATTTGTTCATCATCTGAGTTGTCAAATTTAATTATAAAAAGCTTTTTATAATCATTAATTAGTTTACTTTTAATGTCTGTAGGATATATTTAATGTCTATTTTATTCTTGATTGCAATATTTTTTGTCTCTCTTGTAAAAAATGTTCTAATCAATCTTATTTGGAAGTTTTTAATTTTATTAATATTTTAAAAGAACCATCTTTAGGCTCTATTAGTTTTTCTATTTTTTCTAATACACTGATTTATGCTCTTATTTTTATTATCTTCTTTTTTCCACTCACTTTGGGTATATAATTTGCTTTTCATTTCTAACTTCTTAAGGTAGAATAGAATTGATTTTAAGCCTTCCTTCTTTTCTAAAATAAGTTTTTAAAGCTATGAAATTCCCTCGGAATGCTGCTTTGGCTGCATTCCACAAGTTCTGATATGCTGTATTTTCATTATCATTCAGTTCAAAATATTTCCTAATATATCTTGTGATTTACTTTTTACCAAATTATTATTTTGAAGTATCTTGTTTAATTTCCAAACATTTGAGGATTTTTTCTAAATGTGCTATTGTCACTGATTCTAATGTAATTATGTTGTTGTCAGAGCTTGTAATATGAAATATTCCAATCATTTTATGATTTCTGGAGGTTTATTTTAATGTCCCAACATGTATTGTATCTTAGTGAAGATTCCAGGTGCAACTGAAATAAATTTATATTTGTCAGGTGTAATGCTCTATAAATGTTAATTATGCCAAATTGGCTAACTATATTGTTCAAGTATTCTATATCCTTATTGTTTTTCTATTGTTTTTATTGCTTACTGAGAGATGGGTATTAAAAATGTCCTAAAGGCCAGTGCCCCACTTTAGACCAATTAAAGCCAAATCACAGGAAATTCACTCCCCCAAGTAATTTTAATCTGTCAGCAGAGCTGAGAACTATCATTCTAGAGAAAAATGAAATTTTTATTGATGCTATTTGTTGACAGAAATAACTTCTATTATTATGTTGCTTAAATGTGTAAGAAATAGAGATTTAAACTTTGCTTATAGCTTACTTATTGTTCTTATAGAACTAGAAAACCAAAACAAATATAAGAATTACGTACACAATCACAAAACTAATGTTCAGATTAGCAAAATTAATTTAATATCTTACGGATTACGTTTTGCTAACAACATTGCCATTGGCTTTAATAGTAGAAAGTTGTAGCATAAGGTTCTGTTCTATATTTAATTTGTTTTTATGTTTTGAATTCAATAATACTTATGCAGAGATCTCCTTTCCTATAAGGATGTTGTACTAAATTGTATTAATAACAGCATTATTAGCTGGTTAAAAATGATCATTCTCTGTCCTAAACCAAAATTCTGCCAGCAAACAATTCTTGCATGCTAAATTCAAATCTTAATATTTGATTTCTTTCTAGATTATGATGAATTTTTAATTTCCTCGTATTGGTTTGTAGAAAAACAAAAGTGTTCTTAATCAAGGAATTGCCTGGTGGTGTAGTGGATAAGTTCGTGCTCTCCATTTCGGTCACCTGGGGTTCACTGGTTCAGATCCTGGGCACAGTCGTACACAATGCTTATCTAACTATGCTGTGGCAGGCATCCAGCATATAAAGTAGAGGAAGATGGGCTCAGATGTTAGCTCAGGGCCAATCTTCCTCAGCAAAAAGAAGAGGATTGGCAGCAGATGTTAGCTCAGGGCTAATCTTCCTCCAAAAATAAAAGTGTTTTTAATCAAAAGCAAGAACACTGGCAGAACTCATTCCCATTTGTGGTGGATTCAGCTCCTCACTACCCAGCAATCGTTTCATTTGCCGTTAAATACATTATCACTGTTGGGGCTGCCTAAAACTTCCAGAATACTGGTAAAAAAAGGAGTTCTGAGGCTGGAAGTGAGATGACTCTCATATCTGTGTTTTTTGACCCCTGTTACTGCAAACTGTCATTGCTTGAGTCAGATTTATAGTTTCTGCAGAAAGGAAGTCTGTTTCTCAAAATGATCTCTAATCACACAACCATTGTCTTGTCAGCCAAGGGATAATGCTTACAAGCAAGGATGGACCTTGCTGGACGTCAGGCAAGGAAGATGTCCAGACTCACCTGCCAATGGCAAATTCTGTACTACTGTGCTTGTGTAAGTATGTGTACCAAGCATTTGAACAGGCCTTAAAGGTACTACAAACATCACCTCTGTAAAATTGTTTAGTCTAGTTGAAGATAAGGTTAAGATTATAGTGTTATTAAACAATGGCTTAAGGTAAGTATTTATGGGATCAGGAGCATAAAACTCCTTGTTGCTTGGTGATTACTGTATTTTCTACTAGTAAAACTTTGGCAAGAGTTAAACAGTGATAACAGCAAGGTAATGCATCAACTCCTGTATCAGTTCAACCAGAGAAGCAGAATAACTAGCTTATAATATAAAGGGATTTACTGCAGAGAATTTGTTTGTGCAATTGTGAGAGCTGGTTGGATAGTCTCTGGCTGTTGTCTTTGCTTCTGAAACTAGGCCTTGAAGTCCACCTGACAGGCAGGCAAAAAGGAAGATAGATGTAAAGTAGGGGAGATGAGGGGTAGGTTAGACTTACAGCATAAGCTGAAATCTCAAAAAGATGAACTAATATCCTCATTAGTTCTCATTGCCTCTGACCTTGGTGTTATGGGTTATCCTTCAGAAGCCTAGACTCTTCATCACAGAGCTAAGGACAGACATGTGGCCCAGGTGTCGCTAAGTAGAAGCATGATCTTAAGAACTGAGGTGGACTCTAGAATCTCGGGTCAGAATTCTATCATAAGGTGATCATGAAATGGTCCTGAATATTGTATTATCTTTTTAAAATTACCGTTAAAACAAAACAAAGCAATTAAAACTATTGTGTTTTCAGTTAGAGTTGTCATAACAATTGCAGACCCCAGTTGGAAAATCAATTACTTCACATCATTGATAAAACATTAACTCAGACAAAAAATTCAATAAACAATTACAGAGCTCTGGTCTGTGCTGGGTAAAGTGATAAGGGCTGCGGCTGCAGAATTAAATGTTTGCAAGGAGCACCCATAATCCAAGATAAACAATTGTGTGAACAGAAAATTCTATGGTTAGGTAACATCACAGGATCCAGGGTTTTGGAGAAGCATTACAATTTCCTGAAGAAACCAGAGTGTCCATCCATCTCCCTTTACTCAATTTCCATTGCAGCCTAAAGAGAGAGCTACTTGAATTCATGACCACTCGCCATTGTTTGTGTGATGAATATCCACTCTGAGAATCTCCCTATGTTTCATCAGCTGTTTTCAGGGGCTATTTCTGCCCCCCCTTGCTTTAAACTGAAAAATGGGACCTGACATTCTAACAGCTTCTGGTAGGTTTTGCATAGAGAATCGTTAAATGTAAAATAGTCCCTTTTGGTTTTGTACAGCTTGATCTTGTCTCTATTTGGCACTGATGATGTCTGATGCTTGTACTATTTCTCCAAGAGTCACAGAGTTCCAGTGGACCTGCTAAGGTAGATTTTAATGTGGTGAGCTGCTTTTCACTCTCTGTGAGAAATTTGCCACTCAGCCATAATCGTGTTAGAAGTACTGTTTCCTGATGTCTGAGCAAGGTTATGAGATAAAGGAAGTACAAAACAGAATAGATAGGCTTCTTCTCTTTCTCTAAAGCACCCTATGCTGAGCTTTCTTCTTGTATGCACCACTCTGCAGTGTAATTATCTCTAGTACTGAGTGCAGAAACTAGCACTTGGGTAGTGTTAAAACAAAAGCACCAAACCAAATCAAAGAAACAAACAACAATAACAAAATCTATGAAGAACAGACGGATGACTAGGTACTGGGTCACAACAGAAAATACATGCCAGAATTAGGCAAACTGGGAGGATGGCGTTGAGGAAGGACAAAGTTCAAATTAAAGAGAGAGGTAATGAAGACATGGCTGAAGTTGAGTGACACTGACATTCTAGGCTGAGTTTCCAGGCCCAAGTGGAGAAGACAATGGCACCAATTGAAAGTCAGTGATGCAGCTCTTTATGGGTCCTGAAGCACTTCAAGGCATGTTGTCTGATGTTTACTTCTGTGTTAGCTAGGAGGAATGTAAGTAATCTCTATTTTTTGGAAGAGGAAACTTGAATCAGCTTGTGTCTGATTATATACCCAGATTACTCGTCTCAAAAGCCACACACTTTTAATGCTAAGGCTGGAGTTCTCATCACCTTGTGATGCTGAGACAGACATGACTCGTAGTCTGTCTTGGTAACAGAGGTCTGGAGATATCATTAGAGACCCACACACAGGGGAGGTATGAATCAAAGGCAGGGAAGTTTAAATGGCCCCTCTGGCTCTTAGGTTAAAAAACAAAACAAACAAGAAAGAAACGAAAAAAAAACTTGACCTGAAAAGGGGAATTTCTGAAAGATGGGGCCAGACACTCAGGTCACGGTGCCAGCAGGAAGGATGCCTGAATGAAGCTTTTGGACCCCAATCCACATCATCTTGGGGAAAGAAGTGATAGAGCACTTTTGTCTGCATTGACACAGCCAGCACAGGTCTCTGTGAGAAACCATTGGGTGACAGCAGGGATGTGCAGGTCTGGGCACGGGGCAAGGTGAGATGGGAGGGACGGCGAGAGTCATGTGCCCTGTCATGTGAGCCGGGGACAGCATGGAGTCTCAGAGCACAGTTACATTTCTCTAGTGTTCACTCCTCATCTAGGGAAGAATCGCACCCAGGACCAGGTGGGGCTAAGGAGCGTGTATCTAATCCACAGTTTTGGAAGATACCATCTGGCGCTATCTCTTCCTCTACTCTCTAAATTCAGGTGAGCTGCAGATCAGAAATCAGCTAGATTTGCGAGCATTTTTCTGTGTAACTGGCAGGGTGTCCCTTAGGTTTCCTTTAGTTTCAGTTCCTCAGATGTGCTCTCATATACTTCATAAAACCACCTTTCTTTCTCTCCAAGGCTCTTGAGTATTCTGTGACTTAATACCCACCTAGGTGACCTCTAACCCGCTGCATCTGGAGGCAAATGCCATGGGAACGCTTAAGTGACAGCATCAACTATGCAGGGGAGCTTACAGAATCAGTTTTCTCCAATTTCTGCTCCATCAAGCAAGCTTAGGCAGATAAATCTCAGTGATCCATGAGAAGCCTAGTGTCCTAGCAGCTCAAGCGCCCCTCCCCACACTGGCCAGTATGGATACTCAGGTTTCATGAACATGGATGACTTTTCCTGGAATTCTCAGAAGCTTATCCTCATTATGGATTAGGACCCAAGCTAAGGCTGAGTACTGCTACCTTCAGCCACCACTCTGAACAAGCATCTAGAGGAAGAAACTTTGAGGAGAAGGGAACTAGCCATTACTGAGCTCTTACTGTGTGCCAGGGTCTATGTTTCCTGCCTCCTGACAGGAGATTTTCACATACTGAGGTATATGAGTGACTCCCTGGGTTCAAAACTGATTTGGCTTGAACTAAAAAGCCTGACTTACTGCCTATAAACTTACATTGTACATCTGCTGGACCAGTGAAGAATGCACTCTCTTAAGATGAGAATGCATACTTCCCCTCCTATGCCCTATTGGTAATGCCCTATTGATGCCACACATATTAGTCCCTTTCTGGACATCAGGGTCCCCTTGACCAGCTAATCTCTAATTGAATACTTCTTTGAACTTCAATGAATATATATCCTGGGTATGTTTAATATATATTCTTTGTTCTTAAAAGATATGACTATAATGAAAACCATGCTTCTCCAGAATGCTTTTTTCTTTTCTGGAAAAAGCCTTCCTGGGTTATAATCCTCACTCTGTTTCAAGTAAAACTAATCTTATTTCTCTGATCTATAGAATGGTTATTGATTATTTTGTGTCAACACATCTATCCATCCAACCACCTACCTATCTATCTATCTATCTATCCACCCATCTATCTATCTATCATCATCTATCCATCATTTATCTACTCTAACTACTCATCCATTACATTAAACAATTGAGACACTGCTGCAGGGTGAAAGCAGGAAATAATTTTATTTTCCCTTTCTGCCACATACTTAAAAGTATTAAATGTGTTCTCTCTTTCTCATCCCTTGAATGACATTTTGACAGTTCTTACAACTTAAGTTAATCTTATTAAAGGAAGACGTGTTTCATAACTAATTAAATAATAGTTTCGTAACTAATTAAAATATTCAGTCCAATATAATAATCAGAATTCTGAACTTCACTTAAATTTGAACGTCATTGCTTCCTCAGTTCAGGTCTTTTGGGATCTGGGACTCTTCCATGAAAAAGAGTCTCAGTCTCTTTATCTCTCTGTTTTCTCCAGGGTTGTTAAAAAACAAAATCCAACTGAGTAAACTGGAAGATCAAATTGGCTTTATTAAGTGATTCATGAATTCATGAATCAGACAGCATCCCATATAGCAAGTAAAGAGACACTCTGAAGAATTGTACAAAATGGAAAGTTTTTATAGGCAGAAGCGTGGGGCAAGGAAGTTATTAGCAAAAGGAAAGAAAGGTTTCAGGCCAGGTTCCCTTTTCCTGGAGGAAGGGAAGAGCAGGGGTCTTACCATGCAGATTACCTCACCAGTGCTGGTCAGGAAATTTCAGATAGAAGGTTTAAAAGTCACATTCCTGGGAGAGTTGAAACTGCATTTAAGTCTTGGTTTTCTGTCATTGAGGCAAATGACTCCATTTTGAGTGTATTTCTTTTTTAACAGGGTTTAGATGAGAGGATTTGGGGGTAGGAGGAAGGAGAAAGCAAGAGACGGGGGTGGGTTTGGCCATGCATCTCCGCTGGTGCACTCTGGTTTGGGTGGATATTTACAGTTGCTCTTGTGTGGTGCTTCGGGGGCTCTTCAGATGTTCTCCAATTGCTGGTATGTTTTGTCTGCAGTTCTCTAAATCAAGCAATGCCTCCTCCATCTGCCCACTCATCACTTTCTTCTCAACCCTTGTTTCTGGTGGCCTATCCCACTCATGAGATCACCCTACTTTTGCCATCTGCTCACTCACGACCCCATATCAGCCCTTTTCTGTTCTAATTCTCAGAGCAACCCAATGGACATGGCACTATTTCTAGACACATTTGCTAGATGAGGAAACTGAAACTGTAGATCAGATAGATTGCCCAGGTTCACACAGATGAGCGGCAGTGTGACTCGAACTCCAAACTGTATGAATGTAGGTTTTCATTCTTAACTATGTGCTTCCTTTCCTCCTACTTTCCTAAACACCTCAGTGTTTAGCAGATGTACAAGGAGGCTGAAGGGTTGATAAATAGTTGAAAGATCTCAGAGAAGAACATCCTAAGATAGGAGCACAACTCTAGAAGAGGTAACACACCCAGAAAAAGACAACAGAAATGAAATTGCTGGACCAATTAATTGTATCATTCCAACCTACTGGGCTGTGAATGATAACACACTCTCACCGCAGTTCCAAGCCTTTTTCTTCTGTCTTCAGTATGTCGATACTGACTGAATACATGCCAGGCATGCTTCATACACATCATTCATACCGCAGCACTCATGTGGTATCCTTTCTCTAGAGGTTTGGAACTTTCCTCCCTTCCTGTCTTCTTCCTTCCCTCTCTCTCTCCCTTCCTTCCTCTCCTTTTTAATAACAGCTTAATTGAGATATAATTCACATATTGTACAATTGATCCCTTTAAAGTATACAATTCAGTGGGTTTCAGTATATTCACAGAGTTATGAAGACCGCACCACAATCAACTTTAGAACATTTTTATCATCCCAAAATGAAACTTAGTAATCATTAGCATTTATTTGCGATTGCTTCTTTCCCCCAGTTCCTGTGAACAACTAATTTACCTCCTTTTCCAACAGATTTGCCTATTTTGGACATTTCATATAAATGGAATCTTACTATATGTGGCCTTTTGTGTCTGGCATCTTTTACTTAGCATAATAATCTCCAGGTTCATCAATATTGTAGCACATATAAGTACTTTATTTCTCTTTTATTGCCAAGTAATATCCCATTGAATGGATATACCACATTTATTCATTCATTTAGTTGATGGACATGTGAGTTGTATCAAGTTTTTGTCTATCATAAATGATGATGCTATGAACATTTATGCACAAGTTTTTGTGTGGATATATGTTTTCATTTGTCTTGGGTATATACCTATGAGTGGAATTTCTGAGTCGTACGATAATTATGTTTAAACTTTTGAGAAATTTCCAGATTGTCTTCCCTCCATGTGTGTTTCTGTATCTAATTTCCCCTTTTTTAAGAACACAAGTCATATTGGTTTAGATCCCACCCTAATGAAATCATTTTAACTTGATTACCTCTGTAAAGGTCCTATTTCCAAGTAAAATCACATTCTGAGGCACTGAAGGCTAGGATTTCAATCTATGAGTGGGTTGGGGTGGGTTGGGGCATAATTCAACCTATAACACTTATATATAGAAAATCCTAAGAAATCAACTAAAAAATGGTTAGAACAAATAAATGAGTTTATAACAATTATTGGGTATAAGATTAATTACAAAGATTAATTGTAAAACTAGTATAAAATCTAGTAATAAAGAAACAAAAATAAAGAGACAACGTGAAGGACCATAGAGAAAAGACAGTCATCTACAAGCCAAAGAGAGAGGCCTGGAATGGATCCTTTCCTCACAGCCCGCAAAAAGAACCAAGGTTGCTGGCACCTTGATTTTGGACCTTTAGCCTCCAGAACTGGGAGAGAATAAATTTCTGTTTTTAAGGCCATCCAGTTTGTAGTACTTTGTTATGGCAGCCCTATAAAACTGGTATAACAAGATCATGTCTTCTAGAAATATAGTTTTAATTCTTTATTGACAATATTAGTGCCTTTTATTTATTTTTCTCTCTTATTGCCGTGGTTAGAACATCGAGTGCAAAGTTGAACAGAAGAAAGGAGAATGGACATCCTTGTCTTTTTCTTCATGTTATGGCTAAAGCATTCAGTCTTTCACCATTACATATAATGTTAGCTGTGGGTTTTTCTTGGATGCCCTTTACCAGGATGAGTAATTTTCCTCTTTTCCTGGTTTGTTGAGTTATTTGGATTGATTGATTGATTTTTTTTGAGGAAGATTAGCCCTGGGCTAACATCTGCTGCCAATCCTCCTCTTTTTGCTGAGAAAGACCAGGCTAGACCCAGAGTTACTATTTTTCTTTTAAGTCATAAAAGAGCGTTGGATTTTGTCAAATTTTTTTTCCGTATCTATGATGATGATCATGTAGTTTCCTCTCTTATTTAGTATGGTGTATTACGTTGTTTGAATTTTACTTATTGAAACAACCCTGCATTCCTGTAATGAATCACACTTGATCATAGCATATAATCCTTTTCATATGTTGCTGCACTTGCGGTAGTATTTTTTAAGAGTTCTTGTCTCTATATTCCTAGGTAAACCAGTCTGTAATTTTCTTGTGATTTCTTTGGTTTTGGTATCAGGACAATATTGGCTTCACAAAATTAATTGGAATGTGTTCGCTCTTCAATTTTTTGATAGGGAATGTTTAGAAAAATATTGTCTCTAAATATTTGGCAGAATTTACCAGTTGAAGCCTTCTGGTCCTAGTGTTTCCTTTGTGGGAAGTTTTTGAATAATAATATACTCACTATATGTCAATTCAGATTTTCCATTTCTTAAGTCACTTTTGGTAGCTTGTGTGTTTCTAGAATTAAAAAAAAAATTTAAATGTCATTGAAGTTATCTAATTTGTTGGTGTCCAATTGTTCTTTTATAATCATTTTTTTAATTTCTGTGAGGTGGGTAGCAACGCCCCCTCTTATTTCTTGTTCTAGTAATTTGATCTTCTCTTTTTAATTCAGTGAGCAAGCTAAAGTTTTATTCATTTTATTGATCTTTCCAAAGAACTGGTTTTGAGTTTTGTTGATTTCCTCTGTTGTGATTATATTCTCTAATTAATTTCTGTTCTAATCTTTATTATTTCCTTCATTGTGCCTGATTGGGGTTTAGTTTGCTTCTTTTTTTTTTCTAATTTCTTAAGGTGAGAAGTTAGATTATTGATTTCATGTTTTCATCTTATTTAATATAAGTACTTATAGCAGTACATTTTCCTATAGGCACTGCTTATCCCATAAGTTTGGATATGTTGTGTTACTTTTCCTTCCTATCAAATTATTTGCATTCTTTTCAGCTTTATTGAGGTTTAACGGACCAATATAAGATATTTAAAATGTACATCATAATTATCTGATATGTGTGTACATTTGTGAAAGGATTCCTCCCATCTAATTAATCAATATATCCATCGCTTCACATATGTATCTTTTTTTTGTATGTGAGAACATTTAAGTTTTAGTGTCTTAGCAAGTTTCAATTCTACAATTAGTCTCATCAACTATAGTTACCATGTTCTGTGTTAAAACCTCAGACCTTATTCATCTCATAGCTGAAAGTTTGTACCCTTTTACCAAGCTCTTCCTGTTTCCCCTACTTTCTGGCACCTGGCAACCATTTTTTCTATTCTCTGTTTGTAAGAGTGTGACTCTCTTTTGATTCCACATGTAAGTGATACCATGCAGTATTTGTCTTTCTCTGTCTGTCTTATTTCACTTAGCATAATGCCCTCAAGTTCCATCCATGTTGTTGCAAACAGCAAGATTTCCTTTTTTAAAAGCTTTTATAGATATTTGCTTTTTTATTATATATGTACTCATATATATATATATATTCATACCACATCTTCTTCATCCATTCCTCCATTGATGTTGTTCTGTATCTTGGCTATTGTGAATAATATTACAATAAACATGGGAGTACAGATGTCTCTTCTATGTCCTGTTTTCATTTCCTTTGTTTATATACCCAAGAGTAGGGTTGCTGGATCATATGATAGCTCTATTTTTAATTTTTTGAGAAACTTCTGTAGGGGAGGAAGACATTTCCTCTACCTGCTCTGGGTCCTTCTCGCCGGACAATGAATTAAATTCACATGGGCCCAAATTACAGGAGAAAATTAAACAAAGCTTTATAACATGTATACATGGGACAGACACAGAAAAACTGAGTAACTCGCCAAAATAGCAGAAAGTTTCACCTTAAATACCATCCTCAGCTAAAGACAAAGGAGGATGTTGGGGGTTGGGGGAGTCAGTTATGGGAGATTACCAGAAAAGCACAGTAAACAAGAGTAAGGTTATTATGCAGATGTAAGTCCTTGCCTTCTGCATTGATAAGAGTTTCTAGAGATAAGGTTATCCCCCCTTCTTCTGGGTACAGAAAGGAAGACACCTTTACAGATGGAGATTTCCTTTAAAAATGTAAATGTCTCTTAATAGAAGGTAACTTCTGCTTTCAGAGTTTCTCTTCTGACTGCAGTTTTTAAAAGTTACCAGCCCAAAATAATCCTCTTGCCAAAGAGATGTATCTTAGGGTAGCCAATTCCAGTCCCCCACACCTACATACTGTTTTCCATAGTGGCTGCACCAATTTACATTCCCATCAACTGTTTACAAGGGTTCCCTTTTCTCCACTTCCTCCCAGCATTTGTTATCTCTTGCCTTTTTGATAATAGCCCTTCTAACAGGGGTGGGTTGATATCTTGCTGTGGTTTTGATTTGCATTTCCCTGATGATTAGTGATGTTGAGCACCTTTTCATGTACCTGTTGGCCATTTATATGTCTTCTTTTTAAAATGTCTAGTCAGATCCTCTGCCTTTTTTAAAATCATGTTATTTGGGGTTCTTTTGCTTTTGAGTTATATGAGTTCCAAATGTCCTGAGCTCTTGGTTCTCTCAGACCTTTGTGATTGTTCAAACTACCTTCTTGGTCCCTAATGTCTCCTAGTAGTTGAGGGTGTGCCAAGATCTGTCAGTATCCCAAAAGGGAGGATCCCAGTCAGCACCTAGAGTCTGGCTGACTGGAAGCTAGGTATCAGGCAGACTCTGGGAAAGTATGTAGTAAGGGTCCTTCCAGGGAGAAACTGGGAGAGAGGTTTTTTGCTGCTCCTTCTGCACTGGGCCCCTGTGTTTAGCCGCGGGGGGCGGCATGTGCTCCTGCACCCTGGATAACTGCTTCTTTACTTGCTACCATTCTATGGTACTTGTGAATGCAAACCCCATTGGCTATCAGAGGCTGAGATCCTAGGGGCCTGTTCCTTGGGCAGCAGCTACAAAATCTGGGGCACAGATGTGTGTACAAGTTCCTTCCAGGAAGATATCAGTGATTTGTAGCAGGCTCCAGTTAGACAGCTACTATGTAGTGTCAGCTGGTTTCTTTAGTCTTCAGGGAGGAAAACAGTTGGCCCCTAGATGCATGCTAATTTAGAAGCCTGACCTTCAGGCAGCAGCTTTTAAAGTATGCAGATAAGCCTCTTTCAGGGAAAGTCTGGGAGATGGATGTTTCTGTCTGTTCCCTTGGCACTGAGCCCTGAGGGGAAAGCCACAGAGTCAGCCAGTCAAGGAGTCCTTGCAAGACCATTAAGAGCGGTTTCTTTCTTTGCTGTATTCTTGCGGGTCTCATGGACACAAGCCCCCTTTGGCTTTCAGAGCTAGGTGTTTTAGGGGCCCATCCCTCAGATGGGAGTCTGAAATGTTGGGGCACTATACATGGGGTCCAAACCCTCACTCCTCAGAGAGAAAGTGGGAGTTGGTAATTCCCTCCCAATTGTATAGTTCTTTGCCAGGGGTGGGATTTATGGTGAGAGTGTGTCTCAGGCATTTCTACCCATTTTGATATGGGTGTTGTGGGTATTTTCTCATTCACCTGATGTACAGGTGTCACTCAGCTAGTTTCGGGATTTCTTTCAGAGGGAATTATTCCTTGTGTAGCAGTAGATATAGTGTGTTGATGGGAGGAGGTGAATTCATGAGGCTCCTGTGTGGCCATCTTGGGCCAGAACCACTCTATCAAATATTTTCTAAATTTCCCTGTGATTTCTTCTTTGACTCATTGGCTATGAGAATGAGTGTAACAAAATTTCCATATTTAATTTAATTTAATTTAATTTAATGAATTTCCCAAATTTGCTTGTGTTATTGAGTTTTATTTCACGTGTTTGAAGAGTATACTTTGCATGATTTAAAACATTTTAAATGTATTAAAATATGTTTTATGGCTTAGCATATGGTCTCTATGAAGAGTGTGCACTTAAGAATGTATATTCTGCTGTTGTTGGGTGGAATGTTCTGTAGATATCTGTGAGGTCTACTTGGTTTATAGTATTGTTAAGGTATTGTATTTCTTTTATTTTCTGTCTAGTCAGTGTAGCCATTATTTGAAAGTCAGGCATTGAAGTCTCCAACTATTATTGTTGAATTGTCTGTTTCTCTCTTTAAATCTGTGAGTTTTTGCTTCTTGTGTCTTGGGACTCTGTTGTTTCATGCATATATATTTATAATCAGTGCTTTTATTAATATATAAAGTGTCAGGGGGCTGGCCCAGTGGCACAGCAGTTAAGTTCACATGTTCTGGTTTGGTGACTCGGGGTTTGCCAGTTCAGATGCCAGGTGCAGACCTATACACTGCTTGTCAAGCCATGCTGTGGTAGGCATCCCATATAAAATAGAGGAAGATGTTAGCTCAGGGCCAGTCTTCCTCAGCAAAAAGAGGAAGATTGGTGGCTGGTGTTAGCTCAGGGCTAATCTTCCTCAAAAAGAAGAAAAAAAAAGGTTAAAAAAAAAGTCTCAGGGCTGACCCTACAGCCGAGTGGTTAGATTCGTGTGCTCTGCTCCAGTGACCCAGGTTTTGCTGGTTCAGATCCTGGGCACGGACGTGGCACTGCTCATCAAGCCATGCTGAGGTGGCATCCCATGTAGCACAACCAGAAGGACCTACAACTAGAATCTACAATGAGGTAATGTACTGGGGGGTTTGGGGGAGAAGAAGGAAAGAAAAAAAAAAAGATTGGTAATGGATGTTATCTCAGGTGCCATCTTAAAAAAAAGATTAGTTTAAAAAATATATATATTCAAATCTCTAGTAACAATTTTTCTCTTTTAGTTTCTATTAGTTTTCTATTTCTCCTATAGAATATTATCTCAAACTTAATTGCCTAAAGTACGAAGTTATTGTTTTTCAGTTCTGGAAGTCAGAAGTCCAATAAGAGTCTTATGGGATAAGTCGAAGGAGAAGCTGAGCTGCAGCCATTTTGGAGGTTTTAGGGAGAATCTTCTTTCTCAACTTCAACTTCTAGAGATTGTTTGCTTTCCTTGGCTCATGGCCCCTTCCTCCATCTTGAATATACATCATTTCAATCATTGCTCCTTTCGTCACATCTCCTCTTTCTGACTTTGACTCTCTTCTCTCGAGATCTCTAACATAATCACACCTGTAGCTCTTTTGATGTGGATTTCTTCAGTCCCTTGAATATATTTATAATAGTTGGTTTAAAGTTCTTGTCTTCTAAGCCTAGTATCTGGGCTTCCTCAGGGATAGTTTCTATTGACTATTAATTTTTGCTGTCTGTGAGCCAACATTTCCTATTTCTTTTCATGTCTTGTAATTTTTTTGTTGAAAACTGAATATTTTAAATAATATTCTTTGGCAGCTGTGGAAATCAGGTTTCTTTCCCCCTCAGGGCTGATTGTTTCTGCTGTCAGTTGTTGTTATTGTTATTTTTTCAATGACTTCTATGAACTAACTCTGTAAAGTCGATACTGCTTGTTGTGTGTGTTTACTTAAGTCTGTACTCTGCTAGTTTTGTGGTCAGGTAATAATTGTATAGATATTCTTAAATTCATGAGACCAATAAAACCAAGAATCTCCCAAGGAACTCTGTGTGCATATTGAGACATGACTTTAACACTCAGCCTGGCATTTGAGATCTCTGAGTTAGCCTTCACTTCATGCTCGCACAGAGCCTCAAGGTTAGACCAATGTCAAAGCTTAGAGACTGCTAAGCCTTCTTTTCTTAGTATATGCACAGCCCCGGGCATGCACGCTACCCTATTGGATGGTGCTGGTCTAGAGGTTGTGTGTGAGGGAGGCCTCATGGTGTGATGTGGATTGAATATCAAGACATAAGACTGAGTCTGGTTTTAATTTTTACCAGCTGTCTCATCTGGAATAAGAAAGTTAACCTCTCAGTATCAGGGAGCTTTTGCATTCCCAGAAATATGTCAGAGCTTTCAAAGCCCCTATGGCATTTCATTTCCCAGGTTTTCCTTTTAAGTTTTTTTGGATTAGCCTATTGTTTGCCCCAACTGTCATCCACTGCCTCAACCAGCTGCAAAGTTAAATTTCCTCTGATTGTTTTTGACGAACGTCCCTGGGAAAGGTTTGAGGCACTAGGTGAGCTGTGAGTCATGTCAAATAAACACTGTCTTGCAAGCAGGATCGTCTAGTCACTTACCAAACAGGTAAAATAATGACAGTTCTCCATGAAGGTGTCTTTGATGGAGTTTCAACACCATTTTGCCTCCTAGGGTGCCTGCCAATGGTAAGATTTCGGGCTATAGTTTTTCAAGGTTCCTATGGAGCTAGAGAGGTATGGATGGAAATAGGACAAGTGAAAACACTGCAAAGCTCACTGTTCTGACTGAAATTCAGCTGTTTCCTCAAATAAATTGCATTGCTACAAACCTTTGGTTAACTGCCATAGCTCTGAAAACATTGATCCTCACAATTTTTGCTAGTTTTCTTCTTGTTTTTATGAAAAAGATAAGTTTCAAAGGCCTTTATTCCACCATTTGTGCTAACATCTAGGGATTAGATTTTGAAAAATAAACAGAAGTTAGGGAGAAACAGTGATGCCAGACTGAGGAGCAAAATGGGATTTGAAAGAAAATCCTTTACAACTCTCCCTAAGGAAAGCTGTGTTATCTAGACCTTTGCTGTCCCATAGAGTAGCCACTAGCCACATGTGTCAGTTTATGTTTAAATTAGTTAAAATTAAATGAAATGTAATATTCAGTTTCTCCTTCACAGTGTCAAGATATCAAAGGTTCAGTAGTCATATGAGGGGCGTAACTACCATTTTAAGCAGTACAGATATAGACTATTTCCATCATCAAAAAGCCTTCTACCGAAAAGTGCTGGTCTAGTGTATATGTGAGGCATCATGGTGTGATGTGATTTGAACATCAAAATGTGAGCTTGAGATTGGTTTTAATATTTATCAGCTGTCTCATCTAGAGCAGGTGAGATGATTTCTCAGTGCCAAGGATCTTTAAACAGTAGGGAGTATAATTATTTAGTCAAAAAAAAAAAAAAACTCATATGAAAGCATCTTAGGCCAGAAGGTAGGTACTCAATAAGCATTGCCTCCTCTCCGCTCCATGCACACACACTTATCACGCTTACTTTTTCTTGGAATGCTTGCAAAGGCAACTGTTTCCTATTCCCAGTAGCGTGGAATATTAGTCTTTCTCCATGCTAGCAGATACCGTCAGGAAGCAGAGCAAAAACATCACGGACGGTCAACATCTCTCAGAGACAGAGAAGGTCACTTTTCCTTAAAGGTCTATTTATTTATTTATGGAGGCTGGACCTCACTGTGGGTCTCCTCTCTTGTTATTTGCAGCCATCATGGTTCTAGAAAGAACCATAGAATAGAACAAACCAAGACCTTTGATGACCTAGCTCCACCTTTAGTCTGGAATAGTGTCCAGTCTGTGGCACTACCCTCTCCTTCTACGTAAATCCCATTACTCCCAACTACTCTCAGATGACAGTCTGCAAGCCTGTTTTAACTTATAGAGACATTTTTCTATAAGTAAATAATATTTTCTCTTTTATAGTTAAGCATGCACCTTTTATTTAAAATTTCCATTTAACAAAGTACAAATTCTGGCTATTTGAAACTTTTTTTTTGTCTCTCATTTATTAAGAAACAAGAACTGCATCTGCTTCATTGCTAATAAAAATATGCTCTTTCATTGCAATATTTTTTCCTTAAAATCCTTAAACTAGAAGAAATAGAGCCAGACAGTAAAAGCCATGGATTCTTTACTGGTGCATCTTAATGGTCACTTCATGTCTGCAGGAAAATGAATATTCCTTAAGGGAAAACTCCTAAGATTTATTAAGAAAGAACAAAGCTGTCAATAGTGTGATATAACTTTTCTATTAGGCTAGAATTGCACAGTGGAAGATGGACCTCGGCTTTTCTAGGAACTAAGCTCTCAAAGGATGTAGCAACAACGTGGAACCCTTCCCAAACTGTCTTCTGAAAAATAAAAGAAGCCATGCTTGTGGTAGCTTCCTATAAAGCCAAAAGCTCGTAAGTGAAGTTTTTAAATTTTGTGACTAGAAGATGCTAAAGAGTAATAAAAAACTACACATATATTTTTCTTGAAGAAAAAAATGTGTAGGAGCTTTTTTAGAGAAATAAAACTACTATTTTCTTAATGCCAAAACCTACTACATTGTTGTTTTATGATTTAATAAACTATTACTTAAACAACTGTCGTACATTGATTCAAAGTTTTCAATATTTCAAATGATTTTCTCAACATTATCTCTGTTCTTCATAACACTTTGAAAGAAGATTAAAATTTCTACCAGTTATCTCTATTTAATAAATATAGAGACTGCAAAGTGATAGCCAAGTACTTGAGCTGATAAAAAAGATAGTTTCCATGACTTGCAGGAAAGGAAAGGTGAGTTAGCATCATAATTAAGATTTTAAAAAACAACACAGTTGGGCTGGCCTAGTGGCATGGTAAAGTTCACGGGTTCAGATCCTAGGCGCAGACCTACATACCGCTCATCAAGTTATGCTGTGGTCGCATCCAGCATACAAAAAAATAGAGGAAGAATGGCACAGATGTTGGCTCAGGACCAATCTTTCTCACCAAAAAAAAAAAAAAGCAGCACGGTGATTATTGCTGCTCGTCTAACAGACCATGAACTCAAAGCAAGAGAAGAGATGACAGGGGAAAGGGCAAGCGGCAAGCAGATAGAAAAGCAAACAAAATAACTCAGGAGAAGTGTGATAGGGGTCCTTGGGTCTCTCACCCGGGAGGGTCACACTTTGAATCTGTGCTGGAGCACATGTAGCTTACCATCTCTTTGTCTTTGTAGAATTCAGAATAATAGGAAACAAATAATAAGAGGTAATGGAGGAATGAGCGGGTAGATAAGGATTTTGTTGAGTGAATTTCAATTCAGTCATTAGAGATTCCCCATTTAATTAATGTGACTTTGAAGTCAAGCTTATTGATGAATTAGGGACAAATATAATTCTATATGATTGTGCATGCACTTAGCTTTATTTATTTATGTTTTTATAAACCTTCTGATGATAGCTTAACTCTCTTTGTTTTGAAACAGGTGGCTTCCCTTTTCACTCAGGTAGTTTGCTGTACTTATGGACTTCTGATATTCCTCTGCTTCACTGATGGTGGGTTTAGGGTATAATTCAATGATCGCCCTGGTACAGCATACAGAACGAAATCTGGCCCTAATGCAGAACATATTCTATGGTGGGTGATGCAATCATAGACTACTGAGAGCTCATGTGGAAAATATATGCTGAGATAGATCTTGTGGTTAAAATGGGACAGAAGTGGGGCCAGCTCAGTGGGGTAGTAGTTAAATTCACGGCTCTGCTTTGGCTGCCCAGGATTCTCATGGTCAAATCCTGGGTGCAGACCTAGCACCACTCGTCAACCCACACTGTGGTGGCATCCCACATAAAATAGAGGAAGATTGGCAAGTCTCCCTCACAAAAAAGGGGGGAAGAAGTCAGACTTCTTTCTTGATGATGCCCCACCACTTCTTTAGAGATGTATGCTATTATGGAGAGAGACACGAGACACATACTAGAAAAGTTATTACAAAATTTTGACCTACCCAAGCATGAATAGATTGGAGAAAGGTTTAATTAGCAAAGGAGAAAAAATGGTTAAGCTAGATGCCTCTGGAAAGGTTTTGCCTGTTCATCTCCAAGACAAAGCACATGCTGGAAGTAAGGAATAGCCTTGGAGAAGAAGAGAACTTCATACTCCAATGAAGACACATTTAGAGTAGGTCTTAAATGAGAACCAAATTCATCAACTTTACTGAAAGTCTGAGAAAGTTTTGGGGTTTTAGGGTTTGTACAGATAAACAGAATGCTGTTTAAGGTTTTTCCCACGGGTCTAAGGAAGGGTCCTTGGGATAACAGCCATTCATGTGCCAAGTGGACCCAAGAATTCTTTGTATTTGTGCATGCACAATATTTGAAGAAAATAAACCATTTTCCATTTTTTATGTGTTTGCTTATATTTCAGAAATTATCAGAACACTGAAAAAATATAATAGCCATTTTGTTTGGTACTGCCAATGTAGCCCCCTGTATTTCTATTTCATAGTATTTTGTATGCTCCTAAAGATTGAATTATGATTGGCAAGTCTCCCTGCCTGTTTGACTTTAAGTCCGATCAAGATCTCTGTTGGTTGTGTTAACAACTACATTTCCAGTAGAGTTTTTGGAACCTGAATGGAATTGACATCTGTTGACGTGCAGGAAATAAGTGTTTCTTTTGTGGGATGAAGAGTTCTATGATGAGAGGAGATCAGGAACTTGAGGCAGTGCAGAGAGGAGGACCTAACAACCATCTGAGGGATGAGTGAGGCAAGCAAGGGAGCAAACAGGGTACTTCAAGAGAAGGATGAAGTGGAGGTCACTAAAATAGAGTGGAGTGAAGAGGAGGCGATGGGAAAGAAATCAGTAGGAGACTGGGATGGACTTACATGCTGGGGAGTAGAGAGAAGAGCAATGTCATTCTTGCTATCACTGTTTAAGGGAAAAATTTAAAAAAAAATCTGCAAACCAAGGGTAGCTTAAAAAAAGACAGAGCCACATGCTGCCTTGCTCACCAGACACATCACGTACACGATGTGTTTAACTTTTGCACTGACACACACAAAAATGATGGCCTGTCACTGTACTCATTAAGTGTGATTTGCAATAGTTTTGGTTATCATTTAATTACATTTTGTTAAAAATATTATTGAACAAAGTCAACAACAGAATTATTAAAAAAAATTCTTAAACAGGGTGGACAAATTACCTGACAAGTGAATTAATTAACACCAATTTCAAGCAAGGAAATACAGTATTAATTACTCTATGTTACTTGGGCAATGGGTAAATTTATTTACCACTATTAACAGTTTTAATTACTAAAACAGCATCACTTAATGAAGTCTGAAAATGTTCAGCATTACATACTACTGTTTGTCACATTAAAACCTTAATCTGTGCAAGGTTCTCTGCACTCACTCTGTAAACAAATCACCCGGTGTTCAGGGTGAAGAAGCGAGAGCCTGGGGTGTGTGGAAGGAAGGCCTAGAGCATTTGCTCAGTGGTGAGGAGCTGAGCTCCATTTGGATATGAATATTTATAAAGACTCTACTGTGAACTTCACACCGTAAGTCAACATCAGAGGCCTGACTTGGTGGAAAGAGAACACTTAAGTTGGAATTGGGGGACCTAGATTTTGGGCTTGGCTCTGCCTCTAAGAGGCTGTGAAGACTTGACAGGTAAATCCCCAATCTGGGCATTAGTCTCTCCATTTGTAAAATTTTGGCAATTAACAATGAAATTTCCTAAATTCCTTCTTTCTCTAAGCTACTATGGTGCCAATTATGGAAAAGATTTAGACTATTAATGCTATTTGCTTAACAATATAGCACTTTATAAGTGTGTTTGGGATATGTTGCCTCATTTAATTTTTATGTCAACATTTATGTCTAGGATGGTGGGTTGAGAGCAATTCTTTTTCTTTTTCTAGTAAATTTTGTTTTTGGACAAAGGACACACACAAACATATTTAGTATTATTAAGTTTTAGAGAACTAGAAGACATTTAGTGCTCATCATTTTCAAATTATAATTGTAGGTAATGGCTCTATTGACTTGGACATAACTGTTAGAGAAGCATTTGATTTGTGATTCAAAACCCTTTGGACGCTTTGAAACATGGCTGCTAGGAAGAGTCACAAGGATAAAAATATGGCTATAAAATTTGTGTCCATTTCCGCAAATTTTTGACCCTTTAAAGACCAAAGTTCTGGCTACCATGCTCTTCCTTAGAGCAACTCTTTCAAAAGCCATCAGAAAGCACTTTGATGAGTTTTAAGGTTCTTATAAAAGCCCATCCACTCCTGATACATCTGGCTTTTCTAGATTACATACAAAGTCCCCATTTCCCCATCACTATATCCTGATTATTGTTCACTATAAAAATGTTGCAAATAAAAGGTTGATATTGCTGCCTAGCTTAGCGTAGGCATCTCATAAATGTAAATTTCCATTACCCAAGGTTTTTATATGCTCTTATCCCCCGTAAGAGTACAACATCAATCCATGTTTTAATAATCAGTTTGCATGAAATTAATTAAAATGCAATTACCATTGCAATTAGATGCTTACTTTTTGATTTAAAGGGCAATTTCCTTTTATCTTAATATTAAGAAAAACATATTGATAATTGTAATCATCCAGCATTTATGTGTTACTAGTTTCTATACAATCAGTTTGTTGTGAAGGGATATTTAGCAAATAAGAAATAATCTGGCATTTAACTAGTAGATTATTTTCCGGTGTATGTGAAAATTGCACAAAGAGCTGCAATTATGTTTGCATATGGCAGTGGTAGCTAATTTAAGCAAAAATACTTTTAGGCTGTAAATTTTGCCTTCCAATACACGCTCCTTTCTTCGCTTTAAAGTCTTCTTTCATTGCACCTCATATAAGTGATTACTGTCTCTTCTTGCTGTCACTGTTCTATCACTAAATTCTGTCTCTCAACAATGATGTTCTATCACTGTGTTGTTACGTGACACATGTATCTTCACTTTCATTATTATTTTACAAAATTCTCCCCACCTTGACTATAAGCCCCACGAGGACAAGGACTGCATCATATATGAAATTTCATTGTTGCCACTGACCCTAACTAGAACATACTGCAGAGTAGGCCATTAATTAACGCTTGTTAATGATGACCATCATTCCTGCATTTACATCACATCCACCTATGAACTTTGAAGCAACAGTCTTTTAAGGGAAAGACTATAAGATATGGAGCCAGAAAAATACGGTTTTTTTTAAAGTTAACATTTTAATGATATAGAACATACATATAGTAGAGTGCACAAGCATGAGTGTTCAGTTCAATGCATTCTCACAAAGTGAACATAACTGCTCGCTGGGTTATGGGTCTGGGTCAAGAAATAGAACATTACCAGCTCCTCAGAAGCCTGCCTGGAGCCCCCTCCCGGTCGTTAACCTCTCCTCTCCAAAGGTGCCGCCATGCTTTCCTCCATCAACATTGGGGAGTTATGCTGTGAACTTCACGTAAATTAAATCATATAGTATAGACGCTTTTACAATGTTTTTGTCACTTAATATTATATTTGTGATATTTATTCATGCTTTTGCATGTTGTTGCATGTAGCAAAAATGGCTCATTTCTCATAAGTAGACCACAATTTATCTATCCAATCTGTAGTTGACGGAAATGTAGATGGTTTCCAGTCTGTAACATTTACAAGTGCTGTTAATGAACATTTTAGTTTATGTCTTTTGTTGAACATATTCGCGCATTTAGGTTAAATATGTATTTGAGGATAGATTTACAGGATCATAGAGTAGGTATATTTTCAAACTTAGAGGGTAATGCCAGCTTTTCAACGTGGTTGTAAGAATTTACACCACCAGCAATGCATGACAGATCCCGTATACTCACCACCAGCTAACCTTAACAGATTTTTATTTTCGCTACATTGGTGGGGGTGTAGAGGCAGCACATCTTGTTTTAATTTACATTTCTTATTTCTCTGGTGGCTGATGAAGTGAACACACTTCATGTTTACTAGATATTTGCATATCCTGGTTTGTGCAGTCTTTTGCTCACTTTTCTATTAGGCTTTCTATTTCCAATAGATTTGTATCAGTTCTTCATATATTTTAAATACAAAACTTTCACAGGTCATGCATTTTGAAAATATATCCTCCAACTCAGTTCTTTACAAGGGTATTGTTTAATTTCCAAATAGTTGGGAATTTTCTAGTCATTCATTTTGGATATTCGTTGTTAACTTAATCCAACTGTTAATAGAAAATATGCTCTGTATGGTTTCAGTCTTTTGAAATTTGTTAGGAATTGCTTCATAGCTTAACATATGATAAATTTTAGTGAACATCCTAAGAGCAAATGTAAATTCTGATGCTTCTATGTGCACTGTTTTACGTTAATTTTTAATCATATATTCATATTAATACCTATAGTAGTATATATATTAATATACCAATATACATGTTAACCATATATATACATATATATGCATATATAAACATAAACACACTTACTTTTTTCATTTTTATATTTGCAGTTTTTTTCTTTAGATTTCTTTTTTTTTCTTTCTGTTTTTTTTTGGTAAGGAAGACTGGCCCTGAGCTAACATCTGTACCAATCTTCCTCCATTTTGTATGTGGGATGCCTCCACAATATGGTCCAATGAGCAGTGTGTAGATCTGTGCTCAGGAGCCAAACCTGAACCCAGGGCCACCAAAGTGGAGCCCATGAACTTAACCACCATGCTGCCAGGCTGGCCTCTACTTTAGAATGATTATTATTATTTTTTTAATGATTGGCACCTGAACTAACGTGTGTTGCCAATCTTCTTTTCTTCTTCTTCTTTTTCTTCTCCCTGAAGCACCCCCAGTACAAGGTTGTATATTCTAGTTGTAGGTCCTTCTGGTTGTGCTATGTGGGATGCCACCTCAGCATGGCCAGATGAGTGGTGCCATGTCTGCGTCCAGGATCCAACCTGGTGAAACCCTGGGCTGCTGAAGTGGAGTGTGCGGACTTAACCACTTGGCCATGGGCCAGTCCCTCTAGAATTTTTTTTTGAGGAAGATTAGCCCTGAGCTGACATCTGCCACCAATCCCCCTCTTTTTTTGCTGAGGAAGATGCCCTGAGCTAACATCCGTGCCCATCTTTCTCTACCTTATATGTGGGATGCCTGCCACAGCATGGCTTGATGAGCAATGTGTAGGCCTGCGCCCGGGATCCAAACCGGGGAACCCCAGGCCACTGAAGTGGAAAGAACGAGCTTAACTGCTGTGCCACCATGCTGGCTCCCCTAGAATTTTAATAAACATATTCTGTTGTTCTACCTTCCACCATTTCTGTTGGGAAGTTTTATTTTAGTTTTATTATTTCTCCTTTGAATGTAATATGATTTTTTCCCTCTGGCTTCTAAGACTTTTTTCATCCTATTTTTCGTCAGTCTTGCTCTGATATACCTACATTTTATTTTCTTTTGATGCAGCCTGTTTAGAGTGCGTAACATTTTTTGAATGTGTGGCTTGATTGATTTTTTCAATTTTAAACCCAATCTCTTTCTTCCTACTCTTTTGGAACTCCAATTATATATAAATAATTATTCATATGTTAAAACTTTTTACCGTGTACCATAGGCTTCTTAATCTCTTAAAATTTTTCCATCCTTTTAATTCTTCATGCTTCAGTTTATTTTCTTCTGACATCTTAAACTAATACTGTCTTCTGTATCTGAGGTTAAACTCATCCATTTATTTTCAATTGCCATATCTTTTGATTCCTTTTCAAAATTTATTTTAAAGCTCTATTGAGGATAGTTGACATACAATAATTTGCACATATTTACAGTATACAATTTGACAAACTTTGCTGCAGTGTACACTCTTGATAACATTCCAAAATAAAGAAAATGAACATATTCTTCACCTGCTGATTTCCTCGTGCATCTTTATAATCACCGCCTTCTGTCCTTTGTATCCCCCATCATTAAGCACCCCCTCATCTGCTTTATGTCACAATAGATCAGTTTTCAATTTCTACAATTTTATGTAAATTTAGACATAGGATATGTACTCTTCTCTTGTCTTTTCACAGTTTTTATTGTGGTAAAATAAGCACAATATAAAACTTATCACTTTAACTGTTTTTAAGTGGCATTAAGTACATTCACCTTGTTGTACAACCATCACCAACAACTATTTCCAGAACTATTCCATCATCCTAAACTAAATACTCTGTACCTGTTAAACGGTAACTCCCCAGTTCCTCCTCCTCATAACCCTTGGCCATCACTATTCTATTCTCTGTTTCTATGAATTTGACGATTGTAGGTAACTCATACAAGGTATTTCATATATTTGTCCTTTTGTGTCTGACTGTTTTTACTTAAAGGAATGTCTTCAAACTTAATCCGTGTGCTCTAACATGGATCAGAACTCCATTGCTTTTTAAGGTTGAAGGCTATTCCATTGTATGTACATACCACATTTTGTTTATCCATTCATTCACTGATGGTCACTTGGGTTATCTCCACATTTTGGCTATTGTGAATAATGCTTCCATGAACACTGGTCTACAAATATGTGTTTTCGTCCCTCCTTTCAGTTTTTGGATATATACCCAGAAGTGGAATTCCTGGATCATATGGTAATTCTATTAATTTTTTGAGGACCCATCATACTGTCTTCCTCAGTGACTGTACAGAGTGACACTTTACATTCCCACCATCAATGCACAAGGGGTCCGATTGCTCCACATCTCGGCCAACACTCATATTTTGTTTTTTTTTTTGAAAATAGTTATTCTAATGGGTGTGAAGTGATATATCATTGTGGTTTTTATTTGTGTTTCCCTAATGATTAATGATGTTGGGCATCTTTTCATGTGCTTATTTGCTATTTGTATATCTTCTTTAGAGAAATGTCTATTTAAGTTCTTTGCCCATCTTTTAGTTGATTGTTTTGTTGTTGTTGTTGCTATGTACTCCTTTTAACTTGCTTCTTCCACTTAGCATAATTAGTTTGTTATTGCATGATCAACAGTTCATTGCTTTTTAGTGCTTAGTAGTATTTCATTGTATGGATGTACCACAGTTTGTTTACCCATTCATGTCTTGATATACACACGAGTTGTCTCCAGTTTTTAGCTTAGAAATAAAGCTGCTATGAACATTTGCATACAAGACTTTGTATGTAGATACTTTCTTTTCTAGTGGGTAAATATACAGGAGTAGAATGGTTGAATCATATTGAGGTATATGTTTATTTTTTTTCCAAGTAATTTTATTGAGATTATAATGGTTTATGACATTGTGCAATTTTGGGTGTACATTATTGTTCATCAATTCCTGAATACACTTAATTGTGCTCACTCCCAGCAGCACAATTTTTATCTATCACCATACATATATGCCACTTTATCCCTTTTGCCCACCCTCCAAACCTCCTTCCCTTTGGTAACCACTAATCTGTTCTCTTTGTTTGTGTACTTATTATCTCCCACATATGAGTGAAATCATGCAGTATTTGTCTTTCTCTCTCTGGCTTATTTCTCTTAACATCATATCCTTAAGGTCCATCCATGTTGCTGCAACTGGGATTATTTTGTCTTTTGTATAGCTGAGCAGTATTCCATTGTATATATATACCACATCTTCTTTATCTCTTTGGAGCATTGATTTTAAGTTTATTGGAAAATACCCAGTAGTGGGATAGCTGGATCATATGCTATTTTTATTTTTAATTTTTTGAGAAATGTCCATATTGTTTTCCATAGTGGCTGCACCAGTTTGCACTCCCGCCAGCAGTGTATGAGAGTTCCCTTTTCTCTACATCCTTGCCAACATTTGTCATTTTTTGTCTTAGTAATTATAACCATTCTGACTGGTGTAATGTGATTTCTCATTGTAGTTTTGATTTGCATTTCCCCAATAATTAGTGATGTTGAGCATTATTTTACATGTCTGTTGACCATCTGTATACCTTCCTTGGAAAATTGTCTGTTCATATCTTCTGCCCATTTTTTGATTGGGTTGTTTGGGGTTATTTTGTTGAGTTGTATGAGTTCTTTATATATTTTGGAGATCAACCCTTTGTCTGATAAATGATTTGCAAATATTTTCTCCCAGTTCGTGGGTTGTCTTTCCATTTTGTTCATGGATTTCTTTGCTTTGCAGAAGCTTTTTAGTCTCACGTAGTCCCATTTGTTAGCTTTTTCTTTTGTTTCCCTTACTTGAGTAGACATGATATTCAAATAGATGTGGCTAAGACCAATGTTAAAGAGTGTACTAGCCTGTATTTTCTTATAAGAGTTTTAGGTTTCAGGTCTTACATTCAAATCTTTCATCCATTTAGAGTTAGTTTTTGTGTATGGTGCAAGATAATGGTCTACTTTATTTCTTTTGCATGTAGCTGTCCAGTTTTCCCAACAGCATTTATTCATGAGACTTTCCTTTGTTCATTGTATGTTCTAGGCTCCTTTGTCAAAGATTAACTATCCATATATGTGTGGTTTTATTTCTTGGCTTTCAGTTCTGATCCATTGATCTGTTTGCCTATTTTTGTACCAGTACCATAATGTTTTGATTACTGTAGCTTTGTCATATGTTTTGAAGACAGGGATTGTGACGTCTCCAGTTTTGTTCTTTTTTCTCAGGGTTTCTTTGGCTATTTTGGGTCTTTTGTTGTTCCATATAAATTTTTGGATTTTTTGTTCTATTTCTGTGAACAATGTCATTGGGATTTTGATTGGGATTGCATTGAATCTGTAGATTGCTTTGAGTACTATGGACATTTTAACTATGTTTATTCTTCTGATCCATGAACATGGAATATCTTTCCATTTCTTTATGTCTTCAATTTCTTTCAATAATGTCTTATAGTTTTCAGTGTACATGTCTTTCATCTGTTTGGTTAAGTTTATTCCTAGGTATTTTATTCTTTTTGTTGCGATTATAAATGCAATTGTAGTCTTGATTTCTCTTTCTGCTAGTTCATCATTAATGTATAGGAATGCAACTGATTTTTTAAATGGATTTGGTACCCTGCAACTTTGCTGTAGGTATTGATAATTTCTAATAGTTTTATGGTGGATTCTTTAGGGTTTTCCATATATAGAATCACATCATTTGCAAATAGTGAAAGTTTCCCTTCTTCCTTTCCAATTTGGATTCAATTTACGTCTTTTTCTTACCTAATTGCTCTGGCCAATACATCAAGTGCTACATTGAATAGGAGTGGTGATAGTGGGTATCCTGTCTTTATCCTGTTCTCAGAGGGATGGCTTTCAGTTCTTCACCATTAAATATGATGTTGGCTGTGGGTTTGGCATATATGGCCTTTCTTATGTTGAGGTATTTTCCTTCTATACCCATTTTATGGAGAATTTCTATCATAAATGTATGTTAGATCTTGTCAAGTGCTTTCTCTGCATCTATTGAGATGATCATGTGATTCTTATTCCTCATTTTGTTAATGTGGTGTATCACATTGATTGATTTGTGGATGTTGAACCATCCTTGCGTCCCTGGAATAAATCCCACTAGATTATAGTGTAAGATCCTATTAATGTATTGCTGTATTCAGTTTGCCAATAATTTGTGGGGGATTTTTGTACCTAAGTTCAGCAGTGATATTGGTCTGTAGTTTTCCTTCTTTGTGTTGTCCTTGTCTGGTTTTGGTATCAAGGGTAATGTTGGCCTCATAGAATGTTAAGAAGCATTTAATCTTCTTCTATGTTTTGGAGTAGTTTGAGAAGGATAGGTGCTAAATCTCCTTTGAATGTTTGGTAATTCTCCAGAGAAGCCATCTGGTCCTGGACTTTTGTTTTTTTGGGGAGGTTTTTGATTACTGTTTCAAGCTCTATACTTGTGATTAGTCTATTCAGATTCTCTATTTCTTCTTGATTCAGTTTTCGGAAGCTGCATGAGTCTACAAATTCCTCTATTTCTTCTAGGTTATCAAATTTGTGGGCGTATAGTTTTTCATAGTATTCTCTTATAATCCTTTGTATTTCTGCAGTACCTGTTATAATTTCTCCTCTTTCATTCTTAATTTTATTTATTCGAGCCTTTTCTCTTTTTTTTTTTTGGTAAGTGTGGTTAAGGGTTTGTTAATTTTGTTTATCATCTCAAAGAATCAGCTCTTAGTTTCATTAATACTTTCTACTATTTTTTTACTCTCTATTTCATTTATTTCTGGCCTGATTTTTATTATTTCCCTCCATCTGCTCAGTTTGGGCTTTGTCTGTTCTTCTTGTTCTAGCTCTGTTATGTGCATTTTAAGATTACTTATTTGAGAATTTTTTGCTTTTTGACACAGGCCTGTATTGCTATGCATTTCCCTCTTATGACCACTTTTGCTGCATCCTGTAAGAGTTGATATGTTTCATTGTCATTTGTCTCCAGGTATGTTTTAATTTCCCCTTTGATTTCTTCAGTGATCCAATGGTTATTCAATAACATGTTGTTTAGTCTCCATATGTTTCTGACTTTCCCAGTTTTGTTCTTATAGTTGATGTCTAGCTTCATAGCATTGTGGTTGGAAAAGATGGTTGGGATGATTTCAATCTTCCTAAATTTATTGAGGCTTGCCTTGTTTCCCAACATATGATCTATCTTTGAGAATGATCCATGTGCACTTGAGAAGAATGTATATTCTGGTGTTTTGGAATGGAATGCTCTCTATATATCTACTAAGTCAATCTGATAAAGTGTTCCATTTAAATCTACTATTTCCTTGTTACTTTTTGCCTGGATGATCTGTCCATTGATGTAAATGGGGTGTTGAGGTCCCCTACTATTATTGTGTTGCTGTTAATTTCTCCCTTTAGGTTTGTTAGTAATTGTTTTATGTACTTCGGTGCCCCTGTGTTAGGTGCATATATATTAATAAATGTTATGTCCTCTTGGTGGAATGTCCCTTTATCATTATATACTGCACCTCTTTGTCTCTCATTGTCTTTTTTAACTTGAAATCTGCTTTGTCTGATAAAAGGATGGCAACACCTGTTTTCTTTTGTTGGTCATTAGCTTGGAATGTTGTCTTCCCTCCCGTCACTCTAAGTCTATGTTTCTACGTTTGTCTTTGGAGCTGAGATGCATTTCTTGGAGACAGCTTATTGTTGAGTCTTGTTTTTTATCCATCCAGCTACTCTGTGTCTTTTGATTGGAGAATTCAATCCATTTTCATTTAGAGTGATTATTGATATATGACAGCTTAATGGTGCTATTTTACTTCTTGTATTCTGGTTGTTCTATGTTTCCATTCTTTCTCTTTCTTGGTATTTCTGACTGCCATTTTATTTTGGTGGTTTTCTGAAAGGGATTTCTCAGTTTTCTCTCTTTTTGTGAATTGTGGTTCTGCCTTGATTTTTTGTTTAGTGGTTACCATGAGGATTGTATGAAAGATATTGGAGTTGAGATAATCTATTTTCTCATACCCTCTTATCTCCATTAACCTAGGCATGTTCCTTCCTTTTCTTCCTCCCTTCCGAGTACTTACTGTTACAAATTGTTCTGTTTTTAATTTTGTGAGTTTGTGGCTAAGTTGAAGTGTTTATCATTACTTTTGATTCTTTATTTCCCTTTCTCTTTCAGGTTGTAATTGGATCTTTGTCTCCCTATTCTGGTAGAAAGCTGCAGGTTTCTGATCACATCTGCCTATCTAACTCCTCACTTAAGAGCTTTGTAGACCTTTGCCTTTTTGATGCCAATGTGAGGGCATCTTTAACTATCTCTTGTAGTGGAGGTCTAGTGGTGATCAACTCCCTCAGGTTTGTTTATCTGGGAAAGCTTTAATTTCTCCATTGTATCTGAAGGGAAGTTTCACTGGTAGAGTATTCTTGGCTGGAAGTTTTTGTCTTTCAGTATTTTGAATAAATCATTACATTCTCTAGTAGCCTGTAGTGTTTCTGCTGAGAAATCCACTGAAAGACTGATAGGGTTTCCTTTGTAGGTTGTTTTTTCTGCCTTGCTGCTCCTAATATTTTTTCTTTATTATTAACTTTTGCCATTTTTACTATTATATACCTTGGAGAAGGTCTTTTAGCATTGATGAAATTGAGTGTTCTATTAGCTTCATTTATCTGTAAATCTGGAACCATCCCCAGGTTTGGGAAGTTCTCAGTAATTATTTGTTTGAACAAGCTCTCTGCTCCCTTCTCCTTCTCTTCTCTCTCTGTAATACCTGTACTCTGTATATTGCTTTTCCTAATTGAGCCAGATATTTTTTGAAGAATTCCTTCATTTTTTGAAAATCTTAGTTCTGTCTACCCTTCCACCTGTAGAATGTCTACATTTTTATCCTCTAGTAGACTAATTCTTTCCTCCATCATATCAGTTCTATTTCTTAATGATTCCAGATTATTTTTTATTTCATTAATTCTGTTTTTAATATCCAGACTTTCTGCTTGATTTTTTTTTTTTTTTTACAGTTTCAATCTCTTTGGTGAAGATTTATTTTATTGCTGAGCCCCTTAAATTGTCTTCTGTATTTTCTTGTAAGTTGCTGAGTTTCCTTATGATGGCTAGCTTGAATCTCTGTCATTTAGGTTGTAAATTTCTGTGTCTTCAGTGTTGGTTTCTGGAGAATTCTCATTTTCCTTCTGGTCTGAATTGTTGCTGCAGTTTCTCCTGGTGCTTGACAACTAATCTTTTGTTGGGGCATTTATGGTATTCTTAGGACACAGATTCCCCCTGTTACAGCTAGGGGGAAGCAGGAGCAGAGTTTCTGGCCCCACCCTATCTTCTGGAAGCTGTGGAAGTATTATGGGTGTTTGCCTTGGCCTGGGGTGAGTTCAGGTGCTTGTGTGGACTGTCCTTGGTAGGCGGGGTTTCCTTTCTGGTTTGAGCTAGGTCCACTCTTTGGCACCTCAGGGGCACTCTGAGCTCCTCTTCCCTGCCAGAAAGTGATGACTGGCAGGCTAAAATCTGCCGCTGCCTCTTCCCACAGCCACCCAGGAGGCGTTCCTCTTTTGGGGCTCAGCAGCACTCTGAGCGCTCTTGTGCAGGCTTGAGCTCTGCTTGCCCCAGCGTACATCTGCTCCAGTCTCTGCTTGAGGTCCACGAGACCTCTGTGCTTGGTGGGTAGGGCTTCCTCATTGGGACCTGAGCTAGAGCTGTTCCTCGGTGTTACAGGGGCCTGGTGGACTCCCCTCCCCACCAGGAAAGTGAACTGGAACAGGCTCAAAGCTGCCACGCCTCTTCCCACAGACACCCGAGACACATTTCCTCTTTGGGGCTCAGCAGCACTATGAGTGGTCACTCTGGCCTGGAGTATGCATGCCCCAGCATGTAGATCAGCTGTGGTCTCTGTTTACAGTCTGCAGGACTGCTTTGCTTGGTGGACAAGCCTTCCTCGCTGAACTGAGCTAGGGCTACGCCTTGGCAGCACAGGGGCACAGTGGGCTCTCCCTCCCTGCCGGAGAGCGATCACGAGGGTGGGATAAAGGTTACCGCCGCCTCCTCCTAATGTCGTCCAGGTGCGTGTTCCCACTTTCCCAGCACTTGCACCAGGCTGGACAGCATTCATGTGCATGCACAGGGCTACAGGGAGAGAGCAAGGTGTGCTCACCTGTCTCTGTGGCTTACCGGGGGGCCAGTCCACCCACTTGCAGATTTGTAGCTGCATGTGTCTCTCAGGTGTCCTGTTGTGCTGTGTGGGTATCCTCCATTGGTCAGTGAATGTCCATCTAGTTGTAGTTCAAAAGAGGGAGAGATAAAGGAAACAGCTCATTCTGCCGTGTTCTGACATCACTGGTATATGTTTAACTTCTAAAGAAACAGCTCAAATGTTTACCAAGTGGTTGTATCATTTTACATTCTCACCAGCAGTGTATGAGAATGTCAATTCCTCCAAATCCTTGTCAACACATGTTATGGTCAATCTTTTCAATTTTTGCCACTGTAGACATACTGGTATCATGTGGTAGTTTTGATTTGCATTTCCCTGATTACAAATGATGCTGAGTGTGTTCTCATGTGTTTATTTGCCTTTCATATATTCTCTTTGATGAAGTATCTGATCAAATATTTGGTTATTTTTAGTGGGTTCCTTATTTTCTTATTATTGAGGTTGAAGGTTTGTCATATATTCTGGATACCAGGACTTTATCAGTTTTACAAAGTGCACATATTTTCTCCCAGACTGAGGCCAGTCATTTGATTCCCTTTACTCTAACTACTGAATAGCAGAAGTTTTAAATTTGATGAACTTCTTCAATTTATTCCCTTTTTTCCTTTTATGATTATGCTTTTGGTATTACATTTAAGGAGTACTTACTTAATCCAAGGCCAAAACTATGTTCCTCTATGTTTTCTTTTAGAGAGTTTACAATTCTTGCTTTTACATTTAGGTCTGTGATCCATCTTGAGTTATTTTTTGCATATAGTGCCAAGTTATTTTTTTAACCTATGGATATCCTATTGCTTCCCCTCCTAGTGTTGAAAGGATTATTCTTTCTCCAGTTAATTTCCTTCACAACTTTCATGAAAATCAGTTGTCCATATTTGAGTGGTTCTCTTTCTATTCCATTGATCTCTTTACCTGTCTTTATATCAATATCATACTGTCTTCATAAATGTATTTTGAAATCAGGTATTGTTAGTCCTCCAAGTCTGTTCTTTTCAAAGTTGCTTTGGATATTTTAGGTACTTCACAGTTCCCTATGAATTTTATAATCAGTTGTAAATTCCTACAAAAATCACACTGAGTTTTTTATTGGCTTTACGTTGAAGCTATAGATCAATTTTGGGAGGATTGACATCTTTATGATATTGAGTTTTCAGAGTCATGAACATAATGAATCTTTCAATTTGTTTACATCTTTCAAAATCTCTCATCAATGTTTTGTTGTTTTAATTGTACAGGTCTTGCACATTTATTGTAAGTTTTACATATAGATATTTCATATTCTTATGCTATCGCAAATGATATCTTTTAAAATTTCAATTTTTGATTGTTACTAGTGTATAAATAAAATTGATGTTTTGTACTGATATTCCATGGAGCAAATTGCTAAACTTTTTATAGATTGTAGTGGATTTTCTCCATAGATGATGATGCCATCTGTGAGTAAAGACCATTTTAATTCTTCCTTTAGTGTCTGGATGGCTTTTATTTCTTCTTTTTGCCTCATTTATTGCTAGAACTTCCAGTGCAGTGTTGAACAGAAGTAAGAGCAGACATTTTGCTTCATCCTGACTTTAGGAAGAATGCATTTAATCTTTCACTACTACGTAAGATGTTAGTGGTAAGGCTTTGTTTTAGTTTGTTTATATAGATGCTCTTCATTGGGTTAAGGTTATCTTATATTCCTACTTCGTTGGCTGTTTTTCTAAGGAATAGATGTTGGACTTTTTCCGAGTGATTTTTCTGTCTATTGGGATGATCAATTTTTTTTTCTTTTTTCGTTTGTTAATAGGGTGACTTATATGAATTGATTTTTAAATATTAAACCAATTTTCCATTCCTGGAATAAACTCCATTTGGTCTTGATATATTACACTTATTATATATTAAAGACTTCCATTTGCTATAATTTTGTAAGAATTTGCACCTCTGACCTTGATGGATGTTGTCGTGTGATTTCATTTCATGTAATATCTTTGTATGCTTCTGTTATTAGAATAATGCTTACCTCATAGATGAGTTGAGACGTATTCCATCCTCTTTAGATTTTTGAAAGAATTTGTGTAGAATTGGGTAGTGTTTCTTTAAATGTTTGGTAGACTTTGAAATCCTCTGTGCTTTCAGCTGTTGTTAGGTATATATTTTTCCATAAATGTCAGTTCTATGAAATTTATTGATAGTGATATTCGTCTTCTATCTTTACTGATTTTGTCTTTATTTGTTGATGTCTTCAATTATAATTTAGATTTGTGTATCTCAACTTTCAGTTCTATTATTTTATGCCATACGTATTTTGAAGCTCTGTTATAAGGTCCATAAATATTTAGGATTGTTATGTCCTTTTAAGAAATTGATTCCTTTGCCATTTCTGAATTTCTTTATCCCTGGTAATAATCTTTGCAGTGAAATCTACTATTTCAGATGTTAATAATGGCATTCTATCTTTATTTGAATTAGTGTTAGAGTAGTGCATCTTCTTTCTCATCCTTTTACTTTTAAATATCAATGTCTTTATATTTACAATGGGTTCATTGCAGGCATCATATAGTTAAATGTTTCTTTTCCATCTAATCTGACCATCTCTCTTATTTTGGGCATTGAGACCATGTGAAAATTGATATATAGTTAGTTTTAAATGAACCATTTCAATATATGTTGTATTATTGCTCCATTAGTTTTTATATCCTTTAAATCACTTTTTATACCTTATTTGAGATTAATTGACCACTTTTTATAATTCTGATTTATTTCCTTTACTAATCTTTAGATATAGTTCTTTGTTTATTTAGTGATTGCTTTGGCTTTTATAGTATACCTCTATAACTTTCACCTCCAAGTGATATTATAGTACTTCACATATTGCTTAAGAATTTTACAATTATACACTTCCGTTTCAGCCTTTGTGTTATTGCTGTTGTAAATTTTGTTTTTGCATATATTGTGAATGCCATGTTATACTGCTATTTTTGTTTAAACAATAAAAAATCTTTTAAAGATATCTAAATACTGTGAAAAAATCATGTATATTTACCCACATAGTTACCAATTCTGGTGGTTTTCATTTCATTTCCTACAGTCATATTCATCTGGTATCATTTTTTTCCTGCCTGAAGGGTTTTCAGAAATGATTTTGTAGTGCTTGCCTGCTGCTGATGAATTCCTTCACCTACTGTGTGTCTGCAAAAGTCTTTGTTTCACTTTTGGAGTGTTTTTAAGATTCACTGATTTTGAGAAATTTTATTATAATGTGTCTTCCTGTAGTTTTCTTCATGTTTATTGTGATTAGGGTGTGTTGGGATTCTTAAATCTATGGGTTTACAATTTTCATTAAAATTAGAAAGAAGTTGGCCATGACTTCTTCAAATAGTTTTTCTCTCTTTATCAGACACTCCAATTATACATAATTTACACTGATTGAAGTTGTATTTCTGAATACTGGTGCTAGTGCTAACCTCATTTTGTTCTTTTGTTTTTTATTTTGAATATTTTACTCTTTGCTTCATTTGGAAAGTATCTACTGCTATGTCTTCAAACCGCTAATCTTTTCTTCAGCATCTAAGCTGTATAACCTGTCACTAATCTTATCTACTATATTATATTTTATCGCAGACCTATATTTTTCATTTCTATGTGTACAGTTTGGGTTTTAGTATCTTTCTATTTAACATGTTCTGTCCGGCTTCTAGGTTTTTGAACATCTGGAACACAGTTGTAATAACTATTTGGGATTTTTTTCTTTGCTAATTCTAACATCTGCGTCAATTCTGGATGACTTTGGATTAACTTATTTTATTTTTGATTTTGCATCATAATTTTCTGTTTCTTTGCATGCTACTAGTTTTTAGTTGGATACCAAACATTGTGGATTTTATCTTGTTGGGTTCCTATAAATATTCTTAATATTTTTCTGAGATACAGTCACAGTATTTAGAAATAGTTTGATCCTTTGCATATTGCTTTTACTATTTGTTAATTGGGGTCAGAGCAGCCATTATACTAGGGTAAATTATTCCCCACTGCTTTGATATCACCCTTCTGAGTACTCAACCCAGTGCCCTAGGACTCATTAGACTTTCCAGTTTTGGTGGGAACAGGCACTATTCTCAGTCCCGTGTGAGCTCCCAAAGTACACTTATGTATGTGTGCGATTTATTTAGTTTGTTTAATTTTAATATACCTTATTTTTGAGGATAATATTAGGTTCACAGCAAAAATGAGTAGAAGGTACTGAGATTTCTCATATTCCCTTGACCTCAAACACGCATAACTTCTGGCATCAATATCCCGCACCAAAGTGGTACAATTATTATAATTGATGAACATACATTGATACATCATTATCACCCAGAGTCCGTAGTTTACATTAGGGTTCACTCTTGGTATTATACATTCTGTGGGTTTGGACAAGTGTGCAATGATGTGCATTCATTATACATTTATGTAGTATCATAATTTTATACCTTAAATATCCTTCCCTCCCCACCCAGTCCCTGGCAACCATTGATGTTTTTTCTGTCTTCATAGTTCTGCCTTTTCTGGAATGTCATCTAGTTAGAATCATACAGTATGTAGCCTTTTCAGATTGGATCCTTAAACTTAGTAACATTCATTTAAAGTTCCTCCATTGCTTTTCATGGTTTGATAGCTCATTTCTTTCTAGAACTGAATAATATTGCGTTGATTGGATGTACCACAGTTTATCTATTCACCTACTGAGGAATATCTTGGTTATTTTAAAATTTTGGCAATTATGAATAAAACTACTATAAATATCCATGTGCAGGTTTTTGTGTGCACATAAGTTTTCAACTCCTTTGGGAAACTATCTAGAAGCACAATTACTGGATTGTATGGTAAGACTATGTTTAGTTTTATAAGAAATCATCAAACTATTTTCCTAAGTGGATGTTCTATTTTGCATTTCCAACAGCAATGAATAAGAATTATTATTGCTTCATATTATCGCTGGCATTTAGTGTTGTCAGTGTTCCCAAATTTTGTCCGTTCTGATAAGTATGGAGTGCCATCTCGTTGTTTTCTTTTGCATTTTTCTGGTGACATATGATGTCGAGCATATTTTCATATGCTTATTTGCCATCTGTATATCTTCTTTGGTAAAGTGTCCATTCAGGTCTTTAGCCCAATTTTAATTGGGTGGTTTGTTTTCTTATTGCTGAATTTTTATAGTTCTTTGTATATTTTGAAAAAGACCTTTAACATATGTCATTTGCAAATATGTTCTTCCAGTCTGCAGTTTGTCTTTCTCATTTCATTTCCCTTTCACTTTCTATTTAATTTTTACTAAAGACAGTGTCTTTCACAGAGAAGAAAATTTTAATTTTAATGAAGTCTAGCTTATCAGTTCTTTCATTCATAAATTGTGCCTTTAGTGTTATATCTAAAAAGTCTTTGCTAAAGCCAAGGTCACTTAAATTTTTCTCCACTGTTTTCTTCTAAGAGCTTTATAGTTTTTTGTTTTACATTTAGGTCTGTGATCTATTTTGACTTAATTTTTGTGTAGATGTAAGGTCTATGTTGAGATGCATTTCTTTTTACATGTTGATGTCCAGTTGTTCCAGCATCATTTGTTGAAAAGATTATCTTTTCTCAGTATAAAGACCATCTTTATATTGCCTTTGCCTCTTTGTTAAAGATTAATTGACTATATTTATGTGAGTATATTGATGGGCTCTTTATTTTGTTCCTTTGCTCTATTGGTCTATTCTTTCACTAATACCACACTGTCTTGATTACTGTACTTATAGTAAGTCTTGATGTTGAGTAGCATCCGTCCTCAAATTTTGTTCTTCTCCTTCAGCAATATTGTTTTCACTATTCTAAGTCTTTTGTCTGTCCACAAAAACTTTAGAATCAGTTTGTCAATATTCACAAAATAATTTGCTGGGATTTTGATTGGCATTGCATTGAATCTATAGGCCAAGTGGGAAGAACTGACATCTTTACAATATCGAGTCTTCCTAACCATGTACATGGATCATTTCTCCATTTATTTAGTTCTTCTTTGGTATCTTTCATCAGATTTTGTATTTTGCCTCATATAGATCTTGTAGTTATGCTATTAAATATGTAAGTATTTCATTTTTGAGGGTACTATTGCAAATGGCATTGTGCCTTTAATTTCAAATTCTGTTTGTTCATTGCTGGTATATAGGAACGCAATTGACGTTTGTATATTAATCTTGTATCCTGCAACCTTGCTATAATCACTTATTAGTTCCGGGAATTTTTTTGCTGACTCTTTCAGATTTTTAACACAGTTGATCATTTTATCTGTGAAAAATGATAGTTTTATTTCTTCCTTCTGATCTGTATACCTTTTATCTCTTTTTCTTATCTTATTGCATTAGATAGGAGTTCTAATATGATGGTAAAAATCAGTTTGAAATTTTTGCCTTGTTCCAGATGTTAGTGGGAAAGCTTTGAGGTTCTTATCATTAGTTTGGATGTTAATTGTAAATTTTTTTTGTAGGGTAGTCTTTATCAAGTCGAGAAAATTCCACTCTATTTGTAGCTTACTGAGAATTTTTATCATAAATGGATGATCGATTTTGTCAAATGCTTTTTAGGCATCTATTGATATGCTCATGTGATTTTTCTTTTTTGTCTATTGACATGATGATTACATTACTTGAGTTTGAATGTTGAACCAGCCTTACATATCTTGGATAAACCACACTTGGTTGTGGAGTATAATTCTTTTTATATATTGTTAGATTCAATTTGCTAATATTTTGTTGAGGATTTTTGCATCATATTCATGAGAGATATTGGTCTATAGTTTTCTTTTCTTGTGATGTCTTTGTCTGACATTACTAAGTAAATTAGGAAGTATTCCCTCTGCTTCTATCTTCTGAAGGACATTGTAGAGAATTGATAAGAGTTTCTTTCTTAAATGTTTGGTCAGATTTGCCAGTGAACTTATCTGTGTCTGATGCTTTCTGTTTTGGAGGCTTACTAATTTTTGATTCAATTTCTTTAATAGATGTGTCTATTCAGATTCTCTATTTCTTCTTGTGTGAGTTTTGGCAGATTGTGTCTTTCAAGAAATTGGTCCATTTCATCTAGGTTACCAAATTTTTGGACGTAGCATTGTTCATAGTATTTCTTGATTATCCTTTTAATGTCCATGGAATCTGAAGTGATGTCCCCTCTTTCATTTTTGATTGTAGTAATTTGTATTTTCTATTTTTTTCTTAGTTAGCCTGGCTAGAGTCTTATCAAATTTATCATTATCTTTAATGAACCAGTTTTTGGTTTCATTGACTTTTTCTGTTGAGTTCCTGTTTACAATTGCATTGACTTCTGCCATAATTCTTATAATTTCTTTTCTTCTTCTTATTTTGGCTTTAATATTTCTAGTTTAATTTTATTGCATTCTGATAGCACACATTGTATGGTTTCTATTCTTTTAAATTTATTAAGGTATACTTTATGGCCTAGAATGTGGTGCATCTTGGTGAATGTTTCATGTGAGCTTGAAAATAATGCGGATTCTGCTGTTGTTGGATCAAGTAGTCTATAGATGCCCATTATATCCAGTTGATTGATGGTGTTGTTGAATTCAATTATGTTTTTACTGATTTTCTGTCTACAGGATCTGTACATTTCTGATAGAGGAGTATAATAATGGATTCATCTGTTTCTCCTCATAGTTCTATCAGTTTTTATCTCATTTTTTTATGATCTTTTTTTAGGCACATAGACATTAAGAATCGTTATGTCTTACTGGAGAATTGACTCCTTTATCATTATGTAATGCTCCCTGATAGCTTTCCTGGCTCTTGAAGTCTACTCTATCTGTCTATTGAAATTAGTATACTTTGCCTCATTTCTTTTGATTAGTGTTAGAATGGTATATTCACTCCATCCATTTGCTTTTAGTTTATATGTGCCTTTATATTTAAAGTAGATTTCCTACAGATAGCATGTAGTTGGATCCTCTGTCTGATCCACTCTAACAATCTTTGTCTCTTAACTGGTGCATTTAGACTGTTGATGTTCTATGTAATTATTGATATAGTTGGATTTATATCTACCTTATTTGTTTCTGTTTTCTACTTATTGCCTGTGTTCGTTCTTTCTATTTTTATCTTCCCCTCTTTCTCTCCCTTTTGTGGTTTTTGTGAGATAATACAAAATATATACTGGTCTCTGCCCCCGGTTCCTGGCAGAGAGCTCCTGAAACTTTTGTGCTTTCCTAAGTAATAAGAACACTGGGAGCATCTCTTGTTCTAATATTTGTCTTTGACTCTGTCCCTGACACAGGGCTCCTAAAACGCTTATAAATGGCTAAGTGATATGAGCACTAGGAGCATCTTTTCTTCTATTAAGGTGACTCTGAGTGGGCTCCTGGATGACTCCTGGATGGGAGTTGGTCACCAGAAAGACCAAGTCATGATTAGAAGTTCAGAATTTTCAGCTCCTCTCCCTATCCTCTAGAAAGAGGAGAGGGGCTAAAATGGAGGTAATAATTGGTCATGCCTACATGAGGAAGCCTCTATAAAAATTCCCATAGTAGGGGATTCAGAGATCTTCCAGACTGGTGAACACATATGCACTGGGAGAGTGATGCACCCCAAGTCCATGGGAACAGAAGTTCCTGTGCTCAGGACTCTCCCAGATTTTGCTCCATGTATCTTTTCATCTTGCTGTTTATCTGTATCCTTTATCATATCCTTTAATAAGCTGGTAAACGTAAGCAAATATTTCCCTGAGTTCCGTGAGCTTCTCTAGCAAATTAATTGAACCCAAAGAGGCATCATGGGAGCCCCTAATTTGTCACCAAGTTGGACATATTTGGGTCATCTGGGTACCTACTACTTGCAATTGGCATCTGAAGTAGAGTAGGAGCAGTCTATCTCTAGGTAAACAGCGTGATAATTAAGTTAAGTTGTAGGATGCACAGCTGGTGTCATCGAGGATTATTTGGTGTGGAGTAAAACCTCCACACATTTAGTGATCAGAAGTGTCAAAAGTGTGGGTGTTTTGCATGAGTAGTAAAGGAGACCCACATGAAAGACGCAATAGGAGAGAATTTGATTTTTCCCCAAATAGAAGGGAATGATTGTTTTTGATATGGGTTTTAATTAAACATTTTATACAATTCCATTTTTTCTTCTTTGTTAGCATATAAGTTATATTTCTTCTTTTACTTCTCTTAGTACATTTCCTTAGAGTTTGCAATATACATTTACAACTAATCCAAGTCCACTTTCACATAATACTATGGTGTTTCATAGATATTGTAAGTATCTTATAAAATAAAATAATCCTAAATTCTCCCTCTCATCCTTAGTATCATTGTTGTCATTCGTTTTGTTATATATAAGCACATATAAGTGTATATATATGCATACATAATTGATTATATTATTGCTATTGTTTATTATTTTGAACATTGTTTCCTTTTAGATCAATTAATAACAAAAAAATTAAAATAATCTTTTACCTTCACTATGACATCTCAAATTCCTTCTCTCTCTTTTTCTTTTCTAGTAGATTCAAGTTTCTTACCTATATCATTTTTCTTCTCTAAGGAACTTCTTTTAACATTTCTCGAATGACAGGTCTACTGGCAACAAATACCCTCAATTTTTGTTTGCCTGAGAAAGTGTGTATTTCTCTTTCCCTTTGAAGAATAATTTGCAGGATCAGAATTTTAGGTTGGTGTTTTTTTTCTCTTAACAATTGAACTATTTCACTCCAGTGTCTTCTTGCATACTTTCTGAGGAGAAATTGAATGTAATTCTTGTATTTGCTCCTCCATATGTAAGGTGTTATGTTTCCTGTGGCTTCTTTCAGAACTTTTTCTTTATATTTGATATTATATAGTTTGAAAATGATTTGCCGAGGTGTTGTGTATCTGGAATTTACCCTACTTAGTGTTCTATGGCTTCCTGCATCTGTGATTTTGTATCTGACATTAATTTGGGAAATTCTCAGTTATTATTGTAACAAACATTTCTTCTGACTCTTTGTATTTTTCCTCTCCTTGCGGTATTCCTATTACGCATATGTTACATCTTTTGTAGTTGTTCCATAGTTCTGGGATATTCTTTTTTTTATTTACCTACTTTTCTCTTGCTTTTAGTTCTGGAGATTTCTATTAAGATACCTTCAAGCTAAGAGATTCTTTCCTCAGCTATGTCCAGTCTACTAATAAGCCCTTCAAATGCAGTCTTCGTTTCTGTTACAGTGTTCTTGATCTCTACCATTTCTTTTTTGTTCTTTTTTAGGATTTCCATCTCCCTACTTTACATTGCCCATCTGTTCTTGGGTGTTGTCTACTTTATCTGTTAGAGGGCTTTCTTTAATCATAGTTGTTTTAAATCTCTGGTCTGATAATTGCAACATTCCTTCCGTATCTGAGTCTGGTTCTGGTGCTTGCTTTGTTTCTTTAAGTGTGTCTTTTGCTTTTTAGTATGTCTTCTAATTTTTCCTTGATAGCTAGACATGATGTACTAAGTTAAAGGGACTGCTATAAATAGGTCTTAGTAATTTGGTAGTAATTTGTGGTGGGAAGGGAAGCATTCTATAGTCCTATGATTAGGTTTCAGTCTTTTTGTGAGCATGTTTCTGGAGTATGAACTTCACAAGTGCTTCTCAGTGCCCTCCACCCCAGTCCTTAGGTTGGACAGGATAGCTAAAGGGGGCTGGAGTTGGGTATTTCCCTTCTTCCACGTGGAATGTTAGAGCTGAATGAAGCTGGATATTTCCCTTGTCCCTGGGAGGGTCTATCTCTCTTGGTTAGATGGGCTCTGATAAAATTCCAGCAGCTGAGGCTGTGGTTAAATGGCTTCTCCTCAAGGCAGGTCTTGCGAAGAAGAACACAGTCTCTGGTGTATTCAAAAAGGTTCCTTCTCTCTTCCCCCTGCCAAAAGAATGATTTTTTTTTTCTGAGTACCTGGTGGAGATTTAGGAGGTAAGAAAAAATCACGTAAATGGGGGTCCTGATGACTGGGTCTCCCTGGAGTTTTCTCTCTCAGACTTGCCCAACACTGAGCCTCAGGGAACTTGTCAATTATGGTTCAGATCTTCCTACGCTGGCACTGGTTCTCATGCAGGCTTCCTCCCCAGAGGGCTGTAATTCAAATACAGAGGGCTGTATTTGCTTGTGGGTCTTTCCAGTTTGAGGGACAGCTGTTTGCCCTGTAACCTCATTTCTCTAATGAATCTAAGAAGTGTGGTTGATTTTTCAATTTTTTTAGCCTTTTACTTGTGGTTAGGATGGAGTGGTGACTTTCAAGCTCCTTACATGTACAGCTAGAAACCAAAAATCCCAAGTACTCTCTTCTCTAACCCTTTCAGGGTATTTTTTCCCAGATCTTGGGTATTTTTTTTTTTACAAGCATGTATTGATCAGTACTTTGTTGAATACTCAAGCTGGAGGAGGCATCTGCAGACATGAAGAATCCTGAGTATAATCTTCTCTTTGTGTTGCTCTATCTTTTCTGGTACTGTGTCCTGAAAACTTGTCTCCTTGGCCTCTCCTGACTCTCAGTCCTGTCTTTTCAATTCAGGGTGTCTCCCAGGTTCTTCCAAGGTTTCTCATTCTTCAGATGCAGCCTAGAATCTCTCTCAAGGAAGGAATATGGGTAATTATAGGGCTTCCTTTGTTTTATTTCTGACTCTTAAGAATCATTGTCCTTCATTTATTGATGTCCAATGTCTTGAAAACCATCTTTTCTCTTATAATTTGTTCATATTTAAATTTGATTCTGGTAGGAGGTCATATCTGATTCATTTTACTCCAATTTGATTTCAAGTAGAAGTTATGAGTTCTGTAATTGCTATTTGCTTCTTTTTTATTTCTCCTTTCTGGTAAATATTTACATTTTGTCGTCTACTTTCTTAAACACATAAATCATAACAATTTTTGAGTCCATTTCTGATAAATATCTGGATCATCTACAGGTTTATTTCTATGTTCTCTTCCTTTTTTCTTTTCTTTTCCCACTATTTTGGTGCTGGAATGATAATTTATGATTGATTCCTAGACATTGTGTAGGGGTAAGTTATAGAGATGCTGCATGATGCTATATGTCTTCATAGATGATTTACTTTAATGCTTGCTAACCAGTTGGAGAAGGGGCAGATCAGAAAGTTCTATCTGTGGTTCAAGGGTGTAGAGACTGGGTTTCTATGTTTTAGTATATGGTCTATTTCTGATTTGCTCCTACTCTCAGTGGGAAGTCTTTCAAAGTCCCAGTTGTGAGCCTGGATATTTATATAAGGTCTTTACTTCTTCTTTGAACATAGATTTCTTTGTGTATATAGTAGTGTGGAGCTCTTGAAAGCTCTGTTTAGCATCTCAGCTTGATATTTAGTTTTATTCTTGATACTTGGTCTCTTATGCTATGCTTAAAACTCTGGCCTTCAGCAAAACATGAGTAGTGCTTTGAGCTCACTTCTATGTTCTTCCTGATGTCACAAAATAGTTGTATTTGTGTGTGCCTCTGTGTGTGTATGTTACACAGTTGTCCTATTTGTTCTTGGTGGGCATGTTAGCTGGATGAAAACTGTGGAATAATAGCTACAAGCAGAGGGCCATGAACTGGTTTGAATTTCATCTTTATTATCGACTAAGTCTATGATCTTTTAAAAATTACTTAACCTGAAGACATTTTTGTTTCCTTATCTTTAAAAGAGAAAGAGCCTATTTTATAGAGTTCATGAAAATATAATGTAAGATGATTTTTTTGAAAGTACCAGTAAGCTAAAAATTTCTATAAAACATGATCATAAGTTATATATATTATTTATAATAATAATAACAAACTAATATTAAAAACAACAATGATTACAACATGTTGCATACAAACTAAGTTATATGTCAAGTATTAAGTTTTTCATTGGCATTATTTGTGGCAATCTTCATAATAATAATAATAATAATAATTCAAGACACCATTGAATGTAATCTTTTTGTTTTAAATTTGTTTTGATTGAACATTTTCCAGAAATCTAAGCTCATTATTGTAAAAATACTATTGAGAATATAAAAAACACAGATATTTCCACTTTTTTGGATTCTTATTGTGATTTTGAATTCTTAAGAGGTATGACCTTGTTTAAGCACCTTATTCTCTCTGACTATCATTTACCTCATCTGAAGAATAGGGATGACACTGCTTTATTTAGAGGATTATTGAATAAGACAATATATGCAAAGCCCCCGGCACCATCTTGTGATATTAAAAGTCTTTCAAAATTGTCGCCAATGCCCAGCATTTGATTTTATATAAACATTTTCATAAATGTTTGAATTCACATAAAACAGCAAATATTTTATTTCTAGCGTTGTATGGAACTTATTGATATAAATCAATATGAATGATAAACTAACACTTTGGTTTTAATTTGCATGACATGACTTTGGAGCATGAATTTGCTCTACTTGCCGTACCTCAATAAAACATGGTATTTTGTCCTCTGAATCTGTTTCCTCTGCCTCAATTATCTCATCCTTTTGGTCTTTCTGAAGAATTCCTATGATTCCTCTTTTTAACTATAACCTGCTCAAGAAAGCTGCCTGTAACCCAACAGTATGAGTTAGAAAACGTACCATTCTTGGGACTTCTTAATTCATTGCACAAACTTTTATCAATTATTGAAGTTAAATTCCTCTTTAAATGTCTCTATTCTGGTCTACTCCCCACTAGAAACTACTCCTCGAGATGAAAGACTGTATGCTTTTCATTTTGGAATTCCCAAGGCTTTGCTCAATGCTTGACACATGGCAAGTGCTCTGGAAATGTTTGTTTCAGGAATAAAGTTCCAAAAGAATGAATAAAGGATGAATGAATCAACCCATGTTGCAATCTTATCAGGTGTTGCATAACTTTAAAAGAAGCTAACTCAATGTACATGAAGCAGATTGAACTAAACCAGTAATTTCTAATCCTGGCTGTACTTTGGAATCCTTTGAAAATCTTTGAAATATAAAATGTTTAGGGTCCTTCCCCAGAGAGTCTAACTTACTTGGCTTGGAGGAGAGAATTCTGGAATTGTAATTTTGAAAAGCTTCCCAGGAGACTTAAAAGTGTCATCACATTTCAGAAGCATTGATCTAAACCATTCTTCCCCAGTGAAGAATACCAGAAAATAATGGTTGATTAACATATGCATTGATCTTTTTATCTCTATAGGAAATCACAAATAGGAAAAGTAAATATAGAGTTGGTTGAAAAATATAAATACTGGATTGTACATGTGAATGATGGTTATTATATTTTCTGAAGCAAACTTTCAGACACCTGGAATATAAAAGGGCTTTCTCTGATTTGCAAATGCATTTAAATCTAAATACTTACAAATATGCAAACATAAAATTTACTCAGTTATTGCAGAAATCAAAATTATGTTAAACCAAAACTGTCTTGGAAGATCTAGAATATTCTCCATGAGTGCTGGAATGAGTGTGGGGCTTGAAGCTATGTGATTACAGTTTGAACCTTGGATCTACTACTTTCTGCTTTGTTCTCAGGGAAAGCCTCCTCTCATCTCTAAGCCCAAATTTCTTCATGTGTAAAACTGAGGATACCATAAAGGACAGATTTTTTTCCCTTTCTTGAAACAGCAGAACCATAGATCTGTGTGACCAATTGTTCTGGATTGGGTTTTCTAAGAAGCAGATTATGAGGTGGACTTTGCAGGATATTTATTAGGGAGCCCCTTGGGGAGGGGAAGAAAGCAAGATTTGCTAGAAGCCAAAGTGGAGGTGCAAAGCCTGATGACAGCCCCAGTCAACTCCACGGGGAGCTCTATAGTTAAGATGACCTTCAGTTATCCCTGTGTTGAGTTGAAATGACCTCGTCTCTACCCCCATGGGCTAGACAACACACACACACACACACACACACACACGCGCGTAATCTCTTTGTTTTTCGTGCCTAGCACAGGGAGTGGTGTAGTAAAAGACCTTAGTATATAATTAATAAATGAGTTCACTGGTACTTAAATTCACATCTCAAATACTGTTGCTTTAGGAAGGGTCTTTGTAGTGCATCACTTCTCCATTTCAGAGGTGATGTCTGTCTCATATTACTTCTTTTTACTACTGCACTGAAACAACAACTTACATTTCCATAGTATGTGCTATGGACCCTAAATTCTTAGAACTTTATATATTAACTTGTTTAGTCTTAATAATACTCATATATATGTTTCTATATAATAAAATATTGTTATTATCCCTATTTTATACTTGAGGAAATTGAATCACTGGCTAAAGTTACACAGCTAGATTGTGGGAACTTGGATCCAGGCAGTGTAACTGCAGCAGCTCTGCCTTTAGCCACTGTGTGCTCCTCCCACCTGAGGGCGATGTAATCGCGGAGACAGTCTAATCTCCTGGGAAAGACAGTAAGTTCCTGGAGGAAAGAAAGAATATTGTGTTTTCTCTCTTTGTACTCATGTAATATAGGAGATCTTCAAGGTTTCTTAAATACCATTACAAATTTTAGGATTATGGAGAGGGAAGAAGAAGGAGAAAGAGAAAGAGAGAGAGGGAAAGGAAGAAAGGATTAAAATGTAGTCTATAAGGAGAAAGAGCGAGAAAGTTCTGGAAGGGAATTGATTCCTCAAATTCTACAAGTGAAACATGTAGTCAAGATGAGGACAATTTTATTGAAACTGAAAGATCAATGAATCCATTTAAATAGCTAGACAGTAGAGTGTTTAAATATCTAAATGGACTGACTTAGTGATAATGTCATATGTCTGTAGTCTCCCCAACTTCCAATGTTAATATCTTTTCTGTCAATGAGTTTCCAGACCATAGTACAGCTTTGATGAGATAATGTTTCTCACTTAGCCTTGGGGTGGCATTCCATCCTGTGTAAATGGCATGCCGATAGCCACAGCACCTTGGGAAGAAGCCATATCCCTGAATTCACCAGGGCATATAAAGAGATAAACTAAATTCTAGATATAACAATTAACACTTTCACGCATTTAGAGAAATTATTTATTTAAAATTCCTTTGAGTTCTTTAGTCCTAAGATATGATTATCAAATCCATGCTTATGTTATTACCTACCAAGTTTGGGTTCCCAGCCAAATAGCTCTTGACATTTTGCTGGGGGAAATTATGAGGTTTTAAAATACGCACTGGGAATAACTCAATCTTACTGCAATGACTCTGTCCCCCTAAGGGAGGAGCATGGGGAGATGTGAGTATGGAGCAATGAGAACTAGAACGTTTATTCTCCTTTTGGTACGAGTGATTTACTCTTACAAGAATTGTAAGAATATAGGCTCAGCTGAAAATAATTTGGAAGACTCATTATGAGAAGTGAAGGACAAAGTAGAAAAATGACAATCAAAAAAGACATGTATTATGTTTATTCAATCAGCAAACATTGAGTACCTTTTATATTGTAAGCACTGTCCAAGGAGCTAGGAGTCTAACAGTGAAAAGAGAATTGTTAAGTTGCTAACCTTCATGACTCTAATTATCCTTGAGAGGGTTGGATAAAATGTAGGGAGGGAATCTGTTTTTCAGAATTCATTCACTATTTATGACTCTTGGCTGAGGAACCTTCAAAGTGTTTCTTACTGGAGCTGTGTGGGAAGGAGTTAAATTACAGAATTTCAAATTCAGACTGAATTTGATTCACCTGGAGACCTTGTTAAGACACTAGTTCCTGGGTCCAGTGCTAGCATTTCTGATTCAGGACTTGGGTTGGGGCAGGAGAAGTTGCACTTCTAACAAATTCACAGATGATGCTGCTGCTGCTGGTCTGAGGGGCACTATTTGAGAATCACTGAATTGGCTGGTAGAAATTAAGACAAGAACCCCAGTTAGAAGACCATCGCATAAAGGGATCGTGTAGGATAGCATTTCAGAAGAGTCAAGACTTTTGGTTAAGACATACCTAGATTTAAAGTTGGCTCCATTTCTTACTAAGACTTTGCTTCTATGCAAGTCCCTTAAACTGAGAAACCTCTTCAAACAAACACAACACTATTAAGGGTGTTACACATGCTAGTTAACTGGGAAAATAGTTATCATTCTTAATATCTGGATGGGATCCTGATACTCTAGTTAAGAACCCTGGGAACGAGAGCTGAAGCACAGGGTTTCAGATCAGGCGTAAAAAAGGCCTTTCACTTCTCTTTCCTAATCACTCTCAGGTTCTTCCATTATTTCCATCTGTTCTGCCACCACTATGGGCCAAATCACTCACCCTGCTCACAGGATTGATGAAACTGCAGCCTATTTGATGTATTATATCCATTTTTGCTTTACTCCAATCCATTTTTTCATGGTGCGGTCAGAGTGGCCTATCTCAAAATGCTTACATGATCACATCAACCTTTTGGAAAGATTTCATTGGCTTCCCATGACACTTGGGTTGTGGCTTCATGTTCTCAGCATGGGCTGTGAAGCCATGTGTCCTTTGTGTCTTACCTGTCTCTCCAGCCTCATCCACTCCACACACCTGGTTTGACTCTGCTCCAAACACCCTGGCCTTCCTTCAGGTCCCTAAATGCAATGTGCAATTTCTGCTACAGGATAATTGTAGTTGTTGCTTATTCTTTTTGGAAGTTCCCTCCTCTCTCTCCACTCTTTGCCTATCTTTACTTAGTTACATTCTACCTATTCTTTATGTCTCTGCTTGACTGTCAGTTTTGTAAGAAAACCTTCTCTGCCAACCACCTCCCTGCCCAGTTCAGTTTTGGGGTTCCAATCTCTTAATTTATGCTCTCTTAGCTCCATATTCCTTCTCTTCATTGCTTTTCTGTCAGTTGTAATTGCATTTATTTGTGTGATTATTGGTCACTTTTTCTCTCTCCAACTATACTTTAAGCTCCATGTGGGAGAGACTGTCAGTCCTGTTCATTACCCAGCACTTACCAGGGTACTTGGCACATAGTAGTTGCTGAACTACTATGTTAGCCGCTGAACGAGTGAATGAATGTATGGACACAAAGCGATGGCCAGAATGCATGGGTCTGTGTATGGGGGGGGCGGGGGAAATGTAGACCCATAATGAATGGAACGGAGGACCACATATCAGTACATTTCTTTTAGGCACCTGATGAGTGAGTTCTGACTTGGGAACACAGTAAAATCAATGTTCTGGTCTAGTGGTTTCTCAATAGAGATGCAATTGGTATTTTATTTGATGCAATTCTTCATTGTGTGGGACTATTTTGTGTGTTGTAGGGATTTTAACATTCCTGGTCTTTGTCCACAAAATCTCAGTAGTGCCCTTCCCCTAGTCATTTCTAATGGCCCTAAACATTTGCATATGCTTGTTAAGAGTAATACTGCTTCTTCTTAATCACATTAGCATCTACTTCTGACTTGCAGAGGAGCAAGAAAAAGAATGAACAGAAAAGCAAGCAAAGGGTCATTTTCCTCCTCCTGCAAATATACTGTCTAGGATTGGCTCAAAGATTACTTGAAAAAAACATACATTAAGTCCTTAGTATCAGTCTAGCATATAGTAAACTCTCAACAAATAGTGGCTATAAGTAATAGGAAGTGATGTTGAGGGCCTGAACTAAGAAAGTGAAGTGAAGATGGAGAAAATGAGAAAGACTCAAGAACAATTTAGGAAGTAAGCTGAATTTGTCTTGGTAGCATTGTTTGGGGTCAGAAGGGGAAAAATCATTTTTTAACTTATGCTTGGACAATGGATACCGTCAGCTGAGATAAGGAATATATGAAGAAGGTTAAGTTTTTAAGAGGTAAGGTAAGAAATTTGGTATTGGACACTCTGAGTTTGAAATGTCTCTGGGTTGAATTTCAAGATGTTCAGTAGCAGTTGGACATTAGGGAGTGGGCAGTTTTGGAATTCATGTTGTAGGAGGTGAAAATTGTGAAAACTAAAAAGTGGTGAAGACCGTCCAGCAAGAGCAGGTAGAGTGGAAGCCTGGGGGAACACCAGCCCATAAGTGTTAAGGAAAGGATAAAGAGAAGGGAGCAGGACCTTCAGGGACTGAGAAACTGAGAAAGAGCAGGAAGACTATAAGTTACATGTGTGTTACTTGAAATTGAAGAGAAGAGTGTGTTTTAACAGTAAGGGAGTCATCATCAGAGTTAGAGTTCAAAGTAGGTTTATCTCACATCCTGAGAGTATAGAGCTCAAAGCAATGATTTACTAACTGTTTTGTATACTGTATTTGTAAGTGTGTGCCTGTGGAATGGACTATTTTATTCTATCCAGCAGCCTTTCTCCCTTTCCTTTCCCACTGGTGGGCATAGGACCTACACTTGGCTATTTTCCAACTTAATTCTCTATCTTTTCAACCATAGCATTTATTTCAGGAATGAACGTATCCACTAAGCTGAGCTAATCAGAGTTCTTTTCTGAAATTTGTATAGAGACCCTGGGATAGAGGGGCCAGGCTTTCTACAGTGGACTCCAATATTAGATGATGTAAACTTGGGTTGGTGAAAGCCCAGCCAGTCCTCTTTACCCTTCATTCCCACCTCTACTCCTACCCCCACATGGAGAAAACCTGCTTATAGGAGGAGAAAATGAGACCAGCAAGAGAGGGAGAAGCAGAGAGAGACAGTGTCAAGACAAGTGATGGAGAAGGAATGAAGACGGTCCATCGAGATTGTGAGAACAGCTGTACTCTTAGCCTTTTGGTTATATGAGTCAATCAATTCCTCCTTTCATTTATACTAGTTTCAGTAGGGTTTTTGTCACTTGCAACTGAAGAATACAGACTCATGGTATACTTTGCTTCCTCAGGAAAGCCTTCTCTGACCTAAACCAGATCTAGGTGCTCAGTTGTGTTTTCCTGTCTTCTGTGGACACTCTCCAAGCAGTGCCCCTCTTTCCACTTTGTTCATAAAGAGGATTTCTCATACTGAGGGTTCTTTTGGTGCTTCCTATCTATGGACTTGCCTCTTCACCTCAACTTGCAGTTGTAATTACATCCTTAATCACACCTCTTGAGAAAGGCCTCTATCCCAACTCCCTCTATCTATTCATCCTCCATTTAGTCTTTCTTCACCTGGACACCACCAGTGGTGCCTGCTATTTCCTCGTGGCTGTCTCCTCTCAGCCCAGGAGAGACTTCCTATGGTCATCTCATGTCTCTTTCTCTATGAACCATGACATTCCTAGTTAAGCCCAATAGTACTTAATGTAATTAGGGCAGATATGTTTCTCTCCATTTTAAATATAAAGTAAGTGAAGCTGTGGAAATTATTTGACTTACTAAATATTATGTGATGTAAAATAGTGTACACAATTTCTTACAGATAAGGGCTCTTTTTCTTTCTTTTTTCTCATTTTTACTCATTTTACCATCTTTCTCTTCCTGTTTCTTTAATTATATTTACTTAGAACCTACAATTAGTTTATTACAATAGAAAGCCCAATGGGTAATATAGGAACTGTATTCTCAATTCTTGCCCTTAAGAATGTTCTGCTGTCATTGATGGAACAAAGCTACCACCACACATAATGACAATGAGCAATATTATATGGTTATTTCTTTGTGGCACAAATAATGATTTTTTTACGTGGAACTGATAATAAGTGGGGGTTGTATCAGTCATGGAAGGCTTCCTGGAGGAGGTTGTGTTGGAGTAAGGCTTTCAAGAAGTGTCCAAGAGGAAAAGGAGACGTTAGAGCACTAATGGGAACAATATCTTGCAGATGGACATGATTGGACCAAGTTAGAAAGTTCTTCATCGAATTGAGGTAATTCCTCTCTATTCCTAACTTGTTGAGAGCTTTTAATGTGAAAGGGAGCTAGATTTTGTCAAATACTTTTTCTATGTCAATTCATAAGATGTTAAGGCTTTTCTTCTTTAGCTTGTTGATATGGTTGATTATATTGATTGTGCAATGCTGAAGCCTTGTATACTTGGAAAAAAACCCACTTAGTTGTAGTGTATAATTCTTTTTATGCGTTGATGGATTCATTTGCTAACACTTTGTTGAGGATTTTTGGGTCTAAGTTCATTAGAGATTCTGGTCTGTGGTTTCCCTTTGTGTACTGCCTTTTTAACCTTTTGGTATCAGGGTAATGCTGACCTCAAGAAATGAATTGGGAAGTGCTTTGTCCTAATATTTTTCTGGAAGACATTGTGTATAAATTTTATTTAAATGTTTGGTAGGATTTTCCAGTGAAACTATATATACTTGGAAATTTATTTCTTTGGAGCTTTTTATTTGTTGATTCAGTTTTTTAATGGCTATAGGGCTATTCAGATTACTTATATCATCCTGGTTAAGTTTTTTCAGGAATTTATTCATTTCTTTCAAGTTGTCAAATTAATGAGTATAAACTTGTGTGTCGTATTCCCTTATTTTCCTTATTGCTGTAGGATCTGTAGTTATATCCCCTGTTTTATTTCTAATATTGGTCATTCAAGTCTTCTCTTTTTTTTTTTTTTGTCAGTCTTGCTGGTGGTTTATCAATTTTATTATTTTTTTCAAACAAATCAGCTTCTTGTTTCATTGACTTTCTCCATTGTTTTCCAAGTTTCAATTTTATTGATTTCTGCTCTTACCTTCAAATAAAAAGTTGTCTTACTTCAAATAAGAAGATATTTTTCAAAAAAGAAAGAAATTCTTCTGCTTGATCTGGCTTTATTTTATTCTTCTTTCCATAGTTTTCTTTCACATAAAGACTTATATTATTTATTTGAGACCACATTGATTGACTTTTTCATATTGGACCAACTTTGCATTCCTATGCTAAATCTCACTTACTTACATTATATTATCCTTATTTCTAATTGCTGCATTCCATTTGCTAATCATCTGTTAAGGATTTTTATATGTATGCTCATAAGTGTATTGAGCTCTACTTTTCATATACTGTCTTTGTCTGATATAGGTGTCAGTATGACGCTGGCCACACAAAACGAATTGGGATGACTTTCCTCTTATTATATTTTCTCTGGAAGGATTTTTATAATTTTAAATGAATTTCTTCTTAAATACTAGATAGATATCACCGGTGAACTTGTGTATGCCTGGATTTTTCTTTGTGAAAATGTTGAATAAGAATTCAATGTCTTGCATAGATATAGGACTATTCATTACGTGTAATTCTTCTTGATTGTGTTTTGATAGTTTGTGGCTTTCAAGGAATTTATCCATTTCTTCTATGCTATCAAATTTATTGGCATTGTATTTAGCATTTTCTTGTTATCCTTGTATAGCTTGTAGGATGTGTATGATGTCCCCAACTCTATTTATTACATTTTGGTAATTTGTTCATTTCTGTTTTACTTTATCCATCTGGTTATCAATTTATCGATTTATTTCTCTTCTCAAGAACCTTGTCTCCTTTACTTTGTCTAATTAATTTTCTGCTTCCTATTTTGTTGATTTCTTCTCTAATCTTTGTTATTTCCTTCCTTTAGCTTGCTTTATGTTTAATTTGTTCTTCCTTTCCTGGTTCCTTATGGCTGAAGACTAAATAACTGATTTGAGACATTTCTTCTTTTCTAATATAAGTATCTCTTACTATAAATTTCCTTCCAAGCACTGCTTTAGCTGTAACCCAGAAATTTAATGTTGTATTTTCATTTTCATTTAATATAAAATATTATGTAATGCCCAATGTGATTTCCCCTTTGATCCTTAGATTGTTTAGTAGTATGCTGTTTAGTTTATAAATATTTAAGAGTTTTGTAAATATTATTTTGTTATTGATTTCTAGCTTACTTCTATTTTTGCGCAGGAACATGCTTTGTATGATATCAATCCTTCTAAATTAAAGTTTGCTTTGTGGCTAAAAATATGGTCTATCATGGTGAATTTTCCATGCATTTTTCTTTTTTTTGAGGAAGATTAGCCCTGAGCTAACTGCCGCCAGTCCTCCTCTTTTTTTGCTGAGGAAGCCTGGCCTTGAGCTAACATCCGTGCCCATCTTCCTCTACTTTATATGTGGGATGCCTACCACAGCATGGCTTTGCAAAGTGCTGCCATGTCCGCACCTGGGATCCAAACCAGTGAACCCTGGGCCGCCGAGAAGCAGAATGTGTGAACTTAACCACTGCACCCCTGGGCCGGCCCCCCATGCATATTTTAAAAGAACATATATTCTGTTGTTGTTGGGGCAAGTCTTCTATAAATATCTCAATTAGGCCATGTTGATCAATAATGTTGTTCAGATATTAAATATCCTTGATAAGTTTTAGTATACTTGTTTTATCAGTTGCTTAGAGGGGATTACTGATGTCTCTAAGGATTGTGAATTCTTCTGCTTTTCCTTTTAGATTGATTGGTTTCTGCTTCAAGAATTTTGAAACTCTGCTTAAGGGGAACATAAATTTGCAATTGCTGTGTCTTCTTGAATAATTTACCCCTTTTTCATTATGCAACATCTCTGTTTAGCCCTTCTATTATTCCTTGTCCTGAATTCTACTTTGTCTGGTAGTAATATAGTCACTCCGGATATGTTTTTTGTTATAATTTGCTTGGCATGTCCTTTTCCATCTTTTTATTTTAATCTATCTTTAACTTTATATTTGATATGTTGGATTACATTTAATTGACTTTTGAGTGTTAAACCAGTTTTGCAAACCTGAAATAAATGTCTCCTGATCGTGTAGTGTAATTCTTTCTATACACTGATAGATTAATTTGCCAACACTGTGTTGAGGACATTGGTGTCTATGTTCATAAGAAAGAATGTTTTGTAGTTTCATTTTTTGTACTATCTTTTTTGGGCTTTGGTATCAGGACAATTAGCCTAACAAAATAAATTGGGAAATATTCTGTCCTCCTGTATTTTCTGGAAAAGATTGTGTAAAATTATTGTTAATTCCTCTTGCTGGTTCTGCCCACCTGACCTGGAGTCTCCTGAAGGGAGAAAGAGTCTCAGGCACATCAAGAGACAGAGACTTTCTGGACAGGCTGCTTGTCATGGCTGGGTCCCCTTTACTAATTCCACCTGCCTACCTTTGTATCTCTTGGAGGAGGATGGATGTCTCAGGCTTGAGGGGAAGGAGAGGCATTTCCTCTGGCCACATAGTGTTGATGAGGCTCCCAATCGATCCCCTTTGCTTGTGGCAGAGGGCTCTTCTGATGTTGTCAGGTGGACTTCCCTTGGATCCTTGGGAGTAATGAGCATACCTGGGCTCCCTTCTGTTGTGAGGCTGAGAGTCAGGAGACACAGGGTGCCTTTGTCCGTTGGGTGAGGGAAGCTAAGGCACCCTGCTGCTGTGCTGTTCCTAAGTCCTGAGTCTCAAACCAGTTTGCCTTCATTTTCCATGTCTTCCTCTTCTCCTTTGGTTGTTTCATGTGTTATTTCCATAGATCACAGCTGTACTTAGTGGGAATGAGCAGAGAGGAATGAGTCTATATCATCTTGTCCTGTCACACTTTTATGCACATTTTTGTTTACTCACATGTCTTCCCCACTTCACTTTGAGCTTCTTAAGGAAGGTGTGGGGATTTCTTTATCTGTACATCTCCAGTGTCTTGGATTGTACCTGGCATGGAGTAGGAACTCAATAAACGTTGAATTAATAAACTGACAATTTTATGTTTTTATAGATAGGAGGGAAAAAAGAATATTTTGCTTCTTAGGCCAAGTTAGGGACATTCTTTTGGACATATGAAAACCTGTTTGGAATAAATGAAAGGGGACCATTGATAACATATCTTTTCATGACTGAATTCAAATAGTCAGTAATCATGACACTCCAACCTACACCAAAGCTAAGAGTTATAAGTAAAAGAAGTTGACATAGTTTGCCAGACAATATACCCATGTCTTGTTCATGCGGCCTTGGCAGACTCAGGCTTCATAAATCACCCCATCTCTATTTACCTATCTATCATCTCTACACTCATGCAATAAAGAAACTACCAGAGATGGGAAAATTTAAATCTGGAGGAAGGCAGAGAAAAGAAATAGCTTCCAGAGAGAAGAAATGCAGTATTGTACATTTAGTCGTATAATAACATCAGCAAGAATGCGTAATAAAACCAAATTCCAGAGGTGATGGCATGTGCCTAATAGAAATTAGTAAAAGATGGAGACCTACTAAAAATGAGAGTGCTGTGCTTTATTTCCAGTGTGTTTATTTCATGTCTCTTTCTTTGTATATCCCTGAGTTGCTCAAAATGGAAAGGTAAGTGCTAATGTTGATTTTAACATTATATGGATCAGTGCTCTGTGACTGGAGGAGAGAAAACACCAATAGAAGCTACTTCAGTGTTCTCCCGGGACTAGGCATATGGTGCAGTTCTAACCACGAGTGAAGCAAAAAGGAAATCAAATGTGGTCAAGGACCGACATTTCTCAGATGTGATTTGCAGGGTACCACCTGTCTCACCCCATCTCCCAACTCCACTCCAAAACATGTGTCTTAACAGTCTGTGACTGATTTGAAACTCCATTGGTAAGGCATTCATTTTGGGTTAAATTACTGTTCTCGTAAGTAGAATTCTTCAAAATAACGCTAGAAGCAAATGACCTTAAATAAATCATCAATTAGGTGTTAATTTTTTATGCCCTGGGAATGCCTCTTAAACTATACTGTGCTCTTTTGCCTCTTCAGTGCCCTTGGCTATGAAGGGCTTCTCTGGGCTCTGCATCGAGGGCAGGGCATCGACGGAATGAGCATATTTTTTATAGGGGGGTGGAAGGGGATAAGTTAGGAATGTGAGACTGTGCCAGAGGAAGGCAGACCTGAGTAACAGGCTCCAGAAGGCCTGGACTGCAAGTTCTGTGAAGCCAGGAGAGAGATGCAATGAAGATAATGGGAGCTCCCAGGACTGAGGGAGATGAATGCCACAGTGGGGTGAGAAGTAGATGGGGGGGCAAGACCAGGGAAGTAGGAACAATTATTTAGGAGCTGGCTCCAAAATATTAAGTTTATGGATAGTCAACAATGAAAATGAGCATATTTGCTGGTTCGTCACGTTAGCCACTCTTTCTACCATTTGTCCAAGGCTGCGTGACTCCTGACAAAAGTCATTATTGGTTCCAATGCGGCTTAAGGATTGCCTCCCATCTTCTGTTGAAAATGTTTTCTTCTCAGTCCTATCCTTCTTCCATTTAATATTTTTGAGCACTTTCTATGTTCAGGCTCTGTCCTAGGAATATGGAATGAATGACAGACACAAATCCCTGCCCTCATTATGCTAACATTCCAAAGTGGGGGATAAGAAGAGTAAACAAAAAAGTCAAGTTTGTAATGCGTTAGTATGTTTTGTATGGAGAACCTCCTGTCTGCTCTCACTTTGGTTCTGTGATGCATGGGACTGAACTGCCCACTTTCTGGTTTATGAGGATTCTTGGATTGCTCCTTCCCCATCAGACAGCCCCCAGAAAAATGACACCCACCACCCATCACTCCCCAGCCCTTACCTGACCCGATCATCTAGTTCAGCACACCTGCTGAGATCCTATTTACCTGGGAAAGGGAATTTGATATGGGGTGCTTTTGCTACTCTGCATATGTTGGGGACCAAGGGGTGAGCCCAAACACAGTAATAACAGAAGATGGTCCCTGTGCAGGCATTGTACAGGGCCTTTGCTGGTGGGGGGAGGGTTTCCACTGTCTCTTTAACTTTTAATGAGAAAAAAATGTAGTACACTTACAAGGGGCGATAGGTTGGGCTGGATTCCCATCTCATGGGTCTCAAAGTCTGCTAACTTGCCCAGAGCTCCATACTCACCCAGCTTCATTTCCCATTCTTCAGCCCAAGAGCCTCAGTGCTTCACCTTCCTTCCCCAGCTGCATGTTCCCCCAAACACCTTGCTTGCTTCTGATTCTCCTCTCTATGCGAATTTCTCAGCTTACAGTGCCGTCTCTGCCTATTTGTGGCTTACCCAGTTTTCCACAATATTAATTTGAGTGCCAGGCACTTTCTAGGTGGTTAGCATGACTCTGAGCAAGAGACACCTATTTTCTGTCCTTGTGGAGCTTATCGTCTAGATGAGATCTTCTCAAACTTTAGCATGAATGAGAACCCTTGAGGATACATTAAAATGCAGACTATTAGGCCTGTGTAGTTCTGTGGTTGGGCCTGAATTCGACTTCTGGTAAGCAATCAGGTGATGTTGATGCTGTTGGTCTGCTCTGTGGGTCACTCTGAGGGCCATAAGGATCACTGATCAGGTATATTAGAACTCTGTACTGCAAGAGATAAAGATCCATTAATTAACATAAGCAAAAAAGGAAACTACTAGTTCTAGGACTTGCAAGGATCAAGGAAAAACTGCCTGAGGCAGAACCTCAGGGTTTGGAATCAATTACTCACAGTCTTCTGGAAGCTTCTCTTTGCTTCTCCCACTTCTGCTTGGTTCTGTTCAGCTCTGTTCTGCAGAGAAAACTTTTCCATTACCAGGTGAATACGGCCTCTGGTAACTCTGGATTTACATCTCATTTAAAGGTTCCAGTAGAGATATCCATACATCGGCCCCGGGAAAGGCTCTAACCTATACCACTGATGCCCACGCCCAAGATTTAAAGTCATTGTTCCCAGGGGCATGGGCCTTGCCAAGCATCAGAGTGGAGGGGTCCAGTCTCAGGAGAAGAGGAAGGGAAAATGCTGTGAGACAGGTTTAAAGCAATAGTTCCCATGGTGGCTTGGAATAGTTACATATGGTTGATGAGTGCTCTAATGGGGCAAATGAAGGGTGCTTAATGAGTACTTAGGAGGATCACTGACCAGACAGAGAAGCTTCCTGAAGAAAGCAACATTTAAAACTGAGCCGGGAGGCCTGCCCTGGGCTGAGTGGTTAAGTTGCAGCTTCAGTTCAGGCTGCCCAGGGTTCGCTGGGTCAGATCCTGGGTGCCGACCTAGCACTGCTCATCAGGCCATGCTGAGGCGGTGTCCCACATAGAAGAACTAGAATGACCTACAACTAGGATACACAACCATGCACTGGGGCTATGGGGAGAAAAAAAAAAAGAGGAAGATTGGCAACAGGGCCAATCTTCCTCACCAAAATGCATACTTTAAAAAAAACCAAAACTGAGCCCATACAGGTGAGCATGTGTTAGATACACGAGGAAAGGTAAAGACAAAGGAATGGAATGCCTGGAGTCCACCTGCCAGAGGAGAGAGGAAGTGGGGGGGAGTGAGACAGAGGGTGGGCTTCAGACACAGATACACAGAGAGAGACAGAGACAGAAAGAGACAGAGTGAGTGAAAGATGAGGGAGAGCCAAGTGAGAGAGCAGGAAGGAGCCTGTGTGCCTCAGGCTGGAATTCACTAGGTTCATCTGGCTGACCACTTCTGTGTTGGAGGAGGCATTTTGGTTGCAGCTGAACTGAAACTAGTAGGAATCACCTGGGTTTATGGAAGAAACAGAACCACTGAACATACAGAAATGATGACTAGAGCAGAGGTGGATATTCTGGCTGTGGCGGAGAGCTTGCTGGTTTTTCATTATGCTTATCCTTTTGATTGCAATTTTTATCTAGTCACTAGTGAAATTTCAAAGACCTAATTATGCCAAAATCCCACACCCTGACTGAGGAGTGGCTCCAGGCTGGTGTATGATTATTTTCTGCAATATTTGCATTCCAAGTATGGCTATCATAAAATAATTCAGGCTAAAGGAGACATATTTCAATGCATTGTGAGTTGCTGCAGACCAGCTTCTAAGTGGCGTCCAAATCTGAGTCAACATCCAGGGAGAGTTGGAAAGTCATGGTAGAACCTGAAAAAGAGACTGACTGTGAAATGCCTGCTGGTAATGTCAGTAGAAAGACAGAAGGAGATCTCCCCGTACGCCACATGCAAAGTTGTACACCAGGTGGATGAAAGACCCAGTTTTGAAAGGTATGTATACTTCTATATATATAGTCCTGTGTCTCTTAATGGCCGGGATGTGCTCTGAGATATGCGTCATTAGGTGATTTTCTAGTTATGTGAGCATATAAAGTACACTTACACAAACCTAGATGGTATAGCCTCTACATACCTAGGCTGTGTGGTACTAATCTTATTGGACCATCACTATATATGTGATTCATTGTTGACCAAAATGGTATGTGGCGCATGACTGTATATGTATACATATAAATATATATATATACACACACACGTATACATATTTTCTTCTTTAATAGAAAAAATATATGAGATCATCATTTTAAATGAAAGACAGGGAAGAACGTTTTAGAGAAAACTTGAAAAGCGCAAAGTATAAGTAAAAATATTATGAATTTGAATACATTAAAATTAAAAACTTTGGTTAAGATATGCACTAACTTGAACAGACACACATTCACAATTATACACATATACATTGTGGACTTCAGATGTAAAGGTTCCAGTAAATAATATTTCTCAGCTCAGTATGAGTTATCACATTGGTCAATTGAAGGCCCCTTTTTTAATTCACTTATTTATTTGCTTGTTTTCCATCTTGAGTCCTCATTCTGCCCTCCTATTGCTCTCTTCCCCATTTTCATAAACAACCATTCTGAAGTGTTAGTAGGTACATTTTTGCTTATAACTATCCACGATTTTATACAATTTTATATGTTTTTAAAATTTTGTTTAAACGCTATTATATTTTACATTTTAGATTCTTTTTTTTTCTTACTTTTTTACCTTTTAGCGTTGTGGCTTCAAGTTCCATCTATGTTTCTTTGTGTTTAATTAATGTGTTTCTTCCCATTATGTTCCATTGTGGCCTGCCACCATTTTGTTCATTCCACTAAACTCAGATTCAGGAAGCCCAATGAATAATAAACAAACAAAGAGGGTTTAAAACATTCATGCCTAGACACATAGCGGTGAAACTGCAGAACACCAAAGAAACTGAAAATTTAAAAGCAGCCCTAGAGAAAAGATAAATCAACCACCAAAGAACATCATTTAGAGTGATCTCACTTATTGAAAGCACTGTTAGAGCTAGAGAACAGTGAAATATTATCTCTAATGTGCTGAAATTAAATAGATCTTTTCCCAGAATTCTATGTTCAGCATAGTTTTCAAGAATGAAAGAAAATAATTTTGGTGTAAAAAGCTTTACTATCATGAGATTTTTATAAGGAACTTTTAAAGGACATATATTGGGCAGAAATAAAAGAACCCTGGGTAGATGTTTTGCAGTGGAATTTGAAAGGAATTATGCACATTCCCTGACTACAATGCAATTAAATTATAAATAAATAATTAAAAGAAAACTAGAAAAACAAAAAGCCATATGTTTGCAAATTTAAAGATAAACTTCTAACAAACTCATAGATCAAAAGGGAAATTAGAACGTATTCCGAACTAAATGAAAGTGAAAATACTATAATCAAAACTTGTGAAAAAAATGAAGCTCTGCTTGAGGGAATTAATAGCTTTCATCATAAAATGAGAAATGTTAAAAACTAAGAACTAAGACAAACAGACTCTAACAAAATAGAAAGAAGCAAATATTAAAGATGAGAATGAAATTAACATTGGAAAATATTACAAGGAGACGATTCACAAAGCCAAAGACTGGCCTTTTGAAAAGACTAATGAAATGTATAAATCCATGGCAAGATTGAACAAGACAGAAAAGATTGAAGGCACAAATAGCCAATATCAAGGATTAAAAATAGGGACATTGCTACAGATCAGATATTACAGTGTCAGAGGATATTGCAATAAATCTGAAAAGTTTAAGCAATAAACTCCTATAAATGCAACTTATCAGAAGTCACGCTAAAATAATAGAAAATTTGTTTTCAAAGCTATTTAAAAATTGAATCCATAAGTTAAAACCTCCCCACAAAGAAATTGTAGGACTAGAATTCTAGAATTTACTGGTAAATTCTAAGAAACATTTAAGAAAGAATGATGTCAATCTTACATAAATTCTTCCAAGAATGGGAAAAGAGAAAACATTTCTAACTCATTAATGAAGTGTGCATTATGTTGACCCCAAAACCAGGAAGAAAATGAAAATTACAGCCAATCCACTTAAGAGTACACACGCAAGAAAAAAATCACATAGAATATTAGCAGATAGCCAAGCCAAGCTGAATTTATCCAGAAAAGCTTGAATTATTCTTGGAAAAATTATTGTTACAATTTATCACATTAAGTGATTAAAAGAGAAAATTGTATGTCCATTTCAACAAATACAGAAAAGGTGCTTCATAAAGAGTTATAGTTAGCTATTTATGATTTTCAAAAAATAATAAAATAACAAAATAGGAATTTAAAAAACACAAAACTTCCTTAACTAGCTACTGATCAAAAGTACCTAAACAAACAAAAACTTACAAGTAGTATAATTAATAGTGAAGTGTTTGAAGTATTTTCCTAATGATCAAGGTCAAGATAAAGATACAGATTATCATTGTTATTTTATTTTTTAATGTAGTTTCCAGATAGTATAGTAAGTCAAAGAAAGTCATTAAAGTTATAAAAATTGGAAAGGACATGTGATGGTTACTTTTATGGGTCAACTTCACTGGGCCACAGAGCGCCCACATGTGCTCAAGCGTTATTCGGGATGCGGTGGTGAGTGGGTGTGGGAATGAGAATAGCGTTTGAGTCAGTACACTGAGTAAAGCACATGGCTCTCCCTGACGTGGACTGGCCTCATCGAATTGGTTGAAGGCCTGAATCAAACAAAAAGGTGAGTAACAGGGATTTCTGCCTGATCGCTTGAGATGGGACCTCACTGTTCTCTGGCCCTGGGGCTGGAGCGTATTCCATCACTTCTTGTCCTCAGGCCTCAGACTCAGACTGGAGGTCCACATCGAATCTCCTGGATCGCCAGCTTGCAGACTACAGATCTTGGGACTTCTCAGCCTCCATAATCATGTGAGCCAATTCCTTTATAGTTTATATATATATACATACATATATATTTTTTTAACTTAAAAATATATATCTTATTGGTTCTGTTTCTCTGGAGAACCTTGATTAATACACAAGAAAAAATTTTTATTATTTGTAAATGATAACATTTTCTATGTAGAAAAACCTAAAGAATCTACTAATAAATGATTATAATTTATAAGGGAATTTATCAAGTTTACTGAATTTACAATCAATATGGAGAAGTCACTTACATTTCTATATACCAGCAAAAAAGCTGTTAGAAAATGCAATAAAAAAACAAAGGCGCTGTTATGGGTTGATTTATGTCCCCGCGAAAGATATGTTGAAGTGCTAGCCCCTGGTACGCGTGAATGTGAACTTATTTGGAAATATGCTTTCACATACGTAATCAAGTAGGATGAAGTCAGTAGGATGGACTCTAATACAGCATGACTGTGTCCTTACAAGAAAAGAACCACAGGGACAGACCCACAAGAGAACACCGTGTGATGACAGACACAGAGACTGGAGTGATGCAGCTACAAGCCAAAGAATGCCCAGGATCTACAGCCGCCCCCAGGACCCCTGAGAGGCAGGAAAGGATTCTACTCAGGGTCTCGGAGGAAGAGGGCCCTGCTGACAGCTTGAATTTGGACTTCTAGCTTCCAAGACTGCTGAGTGAATAAATTTCTGTTGTTTAAGCCACTTATTTGTGGTACTTTGTTATGGCAGTCTTGGGAAACTAAATACAGATCCCATTTACAGTAATCATTGAAAAAAGTTACTCAAGAAAATCTAGGAAATGTTATGCACAATCTCTGTACAGAAAATATAATACTAAATTGAAAGACATTAAAGGAAGCACATAAAAATGGAAAGCCACACTATCATAAAAATATCACTTCTACATTGACTCAGATTTAGTGGAATTCCGGTCAATGTATTTTTCCTCGTAACTTGATAAGCTGATACTAAAATTTATTAGAATAAGCAAAACAGGAACTGGGAACAGGTTTATAGCAGCTGTTAAATAATAAAATAAATAAACACAAACCTTGAAAGCGTGTATTAACGGTAGAAAGAGTACATGAGCTGCGGTTTACTCAAACAGTGGACCGCTATAAAACAGTAATCGTGAGTGGGCCACAGTCACATGTACAATGTGAGTGAATGTCAAATAAAATGATGTTGAAACAAAGGAGAAAGTTAAAGAAGACTAATAATATTGATCTCATTTGTAAAACATTAGAAAACAAAATTTAAAGCAATATATTGTTAATAGATTCACCTACAAGTGATAAAATATGAAAAGAAAGGGAATTATCATCACAAAAATCAGCTTGGGAATTGAATCTGAGAGTGAGGGAAGAAGCCTCAGGGGAGGTCTGGCCTCTGGGGGTGGGGAGTGGATGCTTTGAGATGCTGGAAATATTCCATTTCTTGAGTTGGTGGAGGGTAAGTAGATGTGCAGGTCTATTCTCTAAAATTTCTGCATGTGCTCTGTATGGTTTTTTATGTATGTGATGCACTTTGTGACTGGCTAGGGGTCACTTTCATGAAGAAACATGTTCAACTCACATAAATTATTGGTATTCTCTCTGATCCAGCTGGAAATAAACCTTAGTAAGAAATTTGTTTGAACCTGGTTCTCTGAAGCTAATACTTATTGCCTATAGAACTCCAGGTAAAGAATTAACTTTCGAAGCCTGCTTCTTGATCAATATCTCCCCAACCCTACTGGCCCTTGCTGCCTATTTGTCATTTACTTTAATGCCTGGTCCCACTGTAATGATCGCTGACTGCAGGAGGCTGCCTCACCCACAACTTCATTATCACCCAGTTCACACGGGGAGCGTTCAGTCCGGCAATGAACTGAAAGCCAGCCAAAGCAAATTTACGACGTTGCATATTGTATCGATTTTGATGGGAACAAAAGCAGAGAAGGTCAATAGGATGGCATCCAGAGTCATTACTGGGCAGAAGTGAAAACTAAATCAAAATGAGCGATTAATTTTTTTTTTAGCTATTTTATGCTATGTTCTGCAGCCTCATAAATGATCCCATATCGTGGTGTCAGAACTTTGCAATAAAATGACAATGGGACTGTGATGGAAAATTCAGATCTGAGGACAAGAACAAAAGAATAAATTCTTAAAAAATGTTTCTCTATGAGAATGATTCAAAGAGTTATATTTTAACAAATAGTGACCTTGTTTGCAAGATGTTTTTTTTCTGGTCCAAACCTGGCTTTCCTTGTCTCAATGTCCTGACTCCTCCGCCTTGTTCTCAGTGTGCTCATCACTGAAGGGGGAGACAGGGAGGGAGAAAGAGGGGCAGGAGAGAGAGGGAGGGAGGGAGAAGGGGAGGAGGAGAGAGAGAGAGAAAGAGGGAAAAAGAAAGAAAAAAGAAACAAAGAAAGAGAGAGAAAGAGAAAAGGAGAAATAAAGATAAAGAAATGAGATCTCGACTTGGGAACCCTTAGTATTGACAAAATAGAGGCAAAGAGAACACTATAATCTTGAATTCTGGTGTTTTGTGCTTTGTTTTTTCCAGAGAAAAGTAGATGACTATTAGAAGAAATGCTTCCTAAATATGTAGCAAACATTAGACAACGGTGAGCAATAAAAAAGTGATACTAGCTTTAATTCTAATAACATTATATTAATAGTTGTACGAAGACTAATTGATCACCATTCATCCAGCACATAATCGTTGACAGACATTGTGCCTCTTGCTATGCATGTTTTAATGAATCCTTCTAACAACCCTGAGATGTAGGTGTTTAACCCCATTCCAAAATAAGGAAATTGGGGCTCAGGAATGTAAGACAGCTTAGCCTGTGCAGCCCCACAAGTTCAAGGGCCAGAGAATGCAGGAGAGGACAGGCGGGGCCCATCCTGGGCTTGCGTCTTAGAGTTTTGCTCATCTGGAAATAGCCCAAAGCTTCCATTTGTTTTTGTAAGGACGGTGTGATGGGGACTTCAGGTGCAATGGGGGAGCTGGGGTGAGGGCAGGTGAGCCACGCTGCAGTCGGCCTCCCCCCATGGCCCTGTCCCTTCTGGAAGCCAAAGCAGACTCTCAGGAAGGGCGGAGCCTGAGCCCCGTTTTTCCCACTAGCAGGGCACAGACAGAAGCCACGACCTCTAAGGAGAAAAAAAGTGTATTTGGGGAAAATTGGGGTAGGAAGACACCATTAGCACAGAGGGTGGGATAAGGAGAAAAACCAGGTTTTCGGTTCCTCCACTTCCCTGTTTGGGGAGATAAGCATTGCTACGAGGAAAGGTGTGGCAGGCACAGTCTACTCATCCCAGGAGACACATATCTGAGGACAGCATGACGGGTAATGGATTGGCTGAGGCAGATGCCACCCTCAGCCCAGGCTGGCAGGGTTTGGCTGGGGACCGCGGCTGCCTGGATGGCAAGGTCCAGTTGCCATGCCTGTTCTGATCCATTCCCTCGTAGTTGGACAGTTGTGGTCCCTGGAGGTAGGTTGGGGACTGTCCTGTGTCATTGTGCTTCTCTGGTCTGGGGAGGAGGGAGCGTCGTGGTAACAGGTATGTCCAGCTTCCCAGGCCTGAAGTGGTTTTGATGATGCTTCGACTGGGAGGCCAGAAGTTCTCGGCAAGCCTCAGTTTCTCTCCCAGGACGCAGACGAAGGATGTCACTGTCGATGGCGCCTGAACAGCCCTGCCATCCGACGACGAGCTGTGTGTGACCCGTGCCTGGCTCTGGGCGGTGGCTGACGCAGGCTTGCCTTTGCAAGGGGATCCTCTGGTGCTTCCTCCTTGTTGGGCCTCAGGCAGGGCAGGAGGCGTCTCAACATTTTTCTGAAAGGGCTGTCGTGAGAAACCTCTTCCTTTTCAGGCAGGGGCTGGAGGGCTTTGGTCCCGAGGGTGTCTCCTATTCCCCCGACCTGGCTTCAAGACTGGGACCCTGACTCCCCCTCCAGTGTTGCCACCCCACGGCAGGGCTCTGGTGAGGCCCCACCCCTCGTCTCCTCCCGAGGCTCATTCCTGGCCACTGGGGACCCTGAACTCATCTCTCGACGGCCTTGCTCGGCCCCCACGAAGGTCCCACTCTGCCCTTTTCTCTCTGAGAGGCCAAATGGGAAGGTTGGAGAAGGCGGCCGGCCCTCCTGTCCCAAGAGAGAGGCTTCTGAGGGCCCACTGCCTTCGCCAGGTAGGGTCCCTCCCAGGGCCTTCTGATCTTCCTCACACACTGGTGAGGGAGCGGGGAGGGGACGGGCCAGGCTGGGAACTGAGGCTTTTGTTGTCAAAGTTAAGACTTTGTCACCTGGAGGAGGCTCAAGAGGTTTTCCCAGGAAGTGTGCAAACTCAGCTTTCGAGGGGGCCCCACAATCACAGGTGGCTGCGGGGGGAAGAGGGGACCGCGGAAGGGCCGAGGCTTGAGCCTCACATGCTTTCAGATCTGCAGGCCCCAAGGACAGGAGGGGTAGACCCCAGCGGAAATTCAGCCCAGACATGATAATGTGTGCTTTGAGATTCTGAGGAGTGCCTGGATCATCTTGTTCTTTTTCCCAGAACTCCGTTTGTATGCTTTCCGTGATTTCTGTCTTGAGCAGCTTCTGGACATCAGGGTTGGCAACTGAGGGGCTGTCAGTCTCTCCCTCCCTATTTGTGGGGCCTCCCCAGAGTGAGGCCACTGGTCGGTGGCAGGACTGGTGCCCTTGCTGGGACTCGAAGTGTGATGACACGGGGAAGAACCAGACCTTGATCACGTTCCACCGGGAGAGGAACTCAATGCGACAGCTCATGCGGCCGTGGCCTGAGTTGGGAAATGGCCAACAGGAGTGAGCTGGAGCTGAGCTCGTGGCAACAGGGCCGAGTGGAGTTCTGGTCAAGGCCGATGGAGGTTCTGCTGGCAGAGTGGAGGCCAAAGGTAGAGTGCGCTGGGTCAGAAGAGCCAGGGAAAGTGCCCGAGTCGTGGTGAGAGGAGCACCTTCCACAGGCTTCCCGCATGGATGGCGGACTCTAGCAGACGCTGTCTTGCACACCTCCCCAGGGGAGTCTTGAGATATCCCTTACAAGACAGCCTCCCCGGGGAGCTGCGGGAAACAAGATGCACAAGCTGTAGCCAGGAGCAGAGGGCCCTGGGACAGCAGGGCAGGCCAGGTGGGGGTGGCCCCTTGAGACCCATGGCCCTCCCTGGCCCTCCCTTCACTTCACCGAATTCTCCTGCTGTCCCTCACCCCAGGCCTCTTGCCACCCCCTGCCCCATGGCTCCCCTCCCAGCTCAGCCCCAAGCTGCCTGTAGCCCTGGGGCACATCAGAGACTCTGCGAGGAAGAAGCCCAGGAGAGAAGGGCAAGATTCCTTACCTTTGCGAAAGGGACATCAGGCCCCCCACTTCTGCCAGGTCCTTCCGGCCAGCTCTGCAAGCTAGAAATTAGGGCACTGGGTCACAGCGCTGAAGGCGGGGGCCTAGGCATCTTACAGGAGGCTGCGTGCAATGTACCTTTAGGGGAGACCGTTTGAGGTCAGACTCTGGAGCCCAGGCACCAGTGCCCAAGGCCACGGGATCCCTGACGGGGATGGCAAGGCTGCTGCTGGGTTGAGGTTTGCCATTGACCAAGTTCTTCAACCTCCGCTGCAGCCCACATGCCCCTGCTGGGCAACACCCTGTTCCAGGCGCCTGCTGGCCTGGGCCTTAGTTCCCAGCACAGAATCTGGCAAGTCCTCAGGTTTTCATCTCCTTCCCGGGAGCCTCCCTGAGGGCTCTGTTTCCTGGGGGACAGGCTCTGTCCCCGGCATCCTCGAGCCCACGGAGCTGGGTGCTCAGGGACAGGAGGTGGAGGCCAGCTCTGGGGCACAGGGCTGAATGGCAGGAGCTTACCTTTCAAAGCTCCCCTTTTCATCCTGCTCCTGCTGCTCCTCCCTCTTGGCTCCACTTGATGCTGAAATGAGAGAAAAAACAAGAACCTGTGGGGGCTGAGACCCAAGGCTTCCTCTCCTCTCTCTGGACCAGCTGCAGACGCACAGCGTCTGTGAGCAAGATGACTGTCTCCACTGAACTCCTGGGGCCCTGGGGTGTTTCTTCCCTTTTACTTACTTTTGAAGTGGATAATTGAACACAAAATGGACATTTGCTGTCTGCCTTCTTTGAGGATCATAAGAAGGTCCCCGTGTGGGACCAGCATGCATCTTCTGTCACTGTTCCTCTGCTCAAGAAACGCGCCCATTCTCAGATGTACAGAATCTTGTGAGCTTCCTCAGGGAGGACTTTGCTTCCTGAGGCTACAGCCCCACTCCAGGTCCTGCCCAGAGGCTCTCGGGGGCTCAGCTGTGCCCTCAGATCAACCACGACAGGGAAAAGGCCCGCCTGAGACACCTGCCCCGGGAAGGTGGCTGGGGAACCAGTGCTCAGGGCCTGTCTTCCCACAGATCCCACTCAGCATGCCGTCCATGGCCACTGGTCACTGGCCTGGGGACTTTCCCTGGAGCCCTCTGCCACAGCGGGACTCCTGCTCGGAGATCTTCGGATCGAAATCCTCATGCCCACTCTCACCCCTGCCCGCCCAACCTGGCTTGTCTCTAGAAGGATGATGTTCTATTCTTTCCCATCCCTGGAGTCCCTCTAGTTGATTCAGAGAAGTGGAAATCACAGTAAAAAAGAAGAGAGACTCATCTTCTGGTGGGTCTCGGTCCAGGATTTCTTACCTTCCTGACGTTTCTCCTTTTGTAAGTTAGTTGTGAGGGCAAATTCCTTTTGGGTGGCGGGAAGAACAGGAGGAAGAGCCCCAGTCCATACAGGATGCGGAGGATGGTCCCAATCACCCAGGAAGTGGGACTGGAGCTCAAGCAGGTAGCAACAATGCTTTTTAGATACAAGATAGGAGTTTCCATATCTCAAATATAGTTCTACTCTCAGGCAACTGAGCACTGGGAGTGACTTGGAGATTAGAACCCCATGCCCTCATCATGGAACTGTGGCCGTGTCACAGGGGTTCCTGAGGGGGGGGGCGGGAGAGGAGGGCAGCTGATTGGACCACAGCCCCTCTGCCACCAACTGGCCTACAACTGCCTCCCTCCACCCTCCTGGGCCTTCTAGGCCTTAGCTAGTTTTCTATCTCTTCCACCTGGAAGCCAGATGTCACCCGGTTCCTTGCGTCTCCTGGATTCTTGGTTTGAACCCACCTATCTCATGGCCTTTGCAAGTCTGAAGTTCTCCCAGGAAATTTGATCTAGTTCCCAGGGATGCAACCCTCGTTCTGCTCTGTCCTCAACTCTGATTGTTGTTTTCCCCTCACTTATTGACTTTGTGTGCGTGCAAGGACACTGAAGTGCTGCTCTCTTAGTTGATCTCAATTAGACAATTCAGTGTTCTCCACTCTAGTCACCACATCAGACATGAGATCCTCAGAGCTTCTTGATCTCAGAGCTGAAAGTTTGTCCCCTTTTACCTGCCTCTCCCTCTTCCTCCCGCTCCACAGCCACTGGCCACCACTTTTCTACTCTCTGTTGCTGTGAATTGACCTTTCTTTTGTTGTTTTTCGAGTTCACGTGTTAAGTGACCCCCGGCAGTATCTGTCTTTCTCTGTCTGGCTTGTTTCATTGAGCATAACGCCCGCCAGGTTCATCCATGTGCAAATCTCAACTCCATTTGTCCACATAACCAGCTTTTGGTTTCGTCGCTCTGGAAGTCCCACTTCATTTTATACTTATTTGGTTTTGCATATGAACGTTATTATTGTTTCCATCAACCTTTGCCATCTTCACTCAGAACGACTCACCCAAAATTTGAAACCACTCATTTATTATTTAACATAAGCATAATAAAACTTTAAGTAATTAAACCTCCCAATAATGTGTTTTATGTTAGTAGCATTTCTACTTCTGAAGTGAGAAAACCTTCACCGAGACTTATGGGACATGCTGGACACACACACACAGACACACACACACGCCCACACATACGCAGGCATGGACACATTTGCACAGACCAGTTCAGTACTTTCAAACCAGAGAATTAAGCATATTCTCATTTTCTTTAAGCTTTTCTGTTGTCTTCACCCTATTTCTTCTTATTCTGCCTAAAATAGACAGTCTTCGGTTTCCAGAGTTTAGACGGCTGTGTGGTCCAGCCCAAAGCCGGGCACGGCTCAAGTGAGCTCAAGTGCTGCTCTTCAGAGCGGCCGTTGGGGCTGGGTCCACCGCCCGGGTTGGAGTCCAGTCTCAAGTAGGCCTTTCTGGTCTCCCTGGTTTGCCCTCCCCGTGTTCTCTTTCTCAGAGTTGGCCTTGCCTTCCCCCTCCTGCCTGCTCCGGGCCCCTGGAGCCTCACGTCTTGCCTGAACCTGTAGACAAAGGGCCCTTTCAGGCCTAGAGGAATTCCCTGGTGACATCATCGGACATCCCTTTTTCAGTGAGAATTGGGGGTTCACTTAGGGATTGTACTTTTTGATCAACATGTTAATTTTTCTGATCTGTTGGACAGGTAGTGCTTAGATACCCGATTTTATAGTTATTACACAACTATACATACACACACCTACGGAGAGATACTCTTTTACTTGATAATAAGCTAAGCTTACTTATACCAAAAGAATTAAGGTATACTTTGTTCTCACTAGCTTAATCTGATGAATATGTTCCCGATTTATGAATATGTGCGATCACGGAAGAATTTGCTTCAGAGTAACTCTTCTAGCAGCCACCAAAATGATCTTTAATGTCTTTCTCAACAGATAAAACAACATTATTCTTCTTCAGTCCAACAAAGACCTTTTTCTGGAGCTGGGACTCCTAATTGGGACCCTTGGCTAGGGTATGACTGTGACCAGAGTCCCACATTCAGGCTCTCGCACACAAGAGTTCTGGACTCAGGGCCTCCTCACAGCCAGCTGCCCAGGTCAGGGACCGACTTGACTCAGGCCTCACTCGTGTTCCCTGAATTGGCCTGCCTCCCAGCTCAGAGAAAGGATGAGGAGGGCATGTGTTTTAAAATGTAAATCAATCAGAAAACTCTTCCAGAAAATCTAATCCAGCTGGAATAGTTTGTAGAGTAGAGATGAGCCCGTGGTGTTAAATATAGACCACCCAGCCCAAATTTAGGGTCATTGCATTATTTCCCTGACATACATGATGATTCCTCTCTCTGTTCATAACAGAAGACATAAGCACAGGAAGCGTCTGTGGCTCCGATATTAAGATGAGTTTCAGAAAGGTTCCCTTTTCTCTTCTACTGAATATTCCTTATTTCAGTAGGACCTGGAGAAGCGATAGGAAGGCCAGGAATACACTGACACTTTCGTGCTCTGTTCCGATTCAGGGGATTCTGTTATCATTTAAGCTAGTGATTCTGCGCTAATATTCAAACGAGAAACTGAAGTTGTCTGTTCATTCACAAATAATTTGAGTCCACAGCAACCATCAGTTTCAGGTTTTTACCATGAGGGAGTTGAAATCTGTTACAGTGACTCGTTAGACCAGCCACAGAGAAGTGTTGACACCTAGCTATATAGCTCACGGTTATTTCTCCAGCCTGACAATGTAACAATAAAAATCCTGTTATTCCCTAGAGGAGACTCCTGGCTGCTAAGTCACATGGTTTGAGTCTCTCAGCTTCCAGGTCACTGTGGTCACCCAGGGGGCTTCGAGAATATCTGATTATAGATACCAGATCTGTAGCTGGGAGAGACCACCTGCCTGTGTTCTGCTGTACTGACAGCCCTCCTGTAGTCTGAGATACTGAGGTTGTTGGATACTGATTATGGGATTCAGATACCCCCTTTTAGGAGGCCTGCTTGCACCTGGGACTACAGACCCTACCACTGGATACAAAGGACCCACCCATATTTGCTTTCTGGCTGTGGAATTACCCCAGGACCCGCCTTCCTCTGCCTCTTGCAGCCTTTTGCTTATCAGCAACCTCCATCTTAGTCAATCTCCTTTGTACCTAGTCTCTCTTCCCTTTTGTCTTCTCCTTCTGTTTAGGGATGTGTGACTTTCTTGAAACACTGCTTCTCAGAATTATTGTTCCCTTGGCCCTAACGCTGAGGTCTGTCCACAGTGGCGCCGCAGTCCCCATCAGGCCTGGCCCTGGAGTGTGGCTCCATAGCACCCTTCTCTCCACATGGCTGGTGAGTGAGCAGGGCAGCCATTCTTCCCTGCATTCCTCTTTCAGAGTTTGCCACATAGGATTGATTGTGGGAGAACACACTTCTGAGCAGGAAGTCTGGGTCATAACTTGGTTGTTATAGTCACATCTTTCTCTAATCCCAGCCCAGTGCTATCTCTTTCTTTTCAATTATGCTCTCCAAAAGCATTCACTATGGGCTGGATTCCTTAGGTCTCATATCCTATTTTGCCTCTTCTGGGAAGCCTTCCAGCTCACCCCAACTTCCAGCATCCTCTTCTTCTCAGAATCTGTATAGCTGGGATTCTCTGTTGTCCTCATTTAACACTGCATAGGAGGAGACACCATGCAAAACTGTTTACACATACGGGCACTATTCCTTTCAATGTCCCTCTAAGGAATTCCCTCCAAGTGTTGTTCTACAGATGAGGAAAACTAACGTTTCAAGAAAGTAAGTAATTTGCCTAAGGCTCACAGGTCCTAATGGTGAGCAGAATAGGAAGGAGGACTTCAAACATCTAACCCTCTAACCTGAGTTCACATCTATACACACACACACACACACACACACACACGAATACATATACTGAGACTTTGAGAGGTTGCAGGATCCTAAGGGGCTAAATAAGGTTGTATATGGCTCTCTTTCTCTACACACACACACACACACACACACATACACAACACATATGGTTATATCACCTTATTTAGCTCTTTGCAGTTCTGCAACCTCTCAAAGTATCACTTTTAACATCTGCAAATTGGGGTTAGAAAGCTCATGGTATTTTATTTCATTTAAACCCTTCTACTTTATACATGACAGGGATCATTAAAGAGTTTTTTCAATAAAAACTTGGTTCCTCCCCACAAGCCAATGGCTTTATCTGTGGTAACCTCAATCTTTTGTGGTACTGGAGAGGAAAACTGGCTTTTTCAGATTCATTGAGAAACAGTGAATACAAAACCATATATACCCTGCATTATTGGTGAAATGTACCTGATTTTGATGCTATGACCTGAATTTAGAAATAGTTTTCTAGCTGAGAGGTAATATGACTTCACTGTAGAAATTATAGAATGTATAATGCTAAATACAACTGGGTGACAGGTACACTAAAAAAAAAATACAAGATCATTGATGTCTAAGGTAAGTTAATACTTCAGAAAAAATATGTACATACACATACATGCATACACATGTGGAGGAGTTACCCTCTAGGGATGCTTAGAGAAGCAAACAAACAAACAGAAATATAAGGAGGGGCTATACTGGTGCAAACAAAACTCCTACCTTCTGCTTTATTCCTTTCTTCTCTGACAAGAAGAATACCCTTTGGACTGAAAAGGGTAAAGTGAGCATTTGTGAGAATGAAGTGAATAAACTCACGGTGGATAAAAAGATTGTAAGACTACACATATTTGCTTTACATGAGTTCAAACCCTCTGAGCCATCTAAATTACACACCAGAGTCTCAAGAGAAGCTCTAAATGGGAAAACTGTCATTGATCTTTCACACGCATGTAAGGACAAAAGAGCTTCTAAAAGACTGGAGAGATGGGCAAATTCTATCAATATTTAAAAAGAAGAATAAGGTTTATTCCACAAACCACTTACCAGAAGGCTTCCATTGTGACCTGCCAAAAACATGAAAATCCCTTTAGACTAAAAGTTTCACGGTCTAAGATGTAAGTCTTTTGCTATGGTAAGATTGCTCTCTCCCTCCCGCCCTCATCCCCTTTCATCCTTTCTTCCTTCTTTCTTTCTAAAGAAAATTTCCTTTTAGAACAGTCTTTGCAAAAAGAGTACAGAAAAATAGTATCAAAAAATCACAAAGATAGTACAGAGTCCCCATATACTTTTCAACTAGTTTCCCCTATTAGTAAAATCTTACAATCGTATGGCATATTGATTACAACTAATGAAACAATATTGGTATATTATTATTAACTAAAGTCCATACTATATTCAAATTTCCTTAGTTTTTACCTAATGTGTCTTTTCTGTTCCAGGATCTCATAAAGGTATCACATCACAATTAGTTGTCATGGATCCTTAGGCTGGGGCACCTTCTCAGACTTTCTTTGTTTTTGGTGACTGTGACAGTTTTGAGGAGTTATAATAAGATTGGTTGTTTTGTAGAATGTCTCCCAAATGCGATTTGTCTGATTAGACTGGGATTGTGAGTTTTTGGAAGGAAGATCACAGGGGTAAAGTATCATTTTTGTGACATTACATTGAGTCCATACTATTATATGACTTGTCAGTGTTGATTTTAATCTTGATCACCTGGCTGAGGCAGTGTTTCTCAGATTCCTCCATTGTAAAGTCACTCTTTTCCCCTTGCACACTGCACCGCTTAGAAGGAAGTCACTATGAGCAGTCCACAGTCAGAGTGGGGAGTTATGCCTCTCATCCTTGAAGGCAGAGTATTTACATAAATTATCTGGAATTTTCTGCAAGGGAGATTTGTCTTTCCTCCTCTGCTTTCTTTTTATCCAACCATTTATTTATATCAGCATGGACCCTTAGATATTTATTTTATATTTGGAGCTACAATCCAGTAATATTTTATTATTTTGTTCCTCAAATTGTTCCAGCTTGGCCATTGAGAGCTCTTTCCGTTGGTTCCTGTGTCCCTTTGATATATCCCCTCTTTGATGAGCGGCATATATGTGTGTGTGTGTTTTCTTTGTGTGTTTTGAGTATTTCCTTACTTTCTGGCACTTCAAGATGCTACAGGCTCTTCTTGCATATTTCTTGCCCCAGTCCTAGGGCGGCCACTTCTCCAAGGCTCCCTTCTCCAAGAGAACCAAGTGGTTCATTTTACTGGAGAACCAAGATCTGGGATCTCTTGAAACTGGGGTGTCAATTTTCCAGGTCCTTTCAGCTGAAAAAGCAAGGAAATACATACATGCATACTAACCATATCCTGTATGTAACCAATTGTACCTATATATATATTAAGCTAAACATAAGTTTATATAGTCTCCAACTATAATCTATTACCACGTGGGTCATTCTAGCTTTACTATCTTTCTTATCTGTAACCTCCCACTCCAACAGTGAGAAACCTGGCTCCTCTCATCTACCATTTATTTAATTATTCAATTTCAGCACATTTATATAGTGGTATCAGAATGATTAATCCATACTTTCATGGTAAATAACTTTATCAGATACAGTATGGTGTTTTTGTAGTTTCTTTTGCTTTTAGACTTATGGACTCCACTCATTTCAAAAATTACTTATATTAGTGTCTTTCATCCCAGTCCCTTTAGTATGGTTATTTTGTACGTTAGTAATATAGTTAGATTCTTTTGTCATATTCATGTCATTTTTCCTGGAATCGCCGATGTCCTAAATGATTTTTTAAATTTTATATACATTAAAGTTCACAATTTTTTCTATAAAGTCTTATTGGTCTTGAGAAATGTAATATGTCCTTTATCCACCATGACACTACCATATAGAATAACTTCAAGGCCCTAAAATTCCCGTGTGCTTCATCTATTCAACCCTTCGTCTCTACCTCCAAGCCCCTGGCAACTACTGAGCGTTCCACCCTCTCTAGCTCTCTATCATTCTGCCCTTCCTAAAAAGTCACACAATTAAGGTCATAGGAATCATACAGTATGTAGTTTTTTCAGGTTGCCTTCCTCTTCTTAGCTATATCAATTTAAGATCCATTTATGTATTTCTGTTAGTTCATAGTTCATCTCTGGTTATTGCTAAATAACAGTCCATTGCACAGATATGCCACAGTTTGTTTATCCACATATCTATTGAAAGCTATCTTGCTTGCTTCCAGTTTTTGCTGTTAATGAATAAAAGTGTTAGAAACATTTGTGTTAAAGATTTTTGTATAGAGAGAACCTTACAAATTAATTGGGTAAAGACCTAGGAGCATGGTTGCTAGATCGTATGGTAAGAAGATGTTTAGCTTTGTAAGAAACTCACAAGCTGCATTCCCAAGTGGCTGTATCACTTTGCATTCCCATGAGGAATAAATGAGAGTTCTTGTTACTTTGCACCCTCGCCAATGTTTGGATGGTCAACTTTTGCAATTTTAGCTATTCTGGTAGGTGAGTGGTGGTCTAGCGGTTGAGATTTGGTGTTCTCACTGCCACGGCTCAGGTTTGTTTCCCAGTTAGGGAACCAGATCACTCGTCTCGGTTGTCAGGCGGTGGTGGCTGCATGTTGCTGTGATGCTGAAAGCTATGCCATGGTATTTCAAATACCAGCCGGGTCACCCATGGTGGACAGGGTTCACCAGAGCTTGCAGACTGAGACAAACTAGGAAGAAGGACCAGGCCGCCAACTTCCAGAAAAATTGGTCGTGGAAACTCTATAAATAGCAGCAGAGTGTTGATATAACACCAGGAGTTAAAAGGATGGCACAGAAGCTGGGACAGGGTTCACCTTGCTGTATATAGGATGGCGAGGAATCGGAATTGATTCGACGACACTAATAAAACAGGTGAGTAGTGGTACTTCATTGTTTTAATTTTCAGTTTCCTAATAACAAATGATATTGAGCATGTTTTCAAAGACTTTTGACTCTGTCTATCTTCTATGTTGAGGTGCCCATTGAGGTATTTGGCCATTTTTTAAATTGGATTATTTGCTTTCTTATTTTGTTGAGTTCTAAGAGTTATTTGTAGACTTTGGGTACAAGTCTTTTTATCAGACATGTGTTTTGCAAACATTTTCTCCTAGTCTGTGGCTTGTCTTTTCCAGAGCAGACATTTTTAATTTTAATAGTTTCTTATCTATCAATTTTTTTCTTGCATGCATCTTGATTTTGGTGTTTCGTTAAAAAACTCATCACCAAACTCAAATTTACATAGATTTTCTCCTATGTTTCCTTCTATTTTTTTTTGGTTTCACATGTTGCATTTAGGCTTATTATCTATTATCCATTTTTAGTTAACTTTTATGAAAGTTTTAATGTCTCTGTCTATATTCATTTTTTTTAATCGGATGTGCAATTGTTCCAGGACCATTTGCTGCAAAGACTGTCCACTGAATTGCTTTTACTTATTTGTCAAATATCAGTTGACAATATTTTTGTGGGCCTGTTCCTGGGCTCTCTGTTCGCTCCCATTGATCTACGTGTCTATAGTTTCACTAATACCATGCTGTCTTGATTATTACAACTTTATAGTAAGTCTTGAATTTGGGTAGTGTACGTCCTATGACTTGATCCTTCTTCAGCAATGTATTGACTACTCTTAATTCTTTGCCTTTCCTTATAAATGTTAGAATTATTTTCTCAATATCTACAAAATGACTTGCTGGGATTTCGATTAAGATTGCATTGAATCTATAGATCAATTTAGGAAGAATTACCATTTTAATGATATTGAGTCTTCTGATTCATGAACATAGAATCTCTCTCCATTTCTTTGGATAGTCTTTGAGTTCTCTCATCAAAGTTTTGTAGTTTGCTATCTATAGATCTTGTACAATTTTTTTATATTTATACCTAAATATTTCACTATTTTAGTGCTATTGTAAATGGCATTTTTAAAAATTTTAAATTCCAGTTGTTCATCACTGGAGTATAGGCAAGCAATCACATTTGCATATTTACCTTGTATCCTGTGACCTTGTTATACTTATTATTCTGGGAATTTTTGTTTTTGATTTGGGGGTTTTTTTAATATAGACAATCATGCAATTTAAGAGTAGAGACTGTTGTACTTCTTCCTTCCCAATCTGTCTAACCTCTACTTTCTTTCCATATCTTATTGCCCTGTCAAAAATTCTATCACAATTTTGAATAGGAAGGGTGAGAGATGATATCCATGGCTTTGTTTCCAATCTTAGAGGGAAGGCTTTTTATTTTCTCACCATTAAATATGGTCTTTTCTGTAGACTTTTTGTAGATTTCTTTGTCAAGTTGTGGAAGTTCACCGCTATTCCTATTTTGCTGAGAAATTTTATCGTGAGTGGGTGTTGGATTTTGTCAAAGGATTTTTCTAAATCTATTGATATAATCATACGATTTTTCTTCTTTAATCTCATGATGTGAAGGATTACATTAATTGATTTTTGAAAGTTGAACCAGCTTTGCATACTTGGGATAAATCCCTCTTGATCATGGTACATAATTCTTTTTGTGCACTGTTGGACTCAACTTGCTACTATTTTGTTGTGGATTTTTGCATCAGTGTTTATGAGAGATACTGCTCTGTAGTTTTCCTTTATTCCAATGCCTTTATCTCGTTTTGGTGTGATGGTAATGATGGCCTCATAGTATGAGTTAAGTGTTCCCTCTGATTCTATATTCTGGAAGAGATTGTGACGAATTGGTATCATTTGTTTCTGAAATATTTGATAGAATTCACCAGGGAAACCACTGGGCATTGTGCTTTCTTTTTAGAAGATTATTAATTATTGATTAAATTCCTTTAATAGGTATAAGACTATTCAATTGACCTATTTCTCTTTTTGTGAGTTTGGTGGTTTGTGTAATTCAATTGATTTGTTCATTTCATCTAAGTTATCAAATTTGTAGAATAGAATTGTTTATAGTTTACCTTTCATCCTTGTGTTGACTGTAGGATAAGTAGTGCTGTCCACTCTTTTATTTCTGATATTTGTAATTTGTATTTCTCTATTTTTTTCTTGGTTAGCTTGTCTAGAGAGTTATCAATTTTATTTATCTTTTCAAAGAATGAGTTTTTTGTTTCATTGAGATTTTATATTGTTTTTCTGGTTTTCAACTTTGTTGATTTCTGCTCTAATTTTTTTGGTTGGTTTTGATTGATTTAGGCTTAACTCACTCTTTTTCTTCCAGCTTCCTAAAGTAGAAGCTTAGATTTCTGATATTATATCTTTCTATATTTTTTGTAACAACTTTATTGAGATACAATCACATGCCATACAATCTACTTTGTGTAAAAATTCAATAGTTTTTAGCATATTTACTACACCACAATAAATTTTGGAACATTTTCATCACCCGGAAAAGAAACTCCGTGCTCTCTAGCGCTCTTCCACCAAGCTCCCCATGTTCTCCAACCCTAAGAAACCACTAACATTCTTTCTGTCTCTATATATTTGCCTATTTTGGACTTTTTATATAAAAGTGGTCATATAATATGTGGTATTTCTTGACTGACTTCTTTTGCTGAGCATAATCTTTTCAAGGTTTATATATGTTGTAGATGTGTCAATATTAAATTACTTTTATGGCCAATCCATTTTCCGTTTTATGGATATAAAACATTTTTTTGTCCATTCATCAATTGGTGGATATTTGAGTTGTTTCAATCTTTTGGCTGTTGTGACTTAATGCTTCTATGAGCATTTATGTTGAAGTTTTTATGTGGATGTATATTTTCCTTTTTCTTGGGTATATACCTAGGTGTTGAGTTGCTGGGTTAAATGGTATTCATGTTTCACTTTTGAGAAGCTGGTAGACTATTTTGCAAAGTGGCTGTACAATTTTACATCATCACCAGTAGTGTTTGCATGTTCTCTCTAAGTGCGTTTCTCTACATTCTTGCCAATACTTGTTATTATCTGACTTTTTGATCCTAGCCATCCTAGTGGGCGTGCAGTGGTACCTCATTGTGATTCTGATTTGCATTTCCCTAATGACTAATGATGTAAACAATCTTTCATGTGTTATTAGCCATTTTTCTATCTTCCTTGGAGAAATCTCTATTTGCCTTTGTTAATTGGGATATTTGTCTTTTATCACTCAGTTGTAAAAGTACTTTATATATTCTAGATACAAGTACTGAATCAGATATATGATTTACACATATTTTCTCCCATTTTTTGGGTTTTCACTTTCTTAATAGTGTCCTTTGAAATGCAAAATTTTTAATTTTGATTAAGTGCAATTTATTTATTTTTCTTTCATTTATTGTGATTTGGTATCATATCTAAGAAACTATTGTCTAATACAAGGTCATGAAGGTTAATGCCTATGTTTTCCTCTAAGAGTCTTATAGATTGACTTTGTTTTTGTATATGGTGTCAGGTAGGGATTCAAATTCATTCATTTGCATGTGGATAGCCATTTATCCCAGCAATTTTTGTGAAAAGATTATTTTTCCTTATTGAATTGTTTTGGAATCCTTACTGAAAATCAGTTGACTGTAATGTGAGGATTTATTTATGGAGTCACTTTCAATTGTGTTTTATTCACCTATATGTCTATTCTTATGTCAGTACCACACAGTCTTGATTAATGTTGCTTTACAGTAAGTTTTGAAAGTGGGAAGTGTGAGTCGTCCTACTTTGTTCTTCTTTTTCAAGATTGTTTTGCCTATTCTGGTCCTTTGAATTTCCACAGAATTTGAAGATTAATGTGTCAATTTCTCCAAAGAAGCCAGATGGGATTCTAATTGGAATTGTGCTGAATTTCTACATCAATTTGAGGAGTCCTGCCATCTTAACAATACATAGTCATCAGGTACATGAACATGGGCTATCTTTCCATTTATTTAGATCTTCTTTAATTTCCTTTAGCAACAGTCTGTAGTTGTCAGAGTATAAGTTTTGCACTTATTTTGTTGAATTGAGTTCTAAGCATTTTCTATGCTGTTGTAAATGGACTTATTTTCTAAATTTTGATTTTCAGATTACTCTTTGTTAGTATATATAGATATAAGTGATTTTTGTACATTAATCATATATCCTACAACCTTTCTGAGCTCTTTACAAAAGCTTTTTCATGGACTCCTTAAGATTTTTACATACAATATTGTGTCATCTACAAATAGAGATAATTTTCCATCTTTCTTTCCAAGCTGGATGCCTTTTATTAATTTTTTTTTTATCTGATTGCCCTGACTAGAACCTTTACTACAATGTTGAATAGAAGTGATGAGAGTATACCTTTTCTTGTTTTTATTCTTAGATTAAAAGCACCCAGTCATGTACTATCAAGTATGATGTTAGCTGTGGGGTTTTCTGTAGCTTCTTTTCATCAGCCTGTGGAAGTTCCCTTCTATACTTAGTTTGTTGAGGTTTTTCATCAAATGCTTTTTCTGTGTCTATTGAGATGATCATGTGATTTGGGGATTTTCTTAGATTTTTGGTTTTTATTATAATGCTATGGTGTATAATACACCATATGTTACATGGTGTGTAACAATAATTGATATTTTGATATTAAGCCAACCCTACTTTCCTGGATAAATTCCACTTGAGATTATTCTAATTTGCTAGATTATGTTTGCTAGTATGTTGTTTAGGATTTTTACAACTAGGTGATATTCATCTGTAATTTTCTTTTATTATAATTCCTTTGGTTGGTTTTGTATCAGCCTAATATTGGGCTCAGGAAATGAATTGAGTATTGTGCACTCCTCTTCTACTTTTGAAAGACTCAGCTGTGCATCTTATTGGGATTCCCTTTCATGTGATGATTTGTTTTTCATTTGATGTTTTCAAGATTTTCTCCTTGCTTTCAGCTTTCACCATTTGTACTATGATGTGCACATGGATCTTCTTGTGTTTGTCCTAACAACAGCCCTTTAATCTTCTTAAATATATAGATTAAATTTTTTTTTTTTTAAATTTGGGAAATTCTCAGCCATCATTTCTTTTTTCTGTTTTGAGGAAGATTAGCCCTGAGCTAACATCTGCTACCGATCCTCCTCTTTTTGCTGAGGAAGACTGACCCTGTGCTAACATCCATGCCCATCTTCCCCTACTTTATATGTGGGACGCCTGCCACAGCATGGCTTTCCAAGCAGTGCGTAGGTCCACACCTGGGATTGGAACCGGCAAACCCCAAGCCACCAAAGTGCAATGTGTGAACTTAACCACTGTGCCACTGGGCTGGCCCCTCAGCCATCATTTCTTTGAATATTTTTTCTGCTCCTTTCTCTCTCTCCTCTCTTGCTGGTTCTCCCATCATGCGTACGTTGGTGCATTTAATTGTGTCTGATGTTTTTCTGAGGCTTTGTTAATTTTTATTCATTCTTTTCCTTCTCTTTTTTCAGATTGCATAATCTCCATTGGTCTATCTTCAAGTTCTTTCATTCTTTCTCCTACCAGTTCAAATCTACTTTGAGGTTCTCTAGTGAATTTTTAATTTCAATTATTGTACTTTTTGGTTAGTTTTTGGTTACTTTTTCCATGTGGTTCTTTTTTATAATAACAATCTTTCCATATGCATTCCCTCTTGGATGAGTTGTTTTTATACCTGTCTTTACTTATTTGAGCACATTTTGCTTTAGTTATTTAAGCACATTTGTAATGGTTGCCTTGAGGTCACTGTCTGTTAAATGTGACGTCTGCTCACTCTCACAGACAGCTTCTGTTGCTTGGCTCCCTACCCCCCATACATAGATCATATTTTTCCATTTCTTTACCTGCCTCATAATTTTTTGTTGAAAATAAACCATTTAGATAGTATCTTATAGCAGCTTTGTGTACTGGTTCCCCTAACCCCAAGGCTTTATTATTATTTGTTTTTTTTTAATTTGTTTAGTGACTTAGTGGGTTATTTACTGAAGTCAATTTACTCATAATGATGTTACTCCTTAGGGAGGTGCAGCTTTAGGATGGCAGTGGTTTTTGAAGGACTTTCTCTGACTGAATTTAACTGTTAAGTGCCACTAATTAATGGCTGGTTGCTCTTGTATTTTCAGTGTCTTAGGCCATATGTTATTACTCAGACTGATCCAATTAAATTTGAGCTCCTTTACAGGCAGAGTGTTTTGGAGTCAGTTTTTGAGATTTTTTGTGACTGCAGGAGTGCTCTTCTTAGTCATCTCTTCCCCTTGTCCTCTCTGGTACGCTGACTGGCTTATAGTTTAGCTTATATCTCTAATGAATACACCAGTCTCCTCTTTAATTGCTTTAGATCAGAGCCTCTATTGTTTTGAGACCTTCCTTAGGCTTTAAATACCATATACTCTTGCAAATGAAGATAGTTCCCTTGGAAGATCTTTGGAGTTCTGTTTTACAGCTTGCCTCTTTCCCTCAGAAAAATCCCTGAGCCCTGGTTCTGAAGCAGGGGTAGGGGCAGGGGCATGCTTCTCTGTGAAGGAAAGCTTTGCTTCAGAAGCTAGTTGCTCAATGGAGGAGTTGGCAGCTGTAGCCTCTGGTCATCTTTGCTGGCCTCTTCTAGTGTGGAATTTCCACTTTATGAACAAGCTGGAGTGAGAGTGACTGTGTCCTCAGCATGTGCAGTGTTCTGCACCCAACGTAGAGCCTCCATTTTATAAGTGGGGCTTGGGAGGAAGAAGTGAACCCCAACCTCTCAGCCCCACTCATCCAGAGCATAGCCTCTGTATCAGGTAGCTAGGGGGCAGAATGAGAAATGCTGATGACCTGTCCCTCCACCTGACTGAGAGCTGGAAGAAAATGAGCCCTTTATTTTTGGATTACTCTTTTAGAATGGAACTTTTCTCATTCTGAGTTGGGAGAGGGGGAGGGGGGGCGTGGATCATGGTAAACATGCCAGATTCTCTTTTTTCTTATTGAGTTTTAAAAGGTTTTTTAAATGAATACTTTTTTCATTTGCGGTATGTTTTTAGGGCCATTTTGAGAGAATTTAAATGGTTGGTTTTTTTGGTATAATAGTCGACAGTTTCGTTGGGGATCTTATCTTGCCATGCTAGAAGTGGAACCTGCGGCATCTCCCTTCTTTTCTAGTCTAAGCACTTAGTGTTATAATTTCTAACACTGCTTTAGCTGCATCCACAAATGTTGATGTTGCTTTTTCATTTAATTCAAAATATTTTTTCTTTGTATATGTCTTTTTTAATTCATGTATTATTTAGCAGTGTGCTGTTTAATCTCTTTATGTAGATCTAAGTTTCTTACCTGTGTCTTTTTCTAGCGTTCTAAAGAACTTCTTTTTCTTGCAAGAGCAATGGGCTGGTGATGAATTCCCTCATTTTGCTTGTCTGAGAAAATCTGCATCTCTCCTTCATTTTGATGTATACCTTCCCTGGATATAAAGTTCCAGGATGATGGTTTTATTTCTTCCAATTCTTTAAATATTTCACTCTGCTCTAGTCATGGTTGCATGAATTCTGATAAGAAGTTCACCTCAATTCCTATTCTTGTTTCTCTGTAGGTAAGAAGTTCATTTCTTTTTCCCTCTAGCTTCTTTCAAGATTTTCTCTTTGTCTTTGGTTTTCTATATTTTGAATATGGTTTGCCTAAGTGTAGTTTTGTTTTGTTTTGTTTTTTGATAATTATCCTGCTTGTTGTTTTCTGAGTTTGCTAGATCTATCATTTAGTGTCTGTTACTAATTTTGGAAAGTTCTCAGTCATTGTTACTTTAAATATTTCTTCTGCTCAGTTCTCTCTTCTTTCTCCTTCTCATGTTACAATTTTGTTTACATTATACCTTTTGAAATTAGTCCCAAGTGTTCGAATGTTTTGTCCTTTTTAAATAATTCTATGTTTTTATTTTCTGTTCAGTTTGGGAAGTTTTCATCAATTTATTTTCAAGCTCACTGATTTTTTTTCCTTAGTGGTGAGACTGTTAGAGCCTTTCTTCATTTTTTTTTTTTACAGCATTTTTGATTTGTAGAATTTCCTTTTGATTACTCTTAAAGTTTCTATTTCTCTGCTTACATTGACCATATTCTTGATTTCTGTTATTTTTTCCATTAGAGCCCTTAACATATTAATCAAAGTTATTCTAAACTCCTTGCCTTAGATTCCATCATCTGTGTCACATCTCAGTCAGATTCTGCTGCTTATTTTGTCATTTTGAGTTTTGTTTTTTCTTACATTTGGCATTACTTTGATTTTTTTGTTGAAAGTAATGCCTGTTTTATCAGATAACAGACACTGGAAAATAGAAGCCTTTAGTGAGAGGATTTATGTTAATTAGGCTAGAAGTTGTGCTGTGTTTAATGTTTGTTGTAGCTATAGTTATCAGAGGCTTCTGATTTCCCTAGGGTTCTTTTGTGTCTCCTCTTTTGACTTCGGGCTTCCCTAAGTACTTCCCCTCAGAGACAGCCCGCCTCCTGCAGCTCTCATTCACTGTTGTTATACTGAATCCTTGTTGATGAAGGAGTAAGGTGTGGGCAGGGGAAATTATGGTGTAAGGCCTAAAATTAATATTTTGTAATACCTTACACTTCAAACGGGGTGGACCTCAAGTGGCCTAACCACAAGCTCCCCTCCTCATTGTGCCCCTGTGGATGAGGTTCCTTAGCCAGATAACCTTCTTTATCACAAGGGTGAGGCAGAGTGTTTGCTTTTCCAAGGGGGCTTCAGTTCCCGCCAGCCCACAGAATTATTCAAACAAGCTAATCACATCTTCCTGTGGGAACCAGGGTCACCGCATCTGGATTTCAGGGTGGCGGTTTTTACTGAAATCTTAGTGCTCTGATGGGTCCAAGAAGAGTCACTGATTTTCAGTTTGTTCAGCTTTTTTTATTGTAAGAATGTGACTGATGACATCTAAGCTCCTTATGTGTCAGTACTGAAATCAGAAGGGCTGCATGTTTTTCCTTTTTTAACTTTCTGACTCATGTACCATTTAATTACTCAAATGTAAATGTGCATGTTATCAGTGTCATTTAAACAAGAGCAGATCTGTAATCTGTCTGCATTTCTCTGGGACCCCAGTTTTCTTCTTCTCTTTGAGCAAGTTGTGGAGCCTTAATTTCAGTTATCACTATTTTCATGAATAATTCAGCCTCTGCTGATACAGAAATGGCAACTAATTCAAGAGATTCATTTGGCTTCTTACACATTCTCTGAGAAACGTATTTTTATAGCAGTAGCATGAGGTGAGCCGCCTGTTTGTTTTAGATAAACAGAATCCTAACTTGCAAACTCTCTTATTGGCTCTATTACCAATTCTTCAAGAGACAATTTTCCTTCCCTGCTGGTCTTTCTAGGAAAACACGCATGGAGGGTTTTGTTGTTGTTTTGTTTTTTAATGTTCTCAACAGAGCTGTGCAGTGACTTGAAATATTCTAAACCTCTTCATTATTAAATTCCTCTTTTTGATGTTCAAATATTTTAAAAAGTGCATAAAACATAAATATTCTACTCAATGAATCAACAGAAAGCTACACCCTTTTTAATCATAACCTAGGTTAAAAAATAAAATTAAATCATCACTCAAAAGTCCCCTTTATATCTCAAATTCCCATTATCCCTGAAGTATCCATTATTGATGTTGTCCCTTTAACAATTTAATGATTCTCTCAAGATTCAATTCAAGATCCATTTCCTCCACAAACTCAGCCACCAAAAAGTAAGCCCAAAAGAGGAAGGGCTTCCCAGAATGGAGATGAGTGGATGTCATGATGCATGCTGCCTTCCTCTGAGTGGTACTGAAGGTCAGTTCTTATAACAAGGGTTCTGCTCTTAAATTAATTTCTGAAACCATGAAAACCCCTTTCTTAAGGACAAAGGACACAGGTTACCTAAGTATTCCGAATTATAGCACATTATGATCAACTCTTCAGGAGACTCCTTAGTAACAGAGCAGTGTCTGTTTCTGACAGAATTCACAGTTCACTCTCCAAATACGCATGCTCAAGGTGATCTATGGAGGCGCTGAAAAAAAATGGCAAAATTTCTACTCACAGGAAACTTTATACCTTTCTGTTTTTGTATATAATATATACTTTATATTGTACATTAGCAGTACTATGTACAATATTTATGAATCACCAAATCGATATACAGAGGACACATGCACTGAATATTTGTGTGATGAAAATTGTGAGAACCCTGACGTCCATTACTTGGTATGGCTGACTTCGTTTGAGATTCACGTATCTTAAGATCTCTGTTCTCAAAGAAAAACAAAGTGGTATTTTGACATTTGTGCTGTTTCTCTTCATCTGAGGAAAGAAAACGTGCAAGAAACATATGAATAGATTGTGTGCTAAGATGTGAATGATCAGTCAGCCAAATCTTCCTGTATTCCTCACATCTGCTCATGCTGAAGTCTTTGAAGTTTCAGCAAGGACCTTCCTATTTATTGTCTCTTCCTTGGTCCATGTTTCTCTCTCTGTCTGGCATCCCCTTCCATACTCTTGTATTCCTGAAAAAAAGCAGCTCATATATATGTATATTTTTTATATATTGATATATTAAATATACAGATAAGAGGACAAAACCTAAATATTCCATTCAATGATTTAACAGAGAACTAAAACTTTTAAATTATCATCAATTTAATAAGATTAAATTGTCACTCATATGTCTCTTCAAGTCCCTCAAACCTCCCCCTCATGTCCATTCTCACTCACTGCTCCCAACCTCCTTTCCAAAGTAATGATTATTCAGAGTTCTAACAAATGTTCATTTGCCCAGTTTTGATTTATATAAAAAGTGTCATATAGTGTGCATCCTTTTGTATTTGCCTTCTTTGCCTCAACCTTGTCTGTGATATTTATATATGCAATTTAGTGTGGCTATCAACCGTTATTTTTCATTGCTCTATGGTATTCTACTGAATGGATGAATATACCACAATTTATTTACTCATTCTACTATTGATGGACATTTGTACTATCTCCAATTTGGAGCTGTTATAAATACTGCTATTCTGAATTATCTATACATGTCTCTTAGTGCACTTGAGTAAATGCTTCTTTGTCAAACATACCAAATTGTGGAATGACTGAGTCCAAGGGCATATGAGCATTCACCTTTTATAGACAATGTCAAACTGATTTCCACAGTGGATGTACTGATTTAAAATCCCCTATCAATGCATACACAAAGAATATAGACATAATTTTAGAGAGAAATAGACCTACCCAAAATAACAGGAGAGATTTTGATTGATAGAAATTTCTCAGTAACTAATAGAATAAGCAAATAAAATTAATGAAGATATAGACAATTTGAGCAATCTTAATGCGATGGAGATATATATATATATCTAAAACACTCTACCCAACAACTACACAATATACATTCTTTTAAAATACCCACAGAACATTTTTCAAAAACTGAGTGTATGCTAGTCTATCAACTAATGATTGAAACAATATAGAGAATATTCTCTGACTGGAGTGGAATTAAGCTGGAAATCAATAAGAATAAGGAATTAATACACTTAAAAAAATTCATGAGTCAGAGAATATATCTCAATGGAAATCATATCCTATAAAACACCCACCACAATGGCTATAATTGAAAAAAAAAAAAAACATTGTCAAATGCTGACAGCAATGACGAGTAACGAGACTTTCATTAAAAAGGCAACTTCAAATTTCAATTTGTTTCCTCCAGGAAGACTTTTCCACTTCTTCGTTTCTCAGAAGAATGAGTACTTTATCCTCTGTGCCATAACTGTATCTTACAAAGTGTATTAACTTACATGCGTGTTTCTTTCACATATCTGAGCTTCATGAGGACAGATATCTCAAATATTTAGTAAAGGCTTAAATGATAAGAGTAATGCAATAAATGATTAATGAGGTAAATGGAAACTCTTTCAGCTACATACCGTCAGCTTAAAATAAATGGATTGAACCTGCACAGCATCAGAGTGTACCAGAAGCATATCCACAGTATCCTCAGTTGTTTAGAAAAGGAAAGATAAGAATTAGGGATGAATTGGCCAACTATGCTAAGAATTTCAAGTCCTTTGCACAAAATCTCAATCTTGTGTGGTCACAGGCTTCTGACTGAACTACTGATTCTCATTTCTATGTATTATTCTTTCTGGATGTCAGACTGCAAGACCTTTTCAGTGTATATCTGAGGGAGATACATCACAGGTGTGCCTGGGCAAATTTATTATTGTTTCCTGTCGTAAAAAAAAGGAAAGAAAAAAATAAATCAAAGAAATGCAATTAAATTTAAAACAATGAAAAGAAATTTGTGGGAGAAAAATGTTTGAGGTGTATACTACAGTGGAGAGATTATTTCATTATGTAAATTATATATTTGAAGGGTACTTTAAAGGACCTATATGTTCCAGAAAGTCCTTGTGCTTACATTGTTTAGAATGCAAGAAATTAAGAAAAAACAGCCCAGTATCCTAGAAGCTAATAAATAACCTAATTCAGTCTTGATTTTTCTGTGATGGATTGCTTTTATCTCACCCCCTGGGCAGAGGGGTTTCAGATTATCAAGGGACAATTTTAAAGAGAGAAAATTAAAGAACCAGATAGCTATATGATTAAGGCCTCATTTTGGTTCATCAATTAACAGACAGCCTTCTAGTCGAGGTGCGTCCTTCCAAGTCACTGCATCCTTCTGAGGGAAAGACCACTCCTACCAACCCTCCTCCCACTGTGCAGCCTGTGCCTGCCATTCACTATAATACCTGTTCTTGCTCTTGGGGGCCACAGCTGGTGTTTGAAAAACCAGCTCCAAATTCAGGTATAACTAATCTGTATAACTGGGTCAATGACATGTTAGGTGCTCTTCCTCAAAAGTTTATCCCATATAAGTGCAATGGTAATTAACTGATTAATTATTTCTCTGAGAAATTTGAACCAGAGATGTTAGACTTCTTAACTGATTGGAGGAAAATTAAAAGCTAAAGAACACACAGAGAAGCCAGAAAGTGTGGACGATGAGGAAGGTGGAGTAAGGAGGAGCCATGAATGTATGGGAGTCTCCAAAGATGGCACCATCAACCCTTTCCTCTTTGTAGGTGGATGCTTTTTTGACACATTAAGAAATGGAATCTGTTCCCTGCTTTCTACTTGAATCTAGGTTTGCCTCAGGACTTCCTTTGTTGAATAGAATGAGAGGAAGCATGGCAGCCTGTGTTTTTGCTCTTCAAGTGATTTTCTGAGTAAGAAATCTGACTACTCAGAGGCCACGGTGATGTGAGGAAGCCCAAGCTACCAAGGCAGAAGAGGCCCTTTAGAGAAATCCAGTGATACCTGACATGTGAGTGAAAACTTCTTAGGCCTCACAACCTAACTCAGCTGAAGGCGGTGAAGCCAATGCCACTTGGAGCAGAAGAGCCATGCATCAGAGCCCAGTCAGCCCAAAAAGTGCATGAAAAATAACAAATGGTTGTTTATGTCCCTGAGTTTTGGGCTTATTCCACAGCAATACATAAATCTGGGCAATGAGTAAGAAAACAAGATTAAGCAGAAACCAAAAACACGAAAATAATATGTCCTGAAGAGAGATCGATTGTTCGTTGGTAGAGGCACAAACAGTCCAGGCTGAGACAGAGATGAGCCAAGCCATATTAAACGGCCGAGTCCTCATAAGCACACAGTCTGTTGCTGGATGAGGAGGTTAGCATCAGTTGAGAACAGTCTTAATTTGCTGGTTATTTAAAAGATTTCTGTTTAAAATAATCATTCTCTTTCCTTCCTCCTTACCCTTATTCTCCACCTAACTGTGTGGCTTGACCTCTATTTTATGACTGGCAAACACAAAATTAACAATCTCAACAATGCTGCAAAAAAATTAATTTACAGGAAAGGGTGTTGTTAAATTAGGATCACAGATGAAGTGATTTAGATTGTCTAATGGGGTCTGGACACTCCTTTTTCTGCTCTGCTGTACTTTTTTTCTGAATCCAGCATCACACTGCAAAATACAGTTAGAGAAGGGGGCTGAGCTACTTGTGACGTGCAGCATCACCTTGGTGCTCATTCCAGGAGGCTCCTAAAAAAGATTGTGAAGGTTCCTTTTAGAATTCTTCCATTCCTGCTACTGGCCAGAGACTTCAGAAGTTTGAGCTTCTCCATAAAATGATAAGGACCTGAGTGTTCTTATGACAGGACACCTGGTTTCCCCTGGCTAGAAATATAAGAGAGAAAGGAAGAGAGAGAGAATCCATGATGGGAGACTGTCTTTTACTACTTATTCTTGGAAGTGATGTACTGTCGCTTTTACCATAAATAAGAGGGGACTACACAGGGGTGCCATATCAGAAAGTAGGAATCATTGGGAGTCATCTTGGAGGTTGGTTACAACAAATGGTCATTTGATCAAGAAAAAAAACAAACATGTATTAGAGTAAACTTTAAACACAGATACAAATATTAAGTTGTTTCCAGGCATCATCTTAACATAATTACTAATTGCAGAAATAGACGATGATGCTTCTTCAGGCAATTTTTGTGTTTTGATTTTCATGTCTTGGTGGTACCACTATGGTCTCTCAAGATTCATAGTAAATGTTGACACGTATTTAGTGCAAGTTAATGTTCATCATCAGCATTCTTGAAAAATGAAAATTCAGTATTTCATTTTTCTTCAAACATACTTTCATTCTTTTGAGCTCATTACTACTGAAAATATTTATTACAAGATAAGAAAAAAAGGTGTTATTAAATGACAAACAAATAGCTGTAGTTACGCACCATATAGTAAATGGCCGAACCTCTGCATCAAGACAGCTCAGACTAATCTCCACACGTCTCTACAGCGGATTGCGCAGCCTTTGTTTTCTGCATCACATTTTGTGTATACCTAAGCTGTAATTTCACCTCATTTCCCACTGACACCGCTTGCTGTAGGCCTGGTGGCTTTGTGCCTCTTACTGATGATGACAGGGCTGTGGTTAAATATAAAGTGGCCATCGGGGCAACCGGAATGAATCCTTCTGCGTTTACTCCCCAGAGCCAAAGAGTTAACTATGGCCAGCTGTTCCTGCCTGAGGCCATTTTGTTTTAATGTGTGTCCCTTGTGTGTGCTCCTTGGAAGGGAGCTGCTAGTTCCCTTGTGTCTGGAAGGGAGGTGAATAAGACAGATGCATAATGTCTGATCATCACTCAGATTTAGCCATGCATAAAGTGAGAACAATTTTCTGCAAGCATCTTGCGTATGATTAGAGGAGACCATGGAAGAAACTTAAAATAGAGGTGGGACTCTAACAAGTCCCTGCTGGCTTATTTTAGTAAAACTTTAACAATAATCATACTTGGCATGGTTTCGTTCATATCAAGTTCAAAATCAGGCAAAACTAATCCATGGTGTTAGAGATCAGATATTGATTTCCTTTGGGGAGGCATCAACTGGAATGGGCCCAAGGAGCCTGTAGGTTGCTGAAATGTTTTCTGTATCTTGATTTGGACACGAGTTACACAGATGTGTACATATGCACAATTGTATTAAGCTGCAAATTTAAGGCTTTTAGACTTTCCCGTATGTAAGTTATACCTTACTTTAAAAATGTTATACAAATGAAATAATAATACTGGGTTAAATATGGAAAGTTAATGGAAAAATGTTAAACCAGATGGAAGCCCAGGACAACAGGCACAAATTTAGACTGTTTCAAAGATTAAACCAGGATTTATACTCACCTTTCTTGTAAGCCCAGAGTCAGACCTCTAAATAGTTTTTTTTTCACCTAATGATCCCTGAATTTTTCAGTATCCCTCTCCCAGTAAAGGAATTTCTGCTATCCTACATGCAAATAAAACAAATAGAAGTCATTATAACCAAGCACACACAAGAAAACTTTATGTATACACGTGTGTTTCACATTAGAAAACCAGGAAATACAAAAATAAAATAACAAACTTACGAAGTGAGAATGTGAGTGATAGAGATTTACCTGTAGTGTGCGTGATCACAGGAGTCCACAGCCAAGATCCTTGGTCTCTAAAGCAGTATTTACCATTTAGTATTAAAATTATATGTAGGGGCTGGCCCCATGGCCAAGTGATTAAGTTTGCATGCTCCGCTTCAGCGGCCTGGGGTTCACTGGTTTGGATCCTGGGTGTGGACCTACACACCACTCATCAAGCCATGCTGTGGGGGGATCCCATGTAGAAGAACTAGAATAACTTGCAATTAGGATATACAACTATGTGCTAGGGCTTTGGGGAGCAAAAAAAAAAAAAAAAAAGAGGAAGGTTGGCAACACATGTCAGCTCAGGGCCAATCTTCCAAAAAAAAAAAGCTCAGTGTTAACTGTTTAAAAAAAATTTTATGTAAAATTTCCATTATACATTTAATGCCTAAAGTAAGATACATTTACGCATCAAATTCTAAGTACCACGTACTAATTTGAAAGCCTTGCATATTCTAATTCTATAGTTGCTGGAAAATAAGAAAAGAACTCAGTGTGCTGTGATCATACTCAGTCACACTGCCTTTCAAAGACGTGGCATAATGGTGACAGAAGCAGGGAAGAACAGCTAGTAAACTTAGGAAGTAGTGTTTTATTTACCTTTCTGTTATGAAAGAAAATAATTTAATAAAAGTGTCACTTCTTCTGCATTGAACTTTCACTGATAAAATCTTTATTAGTCAATGTTGAAACGAGCACATGAAAGTGATGGCTCCCATTAGATAGAAATCTAATGTCATGTGGAAACTAACAAACACTTTATTACCAAATAATACTTTATACTGATCTGGCTCTTTATGCTTTCAAGGTGTCTGCATCTTAAACTCTCTCATTGGTCCTCAAAATAACTGTGTGAGAGACGGGGTAGCATTCTCATCTGCACGTATTTGAGGAAACTGAGGCCCAAAAGTTGAGCCTGGAAGGACCTTAAGGAGGTTCCCCTCCAGGCGACTGCTATCTCATCAGTTATACTTCACCGCTGCCTTTATTGCTGTTGTCTTAATGTCTCGGCTAAAAAAGAATGTCTTCAGTGAAAGAAAGAGTGTTATATTTGACAGCAAAAACACAAGTGGTCTCTTTTGCTAATTTCTGTTCCCATGTTTGTTTGGCACACAAGGTTAAGTTGAAAGTCAAACTGCATTTTGACTTTAAGAAAAGGAATCTTCTATAGCCTCTAGTGACTCTTAGGTCATCGTGGTGCAAGTCTTCTCCACACTAAAATCTCCTTCCTGATTCATTCTTTCACCGGCCGCCTGTCAGCTTGAATGTTTACTCCTTCTATTCATAGTAAAGATGGTCTACCTACTAATTGCCCAAACCCCAGAAACAGAAAATTCTGGACCTTGCATGATGTCTTTTGAAATCTATGAGAATCAAATCCGCTTACTTCCCCCACAACTATCACAGATGAGCAAACAAGAAGCAGATACAGAGCTAATAGCCCTGGAAACATGTGTTCAATTTGCGGTGAAATAAAGAAGTGAAAGAGGGAGGTTTAAGATGGAGACTGGACTCCAGAGTCCTGAGGCCAAGGTTTAAATTATGACTCCCCCTGGAAAGACCCCATAAGTTACTTACCTCTCTCAGCCAACTGTAAAAGGAGAATATTAATAATTATTTGAAGGATTACTGGGAGGTTTAAGTGTTGAAAATGTATGCAAAATGCCTAGAACACTCTAGAAATGATACCTATTATAACAGATGGGATAGGAACATTAACTGTAGGGGGTGTAAAATACAAGTACTTCAGGTAATAGAGTGGGAGCTATTGTTCAAGGACAAAGGGAAGATCAGCCACTTCCCCAGCCTCTCTCTTGCCACCCTGTCATGACTGAATGATCTTTGTTGCCATAATGTCATGTTTTCATAGCTCTCTCATTGCACGTACCACATAATTACCAAATCACGATGTTAATGGAAGATTTAGATCATTTTTTAAAAGTAAAGTTTTCACATTTTGAATCTAAATTCATTGATTATGCATAAAGAGGTCAGGAAATCCTTGTGGCTTTATTAAATTGATCGGCATCTGATAATTAGCTACAGAAACAGATGTTACTTCAAGTGAAAACAAATTATCTTATACACAGGGAAGAAAATTAAAGCATCAAACACTGTGGAGATCTTTCAGATGACCATACTGAAGCTAGAAGGAGAAAGATACAGCAAAACATCAGGACTCCTGATTTGGGCTCAACTCTATTTAATGTTTTCCACATGGTATCCAGCTTGAATATTTTTAACATCTCATTTGACTCCAGTTTAGGAGATTGTACCTGCGCATGCGCACACCTTAGAACTTTAGTTCTGTTGAAATCCGGAAGGAGATATTGAGTTATTTCCTTCTTTCAGATTCCTGATTAAATTGTGATCTTCAAATCACATCTGTTTAGCTCTTTGAAAATAAAATCTTTGCCTATGAGTAACCACTAACACGAAGAGTTCCCAGAATTTTTTTTGGTTTCTGGTGTTCCCAGCCTTTTTTTTAAAGCATTTGCTTCCAGGTTATTTCTTCTATTGCTTACTGTCTTAGCATGTGATTCACTGTTAACCTTTATCCTCTAAGAAGATCAGGTCAAGGCCTCCTTGTTTGGCCGTTTTCCTCAGTATATCCTTGGCTTTCCTTTGATGCTGATAGTTTGCTATGGGTAAATGCCTCTTCCATTATGACCTGGGTCCAGAGATCTTTACCTTGATAATGCCAAACCCCATTTTCATCTTGGGGGAACATCTGGTGTGTTTGTCTTAGATTCATAAGGTGGAATTGGATTTTTTTTTAATAACTCACAGGCTATAGTCATAAAATCACAGGAAATTAAAGTGGAAACTAACCTTAAATATGGTATATTCCCAGCTCCTCTATCATGAATAAAGAATTGAGGCCAAATCATGTTAAACGATGTCTTCAAGATCATAGACAGGAAGCCAGATATTGTCAGAATTAGATCCTGAAACTGCTGCATCTGAGTGGATTGAAGGGAAGAAGCTGAGTTTGAGAGGACTTCTACAAGACTAGGTTTTTTCTTTTGATGAGGAAGATTGGCTCTAAGCTGACATCCGTTGCCAACCTTTATCTTTTTGCTTAGGAAGATTATTATCCCTGAGCTGACATCTGTGCCCATCTTCCTCTATTTTGTATGTGGGGTGCCACCACAGCATGCCTTGATGAGCAGTCTGTAGGTCCGTGCCCAGAACGCGAACCTGTGAATCCCGAGCTGCTGAAGCAGAACACATGAACCTAACCACTATGCCACGAGGCTGGCTCCTTCAAGACTAGGTATTGAGGAACATGGTGATGCAGGAAATGGAGCCAGCTACACCAGCACGCATAATTCAAAGTCATTGATGATGCCAAAGGTTGACAGCAGCCCCAGGGAGTGAGGCAGTAAGGGGCTGTGGGCAGGGGAAAGTATCTGGAGCTCAGTTGGAGGTTAGAGGGAGCAGAGGGACTGTGCTTACATTTCTCCTCATTAATATTTGTATCTACCACTTATTGAGAAGTTACTGAAGTCTTGCTCTAAATCCCTAATTTGTATTAACTCATTTATCCTAGCAACAACTCTGTGGGCAAGTATTTTCTTATCTTCATTTCACAGATGAGGAATCTGAGGCACAGAGTAGGAGCTGGTTGCCCAAGCCTTATGATGTGCCAGTAGGTGAGAGAGGCTCATCTCCAGGCACACTGACTCCAGAGTCTCAGCCCTTTCTCACCAAACCACCATGTTGCCTCTCTGTATCCCATTATCAGAACGGGGGTCTGGCACTTCATAATTATTTAGGGTCAGTTGTATCTGACATCAGAGTGGGCTAGAAATTAGTTCTGCGACCCTGGAAATTTTACTAACTACTCGAGGAGCATTTCAAATCTCTCCTCACACCTCCCCTTTTTAGCCCCAACCCACTCACTATGCTGTACATCTGGAAAGAGATCTTAATGCACTGCCATCTAGATTGCTAGCCTGTGAGCCAATTGCCAAATGCAGAGTACACAGCTTTCTCTACAGCTCTTGGGTTATCTGAGCTGATCGCCATCATTCTAACTGCTCAATGTGAGCTGAAAAGGAGAGTTGAACGCTGGATGAGATTCCTTTACCTTGTTTTTTTCTTTGACCTCTGATTGACTCCTGGTACTGGTGGCATGGCAGGACAGCACTTACTAGTCTTCCATTTGTGTTTCTCAGAGATGTATTGGAAAGATTTCCAAGCCCTATACTGGCCCATGGGGGTTAGTGGAACGCAGACTTCTTACAACTTTGGCTCAGCAGTGAGGGAGAAGCTTTCTTTTTCTGGAAGTGCAGATCCTAGTGCTGGGCTTGTGGGCTGTTGCTGTTACCCTCTCCCCATCCATAGAGAAATACTCAGAGGGAAACCACATCAATTCAAGGCAAACAAGTCGGTCTGCTTTCAAGGAGAAAACACCGTTTCTTAAATGCGGGTGATTTCAGTTGGGGAAGGTCCTCCAAAAGTTCCTGCCCATTTTGTAGGAAAGAATGCAGTCTTGTTGGCAATGCGTGCTCTGCAAAAGTTTAAGCTTATCAAGGCCAGGAACACCAGTCTAAACATGAGTGGTCACATCACAGAGCTGTTCCTGAGCAGAATTAGGAAGTAAGTAAAGTGGTCCTCTACCATCTTGTCATTAGACAGATAGATGGCATGCAGTGATGGTCATGTTGCTTGTGCCAAAAATTCCAAATATATTTCTAACCCTCACCACAGAGGATAAAGACTCTTCATCACATTTTTTATGAATTATTATTATCCCCGTTTTCAGATGAGCAGAATGATCATCCAAGCTCAATCATCTGACTCTGGAGTGAAATATTTTCTCTTTTTTTCACCCCTGCTCCTGAATTGCCATCTCTACCCCACTGCATTGATGTTGCCCCACTCTTTGGCTTTATGGCCCACTTCTGAGCTCACCCTTTGTGAGTTTACAGGCTAACAGGGGAGATATACATAAAAACGTACATCACAGCACAATGGTTACATGAAAGAGGGAGCCCAGAGTGCCATGAGAACACCAAGCACAAACTAAGGGGCCAAAAGATTTCTCAGAGGAGTTGAAGGTGGAAATAAATCTTCAAGGAGGTAAAGGAATTATTATGGCATTTTGAAGGAGGAGGACATTCCACATAGGGCAAAAAAATGTGAGACTATTGGGGGTATCCTAAGTTGTTCCATGTTTATGTTGGTGGTGGTGATGGATGAGTGGGAGTGAGTGTTTTGAGAATGGGGAGCAATAATGTTAGGGAGTTTTGCAGTGATATCAGCTTGAAGGATCTCATTTGATAATGCAGAAAGAAGGAGGATGAGGAAGCCAAGAAGGCTTGGTCTCCTATCCTGGGGGAAGAAATAAAGATTCAGCTATAAGATTAGTATGTATCAAGCGACATTGCAGGTTTTATTCTTTAGAAGTAGATGATGAGACAGCATTCGTCAGGTAGGGTATGATTTAGGGATCAACATCAGTGGAAGAGAGGTTGAGGATCTAAGATTGAGCAGAAGGAGAAGCTGAACTGTGATACAAGCCTGACAAAGCCTCAGCCAACCCCACTAGGAGCTGTGAGGTGCATATAAGAACGTATAAGGACAATCAGAACTTTATTGCTTAGGATTAAAATTGATTGATGATCAATCATTAGATGTGGGCTGCTCTGGGACAGATGTGTCCTTGAGCAAGGCAGCTCTTTGCAGCTGAGGCAAAGCCCAAAGGAGCTGGGGGCTGTCCCCTGACTAGACTCTCAACAGCTGGGGCAACAAGGCCCTCTGTGAAGGGGGTCTGTGCTGCAAAGATATGTATCCACCCAAAACACCTAGTATGGCGACCACCAAGAATTCTTATTTCTCCTCACAGCAATTCCATGAAACTTTACAGATTAAGAGATCAAGATTCAGAGAATCATTGCTCATGGTCACACAGGCTGCTCCTGATGGTTCTTTGTGCCCCACTTCTACCACACTTCCCACTGCTTCCTACAACGTGTGACATGAAAAGTGTTGGAGACCTGTAAGGCCTTCCTGAAAACTGAGATCTAATTGGAAAGGCAAGATTTAAAAACATGAGACAGTGCAAAAGAGTTTTTAGTCTTAATATCTAGTGTGGTCAAAATTCTAAATATTTCCAAGGGGTAAAGTCAGCATAGGTTGAAAAGGTTTGGGAGTTTTTCTAAGGCCAGAGTTTCACTGGGCTGGGAGGGTTATATCTGGATTTCTACAAAGAAAATACTTCCAAAAGTGGTAATGCCTTATAATGGGACAAGGATTTTGTAGTCACTCACTTGTGACCAATATAAGAGCTTAGTAATTACTACCAAGGTCAGAAATGCAGGAACCCCAGAGAACCATGCCCAAAGAAACTTTAAATTCATTGTTAAATTTATTTTTAAAAAAATCATATTTACAAAAATAGCAAGAATAAATTCAAAGTACCATCCATTATATTTTACCATGAGTCGTTAGAACTGGAGTGAAATGGAGTCTACAATGACATTTGCTCTTAGCATACAATTTCCACATAGCTATTTTCCCTAACATTAATCTGCACATTCTGTTAGCTAACCTATATTTTATACCACAGAAGACGGGGTCAAATGGATCACAGATTCCCGTGTAAGAGAAACAGGAACCCTCCAGAGAGCATAATGATTTGTTCCAATGAGCTGGAGTGGGGCAGGGAGAGGGAAAAGGTATTACAGAGTATTAGCTAGCACTGCTCAATAATTTACCAATCAATTAAAATGCCATTATTATTCTCCATTGCCACTTAGCTTCTGTGATATTTAAAGGTCACATGGGCGCTATTGGGGAGGACAGCTATTAGCAGATACATGAAAATAGCATTTCCAATCTCTGTAATAGGGTGTCAAGGTAATTTGTGTCCTAGCTCAAGTTACACTCATCAACACACAAGGGCAGATGTTTGACAAATCTAGGCTAGTAATAGAAGTGAGAAGGAGAAAAAGGACTCAAAGGCCTGATGGAGGTATGGATAATCAGAGGCAAAACGGTATTTGCTATTACAGCATCTTTTGGAGCCTTTCACTTGGAGCTCGAGGATCTCTGCCTAGAGCAGATCTTCAGGATCCTCTGCCTGGATTGATTTCCACATTTTCATTGACTAGACTCCAACCAAAGATGAATGACTTGAGATCGTAAACAGTTTAGCTGTAATTTCAAACAATATATTAATTATCAAATAATAATTGGCATTTAATGAGTATTTAATATTTCTCAAGGACTGTGTTAGATACTTCACATGCATAATATTTATTGTAATAACAACGTAGGCGATAAAATATATCGTCTCCATTTTATAGACAAGAAAACTGAGACAGAGATGCTAAGTAGTATGCTTGAAGTCTCATGAGTGTTAAGTGATGAAGCCCTGGGCCGCTATTCTTAAAACTTCACAGCTCCCTTCATTACTCACTTGGGATTTGTCTGTAATTTCTTTTCTCCCCACATATATGCTGTATTTTACTAACTGGTTATATATTATAAATGACTTGTAGAGGTGAGCTGGGCGTTTGATGTATTCATTTAACAAAACAATCTAATTCACAGCTGGATATGCAACATATGTTTAGGAAATGCTCATAGAGAGCGTGAATGGATATTTCAATTTCTACTTTGAAAGGCTAATCAGTAAAAGAAATGGAGTCGTGTCCACACATTCATATACTTCTCCCCTACTTCCTCGGTGTTGATAGAAAATGTTACGCATGCTAAACTATTACTAAAGAGATGGCTCTATTTGAAAGTTTGGGCCCATCTCAACTCTGGTTGACAGTATGTATGGTCTGATTATTCATCAAATCACAAGGCAGCAAGGCATAGTCACCAATCATTACTTGGAATTTTCTTTCAATTAAGAATTCATCTGCTTGGATTATCCGTCTGTACAGAAACACAACCTGAAACTCCTGCTTTAGCTCAGTAAGCTCGCACAAGCATGGGGTCTGTGAATCAAGCAGAGTGGGATTGGCCACAAAGTTACCAAGGATGAATGAGATGCACATCCCTTCAGTGCCCCTCCTTTTTCAAGTGTTTATTCATTTTCCACCTCCCTATACGCAGGACATTTTCTTCACGGCAGGAACATTGAGAGAGGGAGCCATGGGAAAGGCAACCCTGACAGAAGACTCGCATTTTGTGAAGATGAGTACAAGGCCTCATTCTGCTATGTCAGGACTTTGTGAGTTTGTGTAAGCTGCTTACACAGGCTGAGTCATAATTCCCTCCTATATATAATATTAACTTTATAGATTTTGTTTTTTAAAGGATTAAATAAGAGAAATCCAGAAGTTCTTATTGCTTTTCCTTATACACCATGGGTTCCAATTATTTTAAACGAATCAAGTTCTCTGGAGTTGACGTGCTTCCTTCCTTGTCCTCAGTCCTCTTACACACATTGTTCTTTCTTCCTTGAAGTCCTTTCCCTGCTTCCCGTGAGAACAACAGCAGGTCCAAGGAGATCATAAATGAATTAAGCAGCTCTTGGAGAATAGAGGGAGGTGATTAAAAACTCTAAGGGATTTTTAAAAAACTTTGTTATGTTTCTTTCACACATTAATGAAATGCTAAAAGTATCTAATGGAGATTTTCATCAAGAAATAATTAGATATTTATTATCTTATATTTCGTTAGTGAATTTGGTTTTCTTATCATGATATTCTAATTGACACTTTAAAATGTCCACATTACATAATATTTAAATTGTAACTGAAATAAACTATGTGGAGTGCCTCTGTCACTTAGAGGGGGCGTAGAAACTTGAAAAATCATTTGAAATTCTAATTGAAAAATAATTGGGTTAAAAGAAGGGAAGTGCAGTAATCATTAGGTGTGATAAAATAGAGATTTATGCCGAAGTTTCAATTATGAATTTAAAAGTGTAATCTCAATAATGTGCTTGAGAAAAGCTTTTATATTCAATGCATATATTTTACAGACCCCAAAAATGACTTAGGTTATAATGTGAGAGATTAAACAAGAAAAGAGGGCCATGTGAATTATTGTAAAATTTTACCATCTAGAAAAACCTAAAGGGCAAGGTTAAAGATTTTTATTGATCAAAATCTATTTTTAAGCCTAATAATGATTGTGGTAATTCCTGATGTCACACAGATTTTAGGTGAAGCTCCTGAAGGATACCCCTACCACTCCCCCCTCCCATTTCACTGCGTCATAACAAGAGAGTGCAAGGCCTGATGTCTTCATCTCTTTCCCTGATCTCTTTCCACCTCTCTCCCCTTCATTTTTCCTCAATAGCACCTTTATTGAAATACAGTTAACATACTCTGAAATTCACCCTTTAAAGTGTACAATTCACTGCTTTTTAGTATATTCCCATAGTTGTGCAATCACTATCTAATTTCAGAATATTCTCATCATCCCCCAAAGAACCCTGTACACGTTAGCAGTCAATCCCAATTTGCCGCTTCCCATCCCCTGAAAACCACCAATCGCTTTTGTCTCTATGGATTTGCTTAGTCTGGCTATTTAATATAAATCATACAATACATGGTCTTTTGTACTTGGCTCCTTTCCTCTAGCATAATGTTTTCGAGATTCATCTATGTTGTAGCAGGTATCAGTATTTCATTTTTCTATTGCCTAGTAAGATTACATTGTAAAAATAGACCACATTTTATCTGTCCATTCATCAGTTGATGGACATTTGGGTTGTTTCCACTTTTGGCTGTTGTGAATAATAGTACCATGAACATTTGTGTACAGGGTTTTGTGTAGACACATGCTTTCAGTTCTCTTAGGTATATGCCTAGGAGTGAAATTGCTGGCTCATGTTGTAACTCTAAGTTTGACATTTTCAGAAATTGCCAAACTAGTTTCCAAAGTGGCTGGACAATTTTACCATCCCAACAGACGTCTATGAGGATTCACTTTCTCCACATCCTCAACAACACATGGTGCTGTCTGTCTTTTTGATTTTAGCCACCATAGTGAGTGTGAAGAAGCATCTCATGATTTTGCTGTGCATTTCTCTAATGACTAATAATATTGAGCATGAGTTCTTGTGGCAAAATTTCTTTATTCTGGATACCATCCCTTACCAATGGTATGATTCACAAATTTTTTCTCCTGTTTTGTAAATTGACTTTTTCATGGTACAGCACAAAATTTTTTAATTTTAATGGAGTCTAATTTATCTTTTTTTAAAAAAATACGCTTTTGACATCATGTTTTAAGAGCTCGTTGCTTAGTCTAAAGTCACAAAATTTCACAGATCTATTTATTTTGAGTTTACTAGTTTTGCACTTACATTTGTCTATCAATCATGTAATTTCTACATATGATACAAGGGAGGAGTCTAGCTGCATTCATTTGCACACAGACATCTAGTTGTCCCAGCACTATTTCTTGAAAAGACATTTAATTGTCTTGACACCCTTATAGAAAATCAATTGACATAAACTTACGTTTATTTACTGTTGGCCTCTCAGTTGCGTTCCATTGATCTATATGTCTAGCCTTACACCAGTACGACACTCTCCTGGTTACTGTAGCTTTGTATGTTTTTAAATTGGGAAGTATGGGTCATCCAAATTTTGTCCTTTTCCAAGATTGTTCCGGCTATCGTGGGTCCATTACATTTCCATATGAATATGTTACTTTAGGGTAAAATGTCAACTGAGATTTTAATATGGAATATGTTGACTCTGTAAATTAGTTTCGGAGAATTGACATTTTAACAATATTAATTCTTCTCATCCAAAAACATGGATGTCTTTACATTTATTTAAGTCCTTTTAAATTATGTTCAACAATCTTTTGTAGTTTTCATTGTACAAATCTTGTACTTCTCTTGTTAAATGTGTTCTTTACATTGTGTGGCCACTCTAGTCTGTGCTTAGATGACTTAGGATTAGTAAATTAATGGAGAGAGATTTCATTAAATGCCTTTAACCAACAAATATCCCAGCATTTGCTGAGGGTCTTTGTGCACATATCTAAGGCGTGTCTTCAACACTCCGGTGATTTAAAACTCTGCTTTAGTCTTCACTTGCTGCTTACACAGAACCTCAAAGTTGCCCAGCAGGGAGAGCTACGGCCTTCTCCCCTGTGTATACACCCCTAGCCATGCACACCATCCTATGTTTGTGCCTGGTCTTCTAGATTTCCGGGAACATCTCAGAAGTTTCCAAATTCCACTATGGACATCATTCCCTTGCTTTCCTTTTAAGTTTTTTGATCATCCTTTTGTTTGCCCAACTTTTCTCATCACCTCAGGCAGTTCTAATTTTAAACAACTGCAATTGGTTTTTGACAAAACATGTCTTGGGGAAATAGCTGTTCTCATTGAGCAAGTTCTGAGTCAGGTCATATAAAGACAACCCTTATGAGCGAGGAGTTTCCAGGGAGCGTCTAGATGGGTTAAATAATGACAATTTTCTGGGAATTAAACTGTTTTTTGGAGCTCCAAGTACCTTTTGCTCCTTCCAGTTGCTGTGAGGCTTCTGGTTCCCAGAGCTACTGTGATTGGGAGGCTGTTGGTTTTTAAGGTGACCATGAAGCTAGGAAGAGGGGGATGGGAAGAGGATGAGTCAAAGCAGCAGCAAGCTTGCTGTTCTTGCTTAGTTTCAGTCACTTCTGTTGAGTAAATGTTCCTCAGATTGTTTTAAGCCTTTTGTTAATTTCTGGAGTTCTGAAAAAGTTGATTTTGACAATTTTTTCCAATGTTGTTGTTGTTTTTATGGATGACCAGGATTTTGGAGGTCCTTACTCTACCATTCCAGAAGTGCTTCTCTCTCAGTACAGGTTTTAATATAATATCATCTGCATTTTGCATTTGCCTTCTATCTTCTTCTTTTAGGGATTTATGTGAAACAAGGTCCTTTTGCGTAAAAGGCTGAATGTGAGTAATGTACATGAAACAAATATTGGGGGACTAAAGCTCTGGGAGGGGATGAAGGACTGGTTTTAAAGATAGCCTTGAAAAAAGATATCTTCATGTTAAGTCTTCAACAGACCCTTTGACGGCAGTCGTCAAAATCCTCACCCTCTGTGTCTTTTGCCTGTAGCATCAAGTATTCAAAGTAGGATTGTTGGTTGCAATGTTGCAATGTTGGTAGAGACTAGTTAGTGTGAAGAACATTTTGAGGAAACATTGTAATGATATTCACGCAATCTGACTGAAAGGTTTTCTCTTTATTTACGACTTGATTCTATGTCCAGTCACCTTCCAGATATCAACATTGTCAAGAGGCCGATAAAAGCTGCTGAGATCTGAAAGGAAAATAGTTGTCTCAGGGGCTCCATGGGGTCACTAAATGGCCATGTCTTTAATGGGGAAGGGAGAAAACTTGCTGGTCATTGAAGTTCCATGACAGAGAAAATCTTAGGCCTCTGTTGGTCACTAACCATGTGATCCTGGAGGAATTGCTTACATTTTCCTGGGCCTCAGTTTCTTTATTTGCACAATGACTCCAAAATTTTCCATCATACTGCTGTTTTTATCCTTACATTCTTGTTATAACAATGGTGTATATATGAAAAAGAAATAAAAATGGCCATTAGAGCTTCTGGGACCATGGGACAACTGTCAAAAACAATATTCATTGACACTTGTTAGAGAAGGCAGCCTTTATTCAGGACCATCATAATAGATAGAGAGACCACTGCAATGGGATTTTACAGTGGGGGAGAGAGTCTGGGCTCAATTCTGAACACAGAATGGGCACATGGGAATCTATAGCCAAGGAGTAGGATGGGGGTCTGTGGATGGAAAATTACTAAGAGGAAGCATCAGGGATAATAGGGTTCTGGCTAAACTAACCTACAAGATTCTTGCTGAAGACAGGCCAGGGTGATCAGACGTCACCTGGGGGATGGAGCAGGCTGAGGAACTCCATCAGATACCAAGCATGGGGGTTTTGGTTAAACTGATTTAGCAAGTTCTTGCTAAAACTAGACTTTACAAAGAAGTGCACATATGAACCCGGAAGAAGATGGGCCTGACTACAGTTTGCTCAAGCAAAGAGTCTTTGTCATACTTACTGGTGCATGGGACACCCACAGCAAATGAATTCGATTTTCTACATTGTTGGCCTTCTGCCTCTCACCATTCCAAGGAAACTCTTCTCAGCATTATATTTCTGATCTGATGATTATGTTGCACAGTTCGTTTCACTGGCCCACTCTTCTCCCTGAGCTACTGTTTGCCTTGATCTTGATTGAAAATCCTTCACTCTAATGGCTTTGGCAACATGCACTTTGGGGGTCATTGAGCCTTTTTCCTGTCTTTATCTCTGTTACTTGCAAGTTCTCTATCCTCTACCCATGCCTGTCGTAATACTCACATTGGTTTCTGGTTGAATTCAGAAGTTCTCTTGATTTAAACTACCAGTGTATTGATGACTTTCAAATGTCTATATCTAAACTTCACACCCCAGCTGGCTGCTTTGCAGAACTTCAGACTCAGCACGTTTTAGACAGAACTGTCATTCCTCCTGCTTCCATCCATCCTCATCTGCATCCCTTCTTATCTCAACACCTCACCATTTACTCAGTCACCCAGCCAGAAATTCACAGGATGTCTCAGAGTCCTTCTTCTTCCTTTATCCATACCAAGTTAGTCATCAAATCTTAATCACTAATTTAGTCCTGAATATTCCTTAAATCAATGTCATTTTAGCTACTACTTCACTGCCAGGGTTATCCTTTTAAAACATAATCCTGACCATGTCACTCCCCTGGTGAAAATCATCCTCAATAGGTAAAATATGTGCATTCAAGTCTCTCCTAGTTATCCCCAGCCATTCTGTTTTCACCCCTGGCTTCTTGACCTGATGAACAATTCTTAGTGGTTGAGACAAGCTCTGTTTTTGGAGAAGTTTAGTGCTGTGGGCTACATGATGATGGACAGTAGAGAAGAATTTCCTGAGAAAATCACATTTGAGTTCATATCTGTAGGTTGAGTAGAAATTAATTAAGCAACATGTAGAAAGTGGCATGCAGGGATGGGGTGGCATTCTGACTAAAAGGAACAGCACATGCCAAGACCCTGTGGAAGGAGGAAGTTTGGTTTTTTAAAGAACCATGGGAAGACTGGTGAGACTAGAATCAAAAAGCAAGGAAAAGAATACCATCAGGAAAAGCTGCTTGACAAATCCAGAAGCTTATTATTGTTGCTATATATTTAAGTCCATGAAAAAGATAATACCACACACAAATTGACATTCAATCCAATTCTTCTGGTTCAAAATGAAGACAGTGCAATAATATCCCAACTGTCATATTGCAATATACATGTATTCCCATATTCTGTCGCTTATGTGGACAACATGTCAAATGCAATCCTTATAAGGGCAATCCATATATCAATCACACAAGAGAGAAGAGAATAATGGTCACAATATAAGTACTTAGGAAAATATTGGGTTTTGACAAACACATATATACAAATAAAAATAATTCGTGAATATAATGTATCTATTAAGATAACAGCTGACTGATTCAGACATTCATACAAAGTCATACAAAATGACGTTAGAAAGACTATCATGCTTCCATTTAGGGTGCTTTTCAAAGTGGAGAGCACATTGGTGAAAGGCTACAGTATGGTCTCCAGCAAGGCTGAACAGAGTGGAGCAAAGTCTCCCAAACTACATCGATGTTCATAAATATGTCAACAGAAAATAGGCTTCAGTGATAAATCCGAGTTCATGTCCTCCTATAAGTGGAAAACAGCCAGATTCACATCTTGTACAAACACTTTCAATCACCTTTTATGGCCATGTAGCTGCTGTGTTTGGCTATTAAAAATTAAAACATGTAGATTTCAACAACAATCATAAGTATCGGTGTCAAGATTGCTTGTGGTGCCGTATTTCATTCAGGGCTGAGCCGAGGAAGGTGTGGTTTAAAGGTCATGGAACGCTGCATCTCCTCAAGCTGCGCTTTAAGGACATCAGTGAAAATGCAGTCTACTTAAATAGCTATTTGGATAATTAGATAGATCCAATCAGTGGGGGAAAACCACAAAAGCAATCATTAGATGAGAAAATGCTCACGTTGAAAATGCACTGGTGACAGAAAGAAAGAAAATGATTTTTTTTTCAAAGCAACTAGAGTTTAGGGAAAAGTGCTGAGAAATCAATTTCTTTTCAAAGGAATGGGCTAGACTGATTATTCATTTGTTAGTTCCGTCGGCACTGTTTGGACACAATATAGATGCATTGATTTTCATGCATATGTTATGTGTCCTTTTCCTACACAGAAAATATGGTGTTCACAAAAAAGAGATGAGATTTTTTGGTGGTTGAAATAATAAATTCAACTTTTTGTCTTCATCTTAAGTTATTTTCCTTCTGATCTTAATAAATTATTTGTGATTTATTATGAAGAATATTTGCCCGAGAAAATTAATTCCAGCAGAAGGTCAGACCTCAAACCTCTCATTTTATAGCTTCATCTTTAGAGGAAGTTTTGGAAATGGAAGCAGGAAAAGCAGAAGACAGGTCACTGCACAGACAAGGTCTTCCTTTAATAGATGGTCAGACCAGGAGAGAGCCTCAAACATCATAATTCTACAGAGCAGGGGAAGGTTTTCTTTTTTCCAGCAGGGGTCAGCGGGGGGAGGAGATTAGTCCTAAGCTAACATCTGTAATCAAACCTCCTCTTTTTGGCTGAGAAAGAGTGGCCCTGAGCTAACTTCCACGCACATCTTCCTCTACTTTATATGTGGGACACCTGCCACAGCATGGATTGACAAGCAGTGCGTAGGTCCGCACACGGGATGAGAACGAGCAAGCCCCAGGCCACCAAAGTGGAACATGCGAAACTTAGCTGCCGCACCACCAGGCAGCTCCCCAGGAGAAGATTTTGTGTTTCCCCCCATATTCTGTTTTGAGGAGCTCCGACACGACTCCAGTGTCCTTCTTCTACTCATTCCCAGATCGCCACATGCCCTGAATTTCATCCCCAAGAACACTTGACTTATCTTGAACATTCTTACCTTTGGGAACCTGAAGTTGGCTTGGTTACTCATTCCCATTGTGAGGCAGAGTTGCCCAGGAATTAGTTTAAAATAAAGATTCCCTGGGAACGCTTAATATCTAACCAATCAGAATCTAATAAAAGCAAGGAGGGGGTGAGGTGTCAAGTAGGGTCTCAGAAACTGCTTTGTGAAAACTCCTATTGATTATGACATGATTTCCCTTTGGATTTCAGGATTTCACTGGGCTGATTAGATGAAAAAAGGGTCTGTAAAATAAACTTACCTGTGCTAAAATCTTCTTTTATAGGCTTTATTGTGTCTTAGTCTAGTTTAATGTTTATTTAAAAGGCCCCTAAGGATTAGGATAAATTGTAATCATTTGATTCAATATAGGATACTTTTTGTTATGTTGATTTATCCCCTCCTCAAGCACTACCACGTATATATAAATTTGAAGACAACAAAGCCTTTGTGGAGATTCTTATCTATTAAGAAATACTTTTGTTTGGCTACCATTTAGAGAGTCTCAAAGATCCTGGCATCTCTACTCATAAAGTGGAGGTTCCTGCTTCCCTGTGTCTTGCAGTTGAGAGTGTAGGGTGTTGTGGATTTGCAAATTCACGGCTGGAGACAATTCCGGCTGGCGACAATTGCTAACAGCTGTTGTACAACTTACACGGTGCAAAGAGCTTCCTTATACACTTTTTGTCCTTTGGCATTCACAGTAAATCTGTAAGGTGGACTTCTTTGTATTTCTATTTTTAAAATGTCAGGATGTTTTTTAATACTACTTGAATATCAAACTTTCTATAGCTAACTCTGCCTTCTTGAGATGGAAACGCCTTGTGTGATGTAATATGCATGAGTGGAAAATTAAATCTGGGCTACTCCTTTCCTTGTACAGGGATTAGTGAGCCTGGGTTTTGAAAGCTTATCCCTACTTGCTGCTCATGTGTGAGCATAGGGAAGAAACCATGGATTGGAGTCTGGAATTTGCAAGATAGACCTGCAAGTGAGAAAGGGGTAGATCCCATGTTTTCCTCAGCACTCACCCTATTTGCAGCATCACCCTATCTGCAGCTGATGTGATTGTCTATGTAGAAAGTCCCAAAGAATTTACAAAAAGCTCCCAGAACTAGTAAGTGAATTCAGCAAGGTCACAGGATACAAGAGCAACACAAAATAATCAATTTTACTTCTATATACTAACAATGAACAGGGGAAAACCAAAATTATAAACACAATACCATTTACAACGGCTCCAATGAAAATGAAACACCTAGGTATACAGAACAAAATATGTGCATAATCAGTATATGGAAAATGACAAAACGTTGAAAAAAATCAATGAAGAGCTAAATGAATGGAGAGACATAGCATGTTCATGGATTGGGAGACTCAGCATAATAAAGGTGTCAATTGTCTCTAAATTGATCTGTATGTTTAGTCCAATTCCTATCAAAATCCCAGGAAGCTTCTTTTAGACACGGTCAAGCTTGTTCCTAAATTGGTGTGGACAGGCAAAACCCCTAGATTGCTAAAAGGAATTTCTTGAAAGAATAATAAAGTGGAAGGAGTCACTCCACTCAACATTGAGGTCTACCAAATAGCTACGATAATCAAAACCGTGGTATTGTGGAGAGACAGAGACATAGATCTACGGAACAGAATAAAGAATCAGCAGTAGGCCCACACGAATACACCAGATGGTTTTTAACAAAAGTGCAGAAGTAACTCAACGGAGGAAGGATAGCCTCCTCGACAAGCGGTGCTCAAACAACTGGACACCCATAGATCAAATATGAACCTTGACTTAAACATCATACTTTATACAAATATTAACCAAAAATGGGTCATGGACTTAAAGGAAATACTGTGTAATTTTTAGACAAAACATAGGAGAAAATCTTCAGTATCTGGGGTTAAGCAAGAGTTCTTAGACTTGACACCAAACACACAATCCATAAAAGGAAAATTGATAAATTGAAGAACTTCAAGTTAAAATCTTTTGCTCTTCCACTTTGCTGTGAAAGACTCTCACATGAGATGAAAAGGCAAGCAGCAAGCTGGAGGAAAATATTTGCAAATGATGTATTTGACAAAGGACCAATATAGAACATAGAATGTAAGTCTCAAACTAGACAGTAAAAATACAAACAATCCAATTAGTAAATGGGCGAAAGATATGAAAAACATTTCCCCAAAGAGGATCTACAGATGGTAAACAACCATTGAAAAAGTATTCAACCTCTTTAGCCATTAGGAAAAATGCCTATTAAAACCACGATGAGCGCTATCATTATACACCCATCAGAATGGCTAAAGTAGAAAACAGCGACAACACCAAATGCTAGAGAAGATGCATAGAAACTGGATCACTCACACATTGTAGATGAGAGTGTTCTGGACCAGTTTGGTAGCTTCTTATACAACTAAACATGCAGCTATGATGTGACCCAGTGATTGCACTCTTCATCATTTATCCAAGAGAAATTAAACTGTTTCCACAAAAAAAACCTCTACAAAAATGTTCATAGTGGCTTTAGCTAAAATAACCCCAAACTGTAAACAACTAGTTGTCCTTTAACAAGTAAATGGTTAAACCATGGTACATCCATGCCATGCAATACTACTCAGCAATGAAAACGAATGAACTATGATGCATGCAATAGCCTGGATGAATCTCCAGGGAATTATGATAAGTGAGAAAAACTAATCTCAAAATCTTACATATTGTATGGTTCCATTTATACAAAATTTTTGAATCACCAAATTATAGAAATTGGGAACAGATTAGTGATTGCCAGGTGTTAAGGACCTCAGGGGGAGTGAGAATGTAGAGGTGCCTATGACAGAACGCGTCAGGGATCCTGTGGTAATGGAATTCTTCTTTAGCTGGACTGTAACAATGCCAGTATCTCGGTTCTGGTGTTGTAATATAGATTTACAAGACATCACTGTTGGGGAAAGCTGGGTAAAAGCTAAAGGAGATGTCTCTGTTATCATTTCTCATACCTGTATGTTTATCTATATTATCTCAAAATGAAATGTTACTTACAAACAAAAAAGGAAGAAGAGTTGATTTCACATGGTCTTGTCATCAACTTTCAGTCATTTCCTATGGCTGTGACTAGACTCTTCTAATTCTCAGTTCTGTTTCGTAATAACAATCATAATAATAATCTATATAATTTATTGAGGCTTGCTATGAGCCTGGGGCTCTTTCCACATATTACCCTAAACATCACAACAATTCTGCAAGGCACATAGGATTATTAGCACTTTACAAATGAGGAGTCTGTGCCTCAGCAAGTCTAAGCCACTTATCCAAGGTCACAGAGCAGTAAACGCCACACTGGCGGAGAGCCCCCATCTGTGTGACTGTGAAACATATCACCTGATTCTTGCAGGTCAGCCTGACCTCAGAGCCAGCCAGACGTGGGGTCGGTGCCCTCATGCCAGACCACCTATGACCTTGCAGGCATCAGCCATTTGCTGCATTAGGAAAACACTGGTATGACTTTCAAGGTAGATGAACTCATAAAACATTCAGCATGTCAGGCTGGAGTCTCTGCCTTGTTTGGAAAGCACAAGATAAATTTCAGCAAGCTATGGTTTGTTTGAGGACACTGGGAATAATCTAATCTGCTATTTCAAATATAATTTAGATTTCAGAGGTGTTTTACTGTTCTATTTCTAGAACGCCTGAGGATCCAGCGGAGTGTCTTATACATCACATTAGATTACGGTCAACTAGCAACATTGCAAGGGATTTTTCCCTTTCATAATGAGATGGAGCTGCAAGTTTGTGATTAAAATCCTCTCTGTTAGTACAGATGAACGGAGGGATTTCAGACAAGCTCCAGTTACGATTACGGCTGGGGCATGGGGTCGAGGGGGTCATGCCATGTCATAGCTCCCTGAACTTTCTAATCAGCATTTATTGAATAGCTTTGCACCTGGAGTTCAATTGGCAGAGGTGATTATTGTGCTGAGTGGCACACATTTGGGTTTTGGGTTTTGGATTTAAATGTGTTGAAAGCAGCAGAGTTCACGTGGAAGAAATGGCTTTGCCCACAGTGCTGCTAATGTACACATGTACAGGCTGAGACAGGAGACAGCTGCAGGGGTGTGCTCGAGGGTGGGAGGTGACAGGAACCATGGAGGTTACGTCATCAAGAGCAAGAGCTGAGTCTGGCCTTGGGTAGATCTGCGTGTGAATATTGACTCTGTCACTTGTAAGTTGGGTGAATTGGGGCAAGTCGCTAGACGGGCTGAGCTTCTCTTTCTCAGTGTGTGGTGGTGCTGAGAGTTTGTTTCTCTGAAGAGCCTCCTGAAGATGATGTGAGCTTAACAAACGGCCGACACTGTAAGAGCACAACATTACACACCATTTCAGCATTAAAAGGCACAGCGATTGTCACCTAGCTCACCCACCCCTCGCCTCTATTCAGGAGGAAGTGGGGGTGATTTTTATTGTCAGGTGGCTGTGACTCATTGTGGTCTATGGAAAAATGCTGTCTAAAATTAATTCATTCAGAAAATGTTGATTGAATACAGATTGTTATAAAATGAACAACAGTCACTAATTTCAAGGCCTGAGAATGAATCAAATTGCATATGATGTACAGATTGAAACCATCCCATGATGTATACACAGGCATCCAGATGTCCTCACATACTCATAAGGTGTCTGCAAGCATGGGTGCTACAGAAAGGTACTGGGCTCTCTGAGCCTCAGTTCCGCTGCCCAAGAAGTGGGAAGGATTCCTACATTTCAGCATTGTGAGGACTGAGGGAGATGAGGGATTTTATATATATGTATATTACAGGGCCGGTCAGAGAGTAAGCCCCAAAGAGCTTGTGGCCACAGGAGTGTTGACGAGAGAGCGCATGGCATCTGAACCTCCTGGCTGCCCGTGGGGCATCTGCAGGGCGTCTCTTTATAGGCCTTGACTCTGTCTCGTGAAAGATGGCATCTGCTCTCTCCCCCAGAACACACTCCACTCGTGCTTCCCACGGACTTGGGTTGGTTTGGGCTCCAATCTTGGTCTGGGCTTATTTATTTGTTTATTTAGGTTCCCAGTTCCCAGTAAGGTTCTCAGAAGACTGTTGTGTGTGTCCCAGGAGCTGCTTGTTTTGCTGAGTGGTGTGCTGTTGCTAGCTCATATTGGTGCAAGAGAGAGGATTTTTAAATTAGCAGGACTTTCGAAAGCCATTTTTAAAAACATTGGTAGCTTGAAATTGCCCATAAGGATATTTACACCGCAGCAATCTTCGGATGCTATACAAATCAGGGCTCCCCTTCTGAGTGCCATCCGTTACATCTCTGTAGCCACACCCTTGGTTCAGGCTCTGTCCTGGAGAGTTTAGCCACAGTTTGTAACTTCCACTCACATACGTACAGCCTCAGGTGTCAGTACAGCCTTTCTATTTGGGTTCACATTGGTGGATTTGGAGTTAAGAGATGCCCTGCTCGTTGTTAAGACTCGTGGCTGTAAACGCCAGCTGGGGTACACTGTTAGTCCCAAGGACAGCTTTGAGGAGATGAAGAGGGGACTGGCAGGGCTGGTGCTTGCTCTGAGGAAACAAGAAAACTGAAGGTAAGTGTTATAAAAAAGTAAACTTGAGCTAGTTGAAAACTATGCCATATACCATTTCTGAAGGACTCCCTCCAGACTCCATTTCTCCCTTGAGTTCCAAACCTCTGTGCTCCTGGAGCCGGCCCCAGGGCATAGTGGTTAACTTTGCTTGCTCTGCTTTGGAGGTCCGGGGTTCATGGGTTCAGATCCCAGGCGCAGACCTACATACTGCTCATCAAGCCATGCTGTGGTGTCATCCTCATACAAAAAATAGAGGAACATTGTCATGGATCTTAGCTCAGGGACAATCTTCCTCACCAAAAAAAAAAAAAAAAAAGAAAGAAAGAAAAAGAAACCCCAAACCTCTGTGCTCCCTATTTCAAACTCTACCTCATTTTCTCACTCCCTCTCCAGGCTGTTATGATCAGGCACTTGCAGGGTGCTTCCATTTACACGTTGTCTAGCCCAGTAGCTCATGACAGTCCAAACCTCCTCCAAGCCACATGGCTGTGGGCCAATCCAGCCTCAGTTCTTGGGTCATCCCATCTCCTGAGGCTGACCAGGGCCTCAGCTCGTCATCACTGATGAATGATGTGGGTTGGGGGGGGGTCATACAGGGACAGTGTAGATCCTGTTTGGGCACTGCCAGTGACAGGTGACCTTTCTACCCCTCTCTCTAGAGTTGACAGTGAATAATGACCAGGGGAGTGGTCAATAAGACAGGAAAACAAGAGTTGAGAAATGGGGAGGAGTCAAATCATGAAGAACAGCTGATACCATGTCAGAGCATGTGGGTTTTGTCTGGAAGGTAAAGAAGAGCCAGTTAATGGTTTTCAGCAGGGGCCTTGAGCGGCTAGATTTGTGTTTTAGGAAGCTCATTCAGAGTTTTAGGGAAGGATTCCTTTGATGAAAGCAGAGAACTGGCTGAATCCAGAAGAGATAGAAGGTCCGAGCTGATTGTAGCAAACTACGAAACAGAAAATGAGGGTCTGGAGTTACAACATAAGGTGGTGAAGATGAAGAGAGATGGTGTTGAGAGTTTTCTTTTGTTTTGGCAGACTACTAAAATCACTCTGGGCATTTAAGTTGATTTTCCAAGTCCCAAAAGCCTTGTTGCAAAATAGTTGATTATCCGTCTACAAATAAGTGAATTTCCTTTGATTTTTCTCAATTTTCCAGTGTTTTACCTTTTGCTTAATCATAGCAGATCTGGTGCACTGTGTTTCCTTCCAGGCAACCCTCACAAAAGTGAAAGACACATGAAATCACAGAGTTGAAAAACTGTGAAGAAGCAGCAGCTCTATTTACATGGTACATCTTTACTAGGAGCTGGTATCCAGTTAATTCCTTTATTATTTTTTACCACATCCCTTCGAGGCAGGGACAAAGAAGGGATCACAATCCTCATTTCACAGGTGAAAAACCTAAGGCCTAGGCAGCCTAAATGATTTCTACTTTCTTGGAGTTTCTGAAATGAATGCAAATGATTCCTACACCAGGGAAACCCAAGGGAAAGAGAAAAGTAATTGACTAAGCCTCAGAGTAATCACTTAGGAAAACCTCAAACTGAAATAAATGATATAGATAAACAGTGTCATGCATCCTGATTAATCCCATAGCTTGTTTAGAAAGAGCCATGTGAACTGCAGGAGCAGGCTCTCTGGGTAACCTCTCACTGCACATGCAGCAAAAAGCCATTGTGGCACCAGCAACAAGGCAGGGAGCGCATGCCGACCTGCTTAAACTCACGGTTCTCAGCAGAGAAGGGGCTCTCAGGCTGTTCTGCTTATCTGCCAATTTTTGTTTGTCTTTATAAGCAAACATATATATATATATGTATACACACACACACATATATGCACTCACATATATGTATATAGACACAATTTCATGTAACGATATTAACATGATCATAACATATATAGAGACATGGACCAACACAGCTTTAATTGTTTTCTTCATACATTATACTTGCCTCCTCATTCCACTCTCCTTCCTGTCTCCACCAAAAGACCACTTCCTTATTAGTAAATCAAATTTATAGCCTAGATACAAGAAAATGTATATATTCTTCCCTAGTTTTCAATGTACTTATATAAGCTTTTATAGATATACATATATAGGAATGTTTTTCCTCTCAATATCATTGTGTCTTTCACAAAAATAATGTCTTATGCACAATTTTTTTCTTAATCTTGTAGAAATTCTTTCAGGTCAATTGGTATAATTCCAATTCATTCTTTTTGATGATTTCTGAAGATTCCATGCTATAGATATATAATACTTTATATTAAGCATTCTCTGTTGACGGACAGTCTCTTTGTGAGTTGTGATTTTTATTGCTATAGAACAGATTCTTAGATCTGTATTTTCTGGGTCAAAGGGAATAAATGTTTTTAGTTTTTTGGTCTTACAAATTGTTTCTTAAAAGCGGTAATATTACTCTAGCAATGTGAGAGTAACCTATTCCTCACATGTCTGCCTTGAGTGAAAATAATCATTCTTTTTAAAAAGAAATCTTGCTAGATTGATAAATCTGAAGTAATGTTCATTGTTACTTTAGTTTGCTTTTCACTCCTAATTACCGTGTTTGGGCATCTTTTCAATATCTGCTGGCCGTTTGGATTTGCTCCTATGTAAACTGCCTCTTTTAATCCTTTGCCAATCTTTTTCACTGGCATTATTTGTTCTCTTCTTGTAAATTTGTAAAAGATCTTTGTTTACAGTTAATAATGAGAATCAATGTGCTCTCTTCATTGCAAATACTTTGCCAAGTATTTCTAGTTTCTTTTGTGTTTCGATTTGGTTTATGGCATCTCTCATCATAGATAATTTAAATTGTTTTATAAATTCAAGTAGGTTCACACTTACTTTGCCCTGAGAATGTCCATTAGACTCTCCCAGATTTCCTTGCATTTTTTACAATTTAGTCTTTAATCCATTTGGAATTTATTTTTAACATGATGTAAAAATAGAGTCCAGTTTTATATCCTTCCAGATGGAAAGCCAGCTGTGCATATACCATTTACTAAACAATTCATCCGTTCACCACTAAATTTAAATGCCATTACTGGCATTTATCACATTCTTATGCACAATGTGGTGGTACCTTGTTCTGTCCTATATTGCATTGATCTCTTTGTGTATTCCTAGGCCATACCACAGCCATATAATCCCAGCAGCTCGGCAGCACTGACTTGCTCTACCAGAAATTCAAAATCCAGAAGCAACTTCAAAATGCCTCGTTGATTCTCAAGACTTTATACTTTCAAATAATCTGTTTCTTTTCTTTAAAGTATGCTTTATGGTGAGGAAGATTGGCCCTGAGCTAACATCTGTTGCCAATCTTCCTCTTTTTTTTTCATTCCTCAAATCCCCAGTACATAGTTGTATATCCTAGTTGTAGGTCATTTTACTTCTTCTGTGTGAGGTGCCACCAGAGCATGGCTTGATGAGCAGTGTGTAGGTCCATACCCAGGATCCGAAACGGTGAACCCTGGGCCACCAAAGCAGAGTGCGCGAACTTAACCAGTTGGCCACAGGGCCGGCCCCAAATCTTTCAAGTAGTTTTATTGAATCCCTACATTTATTTTTGAAGTGCCAATTGAAATTTTATTGTATTTGTTTTGGAAGCATTGATATTTTGATATATATTATATGTCAATATCTATCTGTGTATCTATCTATCTAATGAATCCACTTTTTCTGGTCTTATTTTAGAGCTTGTCTTTGGCCACCTGTGTCCTCAGCAGCTGGGAAATGCAGACAGTGGACAGTAGGCAGCAGAGGGTAAGACAGGAAACAAGGTCCCTGTCTTCCAAGACTGTCCTCCCGGCCTTCTTTCATGGCCCCCACTTACCCCTCTGAGCCCATCATTTTCTCTCATATTATTTCCTCACCCTTCTGTTCCTGTGTCACAGGAAACTTCATTTCCTACAATCTCTTGTCCTCTGGCTTCCTGCTACGTTCATTCAGTAAGAGGTACCAACAGAAGATATAAGTAGAGGGGAAGGGAAGAAAGTGGATATTTATTTGTAATTTCTTCTCTGCTCCCACTAGCATCCCTAGCAGAAGTGCATTTACAGGAAGGCTCCCCCACTGATCAGCCTCAATCATGATTTTAGCTCCTGCTGGGTAGCCCTTGCTTTTTCGCTCTGCTAGTGCCATCTCTTTCCTAAGCACTTCCAACTCTAGAGATGCCTGCTGTTAGGGAGTGCCTTCTGTTGCTAAATCCAGGATTGCCTCGCTGTTCTCTCTTTACCTTCTCAATTCTACCATCCCTCAGTAAGCGATTCTCTGTATCAAGCCTTTCTGTTTGAAACACCTAGTCATTTGAATTTTCCTGTCTGAACCATGACTAACACACCCTCCAAATGGATTTCTCATCACTCTCTACGTGGTACCTTGCCCTTTCTTGGAACACACCAAAAAATGAGATTTTTCCGCCTTTTTTCACTCATTCTTTCCTTTGTGTAGTGGTCCTCTGACTGGGTTATTCAGTTATACGTACGCCTTCCTCTCTTCACCCATTGCATCTCATGTTTGCCTCCTAAGTCAGTCCAGAAATGTGCTGGCTCCAAACTTAGCTGCTGAGCAGCTTGAGGGCAGCTAGCTTGTGTTTCACTGATTCGCAGTGCTTGATGCATTGTGTGGGAACATAGGTTCTCTGTATATGTGTCTTGGAAAAAGAGAGGAGAGTGAGAAGGAAGGAGACAAGGAAGCAAGCATCCAGGGAGGGAGCAAATGTAGAGAGAAGGGGGCACTTTTCCATGTTATGGGGGAGAAGAGATACCTCATAGACTACCAGGGAAACTAAATTTGGGGCGTAGTAGGGTCATTTAGAACAGGGTTTTAATGGTAACATACAACTTTTAATAAAATGAAATGTGAATTAATACTAAGTCACTATATTAAAGTCTGAACCTCAGTTTCTTGGTTTTTACAAGGGCAACAATAACATCTATTTGTGTAGTGTTATGAATTTAAAACATGGTCATATGTGTAAAAAAATCTAATAGTAAGTCTATAAATATATGTTTAAAAGTCACTTGTTTGGAATCACTAAATGAGTGCAGTAAGGCAAACAATAATAATAATAATAAAAGGCATACAGTTTGGAAAGCAAGGATAAAGATTATCTTTATTTTCAGCCTATGTAGAAAATCCTGTTATCTACAAAAAGCTACTAGAAACAGCAAGTGACCTTAGCAAGGCTGCAGAAGACGAGGCCAGTTTACAAAAATAAATGGAAACTCTACTATGTGCAGTGAACAATTGGAAATCGAAATTAAAGCAGTAATATAATTCACGATAACAAAAAGTGAGATACTTAGAGATGATATAATAAATAAAGTGTAAGAACAATACACTGAAAACTATAAAACATTGCTGAGAAAAGCATTAGACTATCTCAATGAAGGAAGATGTATTCTATGGTGATGAATCAGAAGATTCAATGACATTCAGATGCAAGTGACCTGCAGGCTCAGCATAATTCCAATCAAAATCCCAACAGGATATTTGCAGAAATTGATGAGATACTTCTAACATTTATATGTAAAAATAAAGGACTTTAACATCGAAAGTAAGAAAGCGTAGGTGCCAAGGCATTTCAATGTGGGAAATAATAACATCGACAGCAGTATTTTCAACAAATGATGCAGAAACAATTGAATATCCATATTCAAAATAAATAAACTTAAATTTTACCTCACACCATATACAAAAACTAACATGAAATGGATCAGAGACATAAATATAAAACCTATGACTACAAAACTTTTAGATGAAAAAAATAGATGAAAATCTTTGTGACCATAGATTAGGCAAAGATTTCTGGAAAGGACACATAAAGCACGTATTATAAAGAAAAATAATGATAAATTGTACATGTTAAAAGTACTAACATTTCTGCTCTTCAAAAGACCCTGTTAAGAAAATGGAAATACAACCTATGCATGAGAGGAGATATTTGACAAAAATATAGTTTGACAAAGGGCTTATAGCCAGAATATGTAAGGAATTTTTACAGATCAGTAATTAGACAAACAGTTCAATTTTTTAAAAAGTCAAAAGATATGAACAGATACTTCACTAAAGAATATACATGAAGGCCAATAAGCATCTGAAAAGATGCCTATCGTTAGTCAGAAAAATGCAAATTGAAGCTAAATGAGATACCACTACACACCTCCTACAACGGTTAAAACAAAAAGAGAAAACTGACCATGCCAAGTACTGGTGAGGGTTTGGGATATCTGAAACTCCCACTCTGGAAACATCTAGACAATTTTTCCCCAAATTAAATAGACACTTACCATACTTCCCAGCAACCCAAACCCTAGGCATTTATCCATGAACAATGAAACATATGTCCACGCAAAGACCTGCACATAAATGTTCATAACTTTATTAATAATATTTATTGGGGCCGGCCCCGTGGCCGAGTGGTTAAGTTCATGTGCTCCACTTTGGCGGCCCAGTGTTTCACTGGTTCAGATCCTGGGCACGGACATGGCACCGCTCATTGGGCCATGTTGAGGCGGCATCCCACATGCCATAGCTAGAAGGACCCACAACTAAAATATACAACTATCTACGGGGGTGAATTGGGGAGAAAAAGCAGGAAAAAAGAATAAAAATAGTATTTCTTAATAGTAGCCCCAATGGAATACAACCCACATGCCCATTAACTAGTGAATGGATAAACAAGTTGTGGTGCATCCATACAATGGAATATTCCTCAACAATAAAAAATATTGAACTACTTATACTTTTAACAACACAGATGACTTCCAAAATTATTTTAATAAATGAAGAAAACCAAACCCAATAACTGCATATGGAATAATTCCTTCCTATGACATGCTAGAAAAGTGGAAAACTGAGGAACAGAAAACAGATCAGTAGTTGCCAGGGGCACGGTTAGAAGGGCACGAGGGGCTTTTGGGGCTGATGAAAATGTCCAAGAGCTAGATCACAGTGGTGGCTACACACTTGTGTTCACTTGACGGGACACATCCAAATGCATACTTTAAAAAGGTGATTTTTATCATGTGTAAATTATGCCACAGATAAGAAGAATTTAAAACGGTTCCTGTCTTCATGTATATAAATATTATTTTCTTCACCACAAAATACATAATGTACTGAAAAATTTCCCTTATTTTATATTGTTAGATAATTCTAGTTAAGATATAAAAACAGCCCACATAATAGAAATCCATATATTTTGTTGGCAGTGGAAATATTTAAGTATGTTTTGTAGATTTTTGCATACTGAAACATTGCATAAGCAAAGTTATTTGAATTACTAGTTGTGGTACATTGATATCACCATGGCCAATGGGAACTAGATTGAGATGCACTTGAAATGCTAAGGATGTGGATAGGGGCAATTGACTTTGTCCCAAATGTTTCCTATGCAAAGTGGCAGAATTGGGTTATAAACACAAGTCCATTAGACACTGCTGCCCATGCTCTGTACACAAAATACACTGCTCCTAAATCCTAATGCTTGACAAAGTTTCCATGTGGACACCGGAATGTGGAAATCACAATTTGGTGTTTTCAACAAATAAATTTGGTGTTTTATTTAAATGTGTTTGATCAAAGGTCTTTTATGGGGCCGGCCTGGTAGTACAGCAGTTATGTTCGCATGTTCTCCTTTGGTGGCCCGGGGTTCACCAGTTCGGATCCCAGGTGTGGACCTATGCGCGGCTTGGCAAGCCATGCTGTGGCAGGCATCCCACATATAAAGTAGAGGGAGATGGGAACAGATGTTAGCTCAGGGCCAGTCTTCCTCAGCAAAAAGAGGGTTGGTGGTAGATGTTAGCTCAGGGCTAATCTTCTTGAAAAAAAAGAAAAAGAAAGGTCTTTTATTTATTTCAAAATTCTGTTCTTTTTTTGGTATCAAATGTTCTTTGTTTTCTGTCTCTTTGTTTTTCGTATACTGTCTCATGACTATATATATAAACATATATATGATGGACAACTGAATGTTGTTTTAGGGATAAAATATGCAATCTAAGTAGTCTGGATACCACTGTATTCAAGTTCGTAATGCTCCCTAACAATGTTCTTAGTTAGCCTTTAATAGCCTTTAGCAACAGAGCATTTTTAATATTTTACCACTCCAAATGTTCAAAAGAGAGCCATGGTAATGTCAAGTACACTCAGACGAAAATAAACTGTATTAAAGAACATTTTACAGATAGGAACATTCTGGGCGCCAGAAGCTTGGCTGCAATTTTCAGAAAAGGTCTTCACTGGCCACAAAAATACCTGGCAAGGCTAATTAAGGACTTCGTGATTTCATAAATAAGAACTAGTTGAGGATAATCAGCTAATAGTATGGAAGGAGAAATTTATATAATTTATGACTTACTCACACATAAACGTATACACAAAATAATATAGATTGGGTTCTGATGTTAACATTCATTTTCTTTTCACTTAAAAAAAACTCTAGGGGCAGAGTGTGGCATTTCTGAACTTCAGTATCCAACTCCTTTCCCATCATCTCACATTACTACAGTGAGGTTATGGCACCTTCATTTTAGGGCAGGCTTTTGTCACAGACAGGTTTATTTTTATTCCCCACTAAAGCAACAGTTTAAAATTCAGTTCCAGAACTATGTTTTGAGTTGATTCTGAAAGATTCTTCCAATATGCCCTGTGAAGTGGCCATTTGCTTTAATTATCATACAACAATGGTTTCTCTCTTCTGTCTGATCACTCGGTCCAGTGTGTGTTCTCTGTCATACTAAAACGTGGACATTTTACTCCTTTCTCCTTGGCAGGAAGAACCACTTCTGGAATGGAATCTGAGCTACAGAAGAGTCCATCAACGAGCAGAAAGAGGTAGGCGTGCCATGTCTTGTTAATAGCATTGATCATGTCTGGAAGTCACAGGTCAACATGGTAAAGGCTACAAGGAAAATACAATCCACGTTTTTGAATCCTCCTGAAAACATTGACTTAAGTCTCTCTCCTAGGCCTCCATATCAGAAGTGATTTTTAAAATATTTATATCTATACAGGTTTAATTTTTTTTAATAAAAGAATGCAATACACCCCAACAAAAAATGTAATGCTGGGGCTGGCCTGGTGGTACAGCGATTAAGTTCACATGTTCCACTTCAGCAGCCCAGGGTTCACCAGTTCTGATCCCGGGTGGAGACCTATGTACTGCTTGTCAAGGCATGCAGTGGCAGGCGTCCCACATAAAAAGTAGAGGAAGAAAGGCACAAGATGTTAGTTCAGGGCTAATCTTCCTCAAAAAAAAAAATGTGATGCAATATTAAATAATGTGAAATGCGGCTATGTCCACACATTGACATACTTTTTTACCAAGATAGTAGTTTCAGTTAAAAATCAATCAATTGACCACCTCATTCCTTTGTCTATAACAGCACTTTCCAAACCATATTTTGTGGAATACCACTACTTATATGTGACATTAATTGATGGTCTGAAAGGATTTCAAGGTCAAATCATTTCCAGCAAGGTTGCATAGTATTCACAGAGCTCATCAGTATTAAAGAGCCTCTGAGATTTCCTAAGAAATGTGTTTAACATTTTCTAATTCAGTTCTTCCCTTATTTGAGTGAGGAATTTTCCCACCAAAAGCATATCAATGTTTCTTGCTGTCGTTGGAAGTGGCGCAGGTCTTGTTGATATCTAAAAATACAAAATAGCGGACCTAAGACAATGGGCTGCCTGCGTGGCTTCTTATATGGACAAGATCTACGTCTACAGCTACTGAAGTTTGAAAAGTACGTTTGAATATTTGGAGACAGTATTTTAGTTTACCTAATAAGTGGTCTAAATTTTCTCTGCATTAAATTGGAAATAACAATTCTTATGTAATAGCATTTTATGAGGATTAAATGAGAAAATTGCTGTTCAACACTTAATGCATGGTACCTGGAAAGGGTACACTAACTGATGACTATTACTATGACTAGCATTAATATTATTCATCCCTGAATAAACACACTAAAGCACCATAATGCTTTGTGTCATTATAAATGGAATATTTTATGAACGATTTTTGCATGGCTGACCAATGAAGAGAAACAGTTATCTTTTTTGACTGCATTTATGTCTTGTGAATCCAATTCTATTCCAAAAAGATTAATGATGTTTTATGGTACAATATTAGTGTACAGAGATGATATTGATATTATAGCTTGTGGGGCGCTAAATCCAAATTTCACATCTCATATCTTTTAGTTATCTTTTGCTGTGTAATAAACTACCACCAAACTAGTGGCTTCAAACAACCTTTTTTCTTTTTATTATTTCTCAGAGTTCTATTTATTCACTTGTCTCAGCTGGAGCTAATGGCATCAACTGGATTTATGCACTTGTCTGCACAAAGTTGGTGTCTGGTCTGGTCTAGAAAGTCAAAGATGGCTTCACCTACTAGTCTGGAGTCTTGGTGTTTCTCCACTCGGCCTCACCACAGAGGTATCTTGGGCTTCCTCACACCATGGCAGCCTCTGGGGAGTTAGATTTCTTAAATGGTGTCTGATTTCACAAGGTGAGAGGAGAAGCTGCAGAGCCTCTTAAAGACTAGGCCCAGAACTAGTTCAGAGTCATTCAGCTGTATTTCACTGACCAAGGCAAGTCATGAGGCCAATCTAGATTCAAAGAGAAGGGAAATAGACAGCACCTCTTGAGGTAGAGTGGCATACACATGCAAAGAGGGAACGAACTACCAGAGGTCTTCTTTGGTAACTATCTATCTCATCATCAGTCACCAACTCAACCTCACCCTCAAACTAGACTATTCCTGACATTTAATAAATGGATTCTGGACTCACATCCTCACACAACTTAAATCCTCAACATATGCCTGTTGAATTTATTCTTCTTCACTTTAGCACATATCTCTGCATGAATAAAACCTATTCTGTGTTGCAAACTGTGCCAGCCTGGGCAGTGTCAGCAAAATCTGCCTTTGCCCTCTTAGCACCACTCATGGACGGGACAAACACACAGAATACTATGATACAGTGATGAACGCCATCACAGCGAATGTCCAGACCTTGGTGGGACACCGAGGATGAACTCCATGGGGGTCTTGGAGGATCTCAAAGGGGCTCCCCCAAAGAACCATCTGTGCTGAGTTTAGGATGGAAGGTATTAGGTTACAGGTTTATATTAGTAGTAACTGAGTCCTAAGTGGAAGAAGGAAGAGTGGTTTTCCACTGGTTTTCAAATGTCCCAGACCAATAGCACTGGTATCATCAGGAAACTTGTTAAGAATGCAAATTCTCAGGCCCAAACAGACCTACTGAATCAGAAACTCTCCAGGTGGAGATCAACATTCAGTTGAGCACTGAAGCTTGAGACACGCTTTAGGCAGCAAGTGTCACGTGTGAAGGCATAGAGTAGGGGACAGGATGATTCACTCTAAATTCCCTGATAGGCGAAACAAACTGATCCCAAGTGACACCAGGGTAAGGACTTGCATGTCTGCATGCACAATCCTTTATAGAGATTGTCAGGATCGTGGGTATTATTGCTTTAAGTTCTAGGTGAGAATGAGTTACAAAAGGATAACACCAAAAGAGGAATTAGATAGGGAACAATTTTCCCACAAAGGAAGCGAAGGAGCTAATGGGCTTGTGTGAACTTTGAAAACTATAAAACTCTATAAACTTAACTGGAAATTTAAATTTTAATATTAGCATCAATTATTTGTAAATTAAAGGAATGTATTCTTTTGTCTTATTTAGTTCTGGGTGACTGCGTGTATTTCAAGGACAGGGTCCTATATTATCTGCTTCATATCTCCAGTTACTAGACTATAATTCTAATTTGTGGTAGTTACTGAACAAATGTTAGATAAAAGGACTTTTCAAAGGGTGGAATGAGGACTGGATTGGGAGTTATGACACCAAAATATAATCTTAAATTTGCAATAACTTGCTGTGTGAGCTTAGGTAAATCACTTAACCTCTCTGAATTTTGGCTTCCTTATCTAATAGGGACCTGGATTCTTTAATCGTTTAGTCATATTTTAGTTCTAAAATTATGTTATATATATCTTTCTCTATAAACAGAAAAAAAAACTCTCTCTCTGACTCTCAGCTCAACTTCTATTTAGAAGAGTAGAACATCTGTTATAAACTCAACCAGAAAAATATTTAAGTTTTCAGATAAGATTGGATTGGAATACTTCCTCAGTGCTATTCCAGAGAGAAAGGCAGATAAACAGGTACACCCTAGTGGGAGAGGGGGCTAAAGCTAATGGAGGGGACAGCTATTTGATTAGGGGTTTATATTGACGTTTGGAATGAGCTAAGAGATTGGGGAAGATGAATTATAACTTTTGTTTAGGTTGCTAAGGTTCATTCAAGCTTAGACTACTTATTCTGGTGAAGATTTAGAAACAGAAAATCTCATGGGCACGGGGTGGGGAGCAGGTGACCAGGAGTGGGGACATTCAGAACAGAATTATCTGACAAGTATAATAAAGATGCAAGGAATTCATAGCATTGGAGGACTGCAAAGACATAAAATCAAAATAAAGGAATACCTGAAGATTGACTCAATGACTAATTAATTGGCATATTAGGTGGAATATAATTTTTTGCAACTTAGCTCACCACAAAAACTATTGCAATTTTGATCCCTATAAATGCAGTGAAATTTACACTTTATTGTAGCATTAAATCTCATGTAAAAGGCTACTTCATCTTTCTCTTAATAAATTTTTGAAAAGTGGTCTTCAAGATGAGTGAACTTTAAAACTTGCAATTTGAGGAAAACGTATGCTAAAATTAAGCCCTGCCTCCTGATGTTTTGGATGTCCTCAACCACATTCGTTGGCGATCATTAGGAAAGCAAACATTCTATGGATAGTGACTCCCTGCCAGGCCCTGGCGTGGATACTGGAGGTACAAAGCCTCATAAATCACAGGTCCCGCCCTCAAAGAACCCACGGTGCCTTCTCTCAGGAGTTACCTTGAGTGCTATTTAGAAGACGTCAGTAAAACAGGCCCTGAAAAACGAGGTGTTCAGGAAAGAAGGCACTAGAAGCTGAGTGTGCTGAGTCTCTCTAAGGGGCCGTATTTATCTCTCCATTGCCCGAAATTCCCTGAGATAGAAAGCTGGTAATGAGGAAGGCCAAGAGAGAGAAAGCAATCACAGCTCCTTTGAAAACTACCAGATGGGGTTTCCACCCCTGTTCCAAGCTTTCCTGTCTGCTTGCAGCTATCTAAGAGGGCTGGGGACCCGACATCACTCACGCCTCTCCCTCCAGCTACCCAAGGTAGTAGCCCTGGGTCAGGTATCACATTTTCCCAAAGCAGAGTCCATCTGTGCAGTTTACTGGTGATGATGACGGAAAAGTCTCTATTGCCATAATGTGAATGGGCGATTCTCTAGGGGAGGAATCTAGGCCAATTTCACATGCTGATTTCAGGCACATCGGCCACAGGAGATCACTGCAGGGGCTGGGCGCTCTGAGAAACCTCTGTGGATTCACAACAGGAAATTTAGATTCCTAGATCTGGGATGGGGGTCCCAACACACTTCTTGCCAACACTCCTACCTAATTCCTAACTGGCTGAAAGCAGACAGTAAGGAATATTTCCCAGGGTGACTGACCTTCTCTTGGTAGCCAGGTAAAGAAGTGTCAGCACAAAATGAACTACGGTGTTTCTAGTTCCAGCTTCTTTCTTTAGAAAGTTCTCCTCTTCATGCTCACTCCTTCTCAGCCAGAATCCTGGTTCTATGCTTAAAATGCTGAATGCTTTGGGAAAGTCTCTTTCCTCCTCTGGTCCTTTATTTCCATAGTCTTTATTGTGGGCGTGGGACTAGACTAGAAAGCATTCTTATTCTATATTTCTTTGGAAATCAGCACTATAGGGGTTGCAGTCTGAGGGCGGTGGCAAGGCAAGGGGATGGTTAGAGAGTGAGATAGCTACAGTGTTTGTATCCACCAGAGTCTAAAAGCAGTAGATGATATTATTTACATGGTTTAATTTAATAGACTTTTAAGGAAAGATCTATTTGCAACGGTGTGGGCAGGGATAAGAGAACAGAAGAGACAAGACAAAGCACCCAGGAACTAGTAACAGTTGAAGTTGTTAACACTCTTGGTCTGAAGGAGGATGGGAAGGATCTGTGTCACCAGCATTTGGTGATAGTTGTATTCATGTTAGAGTAGCTGCCTAGAAAAAACAAGAGGGAACATGAGGATAAACATCTTGCCCCTCTCTTCTCTCTGCTCATCTCCTGCTGGGTCCTGCTACCTTCTAATTTGCTGCTGGTGCATGCTGTTGGCTAAAGTCAACTGAAAGATGGAAGACAAGGGAGCCCAGAGAAAGCAGGCTATAGAGATCAGCCTCTTTGGGCACAGGGCAGGGAACAGAAGGTCTGACCCAGGATCTGAGAGGCAATCAAAGCATTACCATCACAGTAGGATGGCTGCCAGAAAAAATCAACCCAATGTGCTCTTACTCAAATACAAGAGAAGTCTATTTGTTTCACAGGTAATAGTCCAAAATGGATTCTCCTGCTTGGCAGGTGCCTCTACTCCACTCAGTGTTTCATGGACTCAGGGACTATCCAGCTTATGATTCTAACTTCTCTGAGGGTATCACCAGTGTCAGCATCCTAGAATCAGAAGGAAAAAAGAGCATGGAGGCACACCTGTAGAAGGTTTCTTATGGGCCGTGCCTGGAATTGGCAAGTATCATGCATATTCACACTTATCTGGAGATGATTGGATACATTTCCACACCAAACTACAAGGAATGCAATGCAATGAGGAGGATTTTGTGCTCCCACAGAGGGGGGATAAAATTTTGTAACCAGCTAGCATCTGCGAGGGGACTCTACGAATCCAGTATTCCAGGCTCTCTAAAAGATCATTTTTATAGCATTTGTGACAAGTAACTCTGAAAGGGAGATGATGAGTTAAAATTACAAACCCCCCTGGATCCACATAGCAAGAGGAAATCCTAAACTGGCTCTTCAGGCCCTGAACACATGTGAGCAAAATTCACGGAGTGATGACTATTTCACTCTACACTCCAAATCGACACTCACACTCGTATTTCTCTCACCGCTGCCTCTGTCAGTGTCAGCTTCTCCCTTTCTTCTCACCCACGTCTTGTGGATACTTCCGTACCGATCTTTACAAGTTGACTTCACCCACAGTCTGTCTCAGCCTCAGGAACCCTGGCAGCCACAATGCAATCTCCCCGTGGATTGGCCTCAAGCCCTGGGACTAGAAACAGATTGCAATTCCTTCAATGCATTGTGGGAAAAAGAACTACAGATGTAATGATTTCTGCACAAAGGCCTCACCTTGTATCATCTATCAGTAATTAGTCTCGTTAAACATCCAACGTTGAGAGACTAAGGAAAATTTATATAATGACTCATTAAACCTTGAAATCACGATGCATGTTTTTGATATGTGGTATTTTTTGGTCAATAACTCATTTGAATGAATCTCCATTTATTTTCAGAAGATTATTTTTGTCTTCCTTCAAGAAGCATAAGTGTGGAGAACAGTAAAAGCCATCGGTGGTCTGTGCTTGTGAGCCTGGCTGTGTTTCCCTCAGTGTTCTCCACCATGATCCTCAAACCACCACAGAAGCTGTGCTGTTAGTGGGGGAATAATACATCAGACCAAGCTGCACTGCGTGAATTTGAGCTTTAGTGCATGATTTTCTTTCTATTTCAGCCACTGATTTGAACTAGAGAAGACCCTTGTCATTTACATGAAATGTTCTACAATACTCTAAATTCCCCAAATTTGCATACACTGTAGCATGTAATTCCAACCTTAGATACAGTAAATACAACTGGAAAAAGTAGTTGAATCAAAGTAATTTATAAAGCTATTTTCTGGCTAAGAATCACCCATTCTCTTCATTGCCACTGCAAATACTAGGAGTTGGCTTTCTTTTCAGGGTCAATTTTCTGTAAAGAAACAAAGTCTTCATACTTTTTCCACAGTTTGTGCTTATGCAATGTGGAGGATAAAGCTACGCAGTCCCACTGAGAGGCTAACTCAGCAACTCTTGCCTGTGAACTCTCCCAGCCCTTAGCAAAATTACATATTGTTCCAGAGATCCAGAATTTTGGGTATCTGCATTTGCAGTATGGACTACTCAGAAGGCACTGACCCAGTCTTTGTCTTGCTAACTCTGGACCAGTGTTAACATCCTCTGAAAAACTTTCCTAGTCCCCAGTATAAGACAAGCGCCTCATATGGGTACATGCAATGTCCTGTGTTTTTCTACATTAGGAACTTTACTGGATGCGAATGTCTCTTTATTAATCATAGTCCTGCATTAGACTTTGTTCTCCTTGATCAGGCACTGTGACTCAAAAATCACATGGCTATTGGATACTTTCCTTGAGAATTGTGTGGAGAGATTTTATCAACTATAATAAGATCAAGTCGTCGGCGTCAGAGCTGGAATTTGTCCCCACACTGAGTCCAAAGCCCAGGACTGTCCAGTGCGTCTTCAAACCAGTGGGGAAGTGATTTCATGAATTTCCACAGCCTCTACTTAAACACTTTTGGTTGTAGGAAGTCACTTCTCTCAGGGGCTGTGTAAATTCAGCCTCAAGAAATTGCTGAGATCCTCTTGGCATATAAATAGGAAAAAGGCTAGACCTAACAAAAATCCTAGCTCATACACAGGTAAAATGATTTCAACATTATTCACCTGATTCCCTTTCTCCACCATCTGCCAGCCCTTCTCACTGCCTGAGCTGTGTTTCTGAGTTCCACTCCAAAATGTACATTTCTTCCTCTTTCAGTATTATGTGCTGGTAAGTTCTTATCAACCAGCGTGGACCAGGGGAGGGAAGGGAGCCCTGATTTGTAGTACTTGCTGATTTCAAGCTAAAGTATTTGTCCAAGTGTTTTAAGGACAAGGGCAAGATAGTGGAAGGTGGGTTAAAATTATACGAAGAGGCAAACATCAAGATGCCAAAAAGAAGGGTAGATAACTTGAGCCGTGGGCGTTTGGAACAGGAGATGGGATAAGGGTATCCTGAGAATGTACTAATGGTGGGGTACGGGTTACCAGGCTAGAGCAAGAAAGGAAAGGGTCCATAACTGGACACTGCACTCTACTCCTGTGGCCTAAGTTCATGACGACTACTTTCAGTGTCCGCTGGACTCTGTTGGCTTGTGCGCAGGTGCATCCATGGCTGAGAAAGCAACGCAGTGATGAAGAGCATCCACAGTGGTGAGATGAACAAATCTTGGGAGCAGTTTATTTTCATTTAAAACAAAACAAAACAACAACAGCATCTTTGTGCATTTTGTACCAGAGAGAAAAAAATCTCCCAAAGATAATTTTCTAAAACATGCTGTTCTTGAAAGCTTCAAGGTATTCTTTTCTCAAGAAAAAATATTAAAGCTTCACTGATACTAAATACCAGCAAACCACCAGGAGAAACACAAGTAGCAATTCTGAAGAATGTACCTTAAGGAAATTTGTGGATGTGAAGCCAGTAATTATTTTTTTCCTCTGGGCACCCAGTTTCTCATAGGACAGAAAAAAATGGCCAAATGTTATGTGGCAATGCCTGTAAATAACTTGAGACTTCACAAACTCTGTGACCCTAGAAAGTCATTACCACACGTGATATGTTCCCATCTGACCGATGCAGTGTAGTCAGGTGAGGAGTGGGCATCTAGAGGCTAGTCGGCCACGTGGGCAACCCAAGGATTGCCACAGCACGTTATAGCCTAAAATATCACCATTAAATAGATTTATATTTGTGGCAGTTCGCTAAGGATTTTCGTTTGGCAAGAACCTCCATTTAAATATTCCTCGAAGCCATCTTTTTCAGTGGCACCTTTATCAGCAAGCTCCCTAGCACACAGCTTCTCCACCCTGACTGCACATTTTAAGTCACCTGGGGAGCTATTTTAACAAGACCAGTGTTTGGACTCCTTCCTTGGGATTTCTGATTAAATTGGGCAGACTTAAGAGGTCCGGGGTAGAGACTGAGCATGAGCAGTTTGTAAAATCCTGAAGGAATGGAATTCTTGAGGAGCAGAGTATCAAGGAGTAAGTTTCTGTTGGGTAACTGCCGAATGAATTTCCACCTCCTCCAGCATTGGTGTGATGTTAAGATCAGCGCCAAGCTTACCCTAGCTGAAACAAGAGATTGTTTATATTGTGGCCACATGGGGGACCCCCAGGTCACAAATCTCTGCTGACCACCTTCCAGTGCAATAATTCCTCTTCCTAAATCTTCTCTGTTCTCCACTTTCAAAACCACATGTAAGTGAGGTGAGGGATGTCAGATTGGGTTTATTTTGCATGTCACCTGGAATAGATTGGCAGTGGTTGCCTAGAGAGCTGTGTTGCAAAGCAGTCAGAGCCTGTATCTGACCCCAGCAGTAAAAGCTCCTTGATCAATTGATAATGTCTGCCACGGGTGCTAGCAGTGAGGAATGGCAGAGCAGGGCACAGGTTTTGCCATCTTTGAATAACCCAACAAAAGCAGAGAACTATCTTCAGATAACCTTGTTGACCTACACACATATATTACAGGGTGCCCTATTCTGTTAGCATCTTAGAAAGTATCAGGTTTACATATGTCACTAACCATTATCTTACAAGGCCTTTTAACCTAGTCATAGAAAATAAGCACTTATGAAGTATGTATAGGTTATGTTTTTTTTTTAAATTTTTGTTTTCTCTGCCTTTCATAAAACACTATGGGTGCAGAAAACACAGGACATAACTCCTGACTGTAAGAGGCTTATAGTCTTACTAGGGAGAGAAAGTATGTATGCAAGGAACAATTAATAAGCACACCATTATTCATTGTGACAGAATTATGTTCTGATATAATAAAGATGATGAAGAGCGTAAATTGTTAATTCTGTGGTCTGAGGAGCAAACGTTAATTCTACAGCACACCAGATGCTGCTCTGACCAAAGGGTGCTGGGGGCAAACAGATTCATCCACACACTGAACGGAGCTGGGTCTCCCCCAAACCATCACAGCACAATGCAACACAACACGGCACAACCAACAACAGCAAAAATCAAGTAAACACGCAGAGTTCCACCTTCTCAGTGCTGCATAAAGAGCCAGGATCTGGGCACTCGACAAACATAGTTGCAGATCTCTGCCTTCCTGTCCGACTGACTGGGTGGCCTTCAGTGTCCGTGGTGTGTGCAGATCCCTGCTCCTGCCTGCAAAGTGGAGACACCAACACTACCCTGGCAGCAATGTTTTAAGGTTTATGAAGTGGTGACTACAATCTGGTGCTTAATAGGTTCTCATTAAATGGAAGACATGATATTATTTCTTCAATTTTAAAATGCCATTGATTTTAGAATGCACCCTTGAATTAATAGAAAGTTTTCAGGAGGAAAAAAATAAGCCAAAAAACCCTTCATCATAATGTACATCTCACCGTAATGTGAGTCTGCCTTTTAGAAATCGTACAGTGTGAACAAGAAGTGCATTTTCAGCCAAGTGAAGTGGCATACCGTCAGCTCCAGCAGGGACAGACAGAACACTCAGAGGGACAGCAGCACAGGCTTCTCCGGAGCTTGTCACGCGCCAGGCACTGTTGTTAAACATTTAGTCCTCATAAGACCCCACCAAGTTGGTCCTATTGACATCTACATTTTAAAGACAAGGAAACTGAGACACTAATGTTATAGTAAATGGGCCAAGACTTCATAGCTAGAACATGACAGCGCCTGAATTTCACCTGGGAAGCCTGGCTCAGAGTATCCTGCCCCCGGCATCACACTGCACTGCCCAGGGCTGCCTGCTGGAAGATGGCCAGGCCACGCCAGAAAGGGGATATTGAGGGCTGACGGGGAGGGGGCGTGAATACTGCATTGAGAAGAAGCTGACCAATAATTGAGAAAGACTGGCCTGTGGGCCAAGAGAAGGATACAGAGGGTAGCTGAGCAGTGAGGCTGGAAACCCAGGGAGTCAGGAGGAGAGGGAGAAGCAAGGCACAAAGCAGGTAAGGCCTAGTGGTTCCAGGAGATCAATAAACATCAGACACTGTGAAGGTCGTGGGGTCTGATGCTTCTGTCAAGGAGGAAATGGAAATCCTGGCATTTTCCTCCATGAAAGCAGACTTTGAGGCTTGCGCTTGTTTCTTCTCAGGCCATGGGCGCCACAAGAGCAAGAGAACAACTGACGTATGTTATGGATTGAACTGTGTTCCCCTGAGATTCATATGTTGAAGTCCTAACCCCCAGTACCTCAGAATGCGACATTATTTAGAGTTAGGGTCTTTATAGAGGTAATCAAGTTAAAATGAAATCATTGTGGGGGGGACCCAAATCCAAGATGACTGGTGTCCTTATAAAAAGGGGAAATTTGAACACAGATGGGCGTACAGGGAAACGCCATGTGAGCATGAAGACGGGCTTCTGCAAGCCAAGGAGAGAGACCCGGGATGGATCCTTCTCTCTCAGCCTCAGAAGGAACCAACACTGACAACACCTTAATTTCAGAATTCTAGCCTCCACAACTGTGAGGTCATAAATTTCTGTTAGTTAAGCAACCCAGTCTGGAATTTTGTTCTGGTAGCCTCAGCAAACGTATACAAGGTAAGCTATGAACATGTAGTTATCAATAGGTTTACTGTGCCATTCCACATATTTGAAGGAGGGATATGTTTTCACGATTCTATGCATATCATATATGATCACTTAAAAAAAAAGCACATTTCAAAAATATGTATTGGCATATTCCTGTACTTTCCATGTGGTAATTCTAAAAGGACACTCCTCTTTCTGCCTTTTCTCATTCATATACATGCTCCTACACCAAAAACTAAGGATATCACTGTGGACATTCAAATTGATGAAGGAACATTACGTAGGCTCATTCGTTCATCGTTCATTCATTCAACAAATACACATGCCCATTGTGCTTTGTCAACTGTACTAGTTTGAGACTACGAGGAGTAATAGGGTTGTCAAGAAGGTCTGTTATGGAAACCAGAACACGTAAACAAGCAGTCAATATACTGTGGTTAAGTAATGATATAGTTAGATAGCAAGGGGGTATGGGAGCACCAGAAAGCTACAACTAACCCAGGTAGTGGGCTGGGAGCAGGCAGGGGCGTTAGAGCTTCCCAGAAGAGCTGGTGCCTGAGAGGAGTATTAAAGTGTGCACCTCAAAATTTAAGGACCCCATTCACCTTTTCTTCCTTGCTTTCTTTCTCTTTTAGTAAACCAGTGGGTCTCACACCTAAGCATGCATCAGTATCACCTGGAGGGCTCGTTGACACACAGATTCCTGGGCCTCACTTAGCATTTCAGATTCAGCATGTCTGGAGGGACCAGGAATCTGCATTTCTAGTGGTGCCGAAGCTGTGGGTCCAGGACCCACACCCTGAGATCCACTTAGTAAATATTTATGAACATCAACTTGGAAGCAAGTATCTATCTTGACGGGATCTCAGGGATCTAGCAATGAATAAAACATTTCATGAAAATAATAAATAAATCAATCAACTCCTTTTTAATGCAATTGCATTCTTGAATCTCTACTTCTTCATAGAAAAAATAAAATATGAAGTGCATAACGAGAGCTGTTTCTCTAATAGCTTAATCCATGCTAATAGAGGAAAGGCTTTTCCAAAATGATGAATGCCCTGTGTCTATTCTCTTTCCCCCTACTTTAACACTTGAACAGTGGGGTCTTGTGAAATGGAGTCTCATGAAATGGAATCTGGTCTGCAAAGGTAAGAATTTGCAGATGTGGACGTTTGGAGTGACAGGGCTTGCTAACATAAACAGGCGGGAACTTTCCTTTTTTCCCCACTCCTTTTCTTAGAGGGTGATATTTCGAGTCAGCAGCATGCGGCTGCCTCTTTGATGCCCACAAAGGGCAAAGAATGATCCGGTGTGCTTTGTTGAAGGCTGTCAGGATTGGTTAATCATGTGTTTATTCTCTCAGATGCATATTGGAAGGACATAAGAACCGGCTGGCACAGCAGTGAACTCTGTCTCTTAGTGAGAAACCATGTCAATGGAGGAACAAAAGCAAAGGTCTGACAGGGAGGTGTTCTCGTCTTTCTCTAGCTTAAGAGCTGAGCTGGCAAATATTTGTATTTGGGCTGATTGTATCTTGGAATGGTCTTGGGGCCAGGTGTGCAAGGATGCATACACTTGATCAAAAAGAAACTCAGTGACAACTGAAGAAAGATTTCTCTTCTTATTATTTCAAACGCCAAGCACTTGGCTTTAGAAAGAAAAAGCGTTTCTGTGAAATGCTCCCTTTGGAGCACTGTTTGTAATCCCCCATAAGATGCTATGTCCCCTGAAGTGGGCCTGCCTGTTGTCTGTCTTCAGGAAACTGGCCTGCTTTTTAATAGAATGGCCAGGAGGATATAAGCAGGAGTTCAAAGTCTAGGTGACTGGTCATTTCTCTAGTGATCAGATGATCAGTTTAGTAATCCATAAGTATGTATTGACAGTCTCCTGGAGGTATTGACATGTTCAGTGCTGTGGGAATAAAGGAAAACAGTAGCTTTCTCCAACTTCTGTGCCCTGGTGCATTTGAGAGATGTTTTATTGTCGAAAGAACAAAGCCTTGGTCTCTGCATGGCCAGTTTGAATTAACATGGTGATTGATTTTTTTTTTAATGAAATTTGTATTGAACTTTCAAGAAAACAGATTTACTTAACAGTACATGCACAAAGATGTATCTAATTAGTACTGTTAATATTTTCACTCTGTTGCTGTGATTGTTCCTGATTGTTCAATTTTAGATTCAATTTATTTACTTCTGAAAATATTTATGGAGCATTTTCCAGGTGCCAGATATGTGGACACTACAAAGATGAATGCCTGGGTCCTTCATTTCAAGATGTGCACAGATCCATTCTCCATCTTAATGATCTAATTTCCATCACTATCATCCACAGACTGTTTTCATGCACAGAGTTCTACTTTTGGCTGGAGCTTCCCTGACATACTAAACACCTCATTTGCATGGGCCTGTTCATCCTACTCACCCCTAAGCACAGCAGGGGCACTTGCTCCAGGTCCCTCTCTCACTCAGCCTTAGGGTCCGCCGCTGCAGCCTCCAGGGCTCTCTGCTTCGAAGCTGAAAGCCTTGGATTTAGGGGTCCACTTAGATTACCTGCATGCTATATTAATGATCTGGAATTCCTGTGAAATCATTTTAAACATTTGATAAATTTGACCATGTAGAAAAGTTTCTGTGTGTGTTTGTGTATAAACATAAGCCAAGTCAAAAAGACAAGTGACATACTGCGAGAACATGTTTTCAAATTATATCGAATATAAAAAGCTAGCTCCCAAATACTTAAAGAATTGTTAGAATAACAAAAGATCAATAACATTATAGAGAAAATTGGGGGAGAACATGAAGAGGCAATTAATAGGAAAAGATATAAAATACTTTAAATTTGCGAAAGTGTTCAACTTCACTCATATATGCACATGCCAATTATGGCTACCTCAAGATACCATCTCTCACCTCTCAGGTGGCAAAGATTCAAAGGCTGGACAATACTGTTTGGGATTTGGTGTACAAATCATCATTCTCCTACACTGTTGATGTGGATGCAAGGTGAGACCACTCCATGGGGAAGAATTTGACAGCACTTAAAAAAACTACAAAAGCATTTGAGCCTTTGGCTAAACACTGTCATTTCCAGGAATTTGCCTTGAAAATATACCTACAGAAACATGAAACATTGTGTGCACAAAGTTATTCATTGTGACATGTGTCAAACAGCAAAATATTACAAAAAACAAAAACAAAAAAATCCCATTACTAGGGAATTGGTAAACTATGATACATTTTCACTATTAAAAGAACATAGCATGAGGAATATCTCTATTAACTGATATGTAGTGATTTAAGAGACATACTATTAAAAAAGCAAGATACACACATATACACATACATGCATACATATACAGATGCAGATTTGTGTAAGAAAAAATAGATTTTTTTATTTTTCAGAAATAAACACAAAAGGATAAAACAGAAAATATTAAAATGGTTCCCTGAGGTAGGTGAGTGGGGGTGGAGTAAAGGGAATAGGGATAATCTTCTCTTGTATATTGTTATAGTATTGACTTTTGAACTATATTAACTTTAAACTATTTTGTTAAAAAGTCAAATAAAAATAGATGAATAAGGAAATACTTCATATTGATAAGAAACAAAAAACATTGAACTGAGTCATGTTGATAGCATTAGCACACAATAAAAAGAAAGAAATAGTGTTAATTTTGCGCAGAATATTCTTATTGCCCACCATTAGTAGGATATAGTTAAAGGACCCAAAATAATTGCTGAATCCTAAAGAACTTTGTTTAAAAGATTTGTTGTTTGTAGTGGTTATGATGTAGTAATTCTCAACCGATTCATGTTATGTAGGATAGAGCAGATAGAGATAAATAGATAGATTGATGATAAAGAGACAATGGACATAGAAAGGCAGACAGACAGATGGATGTTGCTGTGCACCCATGTTCTCCTGGTGGAAAAAAGGTGATTCAAATACAAAGCAAAGTTGGAATTGGAAATATCAGTGAGAAGTCACTGAAAAGAGCCTGGAAGAGGCTTCAACAGCAATGAGTGTGCTTAGTGCTCAGAGCTTCTTTAAATAACACGCTAAAAAGAATCAGGCTTTCTTAAAGAAAATGTTGATTCCAAATCTGGGTCAGAGAAAATAGAGTGCCTTTGGAACACATTGTGCCTAAAAGTAAAAGAATATGATAGATACATGGAAAAAAATTATGAGAGTTACTTCAAGGACCTCCAAGTCATCAAAATTCAGACAACTTAAGAATTAAAAAGGATAAAGATATTAATGAATTATAAAAGTATTAAACAAAAATATGAGTCCATAGAGACAGTAAAGGAAAAGAAAATACGTGGAGGATTACTCTTTAAAGAAGAAGGTTAGCTAACTAATATAGAAGAAATGATAGAATTATATAATGACCATTTTAAACCTCCACTATAATTATTGATTTAGGCAAAGATTATCACTGATGCTAAAGGATTGAGTGAAAGATTCTGGGACCAAACAATTTTCACAGAGGCTCAAGGTATCACACCATATTTTGTTCATTAACTGCAAAGGGCAGACAAACTTCTTGAATGGAGATATCTAGTGGATACCACTTTATCCAAGTGTACAAAGTTAATATCACCAATAAAGGGTCAAATTGAGGTTGTGTGCCTTCTAGTGTGTTGTGGGACACAAAGCACACAGCATGCCAACAAAATAGTTTTGCTTGAGTCTAATCATGAGACAAATCCAGAATATGAAACACTCCACAAGAAAACTGGCCTGTTCACAGATGTCAATGTCATGAAAATTACACATTAAAGGAAGCTAAAGGGCTGGGACAAGCAAATGTAAGGTGAGAGTCCTGCGTGGATTTTGAACACCCCTCCCCCAATAATACTGCTCTAAGGCATGGTACTGGGACTACTGGTGAAATGGTGACGTAGATTGTCTGTTAGGTAATATTTTTCACCAGTGTGCAATTCCTTTGACAATGGTATTGTCATTATGGAGGAGAATGTCTTTGTCCTCAGTGGTTACATGTTGAAGTATTTGGTATGAAGTCTGCAATTTAATTTTGAGAAGTGCACCAACTAAAGCAATGAGAGGAGAGACAGGGCATGAGGGAGAGGATACGGAGAGAGATTTAAAAAGTGGCAAAAGCAGCAAGGATTTCAGGTCTTCATCGTATTTTCCTTTCGGCTTTCCTGTAGGTTTGAAATTTTTCAAAAGAAAAAGACAGGGAAAAAAAGCAGGTTAAAAAAGGAAGAATATAGAACTTTTATAAAGAAAAAAAGAGGAGGAACAGAAGCAGAAACTGAAGAGAGAGGAGGAGGAGGAGGGGGAGAATGGAGGATGAATGTTCTCAGTGAGACCCAGCCCCACAGGACACTACTCAGGATCTTTCTCCATATCACATATCTTTTCCATGCCCACACGTATTTGCACGTACTATTTTCCACGAAGATGACCTCTATAAGTAGCATACATAAGGAGAAATGAGAGCATCAGTAAGACAGTTCATAAAAATGTTGTGGTCAAGATTTAAATGGTCATTGGGTTTTTTACCCTCTTTACAGAGTGTCTCCTGTGTGCACAGTGCCACAAGTGCCACCACCAGCATGGCATGTCTCCAGCTGACCAACTTGTCTCCTAACTAAAGCAAATGACCTTGCAGTGGGAGCCACTTCTATTATAGGCACTGATAACCAACTCAACAGCAAGTGGATTTAACCATGACTTTTTTCTTGTCTATAGGCCCATATCTTTTTCTTAAAGAATTTCTACAAGACTGCAAAACCCTTGAGACCAGGGAAGATGTCCTTTACTTCTTCCAGAGAAGTGCACTCTATCTATCAGAGTCTATCATGGTGCTAGCACATAATAGGTGCTTAACAAATGTTAACCCAACAACTGGATGAATGAATGCCACACACTTCTAAAACAATTTCCTAAGGATTTAAGATTATTTTATATCACCTGCCTTTTCATTATTATGACAAAAATATATTCTAGGACTGAAAATGAATACAGGAAGCTTGGATGACCAAGATAAGCCATGTACATGTATCAATCATCTGGGTTAATAGGTACAAACCATTGATGGTTTTCTCCTTCGAAAATTGAGTAATGCCGTTTCTCATATAGGAAAAAAAAGTTAATTCATAGAATATTTTGACTTTAACGTTTTCATATTTTTTGTTAAGCCCCCGACATCTATCTTTCTGCAAATGCAGGATAAGATATCATCTCATCAAGTCAATATTTTGTGCTTTCCTGTAAAATGTTATGTATTCCACATACACATTTTCTCCAAGCTAGAAACATTTGAGCATTGCTGCTCTTAGTGACTGCAACAGAAAACAGTGAAAAGGACATCAGGTTTTAATGTGAAGAGGTAGAAATGAGTGCAGTTACCAGCTGGGTCAGAACTGTGCATTTTGGAAGGTCATTTAAAATTTCAGAGGCTTGGTTTTCTCAACTTAGAGTGAAGCTACACCTAAAACAATAGTTGTATGCCAAGAATAAAAGAGAGAGTTACTGTGGCCTTCTACATGGCACATGGATGGGTTTCATACAACGAGGGCATGTAAGAACCTCCAGTACTGTATTTAGTATTTGTGTGTGTGTGTGTGTGTGTGTGTGTGTGTCTGTGTGCACATGAGTGCACTTCTCTGGGGACAAGTTCATCTCTTTGTACTCTCAGAAAATATCTATGACCTTAGGAGATTGAAGACCCTTGTAAAATGTGCACAATGGAAGTCGTTATTCAGACACAATGAAATTGACATGGCCACTCTACTGTTTGTCCACAAACCTCTTCTACTTGCTGTAGCTCCAGCAGTGGAGAGGGAAGAGAGCATGAGCATTGGGGTATGGAAGATGGAGTGTCCACTTTAGCCCCATTGCTCATGGGCTACAGAATCTTGGGCAAGTTCCTTGGTCTTTCTGAATCTCAGTTTCTCTTCTATAAAATTAGAAGAGAACTACCTATTCCAGGAATGGTTTTGATGTGAGGATTACAGGCAAAGAAAGGAGAAAATATCCCTAAAATCTCTGACACAAGGGACTCCCATTCCTAATTTTCTGTCTTTAATTTCTCTTTGTTTTTTTCTTCTTCAAGTCAAGTCATCCCCATTTTCTGCTTTTTCTCACTGATAATATTTTTTCCAAACACCATTCCCTAGTCTTCGTTATGAGAAGCATTTTTCCTCTTCCCTCACTTGCTTGCTGAGGAACAGCTGTTAGAACTCTGGCCTCCTAATGAGTCCTGTGGATTCCAGTTAAGCCTTGTTATCCATGAGCAATACAATTGCAAGATGCGTCACCCGCCCACTCAAGATCTGCCTGGGTGAGAGGCTGTTCTTTGACCAGTCACTGAATTTCCATGGAGTCTCTCACGTCTGTCCAGACCACACAGGTGTATATTGTGAAGAAAACTAACTCATATTATTTTTTACTTCCTGGGTGCTTGTTCTGCTCCCTTGTACATTCCTTGAGGAAGTACCATTGGCACTTGGCTGCTGTCCATCTCCCCAGTTGAAGGGACCAGGGCAATGCTGCCCAGAATATCATTCTACGGTGGGATAGTGGGTACTCAGTTTTGGAAATACAGGGTCATTAGAAGGATAAAAAGAAGGACTATAAACTGTATACTTAGAAGAACCAAGAAACAAATCAGATGCTGTAATCTCTCTCAAACCGAAAGTGGAGCAAGCTCTAGAAAAAGAAGACATAGGTTGACAATAAGGGGAAAATGAAAAGAAAAGGAGATTAATAAATTAAGATGGGTACAAAGTAAAAGACTCAAGATGATGGCCATTTGAGTGGCACTGAAGTCTAAGTATATAAGTATCAGACCTGTAGGACACGCATGAATTAATCTCATTTAAAGACACTCTATCAGTCACTAAGAATGAAGTATAGTAAGCCCGCTTCAAATGGGTTTGGATGGAATTATGTCATTAGAAATCCAATAATCCTAATTGTAAGAGGACATCTCAGCTCTAGCCAGGGCTGTGTCAGTGAGTTGGTGGGAAAGATCCGGCAGAAGTCTTGGTCGGTGGGAACTGAGGGTTCTCCCAAGAAAGAATTCACATAAGGGATGTTGGCGCTTCATATGCCTGTGACCCAGAGCCTCCAGCCTAGTGGTCAGAAGAAAGGATTCTCAGAAAATAAGTTCGTCTTTTCTCAGATCATTCTGCGTTTACCAAATGCTGATATATGTGTGTGTGTGTATGTGTGTGTGTGTGAGATAAAAGAAGAAAACAGAGAAAGAGAGAGATAAATACAAAATCAAAGGGAAAAAACTTAAGAAAGTAAAAGAGATGTTAACTCTGAAAGGTATTTGATCTAAGAATATGGCTTTAGGATGACTTGAACAGAATATGATACAGAAATGAGCAAGCGATAGACTTTCCATGCATTCCTCATTTCCCTAGCCCTCTAAATTTGATTTACCACTGATCTTTTCAGGTTTTAGCACCCCAGAAAGTAACGATGCCTCCCAGAAAATCAGTAGCAAGTTTAGGGTGGTGATCTACCAGCAGCACGTGGGAGGCACCTCCAAGAAGCAAGATCTAAAGGGACCCTTTACAGAGGAGATGCGGTCCTGCCTGAGCAGGGGAGCACAGTTATCAGTCAGTTGGGAATTAGTGCATTAATGTGATCCTATTTCACCATGAAACTAGACATACTCAATGCGAGAATCAGGCTTTGGTTTGGGGGGAGGGCTTATCTTATATTTTAGGTAATGTTCTAAGTCTGCGCTGTCAAATTTGGTAGCCTCTAGTCACATGTGCACATTGAAATGTGGCCATTGTAACTAAAAACTGATTTTTAATTTTACTTAACTTTAACTAATTTAATTCAGGTTTCGATAGTCACTTGTGAGCAATGCCTGCTACGTTGGACTCACACATTTAGAGCATCCCGGGTTAATCACATAGGCTCCAGAGCTAGATGCCAAGTTATCAAGCCCAGCTCTACCATTTACTGGCTGTGCATCTTTGGGCAATTTATCCTTTTCATAACTTAACTTTGTCATTTGTAAGATGGGGAAAATGTGCGTAACTACTTTATAGGACTGTTATAGTGATGGTATTTATGCAGAGTGCTTAGAAAATACTTCGCATATACTAAATAGTCAATAAAAGTTTGCTATCGTTAATGTTGTTACCTTTATTAGTCTTTTTCCTTCTCTCTATTTGCTGCTATACAGTTCACAGACTAATAATCAATAAATTCCCTTAGATGCTATGCAGTGTTCTTTCTATCATTTTCTTTCACCTTACTCTTAAATAAAAATAAATCTCTGGAGGAGTGATGGAGCAGGATGCGGCTACATCTGGAAGCCTTTGTTGGTTGTGATGTTGAGACAAGGGTGGGGAAAGAAACATGAAAGGAACAGAAAAGACAGACTAGAGCCCTAAAGGAACTGACTATTCAGAAAAGAATGTACAAGTTCTGAATTATGGGAATTTCAGAGCACTATTTGCAGTCAGTAAACAGGCTTCAGCTCGAACTTTGTTTTCTTGGAACTGTGGCAGCCTCTGATCAAGACAGAGCGTTTCCATCAACACACAAAGTTGCCTCTTTCATGCCCATTTTCAATAAAATCCAGTCTCCCATGGTCAGCCATTTTCTGGTTTTAATCACCATAGTCTTTTATGTGTAGTTCATTTTTTATTGACGTCGCAATGTAATGTTTCCGAGATTCATCCATGTTGTATTAGGTTGGTAGTTCATTTTTTTTCCCATTGTTGAGTAGTATTCCATTATATACTACAGCTTGTTTATTCATTATCCTATATTAATAAATAGTTGGTTTGTTTGCACTCTGGATATTATAAATAGTATCCAATTATTGTTAACGTTTTTGTACACATCTTCTTGTAGAGATGTATTGTTAGTTTTCTTAAGTAAATATCTAACAGTGGAATTGCAAGGTCATGGGGGAGGTGGACATTTATCTTTATAAAAAGTTTCCAAACAGACTTCAGAAGTGGTTGTACTGTTACATATTTTTACCAGAAATGTTATGAGAGTTCTGGTTGCTTCACATTCTCACTCCCATTTGATATTGTCAATTGTTTCCATTTTAATCATGCCAATGGCTTTATAGTATCTGACTGTAGTTTTATATTGCATTTCTCTGAAGAGTGATGATGTTGACATGTAAATTTAGTTAATTGGTTTTAAAACTTTTTTTCCATTACAGGCATTTCAAGGTATAATTTTTTCCTAGGCTATGCTTTGACTGTATCTCACAAATTTTAATATGTTATGTTTTTATTAATATTCAGTTTAGAATATTTTCTAATTTCTCTTGTGATTTCTTATTTAAACAGAGCATATTTGGTGTACTATTTAATTTCCAATATTTCTAGATATCTTAAAATGCTATGTTTAATTTAATTTAGTGATGTTCAAATAACATGCTCTATAAGATTTCAAATATTTTTTAATTTATTGAGACTTGTTTTATTTCACCAAGATGGATCATATGCTCTTGAAAAAACATGTATTCTGAAGCCATTGAAAGTAATGCTCTGTAATTGTCAGTTAGGTCTAATTGGGTTGTAGTGTTGTTCAAATCTTTTACATATTTACTGATTTTTGGACAATTGCTAAGTCAATTGCTGAGAGAAGGGTGTTAAAATCTCCAGCTGTGATAGAGAATTTGTCTATTCCTCCATTTAGTCAGTTTACGCTTCATGTATTTTGAAGCTCTGTAATTAGGCACATTTGTATCTATGATTTTTATGCCTTCCTGAAGAATTGATAATTGGGCTGCTGGCGATAGAAGCTCTCAGTTTTTGCTTATGTGGAATGTTTTTATTAGCCCTGATTTTTGAAGGATATTTTCCTTGGACTTAGAAATTTGATTCTTTTCTTTCTTTCGGTACTTTACAGATGCAGTTTTATTACTGGTCAGACCCTTTGAACTTGTGAAGGCTTGGTTTTATGCTTTGATGGGGCGCATCAGTGGAAAGCTCAAAACGTTTACTAAGACTCTCTAATTTGGCAGAATTCAGACTTAAAGCTTGCTCTTCTTTATGTGGGCACTTGCTTTCCTCTGGCCTCCTTGGAGTTGTGCCTGCATGTTTCCCCAATCTGTGGCTCCCTCCTTTGCAGGATTTCCCCCTCAGTTTCCAGCTGCTCCAATAGCCTTGAACTCTGCCTTCTGAGCCCTCAGGACATCAAGACTGTGGCCTTCATCATGAGTTCCCGTTGTGCCAAGCACGGTTACTGCAAAGTGCATATAGGAAAAAGGCCCATAAATGTGAGTGAATGCAGTTCCCTTCTTCCTAGGGTTGATTACCCTCCAGTTTCTTCCTGCTTTTGAGCTCCTCAGTGCCTCTGTTACCTTTGTGAGCTTTCGTCCTATACAAGTTACTTCACCATTACAGGGTCCAGAACTCCCACCATGTACATTTCTTCAATGTCCCAGTTTACACCTTATATAATAGCAGGAATTCATTAGATATTTGTTGATTTCATTTCATACTTTATAGAAGTGCTTAATTTGAAAGGACATTGAAGGGTCATTAGTATTCTATTAAAATAATGATAGAAGGTATCTCAAAAGAGCAAACATTTGGAAATTAAACGGCACAGCTCTAAATAATCCAAGGTGATAACATCAACACTGGTTGTAATTATCCCGCAAAAAGAGTAGAAAAACATCCGTGTTACCCTTTTTCTTCGAGTTGCTAGATTTAACCAATAAAAACAGAGAACCCAGTTAGATTTAAATTTCAGATACACAGATGATGATTTTTAGTATAAGTATACCAGTGCAATATTTGGGATATACTTACCCTAAAAAGTATTTGTTATTTACCTGAAATTCAGATTTAACTGTATTTACCCTACCACCCCCACTCCATCTCCCTCTTTTCTTTGCTGCTCCTTTGTTGAATGTAAAAATACCAAGCCATGAGCTTTGGGCTCTGGGCACTGTGGGCGATCTGGCTGTGGAACAGAAGACACAATTTTGTAGGCTTCTTGCTAATTTGCTTTACAGATTCTTTACTCTCTGAACACTGAGGCAGGGCAGGAGGAAGGGACAGAATGCAGAGCCCACAGCTGGACTTCGAACTTCTCCAGTGAAACTCAGCGGCCTACTTGACATGTCCACAATGGCCATGGTTGGAGTAGGGCAATGAAGCATCTTGAAAATACCAGCTTTTTTTTTCTTTTCAATGGTATTCTAAGGCAAATTTGTAAAAAAGTCACATGTGTCTTATCGGGCTGCAATTACCACAGAACTCTTCTCCTAATTTCTGTTGCGTGCATTTATTACAAGTTATTTACAAATTATCAAAGGATGTATTTCCAAATTTTCAATATGTGGAAATAAACAAAGACCAACCAAATGAGAACAGGCAAAGGCTATTTATTGAGAGTTTGCTGTAGTAAGCGACACAGCCACCATTGCTTGCTTTTTGGCAGAGACTCAAAGGCAGGCAGAAGAGAGGGAAAGCTTTGTAGTGGACAAAAGGAAGGCTTCAGGCGTGCCCTGCTTGGGGGCTGTTGGTGATCTAACTAGAAGCAGGGCATCCTATGTAACTGGTTGGGGGGCATATTTGGCTTTTTCTGGCCGGGCCTAGATTGGGAGCAGGGATAAAAATTAGGGAAGCTCTCAGTTATTAATCAAGTCCTGGCCATTTGGGGCTGATTGTTCCAGGGGTTGTTATCAGGCTGCTGGACTGGTTGCTGGAAATAATGATTTGATTTTCCACAGCTCTGGCTGATAGACAGCAGGCTGGCTTCCAAGCTGGTTGCTGCAGATTATGGGCCAAAGCTCTATTTTTATACATGATCTGGCCATTATCCATTTGTATATTGTCTCAATTTTTAGAAATTAGGCTGATTTGTTATCCCTGTGCATGTTTCCTTCTTCTTACTGAAAATTGGGTTGCCTATTGTTGGTCCCTTGTTTTCATATGAATTTTAGAATCAGTTTGTCAAGTTACCTATATATGTATGTGTATGTGTGTGTGTGTATATATATACACACACTCATGTAAAGAGGGAGACAACTATTGCATTGAATTTATAAAAATCAAACCCAACCCAAAATTTTGTTATGAATAATTAAAAAATTCAATAAGAATTTTCAGTTGGATTATGGGATTAACAGCTATTTTTACTAAACTCTTATTTCTACTAGTTTATCTTTAGATGCTCCATGCTGTTTATATATATAAATGTAGCCAGTAGCTTTTAGTGCCCTCTCTTTGTCCCTAGTATCTAATATTTCACAAAGGTGGGTCTAAGTGTGGGTATACCTCTGAATATTGTGCTGGGCCCTCAGAGTTAGATCAGGGATTGGAAAACTACATGCCATAGGTCAAATATATCCTGCCACTTGATTTTTTATGGCCCACAGTGTGGTTCCATTTTTACATGGGAAGAAGGAGGAGGAGGAAGAGCAGAAGGAGGTCAAGCAGAAACAGAAGATTTTATGGCAAGTGAAAAGTGCATGAAACTCAAATTTCAATGTTCATAAATAAAATTTTATTGCAATACAGCCAGGTTCCTTTATTTATGGATTGTCTGTAGCTGATAATTCAGGGTTGAGTAGTTTCAAGAGAGACCAAATGTGGCTCATAGAGCCTATAATATTTTCTTTCTGGTCCTTTACAGAAAGTTTGCTGACCTCTGGGCTAAATTTTCATATTCTCCATGATTGAGCAACATTCTTGAAATTTTTTCTTTGATAATTTCCTCCCTTCCATATGCTACTCTCTTTTTCTGAAATTCATATTATGTAGACATTATGTCTTCTGGACTGTTTGATTTTCTAATTTTTCTCACCAATTTTCCCTCTGTCCTATTCAGAAATTTAAATGGATCTACAAACTCTATGACAAATTTACTCATTAAATAGAATTATAAAAAAATTAGGCAAACATTTGAGCTCATATTTTTATGTGTAATTATGGAAAAGGATACATATTGAATATATTTTGTGATATTAAATCATCTTTAAACTAGGTTCTGCTTGATGGTAAGGAAATTAAATATTGACATTAAGATGACATGATCAAGAAAATACATTTTTTAAAAATATTTTATCTGAGCAATAATTTTGAATATAAGCAAAATGAAATACTTAAAAATAGAAACAGATTCCATTTTTTCTCTCTCTCTCTCTTTTTTTTTTTTTTTGGTGAGGAAGATCGGCTCTGAGCCAACATCTGTGCCAATCATTCTCTATTTTATGTGGGATGCCATCACAGCATGGCTTGATGAGTGGTGCTCAGTCTGCCCCCAGGATCCAAATCTGCGAACCCCAGGTCACTGAAGTAGAGTGCGTGAACTTAACCACTACACCAGTGGGCAGGCCCACTCTCATTTTTTTTCTGTGTATTTTCCGAAATTAGTATTCAGAAACTAAGAAAATATGCTTAATTGTATGTTTGTATTGGGGTTCAAATTTTGTTTCTAATAAAATAGCAAAGCTCTGTCAAAATAATATTACATCATTTTGAAGCCCTTGTGTTCTTTAATTAAGGAAATAGAAGGTTTCAAAAATGCACTATCACAAAAAGAAAAAGTAAAATCTTCTGTGTGTATCATGGCTAAGGAGCTACATGCTTTAAAGAATTGATATAAAAAATCAAATATAATTTCCCTTTTAACAGCCCCAAAGAGCTCAGTTATACACATATGAGGCTGACATATGAGTCTTTAATGCCACTAATTTAGTGAAATCCATATTAAACATTTCTGGTTAAGCATTTTCCAGTTTTAAACATAACATGACTTTGCATCCACATGGTGCTTTCACTCACCCAAAATGTTGACAGAGTGTGCACTCTGACTGCCTTACGTGTACAGCATTTGTCTCAAGCTAACATGTGAGAGCAGCTCTCCATTCCAGCACAGACACAAAGGATCCCTCACTTAAAAGCCACGGGACCCTTACTTACTGAGCTGGATATGACTCTTCCACGCTGAGTCATCCGGAAGAGCTGCTATAAACATTTTGACTGCCAAACAGACATACACACACACACACACCCCTTCCTCTGCGAGACACAGACACCCACCACCCCATGCAGGTCTCAGGCTCAGTGCTCAGGATGGCAGGCCAGTTTGCCTATAAGCCTGGTACATGTGTTTGCAAGCAGGACCAGACCAGGAGAGAGAGAAAAGGAAGATCAGAAAGGATGAAAAAGTTATGCATTACTGCCTTAACTTTCATTTCTCTTGTTTTTCAAATAATTCCAAATTATCCAGGATCTTACTAATCTGTTCCTTTCCTCCTCATTTATTTACTCAATTATTCACTTATAACCTAGATTACTTCATTTAATTAACAAATACTCACATATAATCTACTGCTTACCAGGCGCTTATCTAGATTCTGGGCATACTGTGAGGAATAAGACAGAAAAGTGCCAGTCATCATAGCGTATATTGTATGTAATGCATGAGGAAACAAATATGTAAAATAGATAATGTCAGATACTAATAAATGCATTAAAAGCAACAGAAGAGGGTAAGATGAAAAAGCATGAAGTGGGATGGAAGGAAACTACTTTTAAACACTGGTGGTCAAGAATGGCCAGTACTTGAGAAGATCTGAGGCCTGGGTGATGAAGAGTCAATCCTGAGGACTTCTCTAGGAAAAACTTTTCAGGCAGAGAGAAAGAAGTGCTAGGCCCTGAAGTGGGCATGGAGGGCAGAGTGAGTAAGGAGGGGCGAGAGGTCACAAGGTCAGAGGAAGACAGACAGGGGAGGGGCCAAGTCATGTTGGGCCTTGCAAGCAATATCACCATGGTCTCTCTGCCTTTAGTGTTTAGGATAAGATTGGTTCATGATCTCATTTCACTTTCTCTGGAAATCCAACACCCTCTCCACTCCCAGATTTCTGTGAATTTCCAGGAATGTTACATCACCTAATATACTGAGTCCTTGCTTCCACTGATGTAGAGGTAGATTCATCGAGGGTCATCACAGTGACCCGAGCATCCTCCGCTGCTCTGCATTGGCCTTGGCTAGGCATGGGATGTGGGTCCATTCTTTGATTTCCAAGTTTTCAGGCACACCCAGACCACTGCACCAGAGCGTCAGCTGGATATTCTAGTGCAAGCATTAAGTTGGAGAGATGGTTAAATTAAAGCTGCATCAAAAAGTGAAAATGAAGAAAGGAAGGAGAAGAGGAGGAGGAGGACAAGAAGAAAGAAATGAGAACCTTGATTAGACAGTTTTGTTCTTTAGAAAAACCTGCTGTCCTCTGCTTCTCAGCCTCACTCTCCACGTCTCCTCATTTCTGTTCTCTCTGCACCCTCATCTCTGTTATCATAATTCAGAGCGGTTTATTCATCTCAACCACTTCTTAGTTTTAAAGTACTTATACCTTCAAAGATTCACTTTCTATTCCAGGCGCTTATTTTTCCTAAAGAGTTTTCTTAGAAGAGTTAATTCTTTAAAAGAAATTCCAATGACAACTGTTTAAATAAGCCCCTTCCCCATTTATTCAAGAAGGATTTTTAAAGAATCCACTGTGTCCAAATCTGTGACAGATTCTGCGAACATTGCTGAACCAGATATTTCGTGAAACTCTCAATTTACTGGGAGAAACAGACTAACCTGACAACTATGCAAATGCTTAACCAAGAATAATTGTTATAGAGACCACAAAGGAGAACAAGATGGTGCCATGAGACTTATAAAAGGGGAATTCACTTATTTTGATGGATTATTAGAGATTTTTCTAAAGAAATATTATTTATTCTGAAATTTGAAAGAAAAATAAGACTTAGCTAGGGAAAATACGGAAATATCCAAATGGGAGATATCCAGAACAGGGAAAGTCACAGTAGGACACATCCTCTGGTAGAAGAAATTTCAAGTCACTGACATACATTTGAGGAATGGTAGAATATTAATATGAACTGGTGGTAAGAGTCATGATACACAAGACTAGAGAAATAGGTTGGGGGCGTGTTTTGAAAAGCGTTGAAGATTTATAGAGGGTTTTTTTTTCTTAAGAGGAAAGAGAGGTATTAAATAAGGGCTGGAACATATATATGGCCCATGTCCCCTTTAAGGAGCAGGGGCTGCTTGCAACAGAATGAGTCAATCAGGACACTGCCTGAGTCCAGTCAAGAACTGGCTTTGTTACACTCTTCATTTGCTAACAATGAATAGATGTCCTTTCTTGGCTGCCTATTGACTGGGTAGAGTGCTGAGGGGGCCATCTGAAAATCAGTCCTCTAGTTCTTCAGAAATAGTAAAACCATGCCAAGTGAAGAAACTTAAAATTGGCATTGCATAGAGTGGGGAGAAGATACAATTTCAATAGATATTGAAAATAGAAAAAAGTCAGATTATTTTCATCTCATATCATCAACAAAAATTAATTCCAGGCGTATAACCTATGTCAATATAAAAATCAAAAAGAATAAAGCATCTAGGAAACCTGGGAGAGCAGCTTCATGGCATAGAGAAGGACAAGCTGACAAGTTTATTAAAAAGGAGAAAGAAAATTACTAATGACAGAGGAAGAGATCAATAAATTTGACTACATTAAAAATAAAAACTGCTGTTCATCAAAAATAGGCCTTTAGGGATATATGGAAACGCTTTGCACTATTTAACAAATTTTTAGAACAGCCCTAGATTTACAGAAAAGTTGCAAAAATTGAACAGTATGTTCATGTACACCCTTGCACCACACTCAGTTTCCTTACTATTGCTATCTTACATTAATATGACACTTTTCCATACTAATAAAGCAATATTGATGCATGATTGTTAACTAAAGTTTATGTCTTATTCGGATTTCCTAATGCCTTTCACTGTTCCAGAATCCCATCCAGGAAACCACATTACCCTCAGTTACCATGTCTCCCTAGGCTTGCTCAGATTGTGAGAATTTCTCAGACCTACCTTGTTTTGATGACCTTGGCGGAGTGGAGCAGTACTGGTCATGAACTCTGTAGAATGTCCTTCAGTTTGGATTTGCGTGATGTTTTCTCTCAGGGTTAGACTGGAGTAATGGTTTTGGGAGGAAGAGCGCAGAGACAAAGTACCATTTCTATCACATCATATTAAGGGTTTTTACTATCAACATGACTTCTCACTGCTGATGGTAAGCTTGATCACGTGGCTGAGGTGGTGTTTGTTGTTTCTCCACAGTAAAATAACTTTCCTCCTCCACTTTTTTGGAAGGATGTCACTGTGTGCAGCCTGCAATTAAGGGTGTAGGTTTATGCTTCATCTCCTTGAGGGGGGCAGGATCTACATAAATTATTTGGAATTCTAGTGTTTGTTGTTTTGGAGATTTTTCTCTCCACCCCTATTTAGTTATTTCTGCAGTCGTTCGTTTATTTATATCAATATGGACTCGTGGATATTGATTTTCTTCTTTGGGTTATAATCCAATATTGCATTATTTATTTTGTTCCTCAAATAGTTCCAGCATTGGCCATTGGAGCTTTTTCATTTGGGGTCTGTGTCCCTTTGACATATCTCCATCGGTTTGTTTTTGAGCATTTCCTTACTTTCTTGTTTAAATAATAAAAGTTGGACTATTTTACATAATAAGAAGCAGAGAGGTAGCACAGACTGCTAGCCTGATATGATAAACCATTTATTGACGTAAAAAGGACCCAGACTCCTTCCATTGCTCTACTCGGAGTCAGTTTCATCTGAAGGCTGGTTTTCTTCCTGGTCACGGTATGGATGCCAGTAGTGACTGGGGCTTTGCACTTTATTTTTGTCACATAGGAGAGATTGAGAAAATCCTCCCCTCCACCAATATGTGACCCTTTGCTCCGGAACTGAAGAGGAACAGGTGGAAATGGATGTTAGATTGAGAAGCAACAGCATCTACTCCATTCCACATTTGCACTGACTCAACAGTTAATTCTCACATCTGTGAGCATTTAATCCAAGACAAAATGTACTGAAAAGAAAACAAAATAAAGATATGAATTAAGGATTACATGGAATCCTACTTCTATGAGTTCAAAGATACTGAGCTTTGAAGAAATAACAACAGTCAGGAGATCTTAGAAAAGAAACAGCAAAATTCAACATTAGCATGTGTGGTGCTATGTTCAAAGACACAGGTCTGAAAATAAAGGAAGGTAGGGTTATGTGCATATGCATGTGGGAGAAAATCAGGACACCATTAATCTCAGAGGAAATATCTAGCACAGGAGGTGTTAAATTAATAAAGAAAACCATAAATCATTATTCTAAAATTAATTTAACTGTAGTGGGGAACAATAAATCTGCAAAATAGAATGTGATTACCAGTACTGGTGCAGGGTGTGTGGTGAGAGCAAGGAGAGAGCAGTTCCTAGCCATCTTCAATTTGATTGCGTTTTGAAAACACTCATAAACATGCTAAAATTTGATTCCCTGGCTAGAAATATATGAACTGCTTAGTCATTCATTCAAAAAATATTTAATGAACTCCAACAATGTAACAGGCAGCATATTAGATACTGTGTCTGAAGGAAAACACGAAAAGTGATAAGAATTTAAAATTTTTATTTCATATGAAATAAATGAACATTTTTCTTCCGGACTCTAACCATGACCTTATTAGTATGGTTCATGAAGGAATTTCCTCAAAGACCTACTCTACAACTCCCATCTTTTCTTGACTTATTGGCATGTCTGCCAAGATTTTTTCCAGATTTTTTTTTTTACCATGTTTATGTTTTCAACCAACAGCAATTCACAAGGTAGTGAATATTGGGGATAGTTGCACAACTTTGTAAATATCCTAAAAACTACTGAATCGTATACTTTAAAAGAGTGAATCTTATGGTACGTGAATTATATCTCAACAAAGCTGTTATGAAAAAATCTTCACGAGATAGAAAACTCCATGTACCAGCCACTCCCTATAACTCGTGCTGTCATGCCTCAGCCTATCTTTTCAGCATCACCTATTTACACTGATTTTGTGAAAATTAATAAAGGGAAACCTCATTTTAAATGGAGTCTGGAGGATGGAAGGGGGAGTTCACATGCAGTACCACTCCAGGTCAATTACAGCAAAGATAGTCAATTACAGACACAACAGAAAGAAGTCAACAGGAAAGAATTTCCAATTACAGGAAGAAACGTACATTGCATCCCAAACAGAAATTGACTACTCCAGCAACCCAGCCAATGAGAAACCATCACCACCCTGAACTCTTGCTTTTCTGCAATAGACTTGTTCAGAACAATGCCTCCCAATTTCCTCCTTTTTCTCTATAAAATAATGTTCCTCTTCCTTGTTTGTTGGATTTGCCTGTGGTTAGCCATGGCATGCACATCCCAAATTGCATTTCTTTGGCTTTTACCAAACAAATACATTTTGCTGGTAGAATAGCTGGCTGTGTTATTTTTAAGGTTGACAGTTTTCCCTGAGAGACTTCTGTGTGTGCCCTTGGACTAGGGTGCTTTGTGTGCCAATCCCATGCTTTTGCTCACACTATTTTCTGCATGCATTATTACCTTTTCCTTCAGTGTATCTAGAGTCTGCCTAATAAAGTAATGACTGCTTTCTCCAAGGAGGTGCTGGAGAAAACATTTCCACATTGCAAGGACAGCTGGAATTTGCAGTCCCTAGATTCACCTTCTCCATAAGGACTTGACGTTTCAGAATTGCCACCACCACATTAGCCTCCAGGCATGCTCTCCTCCTTAACCATACTGGTCCAGACTAACCTCCAACATTACCCTCAAGCTCCCACAGCACAGCAGGGACCAGGATAGCACACTGGAAATCACTGAAAGCCCGAGGGGAATTGTAACCAGAGTCACTGGGTATTTCAGATGATGGAATCCAGTCTCATCTCGTATTCCTCTGGTGGCCTACAGGGCTGCTCCCGACTACCTGTGCACTGCATCTTTACCCAGGGGCCTCCTGCCTCCCTGTGAAGTAAACTATCTTCCTCCCTCCAAGGATTCAGACGCAAGAGAGAAAGATCCAGGGATGAAGGAGTTCTTTTCCTTTTTAGATCTGCTATCCTTTATCGAAACAACACATCTAAAATAGTAGGCCCCAACCTCCATCTCTTATCTTGTTTTATTTTTCTTTTCAATACTTTAGTGTCATGTAACTGATCCTATTATTTATTTATTCAATTGCTTTGGTTTCCCAAGAGGGCTTCCCACAGCCTTATGAGTCTAAGGACTTATTTGCCTTGTGTACTGTTATCCCCCAGCACCAGGAACAATAGGGTCTCAATAAATGTGGGTTAGTGAGTAAAGCGCCTTTATCCTATCTGTGGTAGACAGATTTCTAAGATGGTCCGTCAGATTCTCACTGCATATCTTCCCCTATTGAGTGTCAGGAGGGTTTGTGACCATACTGGAGTACCCCTCCAGTGCCCCCATATTATATGGCAAAGGTGAAGGGATCTGCAGATGTAATTAAGGTCCCTAACTGGTTGACTCTGAGAATTAGTGGAGAGATTATCCAGGGTGGGCCTTACCTAATCAGATGAGCACTTGGAAGAATGTCTGAAGGTGAAAATCAGGAAACAAGGAAGATGCTCTTCTGCTGGCCTACAAGAAGTAAGCTGCCATGTTGTGGAGAGGGCCTCATGGCAGGGATGAGGGTGGCTTCTAGGAGCTGAAATCCTCAGTTCCACAACTGCAAGAAACTGAAATCTGCTAACAGACAGTGAGCTTAGAAGATGACCCACTTCTCAGATGGGATCACAGCCTGAGAGGACATTTTGATTTTAGCATGATGAGGTCTTGAGTAGAACAGCCACCTAACCTGTGCCCAGAATCCCGTCCAACCCTTTCAGCTGAACCAACAATCCCTATAGAGTCAGGAGGCCTTATGGCCTCAAAGAATGAACTGAGGAGAGCACAGTATTCCGGCTTCCATACATGAGACATCGGACCACAGGGGAGGATGTGGGATTGTTTTCTTCTGTGTCTTTTGAGGCTGACCTCAAATTTTACCTTTTTTGTGGAGCCTTTGTAGTCCATAGGAATGGCTCCCTTCTCCAGCTATAGATCAAGTTTATCGTTCATTTTGATTTACTGTGTCATGATATTAGCCATTGTTTTTCTGTCTATAAGTCTTATCTTCCCAACTGGTATGTAAAGCCCTTCAGTTCAGGGGTCTCCTGGGAGGCAGTATGGGAAAGTAGAAGAATCATGGTCTTAGTGTCTGGAAGAAGTGAATTTGAATTCCAAATTTACTGTTTTATGATTCCATGTAAATTATTGAACTTCAGAGTCTTAATGTTATTTGTTTCTAAAGAAGATTAATAAATTTTATGTTAGATGAAGAATAAATACATGTAAATATGCTGGCATAGAATAGGGGCTCAATAGATCAAGATATTCATATTATTAAATTTCTTTGTATCTTTACCAACTCACAGTTTCCTACATTTATTAGGTATTAAATCATATTGTTGATCAAATGATCCCTTAATTCTTTTTAAAACTAATCCCACAGGAGTCAGTTCTGACATTTTTTAATGAAGCTTTTGCTGACCTACTTAGCTAAAGATTCCCCTCCTGTGCTATCCCCACAGATGACTTTATCCCATTGCTTTGCAGCTATTTTAACACATTCTGTCCCTGATGAGACAAGGACTTCCTTGGGAGCAAAATTTTTGCTTTATTTATCTCTGTGTCAGGTAGATAGCTTACAAGGCTATGTGTTTGATGAATGAATGAATCAACAAATAAATCATTCAATCAATCAAAAGTGATTGCAAAATTGTTGAACCAAAGGGTATTTCAATTTTAATAGCCTTGCTAGAAGAATAGATGGTAATTATTTCAGCCTGAAAGACGAAAGAGCTTGAGTTTTTGATGGATGGGATTTGCAGATGTGATATGAAGATTGGTTCCAGGTGAAAATGTTGTCTCATGCACTCTCTCATCTTCCCTAACATTTCTTTTTGATGGAAGAAATGTCTCAAGCCAAATCCCAGTTCCTCCCCGCAATGCTTGTGGCAGTTACGTAAAACTGGACAAATCATTTATGCTCTAGTGGCCCAGTTTTCTCATTTTCGTAAACGAACATGATTATGCTTCCTTCCAAGCACTCGGTTTCTTTCAGATAGTACATATACAAAGAGCTATCACACAGTAGGTCTCCTACACACGCTCTCCCTCCCTCCCCACACATACGCCTGCCCCATCTCACAGAAAGATCTGATTGTTATCTTTAATGAGGCATGAAGTGGTCACCCGAGTGCCAACTGACCCCTAGTTCAGAAGGCTGACATTCTGAACTTTTCTGAATTTATTTTTCATGTTTCCTGGCTCTGTGTTACTTTAGGCAATCACTGACTCTGTAAGACTGTAAGTATCTAACCTATGAAATGGCGATGATTATACCTCTGTCGTAGGGTTGTTGTGAGGTTCAGTGTGGTCATGTGTAAATTGGGGTTAATATTTTGATGTAAGACACTTGAGTGAGGAATGTTAGCTGCTCCAAAATCCTCGTAACATATTACTGGACCATCTTAGCTGTTTTCTACAAGGTGGGGATTAGAGGAAGTCTGCTTCACATTCATAGTCTACCTGCATTGCCTAAAAAAGATCCTCAAGTGTCATGCTGATAAATTGGTGTCCGGTCCTGAGACTTTAGAACACAGAGCAACACACTTTCATTTCTAGTATAAAACTGACAAGCACTGCCAGCCACTTAAATAAAAACCCTGTCTGTCTCTTATAGGCATATACACACTACCTAAAAATGAATGAGTGGCCTTCCCTATTTTGGAAAGAATAAATGCATCCCATTTAGATGAGATAAAAGTAGAAAATTGGCTATTTTCTCTTCAATTGAAATAGTGGGGAAAAGAGACTTGATGCATTTGCATTTTAACAAGCCATCTGTAGGAAAATCTAACTGGTGACCAAAAAGAGAAAAAAAAAAGAAAGAAAAAGAAAAGAAAAGACCAAGGTTGATTGATCAAAAAATTGTGAGAAGCAGGAGTTAGTTTCTGGCACATTCTGTGAGTGCAAGCATTCAGCGAGTGCTCTTTTCTCCCTCCCCCAGGAGGGAGCAGATTCCTACTTTTCCCGGTCATCCCACAGTGATCTTTGCTGACTTTCTTCAGTGTCGCTGCTGAGAGGACATCATACAAGATCTCAATCAATCCTTTGATTGTAAAAGTAACCTTTCAGTTCCTGAGCTCTCACTGGGACTATTCACTCCTCTCCCGTGATTATTCCTGGAAGCGCAAACACTGGTGGATAAGGGAATACAGTTTTCCAGACTGCCCCATGGGCACTATTTTCAGCTATCTGAAAGGCCGTCATGGGGAAGAGGGTTAAACTTTGGTACACAGGTTTTCAATCATTGTGTCATGTAACTTCTAATAACTTGAGCTGCTTAGAAACACAACAGGCAGCTTTGTAAAATAGTTACACCCTGTCGTTAAACGTCTTCCAGCAGAACCTAAATGATACGGTGTCGTATAGAGGTTGAGAAGTGAGACTCTTCCGACATAAACAGTCCGATGGACTGAATATACACACACGTAAACATCTATGGATTTCAAAATATATTTTATAAATGTACATTTTTTGTTATATATGTATATATAAAATAGATATGCATATTTTTTACTAAATCCTCTAAGAGTGAAGAAAAGGGAACGACACAGGGGACATATCAATTGCCGCCACCAGGGAGGCAGGTTGGAGGAGGAAACAGTATTAAAACTGGCCTCTTTTCCCTCAGAAACTCTTCCCACAACGGGGGCTCCTCTTTCCATTCTATGTGTACGCTATTTTTTCTTAAGTCAGTTTAGTGGTTTTCATTCCCACAAACACAATGATCTAACACACAAACATGTCCTTTGGCTTTATAGTAAAATACATGTTTTAGGATCTGCAGTATTCACTCTTCTTTTCTTTTGACAACAGCCCTTCAAATTTCTTTGGTGAAAGGACTTTAGTAATGGTTATTGGTTTGTGAGGAGGCACGTCTCCCAAGCTGATCCCAATCAGAGGAAATCCAGGGCTTGTACGAGACTTGCTGAGAAGAGGCCTTCTCTCTCGCTGTGTCTGTCCCTCCTATTGGGCATCAAATGGGAAGGAAGCTGGGAACCTGCAGCTGCCTGAAGCCAAGAGATGGAGCCCACGAAGGAAGGCAAGGCAGCAGGGACACAGCCAGAAGACGCAGAAACATAGTGTTATATGTCAATTATATCTCAATAAAGCTGGAAACATTTTAAGAGAATAAAAATAAACAAAAGTTGCAGAGAATTTAAACCTTAACTGCATTGTTTGAGCTCCAAGACCAAGCTGAACTTAAAGCCAGACCTAAAACCCAGACGTTTTATTATAGGAATCAAGTCAGTTTTGTTTTCTGAAGTTAAATTGAGTTGTTCCCTATTTTGGTTATCCAAAATGTCTAAGCAATATAGACCCAAAGCGGATATTCATCTTAAACTGGCTTTCTCCATTCCTTGAGGCTCGTGAATTTGAAGAGCAGTTTCTAGAAAAATTCAAAGGAAAAAGTAGAATAAGCCAAAGCAATTCAGAAAGTATGCAGCCCGAGTCCAAACTCCCTCTGCTTTAGAAAAATTGTGCAGACAGCTTCCTCTTGGTGGGCTAGGGGAGAGGATTTCTTTTTTTTTTTTTTTGATTGAGGTAACATTGGTTTATAACACTATACAGACTTCAGGTGTACATCATTATAATTTTATAATTCCACTTCTGTATACACTACATCATGTTCACCACCAAAAGTCTAATTTCCATCTGTCACCATACAAATGATTCCCTTTACCCCTTTCACCCTCCCCCCACCACCCTTACCCCCTGGTAACCACCAATCTGTTCTCCGTATCTACGTGTGTGTGTGTGTTTGTTGTTGTTATTTTTTTTTTATCTTCCACTGATGAGTGAAGTCATATGGTATCTGTCTTTCTCCATTTGACTTGTTTCACTTAGCATAATACCCTCAAGGCCCATCCATATTGTCACAAATGGCAAGATTTCAAAATTAGTCCAGCCACTATGGAAAACAGTATGAAGATTCCTTAAAAAATGAAAAATAGAACTACCATACGATCAAGCAATTGCACCTCTGAGTACTTATCCAAACAATATGAAAACCCTAATTCGAAAAGATATCCGCATCCCTATTCATTCCAGTGTTATTCACAATAGCCGAGACTTGGAAGCAACCCAAGTGCCCATCAAGGGATGAGCGGATAAAGAAGATGCGGTACGTGTATTTCAGGATTTTTCATCCGTTTCTCCTTCACTGTCTGTAGGAATGGGGACGTTTTATCTCTTCTCCCTATGCCAAGGAGTATTGGGAAGACCTTTCATGTCTTCCTTTTCCACTTTCCTACCCCTCCCAGTCCACGAGAGGAGGACTGCCCTATAAAATATCCTAACATCCTCCTGGGCCATGTTTGCAACGTCAGCCGCTAGCTCCTCAACTTTAAGAACATGGGACCAGTTGCTATGTCTGTGTTCCAGCTTGTTGTCATGTGTTAAGTTGTTCCTGCAATTCCTACTTGCAGAGGAGTAATTGGCACAGGCCTGGCTCCTCTGAGCAGCAAGCCATCCGCCTCTCGTACATCACTCAGTGACCACCTCAGTGTTCCTCTTGGCACCTGCCACATCTCTTATTTTGTATGTGTATGTTTGTCCTGAAATTTAGATTAGGGGGTGTGATGTGGGGAGGAGACAGCAGGCAACCGGCTTCCCTTCGCTCTCCTGACCCGTGTTGGAGACTTCCACCAGAGCTCTCCAAGGGGTCGCTTCTCAGCTACGAATAAAGCTGTAATTTTTATTTGTTTTGTTTTCTGATTCTGTTATTGTTTCTAGTTCCTGTGCTGTTTTTGATTGAGAACCTCAAAGAGAAGGAGGATTGAGTGATACAACTCAGAAAACGGCCACTTTAAATTCCAACCATGTATATTTGTAAAATTATAAGGTGTCAGTTGTTAAAGTAGAAGCCATTATCCTGTTTTAAAGATGATGAAATTGAGAGACATAGAGGGTAAGAGAGTTACAGAACAAGTTTCAAAGTCAAGACTTAAATGTGTGTCTTCTGAGTCCAGGTTCAGCAAGTTCCTTGTGACATTACAAGTAAATTGAAGTTGCTCCAACCAGCATCACTCGAAGTTTCCACACAAATTAACCCAGGTTACACGCACCAGGACTCTGTGAGATTAAGGTTTCCAGATGAACAGAGTAAGTAAACTCATAAGATGAGATATGGCCACATGACCTCGGGACTTCATAGAAACCTGGAGAAATAGGGTTAAAGAATTTGCTTGAGTCTGAGCCAATTACGCACAGAAATCCAAGGGCAAAGGGCCGTCGAAGCCATTTGGGTCATGTTTCAAAATCATCTTACATCAAAGCCTGACACTCACTAGTGCTCAGTAAATGAGATTACCTTACTTGCCAATCCAATCTTACATCAACACTAAAGATTTTCAGATTCCACATTTATCTTGGCTACTTCTCAGTCATTAGCAGCTTTCCTGCTATTTCTTTATCCAATCCTCTTTTAAAGAAGGATGTAAAAGGCTGATAACACCACCAAATATTATCTCTCTCAAGGGGATGCACCCTGTAAAAGGCATAAACAGTTTACAGGAAAAAAGTTCAACTATAAAGGTGCAATTTGAGTCAGCAGGTTATATATAGAAACAATTGTAAGAGACAAAAGGACTTATTGGGGGGATAAATATATAAAAATACAGAGTATTCTAGCTGAGCTATTAGCTAACTGATAACTAATGATTGATAGCTAATCAGCTATTAGCTATTACTGGGAGCCTTCAATATGCCATCACTGTTTTAAGCACTGCTAATAGATGAAGAAGGTAACCATTGTCCTTTCTTGAAATTGGGGATGAATACAAACATTCCATGTACTTCAACTCTACAAATATTTACTGAGGTTCTATTATGCACCAAGTTCTATGTTAGAAAAAAGCTACAAAAATTAATATAAGACTCTTCCACTCCCTCTGTCAGGACTATCAGAAGGTGAGGGGCTTTCTCTGGATTCACGCCTAGCCTCCCTGTGATATCTTGGTGAGTTTCTTGGAGGAAAAAATCTGTAAAAGTTGATCTTTCTCTATGACTGTGGCCTCTAGGAGCTTCCCTCTCTCCAGCTAGCCCACACTTGGCTTCTAGCAATTCACCAAAATTCCTAGCTTCCTACTTCTTAAGCTTATGGTGTCCCACAGTTTCTGCTCCAGGAAATAGACGAATAAGAAGTGCTGGGACAAGTGTAACACGTTCTGGACTGCTGCCCTATCCCACATCCAGCCCAGGCACCTTGCAGGGCTTCTGCTTCAGCAGCCCCCTGTGGCTCCAGTCTCTTCAGCAGCCATTAAAACCAGCTCCACGTCATCAATCCGGGTGCTGGTAACATCAGGACTCCATGACAATCCAGATGTTAGCTTAAGCTCAGAGCCCCAGACCAGTCATCACTCATGTCTAAAAATACTAGACCATGTTTAAAACTGTTTTGAAAACAGATTTTCTGTGATTTTTTAAAATCAATAGCTGTCACCATTGTCGTCATCATCATCACCATCATTATTATTCTCTTTATCTCAGAGAGATACAAGCATAGTGCTTAAAAGTATGTGTGTTGAGGAAAAGTATGTATTAATTAATGGTTCCAGTGCCTTTTCCTTTGCATCTCAATCCCTTCTCCTTGGGTTTCCTAGGTTTTTTAACACAATATCTTATCAATATAACAATATGCCCATGGATTACAAATAATTTTCCAATCCTCTTATTTTACTTGATTTTGTTTCTACAGACTTTTGCCATACAAAAATTGTGAAGTGTTTACATTTTCTATTATGTCTTTTATTTCCTTTTATAGTTATTCCATTTGCTGCCTTCCTTAGCAAGCGCTTCCTAATCTTAATGTTAAGTATAATCTTAATGTTAAGTCTCTACGTTTCTTTCTTTTTTAAGCTTTTGATTATGAAATAATTATAGATCCACAACAAGTTGCAAGTAAGGTAGCCAGAGGTCCCATGTGTAGTTCTATGTCATTGTATCGTGTGTACATTCGTAACCACCACCCTGATCAAGATACAGAAGTGTTCCATCCCCAAAAAGATCCTCCTCACTCTACCTCTGTATAGTCACACCACCTCCCCCCATCCCTAAAAGCTGGCAACCCCTTATCCATGCTCCATTTCTAAAATTTTGTCATTTAGAGAATGTGGTATGGATGGAATCGTATATGTTTGATGTTCTGAGATTGGCTTTTATCACTCAGCGTGCGCCCTTGAGATCCCTCCAAGTTGTTGAATATAACAATAGTTTTTTCTGTTTATCACTGTGTAGCATCCATGGGATGGATGTACCACTGTTTGTCTAGTTGTTCACATATTTTGGTCATTGCTAACTTTTGCCTGTTACAAATAAAGCAGTTATAAGCATTAAAAATTAATTAATAAGAGGAAATATTTGTCCTTAAGAATGACACAGCTTACTACAGATGTGACAATTACAAGTGCTAAAATTGTTAAGGCCTTTCTTCTCTTCATATTAAATAGATATAAAATGAGATAGGGTCGAGTGATGATTAGTTTTATGTGTCAGCTTGACTAGACTAGAGACCCCAGCTATTCAATCAAACCTTAATGTAGGTGTCGCTGTGAAGGTAATTTGTAGGTGTGATTGAAGTCCATAATCAGTTGACTTTAAGTAAAGGAGATTATCCTAAATAATCTGGTTTGGCCTGATTTAATCAGATGAAGAGCCTGAAGAGCAGAGCTGAGCTTTGTCTAAAGAAGAAGAAACCACCTGTAGATAAGCAGCCTCTGCTCATGCCAGACAGTGGTTCAGCCAGCGCTTCCTGAAGGCCTGCCCTAGGGATTTTGAACTTCTGTGCCATCCTCCACAACTGTGTAAGCCAATTCGTTGCAATAAGTCTCTTAATATATATCTCCTTGTGGTTCTGCTGTTTTGGGTGAACCCTAACTGATGCAGGCAGGGAGGGATTTTAATGATTATTTAGTAGAGTGAATTTTCCAAATATTCGACAGCCCCAGAGTTTGGAGGTTAAAGTCACACAGAAGCCCATTTTGTAATTCAGACACATACGACCATGGCTGGGATTTTTAAGTTTTTCTTGCTCAACTCACATCTCCACTTCCAGGCCAATCACAGGCCCCAAGGAAATACTATATGTTTTCTTAGAAAGCTTCTGAGTCCATGATACTGATACCAAGAAAGATTAAAAGAATTACTCTGTTTCAACTGTCAAAATGGAGAAAACTAAAACTATTTTTTTGAAAAAAGCCCAGTATTGACAGTATGGTAAAAAAAAAAAAAAAAAAAGCGTTCGGTGTACTGTAATTAGACGATGAACTGGGAATTTCTATTAAAAGTTTTAAAAAGATCCAAAACTTCTACTTCTCTCCCACAAACATACTGAGGCATAAATGTAGAGACATGGGTAAATATGTTGGATATAAAGCTGCTTACAATGACAGAACATTGGAAATGAACCAAAAATACATCAGTAGGGGGACTGTACACCCATTGCATGGAATTCCATTAGGCTGTTATAGAGTGAATTCGGTTGAGGAATGCTGGTTAAGTCAGTATTGATTCATGTTTTCTCGCCCACAGCCTGGTTTCTTTTTAAGTACAACCTTGTTCCAGTCGTGGTCTTGAGTTGTAAGGACCAGCTCATTTGTACAGCTTTCTCCTGAAGTAAAAGTGAAAGAAGGAGTAGAGGGTGATGTTTGCAGGATGCCAAAAAGTCTTCTCATTCCCCTATGACTCACCTCTCTTTTGTGGGTGGTGAATAGGCAAAGGTGGAATTAGAATCTGGGAGGACAAAGAGACGAAGCGGCGCCACTTCCCACCGCCTTCAGAGTTGGGAGCATTTTTCACCACCTTGTTGCTGCTGTCCTTGTTGTTTGCGTGTACGTTCTGTCTGTCTCACAGGACATATCCTGTTCGAGTGACAGGAATTTTGTTGTTCATTGTAGTTTACAATTTAAAATGAAAAATTTGATATTGACATTGTGTCAGAATAAATACAATTGTGACTTATCTCATAAGTTATAACTAATATAATTTCTATCATGTTCTATTGTATTTTTGATAGTTGAAACGCTCCTGACAACAGACACAAGACATATAATTGAGAGACTGGAGCACGCGTATGCTCCCCAGCCTGCATTTCTTTCCTTTCCCTCCATCTCTCAATACTTCAGGAAATATGGCATAACTGCACCCTCCTTGGTAGGGAACCTAAGATACAGATGAGCAAGCTGACAGAGCCGAAACAGAACTTACTTCTAAGCTTTATTGTATTCTGCCATGAATTTTTCAGTGTCTGCTTTTGTTTTAGGAAAGGGCACTGAGAAACATTTCTCGTTGTTCGCGGATGTTTCCCCCTTAGCTAGTCAATTTGACTGGACCCTCTAGAACACAGAGACAGAGGCAAAGATTAAAGTGCTGGTTCTATATTTGTCATATGCAAGCCCAGGTTTGTGATGGTGAGAAAAGAGGGACACGGGGCCAGGAAAACTGTGGAGCCCTGGATGCAGTGTGTTGCTGCTTGGGCCACTTCCTTCACCAGAAGGGCAAAGAGGGATTCATGGCTGGAACTGGGAATCACCAAGAGCAGTTCACTTCTGTGAGGCTGGAAGATGCCTTGAGCAGCGCCACCTCTTCTGTGATGGTAAAAGGCGAGAAACGGAAGTGTGTGGAACCCTCAACCAAGTGCCTGGAGCAAAGGGCTGCGTGCAACTGAACTGAATTGCCTCAGATATAATGGAACCTGAGGTCTGCTTTGATATACATTTTAATCACACTTTTCAGGATAAAGTGAGCCAGGGACAAGCAGTAGAATTAACCTCATATTCCCCAGCTCCACCTGGATCTTGATCTCTGAGCAGAATGCAAACCCCTCTGTCCTCATGTGACCCTGAGGGCCAGCTTGGCTTAGTGAGGGCAGAGTGAGATTTGTCAGATTCTGGGTAGTATTTCTGTGCCTCTTCTTCTGTTTGGCTGCTGACGGCAGATGACCTTGGGCTGAAGTCCCTAAAATTCTTCCATCTGTAAAATGTGAAATATGATGTTTTTGACCTACCTCAGCGTGATGGATGCCTCTGGACCGCGTGAGATCTAATGAGTTAACACTTACAAAACGCCAGGAGCTATTTTAGAAAATGGCATTCTCTAAGCACAAAAGATCGTTATTCATTACCCAGAATGCATACAAATAAAAATAAGAGTGTTTCAGAATAAGAAGACTGATGCAGGGAGCTGTATCTGCCCCGTGTGAAAGACAGGTTGGAGATTAATTCAATGGATAAACTGTTTTAAAACCCGGCAGTTTCATGCTAATGAAAAAGAGGCCTGCAGACTCTATTTTGGTCTGGCGGTCACAGCAGAACTGGAAATGTCAAACTGGTATGATTCACTTCTAGTGTGCCCTCTCAGTTTTATTGAATACCTTCAAGCTATGCAGCCTAGGATTGCTGGAAGGAAAATTATGCTGTGTATAAGTGTAATGATATGAAGAATACGGTTTTCTGCATCTGTATCACTCATAATAGATATGATATAGAGGCTGCCTCCCCTGGAGATCAGGCATCTGATTACAGATCTCTGCTGCTTTCTAACTTTTCTTCCTCACCAGACAGGTTTAACTCTTTCACCACTGTACTTTGTCAACCAGATAGTAAAATATGCAATATTCTCTGAGAATAGCCATGTTAATGGTAGAAGTGTAGACATACTACTTATAATAGCCCCCCCTCTTGCTAAATACATGTATATACTTATATAGAGAGAGATAAATGGGTATATAAATATATTTATCTATCTAAGAACATCTCATTTTTGCATATCACTTCTTATTTTACAAAGATTTTTAGCATATTTTCTCTTGTTTTTTCTTATAGTGTAATAGCATAATTTAAAGTTTTATTTATTCATCCTTTATGAAAATACTATGTATGTGCTGAAGGATAGCAGAATATGCTACCCCAAAATATGCCTCTATGGCACAAGGATGACTTTGAGCTGATCATTTTGAGTAACAGCAAACACAGGAGAAGCTCTGTAAACAGTAGAAGTTGATGAGGATTATTTTAGGCTGCTTACTTTTAAAACTGCAGATGAGAAGGGGGCTGGTTACTTTTAATAAAAGCAACTCTGAGGAGCAGAGTTTGCTTGCCCTTTGTTGGGAAACATTTACATTTGTAAGGTAAATCTCCATCTGTAAAGAAGCCTCCCTCTCTGTGCCAGGAAGAAGGGGGATGATCTTATCTCTAGAAACTCTTAATCAATGTCAAAGGCAAGAACTTAAGTTGTTTACTGTCTTTCAACCTCATATAACTGACCTCCCCAACATCCTCCTTTGTCTTTAGCTGAAGATAATATTTAAGGTGGTGGCTTCTGCCATTTACTTAATCCAGTTTGATTCTTATGTAAAAGTTATATGACCACCCAATAACCAGACCCTACCGGCACTGATACGATTTTAACATCTCTTTTTACATATTCTTTCCTTTGTCTTGTAAAGAGATAACTCACATACCTATGCCTTAAATTTAGCCTTACTCTCCACTCATGTTTGCAGCAGCAGCTCTGACTGCCCATGGGTCCTGTCCCCATGCTATTCCACACTATTCTCTAAATAAAAGAGCACTACTGCCAGACCTTGAGAGTCCAAGAAATCTTTCTTTTGACTCCTCAGCTCACCGACCCCACATCAGAAGTTACCTTTGGAAATCCCCATTTGTAAGGGTGCCTCCCACTCTGTAACAAGAAGAGAAAAATGATTCTAAAACACAAGAATCCTATGGAGAAGTCAGTGACAAATCTGCATAACAAATTTTAGTCTTGTTTACTCTTCCTGGTCACCTTCATAAATAGCCTCCCTCCATACCCTTCTCTCTTTTTTATTTACCTGAAAATGGTATTTAAGCCTGAATTCTAAGCCTTCTCTGAGAGTTACTCATTTTTCCCTGAATGCGTCCCATGCATACAGAGGTATACATGTTAATAAACTTCTATTTGTTTTTCTCTTGTTAATCTGTCTTTTGTTACAAGGTTCCCACTGAAAAATTTAGAAGAATACAGGGAAAATTATTTTTCCTTCCCTACAATTTCAAACCCTGATCTAAGTACTGAGGATACAACACAGTTCCTGCTTGCATGGGGCTTGTATTCTAGAAAGGAGAGTAAACCAATACAAATGGAAGTAGACAGAAATTTAGGTGAGGCTGACTACTAGGAAGGGAACTAATCAGCCTAACATGATAGAGAGTACAAGGGCAGAGGGATATTTTTATAGACAATCAACCAAGGCTTCTTAGAGGAGATTACGTGTAAGCAAATTTGAAGGTTAAGAAGTCAGCTGTGCAAAGAAAGCAGGAAAGAGCATCGTGGGCAGAGTGGGTAAATACATCCAGAGGCCTCAGGAGGCAACCAAGCTGGGTAATTTCAGGATCAGAACAAAGACTGGGTGCCTGGGCACATGGACCAAAGCGAGATGAGGTCTGAGAAGGAGCCTTGAAAGCCCCCGTATGGAGTTTGTAATTTGTTCTTGTTGGAATTGAAGGCTATGGGAGGGTTTTAAGGAGACATATGATCTTATCTAGATTTTTTTAAAAAAATCACTCTGCCTGTTTGGAGAATAACAGACTAAAACAGGGTGTCCAAATGTCCTGGTTTACCAGAGATGGCTTCAATTTACAACTGTTGTCATGGGGTAATTATTAATGTTATCCTTTCACTCTCAAAAGTGCAAATTTGGGTGATACATTTCATAATCACTCTAATTCAAGGGGGAAACGTAGAGGCAGTAAATGCAGGTAAGAGTCCGTTTCAGTGGTCCAGGTGAGGGGTGATGCTGGCCTCCACTGGAGTGGCTGCCGGAGAAATGTAGAGAAAGTTCAGGGCTTATAGATTCTCCTCAAATCATGTATTGAGTAGAGGCAGGGCTCGTCTCCCAGCCTCATGAATCTGAAGCCTACAGTTCATTGCTGTTCCTCAATTATAGCACCAAATCATTCACATAACACTGTACGAAATGTGGATTCTCCCTAAATTAACTTCTCAGACAACTGACCAGTGAGCTGTGTGTTGAGGGATAACCCAGGCAAGGCAGATGGGGAGCACTGTGAGGAGGGAGCTACTGTTTTACTCCAGGTGATAAGAGAGGAGGCAGAGGGATGAAAGAGTATCCTGAACATGTTTTAAAGGCAGAATCCACAGCATCCACAGACGAATTGGAACCAGGCTGGACAAGAAAAAGATCGGACACAGGGTGATGAGTGGTTCAGCCTCAGCAGCTAGAAAGGAGTTGCAACTTTCTTCTTAAAATATGTTATACTCTCCCACTTCTTAAGCCTCCTGAGTATTTATTTACTTATTCTTGATGGCTCTGGATCACTTTTAACTATACTATAAGGAAAAGGGCCCAAACTGAGCTAAGGGATTATTTACCCCTTTACTAAATGACCCCAGGGGGCTAGCCTTTGAAATTCTTGCCTCTACTTTTCATCTCTTTAAAGTATCTTCTTTCAAATTGTCAGCTGTCCCTGTCTCTTCCAGCAGCTACTGCCCCATTTTATCTGTGATCAGCCTTCCAAGTTTTGAATTGTTATGAATTGTTAGTTCATTCAATGCACTGTAATCTATACCTTTTGACTATAAATTAACTCTGAATGGGATTCTTTTTTTTTTTTTTAGGAAGATTAGCCCTGAGCTAACTGCTGCCAATCCTCCTCTTTTTGCTGAGGAAGACTGGCCCTGAGCTAACATCCGTGCCCATCTTCCTCTACTTTATATGTGAGACGCCTACCACAGCATGGCTTGCCAAGCGGTGCCATGTCTGCACCCGGGATCCAAACCGGTGAACCCCAGGCTGCTGAAGTGGAATGTGTGAACTTAACTGCTGTGCCACCAGGCCGGCCCCTGACTGGGATTCTTAATTGAAAACTTGGAAAAAGAACCAATTGGGGATAAAATGAGACCATACTGTGGTCAAATATATAAAGAGCATTAGCAATCATTATGAGAGATATAGTTATTTACATGATTATAAAATTAAAAATGAAAAACATTGTGGTTCCCATTTTTAGCCCCAATCCTGTCTTACTAGGAAGCCATTGTCAGTTCTGAATCTCTTCAGTGACCATCTGCAGGCCCACTGCGTGCCTTGCCTTCCACCTTCATCTGCTACAAGGAGCAGTTCAATGTGCTGCTCCAAGAGCTAAGGCACCGCCGTCCCACCACACGGGTGACCACCCCCACAAGACAGCCCTCCGGGCTTGCTGCCGAGAGCCCCTGACACTGAATTAGGACCACAGCAATCTGTTGATAACCACCTCTTCCCAGGGTCCGGACAGATGAAGCCCATCATGCCTCTCATCTCAGCAATTATCAATGTCTCCCTCAGAAGTCTAAATCCTCAACATCCCTTGTCTCATGAGGCATTGCTGCCTTACTGGCTAAAGATCTGCCTGTCATTGCTTTTCTCTTCACTCTGTCTTTTGGTATTGTGCATTTTTCCCTTAACTAGTTGCTGCTGAGTGGCAAATCACACTTCTTCCCACAGTGAAATAGGCCAAATGCACTCCAGCTGCAATGAAAGCAGAGCGTGCACAAAGGTCATTAACTCAGATGGAGCTGCCCTCCCTGTGACAACACCACGTGGAGGACACGCCAGCTGCCATGCTAGTTGCCTGGAGATCTCTTTCTTCTTTCCCTATTCGCAAGGATTTGTTCTGTCACAGAGGTTCTTAATTAGGCAACTTTAAAACTAGATTGAGGGGGTGGGGGTGCAAAAACTCGTCTTAACTCATTTGAGAGGTTTGAAATAGATGATTTCTACATTCTATTAATAAATATTTTGCATCTTTTATTCATTAGAGATAATTATTTTATAGCTTCTTAATTTCTTTTTCAAAAAACTTGGGATGCACCTCCATCTGTAATTCAATAAGTGTTAATTAACCAAATGTAAGAGGCAACATTTGGTAAGTGGTCCGTTTTCTTGCCCTTCTCCCAAGGGATGAATTGATTACATCAAGTCTGTTCTCCAGTCATCTTTCATGCCTCTTCCTGCCTCTGCCATCCCAGCTGCTGACACTTACAGGCACCGATGTCTCCACTTGCAGCCCCACCCACCCCCGCCAGCTTCCTGTGCCAATTTCTGACAAAAAGAATGCACTTCTCAGTAGTTCAACTCAGCACGTTCAAGAAGGGCTTGGCTACGGTTACCCATCTGCTATTTATACTGCTTTCCCAATCCTGTCTCTAATTACAGAATTGAAAACTGTATTAAGTGCCTTTACCCCAGTAAAGTATTACGTATGTTTTTTCTGTCCTTCATTCGGCTATATTTCTAAACCAATTCAGTTGATGAGTGCCTGTGTTCTCATCTACGTCTGAGCATTAAGTAAGTCTCTGCGTATTACAAATAACTATCAATACTGCAGATAAGACATTCCCTCCATCCCACGTTATAGATACTATTGATTTAGTCATTACTTTCTGAATTTCTCATTTTCTAGGCTTGAAGATTTGCTTTGCCCAGCAGTTGTGATAACTGTGTTGCTGAATTTTAAATAGAGTCCTCTGTCAACCCTGTATCACCTCGGGAGCAGGGAGTAAAAAGAACATTGTTTCCATTTTCCGGTGATGAACTTCTGTTTCAGCTCAAAGACAGTCATTAACCCTCCTGTTTGTGGGTGACATCTGACCACTAAAGCGCTAGTGGGTGGAGGATGTGCTATACATTCTACTCTCACCATTTTTAAAAACAGAAGCTACTCGAGTGAAACCTCATTGACCCTGTTGAAGCGAGCAGGGCTCTAGAAAAGGAGTGTGGAACTATAGATGTTGGAGCTTGCTGTGCATTTAGAGAGAGCATATATCTCTAGCGAAAGTCAGGAGTGAGAGGAAATGTTACCCTAGAAAACCAAGGCAGAGAACCAGAGTTCAGAGATCTTATCAAGACCAGTCTGATAAAAAGGAAGGTCTTTTGTTTGTAAGTTTGTTTATTTTTTGTGGTTAGTTTTTTGAGGGAAGTTGTTTTGTTTTTCCTCTTCCCCATGCATGGTGTAGCCAGGACTTAATTTACTTTTGGTACCAAATAAAACCAAAGAAAGTCACCCTCTTTCTATAGACAGACCACACTGAAGACTTCTAGCAAATGTTATTTCCCTTTGTCCGTGGTACCATAGGCAGAAGATGGCAAATAGCAGAAAGACTGACATTCAGTGCGTATTCTCCTTCCCACCAGTTTATAAATTAAGGCACGTTAACTTAGCCTCGCTGGGATTTGATTTGCTACTATAAATTGGATAATCTAAGGTGCCTTTCAGCCCCAGCATTTATAAGGTGAACAATAAATACTTATTGCTTTCTTTAAGGTATTATTGATACTGAAATCTATCAAAAGACAATTGTTCTGCAGTAACTACAAGGAACTGAACCTGGATCAGCGTAATTAAAATCTCTTTTCATGAAGAGTTAAGGAATATATGAGGAGAACCAAAGCAGGGTATTCATGAGAATACTGGCCCTTTGAGAAGGGGAAAAGGGAAAAAGTAGGCATATTTAGGGTTATTTTTGTGACATATGCTCACATATTGTTATGTATTTCCAACGGGAACAAGAGAGAATTAAGTTTGACCTTGGTCATTCATACCAGGGATCCCTCTCCAAATTGTAAAGAATTTCAGTGACCACAGGAATAAAGTAGAGAACAATAGGATAGACTTTAGTATCAGGCAAATCTGGATTTCAACCCCAGCTCTATTATTCTCTCTATGTCCTTGGGTACATCATATAAATTTTCTTTATCTTGATTTCTTTCTCTGTAAAATGGGAACAAATAATAGCAAATACCTTATAAGGTTTTGTGAAGATTAAGTGAAATAATAACTGTAAGGCACGTAGCACTGTGCCTGTTACATAATGAAAACTCCACAAATATTAATTGCAATAACAATGACATTGGTGGTGGTGGTGGTGGTGGTGATGATAACGATAATCCTGATGACTCCATTTGAGACAAAATCTCATTGATGCTTTTACAATGTGGCCTGGCATGGCCAAGGAGGTATGACTTGGGCTGTTCAACGTTCATAGTACATACAAAAAGCCGTTTCACATTCTAGACTCCTTATTTAGAGATCTTAATAGATGCTTCTTAATCCCTCTCTTGTCCCATACGAATCACTATATCCCTACAAGATCTTTACACAGTATACGAAAGCTGTTTATCAGTGAATCATAATATTAACATGGGGACAGAGGTTAGACTTCCATCTTAGCACAACAGAGTCGAAACCAAGACACTTCGACATGATTTGGCCATGTACTCACCTCTCCTTTCTGATCCTGGTGTCTAATCTGCAGGCTTTTGTTCATTTGTTCACCAGGTCTGCTATGGACTAGATTCTGTTCTTTGTTTCCTCATCCAGCCATCCTTGTTTTGCGTTTTACTGTGTTCTACTTTGTAAAAGTCCTGGTATGACTTATATCACCCCTTCCCTTTACCTTGAGGACTAATATAAGTCATTAATCTCTCATATTCAAACAGTGGCATACACTTATTATATATAAGAACAAATAAAAAGGCCTAATAAAATGCGTTGAAAGCAATTAAAGTCATCTGGGATCCTGCTTTTGAGCATTGCTGGTGATCTTTGGCCACATATAGCTGTGGGCATTTTAGCTATTGCAGGTGTCTGGTAATGGGACATCCCTAGCATGTTGCTAACCTACCACACAGTCAAACATTTGCTTCTACTTCCTGGACCACAAGATAAAAAAAAAAAACACTATTATAGGAATAAAGCCAATGATTTATTGCTGTTATTGTTCCTACCCCCTAAAGCTATAATATATGGTATAACAATACATTTTATTGATATATTATGTCAAGGGAAATTTCTGGTGCATAGAGAAAATGAGGTGTCAGAAAATGTACAAAATGAATAAATATTCTCCTATCAGCCAAATTCTTACAAATGGAGAACCAATGGTAACAGAAGATGGAAAAAAATGGTACCTCATAAGTGAAGTTGGACATAAACTCAAGAAAGTATAATTCTTAGTAATTTCTGTGAGTACTGAGATGGTTTTAGCATACAGGAATTAATCTGTATCCTCTTTGAGAATGAGAAATCTAAACCTATGATTTCCAGAATTTTGGATTCCTTGAGAACTGACATTGAATGGCCAAGTTTATTACTTGATTTCATAATATAAAAAAGACAATCAAACCTACCATCTATTATCATTATTATTTCATAATAGAAATGATGACTTAGAACAAACTTGGAAAAACATAATTTCAGAAAAATTGAAAGTCCTTTAAATTGAGTAAATTTAACTATCTGAAAAACTCCTAATGTTGTCCTTATGATTTTAATTTTGCTACAGCCTCATAAAAGTTCATGCCGGATGTGCAGTGCTCCACAGGGCAGCATTTGAGAACCATGATGTTGGCATCTGACAATGTCAGCACTTCAAGGCCAGCAGAGATTTATATCACTGACTCCCGGTGACATGGGTTTCCATACCTGGTTCCCTCGGCTCACGTGGCACTGGGGCCTTTTCAGCAGAGCTGCTCAGGATGAAGGTCTGACAGTCTCAGCCAGCAGGAAGACCCTTTCAGATTCTCAAGCACATGGTGTGCTGTTACATAGAGGCTGCCTTTGAGGGGTGAACAGCTCCCCAGCCACAAGTCAGGGTAATGAAGGGACTACCTAGTACCCGACGAAGTGGAATCTCATTGTTTGCTTTGGCATCAATATTTCACAGTGCACTAAAAAATGGCTTTTTATTTAGCAATTTAGGGGGGACTTTTTTTCCTTTATTTTATAGCCACTCAGTGCCTGACATAGTACAAGTTCATACTATCATTTTTCAAGCAATTAAATGTTAACTTCATTTGCTTCTGTGAATTATGCTTTGCTCTTTTAGTTTTGTAATGAAAAATAAGTACAGGTTATGCAAGCAATAACCTCTGTGTACGCAGCAGCTATCTTTCTAAACGGTTTATTATGCCACAGTCTGGTACTCCATTAAATATAGATTACATACTGCTGAATAAATGAATATCAACTAAGTGTCCCCATCTCTCTGTATGTATCAATGCAAATAATGAATTGTGGCATCTCATGTAAATGGGAAACTAGGAAGAGTGGGTCAAGAAGTAATTACATATTTGTCTTATGTCGTGCTTCTTGCCCTCAAAACAGCAGAATACATCATGGAGTTGAGGGGCCAGTAAAAAGATATTTCTGATCTGTTATTATTGGTAAAAACACTCTATTCTTGTTTTCTTTCTCCCCACAAATGTTTATGTAGAAGAGTCCACCTTGGACCTCTTTTTCAGTCTTGTTTGCTTTTACCAAGCTCTGTGAAGTGAATCCTTCTGAGAGCTCAATCATAGATGCTTGAAAAGAGAAAATGTTGTCATGTAGTATCCCATCTTTCGCTTGGTGCCTGGGTGAACACCAACCTCTCGTCACACATATTGAAACTGGAAACTTCTGAGCCAGAGAGACTCGCCCAGGGTCCTGGTAAACTTAGACACGAATGGATGTCTCGACTATCTCTCTTTGTTTTTGACTTTAGACTGGCTGCTCCAGCCAGGCTCTTTTCCGGAGGCCTATTGTCCCTTATAAATTCACTCACATTTTAAATGAGCACTATTTTAAAGGAATAAAAATAAGGAAGAATTTCCCTCCTGGGCGTCAAAATCTTAACTGGCATGGTAGCACTGAAGGTATATTTTAGTTTACATTTAGAGAGAACAAAAATTACGTCAATCAATTCTACTTTTCAAGCCAAGGGTTTCCTCTATTGAAGAGTGAAGAGGCGATTTTATTTTCTCTTTGGTAGTTTGAATCACTGACGTGACGGCGCTCACACCCTCCTGCCCTTCCAGGACCTCAGGCCCTCGATTGCACCTTTCCTCTCTTCATCTCCTCGCTCCTTTGTCTCTGCTTTCAAACATGTTAGGCTTCCTCATTGTTGAAAGTGGAAGGAAAGGACCTCACCAGTGCTGCCCCTTTCCTTCTTGTCCTGCCAAACTCTTCAAAGGAACTTGAAAGAGCCCTTTCGATTCCTCTCTGCCGCTCTCTGCTCTGTAATCCACCGCAATCTGGCTGCTTCTTTCTCCTTTACTACTGAACTGCTCCCTCAGAGGTCACCTGTAGCTTCCGAAATGCTCTTTTTCCTCCTCATTTCTCAGCCTCCTTGGCTTTTCTAGGGCGCTTGATATTATTCACTCCCATTCTGGTTCTTGAAATTTTCTTCTTCACTGACTTTTGCAGCATTGTGCTGTCTCATTTGGATAGCTACCATTTCTGTTCTTTTTTTTTTTAAGGTATGCTTTTTGGTGAAGAAGAAGAAGATTGGCTCTGAGCTAACATCTGTTACCAATCTTCCTTTTTTTTCCCTCTCTAAAGCCCCAGTACATGGCTGTATATCCAGTTGTAGGTCATTCTACTTCTTTTATGTGAGATGCCGGCACAGCATGGCTTGATGAGTGGTGTGTAGGTCTGCATCCAGGATCTGAACCAGTGAACCCCAGGCTGCTGAAGCAGAGCACACGAACTTAACCACTTGGCCATGGGGCTGGCCCCTAATCTTTTCTTTCTCTCCACTGGTTTCAGTTCTTTTTCAAATCTCTAAAATGTTGGTTTCACCCAAGGTTTTGTCTTTAACCTCCTCCCTTCTCTTCCTTTTAATATTAAGCATGATGTTTGCAACTTCTGGGAAGGAAGTTTCCTGCCTGTTCCTTCCCTCAGGAGTAATAGATCCCACTCTCCTCTGTGGACTCCTGACACCTGAATTATCTGTCTCCCAAACTAGGTAATAGTAACTTCTTGCATCTTTTAAGCACTAGTGCCTGGTACATGGCAGGCTTTCAATAAATATTTGTGAAATAAGTGAATGAGTAAAAAAGCATGTTGAATTGCTTTTACCAATCACAAGAATACATTCTAATGCTTCATAAGCAATTTTCCATTTGGCCCATATAACACCATAAGGGTGTCGCATGTGACCAGGGCTCATCTGGGGCCACATGCCTTATGAGATTTGGTTGTCAGAAGTGCAAGAGGGATAAGGCTGGAAGAGAGAGTTGAAAGTATCAAAAAAAGTAACAGGATTTCAGCAGAGATTTTTCTTGCCTCAGAACTGCAGCTAAGAACTAAATCTGAGGATAAAAGGCATTGAGTACCCTACATTCTAAGTTTAGAAAGACACACGCAGTTTAGAGATAGCTCCCACAGAACAGGAAAACAGAAGCACCAGTGCATTCCTGGCTCAGAAAGGGCATATTTCCCTCCCCAAAACCAAAGAATGGAATGAGCAAGAGTTATACATAAAGTAATTATGAGACTGATAACACAGAGAGATATCTGTATAGTCGTAGATCTGCTCATCTGTGTTCTCTGGGCAAATAGAATAGCTGAGAGACAGTAGGATAAGATGGAGAGAGCAGTGGTATAGAATATAGTCCTGCCCTTTGCTGTGCCAACTGAGCTTCCCAGGGGCTTAGTGGACACGGCAGAAGCTAGGTGGGATAGATCCCAATCAGGAGAGTTAGTAAGGGGAGCCAAACAAAAGAAAGTCCACAACGGAACACCATGGTGGGCACTTAGGAAGTGGTGGAAGAAGCGAGTCCAGGACTAGAACTCATGCCTTAGAGAACGTGCAGTTGAAATTGTCCCACCATCACCCTCCAAAGAATCTTTACCTGCTCCTTATGAGGTGGCCAGTTTGGTTGCCTGCTATCTAATATTAGCCAATTAATTCGTGTCAGCCAACAAGGAGAGAACTGTCACTCAAGTAAGCAGATATGCACCATTTCCTGCTCTAAAATGCACTGGAAGAGTGAACACCTGAGCAAGGAGGCGGAGAAGGAGAGTAAAGGGCTGGACTTGCCACCTTTCCCCCGTCTAATCCAAGAGACTAGAGTGCAGAACAGCTGGACCTGAGCTGGAGTAGGGAGAGGGGTAAAGAGATATGAAAACTTGAATTGTGTTTGTGAACACTTTAAACAGAGAAAGCCTGTGTCTAAATATTGAAATGAGAATTTTCCAAAAGCCAAGAGTCACCAAGAAGTTATAGAATCTATCCAAAACGTCATTAAGCTATCCATTATCTACCAGGAAAGAGAAGATCTCAGAGCAGAGTGGAGGTTATATCCTTATTGTTTGAGACCCTTAAAAAATAGTTGCACAAAGGCTGCGACAATGGAGATGAGCATAGTCTTGAGAGATTAGTCTGTGTTTTGAAAGCAAGGCCAGGGCAAGACCAGGGTGCTGCCAGGGGGAAGACGAACAAAATCATTGACAAGAGACTGCACCACATAATCCCTAAGACTGAGAGCCTGGCTCTAAGCTTCAAAGTGTGGTAAGTTAATTTTTTATTTTTGGTTTTATTTATTTCGTTAGTCTCCTAGAGGAAACTAGATGTAAAGAGGTTGATTCATGCCAATCTAACAAGAGCTAACCCAAATCACAAGAGTGTGATACATGAAACAGAATATGGATTTATTCATTAACGGCGTATATCTCAGAAATTGTAGGAGTTTGGATTCTGTTACCAACCCTATAGGTAAGATGTACAAGTGGTCAAACTGTTAGAAAGCCGTTGTAAAGGCATGGGCTCTGAATATAGTGGGCAGGCTAAAAACTGGAGATTTCCAATGATATCAGACCCTGAAATTCTGCCACACTCAGCGCTGCAATAATATCCAACTTGCTATCTGCTTTCTGGTCCCGACAAGCCATATTCTTGAGCCAGGGATTCCTCTTGACAAGATGACCCTGGGATGGGAGTACTAGGCTTGATTTCTGTGACTCTTCCTTACCAAGCCTCAGACTGGGGAAAACTTTGGTTCTGGAGACATACAGTCATTCATTCAGCCATAATAAATTTCTAAGCATCTCCTACAGGCCAGAAACTATGCTGGATACTGATGTATGCAATGTGGTAGGTAGTTAACCCATACCATGGTTCAAAGGAAATGGTCAGCTGGTCCTATTTCTCTCTGCTTAGTCAAAAGGCAGCATAGCACAGTGGGAGGCGGAGGTCCCCAAGGGTGAGGGATTGATTCGTGGCAGAATCCATACTTGAGGACCCTCAATGTCGAGTCTCTTATCTGACAACCTCTAGTGCTTGTAATGAAAGGTTCTGACTCAATTCCATCCCATCCCATCCCTTTAGAGAATTTAAGCCCATCTATTTTCTTTTCTGGTCATTGTTTCCAGCAATTATCTCTTAAAATGAAGATATATGTCCCAAGAGCTAAAAGAGAAGGATGCACTTGTATATACATAAAGGAGGGAACAGATTCAGAAAACGGTGGCAGGATTACCTGGCTTAAACACACACACATGTATGAAAATATAAACATAAATATATATTTACTTCTTTACTTCACTCTGTATTAGGATTAATGATGACAATGGTAGTAACAGCAATAAAAACAGCAAATTTTTATACAGAGCTTATTGTGTACCAGGCACTGTTCTAAGGGCTTTACTTGAATTAATTCATCCATATGTCTTGGTATACGCTTATTATTATTATTATTATTATTATTATTATTATTATTATTCATCATGGGGTTACTGAGGACAAAGGTAAGTGAACTGTTCAAGCTCATACGAGTAGGAAGTGGCAGCACCAGGATTTCAAGTGAGGTGACTTGCTCATGAGCCCGTGTTCCTGAGCACCAGGCCATGCACCTCCAGAGAGGCTCCTGCCCTGAAGCTTGCTAGTCCCATCTCCTCCTTTCCCTGCCAGCACAGATGTGCAGCCAGCTGTGGGCTCACAGCACATGTCTATCTCCTAAGCATCTAGTTCTGCAATCGCCTGTGAAGTCTATTAGGAATACAGACACAGCATTCCCGCAGAGTCTCAGCTTGGGGCTGTGGCTTAAGAAATGCTCAGTTTATGGCTCATCCCTCCCCTAGTAAATTGTCCTAATAGTTACTAGAAAAGTGGCACAGATAAATGTGGCATATGGGCTGAAATAGTGAGTATACAGGAAAACCCCTGCCAGCTAGGGAACATCAGTGATTTTTTCATTTGCCACCATTCTTATTCAACCCTGCAGGAAGGAATAGCAGCACATTAATATTTGTAATAAGGCTCAGAATTTAAAAAAAATACTAACTTTAAAGTCTTATATCTGATGGCTTGATTTCCACAGAGAGGGGCTAGCAGAGAAATTCATGGGGAGTACAGAGTCAGTCTCCTTTAATATCGCCACCCCTTAATTTAGATGCCCTTGTACTTGGACTTAACCCCATAATAATGCTTCTGAGGCTGCATTATTATTGCTTATATATGTATGTGTCTCTTTTACTATACAGAGAAGTTTTTAAGAGAACTATTTGCTTTATGTATTGTTCTATCTGAAATACAAACAATATCTGGCCATAAATATTTGAAAGAGTGAATGAATGAACGAATGAATGTAAAAGCACAACTGCTGACTCCTGGGAGCTCTGTACTTTCTACCAGCTAATTACTTGCTCCATGATGGTTTTGAAAAATACTAACTTCTGGGGCTGGCCCAGTGGCATAGTGGTTAAGTTCGTCTGCTCTGCTTTGGCAGCCTGGGATCACAGGTTCAGATCCTGGGCAGACATAGCACCACTCGTCAAGCCATGCTGTGGCAGCATCCCACATGAAATAAAGGAAGATTGACACAGGTGTTAGCTCAGCGAGAATCTTCCTTAAGAAAAGGAGGAAGATTGGCAATGGATATTATCTCAAGGCCAATCTTCCTAAAAACAAAAAACAACTTCTATTGCTAACTAATGCTTTACATATGCTGGCAAGGTTCAAGATGGTAGCTCACACCTTCTCTTGGTCTGCGCACTTTCCACAATTTGAAAGAGGTTCCATAGATGGCATTTTCGTTCATGATATTTGTCACACATCATGCTTCAGTTTACTCCATGAATTGATGCATTTTAAAATTTTCCAAATGGTTCTATCTCCCTATTTTCTGTGAACTTTGGTATATCATGGCATGTACAAAGAACCAGAATGATAGTTTTACCAAACAAAACCATTGGAATTAATTGTAGCCATCCTCTCACCAAACTTTTTACTCATTGGCTGATGGTCACTTGGGCTTGGATAGAGGATTTCTAGGGACAGAAGAAAGTCACAGATAGCAATTGTTGATGGCAAGCATCTGGCTTCATGGTGGAAAGTCATTAATCCAAAGTGAGGCTTAAATAGAATTTGGTCTAGGTCTGATGTACAATGTACATGTATGATGTACAAGCCTTGCACGATGTACAGGGATTCCTGCGTGTTTGGCCACACCAGACAGTGAGTCAGATGTGTACTGTGGAGGTAGCCAAACCCAAGTATTAAATGAGGCTCTAGCTTGTGACTTCCTGGTGGTGTGTGTCTAGGCTAAATTCTCAATATCTCAGTTCCTCGATCTAGGGAAGGAAAATGATTAACTATCTGCTCATTTAGTTTTTAGAGGAGATTGAATATGGTGACACATGAAAAGTTACTACCAAGTAGGTGTCCCAAAAATGTCATTGAATATTATCACTATTTTTATAGTCCATTGTAGAATTAACCACTATATCTCTATAGATCCATTTCTTTCTTAATTTCCAAACTGCTTATTGAATATGCTTGTCGCTAGTACGTTATTTCAGATTCCTGAAATATTTTCAAATTGAGAGACTATGTAGAGGTAGGTAGCTTCTAGGTAAGAGTAGTTACTCTTAGTTGCTACTAAATCATCGTAGCGGTAGAAGACCTGATTTTGTCTTCTATAAAGTTGAAGGATAAAGGAGCCTGTGTATTCTTAGTTAGATAAACCCTTTAACCAAAATACAACTTTGAAATTAGCTTTGTATATATCAAGCCACTTACTACCTCTCAGAGTCATGAAATAAAGAACAGAAGAATAAACAAAGCGGCATGTGACCTCCTCACTCATTTTGCTCTTGGTCTTATCATGGTAAAAACTAACCATACATTCTCCACTGTAGACTCTAATCTTTCCAATCTCCAAGAGAATTTCTAGCAACTTTTCTTGTTTGGATAAAAGGCTTCAACCAGTTATAGGCATCGCATATTTTTCTGAGTAAAGGCTAGCTCTCAAAAACTTCTACTCCCTGGCTGTTTACATTTTTAAGCTTCTAACTTTTTAGTCTAGGCTTTCTTTCTTTTTCTTGAACCAAATGTGGACCTGATGAATCCCCCTTTTCCATCTCATAGGTCTTCAATACTTTTTGTTTATTCAGCAGAAGTAAAGTTATAGAAAGCTGTGTATTTCCAAATTCTCTTGTTCACCTTTCTCCTCTCCCTCCTATCTATCTTAGCTTCATCAGGTTTGCTTACAAACAGAGGGACTTGGTTTAGGATCCTTGCTTTATGAAAATCTGGCAAGAGATTTAAAATTTGAGAGGCTTTGGGAAATCTGAGTCTCTGAACACATTCAATTGGTTAGTTACTAAGTTCAGTGGTACCATTTCTTCCTCATCTCTGGCATTCCTTTTGATTTTGAGAAGTGCTTCTGGAGAGAATATAGAAAATGAAAGCACTATCGCTCTTGCAGCTGAAGAATTTAAAGATCAGATAAATAAGTTACTTCTCCTAAATGCCCTAGGGAAAGGGTAGCTGGAGTAGAACATTCCAGCTCAGCACTGTGTAATCAAGATCTGTGAAATGAGGCTCAAAACCTCATCTGCCATGCTTATTGTCAGTCAAGATTACAATCCTGTGCCCAGACTCCAAACGCTGTATGTTGCCATTCACAGCCTGGCTTCATACTGGGAAGTGCTTCCTTGTTCACTGAGAAGAAAAAAAATCTACCTCTTTGCATCTTTGGATGAGAAGCAAAGGATCATAGTTGATTAGCATATCCAAAGGCTAGGGACTCCAAAGATGGTCATTTGTTAAGTAAAGGGTGACCAGGTGACTAGAATGTTCCATGTTAGCCAGTCCCTCAATCTCAGGCTACATTAGTAAATTCCTAGAACTTAAGTTGTCTCTCATTACTACAGCTAAAAGACAAAAAATGTAGAAACAATGGCAATTTAAAGATCTTTATTTTCCAGTTAAAGAAAATTAAAAAGAAAAATGCTATTTTAAACCAGACAAATGGAAACAACATAATGTCAGCATGAAGGACATAATATTTAGACATTTAGATTACCTATTTAGCTTCAAGGACTTAAAAAATTTCACTGGCTTAATGGATATAGGTACAGATATAGATATATGATAGATTTACATTAATCTACTAAATATGGAGGTATATATTTAATTTGGGGAGAAATTTTTCAAGTCCTGATTTTTCTGAGTTTGAGAAATTTTGTTGTAGCCTAGGGACATTCATCTTATTTTATGGAACATTTTCCTCTGAGTTGTGGGGATCTCCTGGAACCCAGATGAAAGAAAACAGTAGATTCATAAAACAAGGACCAGAACTCAGAAGTCTCCAGGATCTCCTTCCATCTCTCCTTGCTTCCATCTGAAATGTTGCATGCTCCTCTTTTTCTGCAAACCAGCTTTCTCTGCTGCTCACCCTCAAGGCAGAAGAGAGCTTTGCTGTATGTCCAGGATTTTCATGCCTCCTGCATGTGATAGAGAAGCTCAAGGTTAGACTGGATCCTCTTGGAATGGATTACAAATTCCCAGGAAAGTGTTCTGACTGGATCTATTCAAGTAATGTTTCACACATGGCTCTGATAAATAGTGGTATAAATGTGACTGCTGGGCACAACCCAATTGTCTTAGAATATTTACTTGGTGGCCTTGGGGAAGTAGGTAAATAGGAAGGTGTCCAGAGGAGGAAAACCAAGAGTTGGACCTACCCTGCCAAAGGTATGTAGTACAAAGGATGTGGAGGGTTTTACAGCGTTGGTAACCATCACAGAGATTGGTCTTCTTATCTGCACCTCCTTCCCCCCCCCACAAGAGTCCTGTCCATAATCATGGGGGGAAGAGGGTAAAGAATAATAAGGTAATTTTTATGCAAAAAAATAAAGTGTACTCATGAGAAATGAACTCATGGCAGCATTCTTGGAAAAGTGATGGTGACTGAGGGTAGACCAAAGGTATGTGATTGTGTGTGTCTGTGTCTGTGTGTTATCTGTGTGTGTGTGTGTTTGCACATATGTGGCGGGAGGCAGCAGCAGGGCATGCTATCCTCAGCTGAGTGACCTCAGTGCAGCAGCAGCACAGCCTATAACCATGCCCTTCATATAGAAGTAGCTACAAGCCTTCATGAGTGACGTCAATGAAAGTGACTTTTTAACAGGAGGAAAATAAAAGTGTCAGGTGCCATTTGGCAGCTGAGGAGACATATTCAGGAAAACATGAAACTAACACTTAGAGACTCTCTGAAATAACCTGGGGATCTTGAGGGAGATAAGGATTTGGAGGACCTGGACATTCGGCAATAGCAGGATCAAGTGAGTTGCAGAACGCTGGCACAGGTGACTTCAGATGAAGCTCAGTACGATCTTTTATGCTTATATTACTTGTCTTGTGTTCCTTCTTCAAAATCACATTCTCCTGAAAGTCTCATAGGAAGTCTATGGACACCAAGTGTGTGCAGCTTCAAAGTTTCAACCTACTTTGTAATACACACACAAACACACACTTCCAGGGAGTCACATTGTCTTCCAAAGCTAGTTTCTCCTGAGGATGTAAACTTCTCTGTAGTCAAACTCTTTGCAAGATGAACTGCACACCTGCTGGCTTTCAATTCTCTTTCATTGGACTTCCATTCAGCAGCAGTGCTATGAACATAAGATTAAGACTCAGTCTTTGTATCAGACAGAACTAACTTTCAATTCTCTACCTTGACCCATCACTGCTGTATGAAGACATTTTCATCTTAGACATATTGCTGTTGTGTTCAAGACATACTCTGCATCACCAACATTTTCCCACCAGGACTCTTAGGCTATGAACACTAGGTCTGACTTACTCGAGCTCTGGCCCACTGTGGGTCCTTTACATCATGTGATCACACATGTTAAATCATCAAAAGCAATCTCTTGCCCCAGGAATACCCTCAACTATTTGAGCTCAACCTATTTTGGGCTACTTGGCATTTTTCACGTTAACCATTGGCCTACTTCTATCAGCTGCCCTCAAGTTGGCCTGAATATAGACGTTTCACTCACACCTCACTTTTCACAGATATGTGCTTCTAGGGTCTCACAGTCCTAGATTGCTCACTTCTGACCTGGTTCTCACCTTTGATAACATCATTCCTTTCTCATTGGATGCCACCCTTGATTCCTTGATTGAGATAGCTTGTCTCAATCTTTAACATCTGTCATGATCTGCTCTCTTCAGGGCACATGGTTCTAGTTCAGAACTGTGCTGTTTAGGAAGCACTTCCTTAAGGATATTCTAAGCCTTACTCAGATTAATGTAAGTAAATGACTATATTATACATAGTTATCAAAGGGTAGAGAGACAGGTGACTCCAATAATGGGCCATCCTAAGTTAGATATTTTTGAATTTTGAAAAATCATTTCATTTACAGTTTTAAAGTACAATTCTACATATTTTAGTACATAGTTTATGAGAGTTAAATTACCAGATTTCTACTTCAAAAAAAATTGATATGAAAGTAACTATTTAGATGGTGTGGAAAATTGTGAGCATGTGCCCTGGAGCAAGCCACCCACTTGTTCTGGTGTATAATTGAAGAAACAGGAATCTGTGCAACACTGGGAAGAAATCAGTCTAGGTGAGCTTACTAAGATAAAGTATGTCAGTCTCAAATATGGCACATTCATTAAGATTTCTTACTTTAACTTTGACTACAAAGTAATGTTTTTACTTTAAAATTTAAGGCAATTTTAAGATACACTGCCACTGTGCTATAACTTCCTAACAACTGATGGGAGCAAAGCAATGTCTGAGCTTCAGAAGCCTGAGGATGTAAAGACTGTGTTCCTGGAATTGTCTCAGTCTCCTCAGGCTCTTTCCTTGCTCTGAACCATGTACACACTCCTTCCCAAGGCTCATGGCTCCTTCTTGGTCCTTTTCACTTTCTGACTCTTAGGACCAACTGTGTCACTCCAGGTCTTGCAATTTTATGAAGGACACAAAGGGTCCCCACTCCCCTTCCACATCTGTAGGTTTTCCATTGTGAACAAGGGTCTAGCTCTTTGGTTTTCAAATGATGTTTCATGGAGTCTTCAGCTTCAGCATGGGGGCCTCAGCATAGGTGGAGAGCCACCTGAGCCGGACCAGCCCCAGGTCCACAGGTCTTCATCGACCAGAGCACTTCTGATTGAAAAAAATTTAAAAATATGTTAGATCTCTCATGTTTTGGCTGAAATTTATGTAACACTATTAAGAATTAAAATCCTTACTCCAGAGGGAAAAAATTGGTCCTTTATAAATTTAGGCTCTGGATCTTAGAGAAAAAGATGAGACCTCTTTAGATGGTATAGAATGAAGTACTATGTGAATGTAATTATAGTGCTGAGGGGTTTCCTCTTCATTGCTATAGTCAGAATAACAAGAAATTTGGAAATTAGGAGAAGGTAGCCGTACTTTTAGACTGGAGAATCCATGTTGTTTATAAATGTAGTAGTGAAGTGCGTAATAACCTTCAGTCTAGGTGGACAAGATTGTGGTAAATGTCAGGGATCTCATTTGGAAGCGAAGGGATAATGCAGAATAAAGGGTATCCTTTGCTTGGCATTCAAGGTAAATGAAAATGAAATCCAGGATTAAATGGAGCCACAACTCACCAACTCACATGCAGGATTCACACAAAAATCAGGTTACATTTTGTCTGAAAAAATGGTTACTATTAATCTCAAAAAAATATAATATTTGAAATTGATCTAACCCAGGTTTCTTAAGAGTTGAGTAATTATTTACCTTTCTGCATTTTTATACTTTTATTTACTTCTGAATCATGCTTTAATAATGACAAAATTTGTTCCTCCCTTGTATACAGTTTTATGACTGATTTTTTAGAAATGTGTTATGAACTGAAATAATTTTTGTTCAGTCTCCACAAAACTTCTACAAATCTCTGCTTTTAACAATAAACAGCTCTATTAATTGTATTTTTTCTTTGCATATCATAGTTGCAAATATATTTTATAAATTATTTGAATGCATCTAATGTATAAAAGTACATTTACACAGATGTTAATGTCTATCTATATATTTCCCCGGGAAGGGGGATTGTTCAAGAGAATTGGGTCACAGGGTCTAGGGCTGAATGGGCAGAGTGAGGAAAGTCCTGGCTTTGTTATTAACTGTGAAACTTGAAATACCACAGAGAAAAGATTTCCATCCTTACTAAACAAAAGCAAGGCAGAGGGCACAAACATCAGTTCCCACTGGAGTGTTAGTCCCTCAGTCCAGGGTATTTCATCCGTTTCATCTGATGTGCTTCCAGTGGGTTTGAAATGCACAGAGAAATTGATTGCATTAGTGTTCCAGGCATTGGGGTAACTAAAATCCACAGACCAGTGTCCTCCTCCAAGAATAGCTTCCTTCACTTATTCTTGGGACGGAACATGTAAAGTTTCTAGGTATACTGGCACGTGGAAAAGTTTGGTGGTGGGAAGTGGGGAAACTGCTCCAAATCTCAAGAATCCAGGTGATTCCTTCCTAACCTCTTTCATGCAATTCAGTCAATTATTCTTTATTAAACATATGCCAGGCATTTTGCTGACAGACTGTGTACGGTCTAATCTAATCTTTAAAGTAGAGCTTTGCCTATTGAGAGAGGCAGGCACAAGCAGATACATTAGCTTGCACTCTGGGAGTGTTCTTCAGAGATAACAATAAAGAGAACTGCAGCTAATCTTCTGCAGAGTTTAAGCATTTTTGCAAAGGAGCTAGTGTCCAAATTTTGATTTGTATGATGAGGGAGGAGTTAGGCAAAGTTGTTGGACAGGAGCATATCAGGTACCGGGTCCAGGGCAGACAGAGCATATAGGCACAGGCTGTAGCAGGCCTATGATGGATGTCGGTGTGTGTGATAGGGAGGGATGGTGAGAAGTTGGATTTGAGGTCTGACTACAGAGTAACTTGTATATCCAAGTAAGAAATATGGATTTTACCTTGATCCTAACAGAGAATCGCAAATGAATTCAAACATGGAACTGATGATATGTTTGAATTTTTTTGAAAGATAAAATGCACTATGTGATCATTGGACTGAATAAGGAGAAATGGTTATAAAATTATTTGTGTACCCAAATGTTTACATTCCTAAATATGCCAGGCCCTGCTCAAGGAACTGGGAATACAGCACTAAATAAAGCAGACACAAATTCCTGCCTCCAGAGAGCTTAACTTGTGACGAGCAGGCAGACACCATACACATGATGAATAAGTACTAGGTAGTATATTAGATGGTGATAAGTGCTAAGGAGTAAAATAAAGCAAGGGAGGCAGATGGAAAGTGTTTGAAGGAGTTGTTATTTTAACTTGGGTTGCCCCACAGGGACTTACTGAGAAGGTGATGTTTATGGAATGACCCTAAGGAGGTGAGACAGTGAGCCATGTGGACACATGTGGGAGGAACATGCAGGGAGAGTAACAGTGAATGCACACACCTTGAGGCAGGAGCATGCCCCATAGACTCCAAGTCCAGAGAGGAGACCAGATGTGTGACCAAGAGTGTGTGAGAAGGAACACGTTTTACAGGGCTTTGTAGGTAACTGAAAGGACTCTGACATTTACTCTAAGGGCAGAGGGAGCTCTTGGGGCATCAGGGAGAATATTCCCAAGACTAACTCAAAGAAGAGAGGAATTGACTCTGAACTAAGACGTTGGCCAAGGAAGTAACTAGGAGGAGAAGAGGTGTGTGAGGAGTTTCTGAAGAATGGCGAGCATGCACTAGTTTTCTAGCCACATGAGAAAGACAATGTAGGAAATGCAGGAGGTTCACCAAAAATGAGTGCCCACAGCTAGAAGTAAAGGGTAGACAACTGGGGACAGCTCTAGTCTTTAGCTATGTGAAATATTCTTATCCCTTTTAAACATGAGGCTGTCAGGCTCTTTAACTGAAGTTCACTAAGTGCCCTTTATATACCTTAATGTGAACTCTAATTAAGTGTGAAGGTCAGCAGCAATTTAAAGCAACAAACAGTATTAAACAGTTATTGAGATAACAGGGACTAATTCTATCATTTTATAGAAAAATTCACATGATTTGTTGAAAGGCATGGGCCAACTCTATTTCCCCTTCCTATTACATTTGATCATTAAAGAACAATAAGAAGAAATTCATAAAATAACTTTCTTTTCAAAAATTAATTTTTTAAGTAATTTTTTTGATTCAAGATTTCCAGTGAATTATGTGTCCTTCCATTCACTTAATGGTTACAACTGAATCTGTCTTAAACTAGCGAGCAGATGGCCACTCAAGAGGTTAGATTCAATGAGAACACATACTATTCACACATGTATTAAATATATATTATGTATATTGCGCTTTTCTTAGTTTCATACCGTATGAGTTTCTCGTTGCTGCTCTAGCAGTCACCGCAAACCAGGTGGCTTAAAATAACACAATTTATTCTCTTATAGTTTTCTGGAGGCCAGAAGTCCAAGAACAGTTTCATTAGGCTAAAGGCAAGGCATCAGCAGGGCTGCTTCCTTCTAGAGGCTAGGAGAAAGCCTGTCTCCTTGCCTTTTCCAGCTTCTGTAGGCTGCCTGCATTTTCCTTGGCTCGTGACTCCTTCTTCACATCACTTCAACATCATACATCTCCTATTTCTTCTGTAGTAAAATATTCCTCTGCTTCCCTCTGATAAGGACACTTGTGATTATGCTTAGGACTCACCTAGATCATCAGGGTAATCTCCATATCCCCAAATCCTTAAATTATTCACATCTTCAAAGTTCCTTTCCCATATAAAGTCACATTCACAGGTGCTGGGAATGAGGATGTGGATATTTTGGGGAGACCATTATGCAGCTTACCATAAATAATATTTACTATATATCATTTTATGGATTAGAAAGGCAGTTTATTAGGTGTAAGAGTATGTAATTTAGGATCAGAAATATCTCATTTTGAATTCCAACTCCACCACTTAATAACTACTTGATCTTGGGCAGTTCCTGACTGTCTTTAGCCTCAGACTTCCACTCTGTAAAATGGATATAATGCCTTACAGAGTTTTTTAATATAAAGACAGAATAATTATAGCAGTACTCACTAGTTAAGCACCTACTATACTCCTGTACCAACTTCTGAGGTTGCTGACAGTAAATAATACAGACCTATCCTCACACTCAGAAAGACTATGACTGAATAGAGAGACAGATATTGAAATAAGCAAAAGTGCTGACTAATGATGGGTGTTGGGACAGGAGACAGATGTGGTTGTGTTAGGGTAGAATGAGAGACATCCAAAAAAAAGAGTCTTAGAGAACTGGGTATAGTTTCCAAGAGGAGTGACCTCCAAACCAAGACCTAGGACATGAGAAGGAGTTAGCAAGTCAGGAAAGGAAAGTAAGAGTCTTGTAGGCAGAAAGGTCTAGAACAAACGAAGAGAGAGAAACTAGAATATAATTTCTCTGTAAATATCATAGAGTTAAGAAGACATAAGCTTTGAGAGGTCTAAAATGTTAAACAAGATCAGGATCTTGACAGGCCAGAGAAAGCATGTTTGAGGTTTATCCTCAGAACCATGGAAAGGACTAACATTTGCAAAACCCAGGGGTGACAGCACCAGGTCTATGTCTTGGAAAGACTCCTATGGCACCTATGGACTGACAGGCCAAGCCTGCAGGCAGGAAGGCCACGGCAGAGAGCACCCTGAGAGTCACAGTGCCTAGAATGTAGGAACTGGTGATTGATTTATGGAAAAGTAGAGGAATTCTGTTGACGTTAGAATGGACAGGACTTAAAGAATATGAGGGATAAGTGATAAGGAGTAGTAAAGAAGGGGTCAGGTTTCTCTCATGGATGAGTGCTGACAACAAACTCTGGGATAGGTGACACAAAATATGGACAGACCGGGAGTGCGCATGTGGAAGGGAGGGAATGGTGGTAAAACATCAGTCTGGATGTCTGAGATTGAGAGTCTACTCAAAGTAGCCAGCTGCAAGCAGAGAGTATATAAAAAAAGTTATTATCATATTTTTGTAGAAAATTTGTGGATTGCATTGACCAGCACATATGTGTAGACTGGGGCAGGTGGAAGGATGTACCAGGTAACTATTCATCAGAGGAGGTCATGTGTAGACTATATCGTGGGGGAGGATGGGGCAGAGAAAAGACACCAGGAACAGCATTTCTATGAGAAAGTACCACATGTGAACATAACTGCAGATGCTAAAGAGAGTCTGATTTCTTTTATGCAGTTTGTGAGCTAGAGAGTTCTCTGAGAAACACCAAGGAAAGAAAAACCCTCCTAATGTGAGGTTCATGGATGCTAGAGATGTGAAAAAAAGACAGGTTGAAGTAGTTACTCAAAACATGAGATATGGCATAGAGTCACACACCTCAAGCAAAACACCATCCTTTTATCTATCTAGACTTTTCATTTTGTCTGAACACACAAATACACACACACACACACACACACACTGAGATACTAGTTGTTAATGGTTGTGGACTCCTCTGGGGTTCTTGCTCCTTTCCTTTCCAACAAGAGGCTTTGATCTTGTTAGGCTGACCACAGGCTGCAGGATGAGGGGAAACTGAGCAGAAGGGGCAGAGAAAGCCCTGGAGACTGTGCTTGTGCAGCTTTGAATCAAGAGCATCCAAAGTGAACCTGATTGACTTAGACTGAAATGGGATGATGGATTGCCCTGCACTTGACTGTTATGACAGCTGTAAAACTCAAATCAGCTCCTAAATGGTCAATTATCAGAGGGGCACATAAACAGAGGCAGGCAGGAAGCCGAGGATTCAATTTCCTTGAGCTCTGCTGCCTGCTTTTCATTAGGCCCAGTCTAATTTATTTGGGGCCCTGGGCTTGAGTACTTCGTTCTTCCTGATTTTCATGCTTAAATGACATTTTCCCTGTTCCCACCTCACCTTCCTTCCTTTGTCAGCTCCTAATGGGCTCTGCTCTGACTGTGCACAGCCTGGGGTGCTGACATGAGCCTGTGGGCTACTGAGTGTATTCAGTTTGGTTAATTCCCATAAACGTATTTTAAGTAATTATCCAAGCAAGAAACGCCAGCACCTACCATGGGAACTGACCACCAGGCACATGAAAATCAGAAGTTCAATAATGTCAGCCTCCAGTCAAACTTGACAAAGGATACCAGGCTCTCTCCCTCTCATGAAGCCAACCGGTGTGTGGTAGTGGGGCTTTGCCTCTGTCTTACAAAATGAGTAAATAAAAAATCACCCTGGAAAATTCTCTCTTCCCTTTGTTGTTGAAAAAGCAAGAACTGTCACTGCCACCTCCCTCTAGGCTTCTTTAACTACAAAGAACATGTCAAGAGAGTCTAATCAATCTTATTACACAAGAAGAAATTACTATTAAGAAACTGACCTGTTCAGGGCTTTCAGAAAAATGCATAGTTAAAGCCCAGAATGGAACAAACTTGTTAGACCCACCACTGCTCCTCTACTTAACTTACCATCTATGTCAAGGCCAGATGTCTTTGTAATAATAAGAGCAACATGAAAGCTAAAAGTTATTGCCTAATTATTATGGATTATTTTTACATAAAAACCCTATTTTAATTTTCAAACTGAAGTTTATAAAGATAAAATAAAACCAAATTATCCAAGATTATATGTCAGAGCCAGATTTTGAAAACAGATCTTTTAAGTGGAGTGTCTGCACATTCAAGCAGGTTCTTGACCTTCAAGTAGAAGCATTGAGCAGAGCCTACGAGGGTTCCCTGCAGCTTTCCCATTGCTCATTCTTGTCGTTCCTTCTTGCCATTAAATCGTGGTGTGACCTGTACTTTTGGAAGAGTAAGCACAGAAAGGAGAATATTAATTTTGCAGTCAGCCATACTTGATTTCACATCTAGATCTTGCCTCTTACTCTAGCCTCAGTTTCTCCATCAATATAATAGGATAAAATCACCTTTTTAAAAAGGTCCATAAGAGGTATAGCATATTGAGTTGACTCCTCCTCCCCAAGCAAGGGAGAGGTATTCACATCTATGTCTTCATGTCATGGCATCTCTGCACCATACAATTGTCTCTCATCCATCTGCTCCTCCTCCCCATCGAAGTATGTTTTAAAAAAATTATTTGACATTGGTAACTTAGCATAAAATCCAGACATTGAATTGATGACAAGAAGCTCATTATCTTATTCCTCAACAGAACATTCTATCTTTGAATATTTCTAATAGAAATTGAATAACTTTACTTAGTTGAAACTTTCATTTTTAAAACCTTTATTTGGCCAAGTTTTCTCTCTCTTTACATGACCCTATTACCTGTTTGAAAACACTTTGAATGATGCTCTTCCTATAAAATGCTCTAGGCTAATGTGGCATTGGGGAGGAATACATTTCCTCTATCTGTTCTGGGTCCTTCTGGCTGGGAAATGAAGTAAGTTCACATGAGACAGAATAACAGGAGAAAATTAAACAAAGCTTTATAACATGTATACATGGGAGAGCCTCAGGCAAACTGAGCAACTCACCAAAACAGTTGAAGCCACCACCTTAAATATCATCTTCTGCTAAAGACAAAGGAAGATGTTGGGGATGGGGGGAGTCAGTTATGGTAGATTACCAGAAAAGCACAGTAAGCAAGAGTAAGGTTAGTATTCAGATTTAAGTCCTTGCCTGTCTCATTGATAAGAGTCTCTAGAGATAAGATCATCCCCCTTTCTTCCCAGTACAGAGAGCGAGACACCTTTACACATGGAGGTTTCCTTGAAAAATGTAAATGTCTCTTAAAAAGGGTAAGTAAATTCTACTTTTCAGTTTCTTTCTTGTCTGCAGTTTTTTAAAAGTAACCAGCCCAAAATAATCCTCATGCCAAACAGAAATATCTTAGGGTGGCCAATTCCAGTCCCCCACAGTCCCATTTTGAAACTTTTAAGTTTCACAGTCCTTCAAAACTTTAAGAGGTTTCGTAGTACAGAAGCTGAGTGGTAGATTGTTTCATCTCAATGAACATATTTCTTAGTCCTGGGAATAGATCAGTCCAGTTAGTCATTTTAGAAGGCAGCGATACAGGTCGGCTTCCAAAGTTAGGCCTATATTTTGGAAGCAAGCAATCAGGTATGTAATAAGTATTTCTAAGGAAATAAAAGAAAAACAAGGTTGATGGTTAGAGCAAATTATAAACCAGTTCCTAAGCCCAGCAGGCAATCAGTCAAGAAGATTTCTAGATGTCAAAGTCAGAGCATCTTTTGCAGCTTGAAATGTCTCTGATGATGTCATAGCATGTTCAGGTATCTCTGAGTGGCTTACAGCTTACACAGCAACAGACATGAATCTCTCTTAAGTTTATATGAAGTTGTTCAGCTTCAGTTTGCAAGGCTTCAGGAAAAAGGACAGGTTTAATTCTCAATGTTCCAAATGAAAATGAGGGAAAAAATTGAAAACATTAGTTTGGAGATTTGTAACCAGATATTTCACGAGAAGAATTCAAGATCTAGTCCAGTTCACAGGTAGAAAAAACCTCAAAGACAATTAACAGAACTAGGATTTAATATCCACAAATGTATATTGTAGTTTTTCTACTGAAACAAAGTTTTTCTCTCTAAAATCACCCTCATTTTTACAAAAGTTAGCCAAATTAAGACTAATTGGTCTGCAAAGTAAGTTTAATTTCAATAAACTTAGCCCAATTATTTACGTAAGTGCAGCAAGAATATCAATTGATCATATAGGCTCATAAATCTGCTTTACTGGAATTTTTCATGAGGAATCTCAGATTGAACTTTAAAGACCTATCAAGGCCAGAAAAGCCAAGCCAAAGGCTTGCCATCAGATGTTGCCTACCGTACCTACAGATTTGGGTGGGCTCCTCTCTTCTTGAGGTACCCCCAAATATTTTGAGGTTCCTTGCACCTACCAGATAAGTGAGCTTCCTTACTTACCAGGTAAGATTGCTGGAATCTCTGTAAACAAGGTACCAGGCCAATATTTCCAAGTGGCTTTATTCCAGAAAGTCAACCTTATTCCTCAAAGACAGTATTGTCATATCTGAGCCTGTATGTTTCTCTCAAATATCACATTCCAGTCAAAGCCTTGGTAAGATAACCAATGTTTCCCATTGTGTCCTGTTACCAGGAGAACAGATTCTTACTGAACTTATGTAAATAGCTATATTGCCATGAAATAACCGTACTCACTCACAAAGAGTTTCCAAATTCTGGAGGGATCAAGAAGGAAGAAAAAGATAAATGTTTCACTTCTGCTCACAAAGGTATAATTTCAACAAATTGCTGTAAGTCATAGTTAGCATAAGAGAAAGTGATGTCCTTCAATCTGAGAAAACAAAATAAAACATCAAAAAGTCAACAATACTTTAAAATGTCATAAAAATTATAATCATCCTCATCAGTTCATTCAGTCCTGTATAATCAGTTCTGGATCTTAATCTTCTTTAGCAGATTTATGAGGTCATCAGTTTCTGTTAGGTTTCTGGAATTTTTTACCCAGTTCAGTTTTATTATCAGAAACCTGTATTCCAAAGTAAGTGTCAGAGTCCTTTCCATGAATCCCTTTGAAGACGAGATATATTTGCAAGAGCAAAAAGCATCAGAGTAAAACAATAACTGTCTGTAAACAAAAAAAGACTCAAAAATGGAAATTGACAAAGAAATTTGGTTAATTTTGTGACATACATCTTAAAATAATAACCAGATTTATCCCTGATAACCAGAACAGATCAGAATTTTAGGAATGTTATATGATTTTTGAAACACTTATAACATTCACCTACATAACACCACCTAAGAAAGTTTATCATCACTTATCTGACAATGCTTCTCATGTAATTTAACAGACAAAATAAGCCTAATTAGTATTTTCCTCTTATAGGAAAAGAGAGCAAATTTCTCTGAGAAGTCCCAGTGGCCCTCTGAAAATCCCCAGAGAAATCCTCTTCCTTCATCCAGGTCAAAAGAAAGCCTTTATTTAGGATTTTAATTGTATTTTTTGAGGGAGAAGCTTGTCAAAAATACCAAATGGCTTTAAAACTCTTGTTCAGATAGGAACAATGCTCACTGTGAAACAATGCTCACATATATACTCAAAATGACAACAGAAACTGTCAAGAGTAGTTAAAACAGTCAAAAAATCTTAGGAGAGACCTCTTTATTCCTGAATATAGGAAACTATTTTCGCAAAACACATATTTTCTGTCTTTTAGGTAGATGTACTCAAAAATAAAAACAGAAACTTTTATAACCTCTTTATCAAGAGCAGACCAAAAATTTAAGAAAATTATCCTTTGGAGAGAGAAAAGCAAATTTTAATTTTTGCACCCACTCATTTTTTAACATTAAAACTCATTTATTTAATTTGATTTAGTTAATCTTAGTCAACTTGACCAACATAAAACTCATTTCAGAATTTCTCCTTCACAAACCTTCTATAACTTTCTTTCGACATTCAGAATTTGTCCCATGCTTTCTTTCTTCCTTACTAGTACTTTAGGATAAATTTATCTTTCTTAATCCAACAAACAAAAATATTTCCATTCTCTATACCTTCTTTACTGAAAATATCCATTGTACTTTCCTTGAATACAGAACTGTTTTCCTTATTAATTTCCAGTAGCTTTAATTACATGTGTTAATTAGAATTCTAACCCTTATCGACCCTGGTAAAGACTAAAAACTAAGCGATTATGAACTCTTTTATATCAGCATTCTAACCACTTTTCAGAATTTCTAGAAACATGCCACTTCACAGTAATAGACCCAAACACTTTTAGCCTCTCTGCAATAAGAAGCCAAAAGTAGATAAACTTTCATTTAGTAATGAATGTCTAATATCTTATTTGTAAATGATCCAGATATTCAAAGAATTTTATCATTTAATTTAACTCAGCAAAACTTCAAAGTTTCAAGTTACCAAAGAGATTTTGGAATTTATTAAATGTACATGTCATAAGACGTAATTATTTTAAAAAGTTTACCCAACACTTTTATCTTTTTCACGTCTGTTTAGTTTACTCGTTACCAATACTTATTTAGATTGCCTATAAAACTTCATGAGACGTTACACAAAGTTAGCCATCATTCTAAGTTATTATGCTGACAAATTGGCAACAGGTATAGCATGAGCCTTTCTTTTCTTTTGTAAATTAGTAAACCCAGACTGCATGTTTGCATCACATCCAGTGCTAACTCTGGAAGACATGTCCATTTTAATCAAACCAACAAACTCAAATAAGCTTTCATTTACCAAAGATTAATCTATATTATCTTAACTTAAAAGATGTTGGGTTAATTTCTATTACATTTAGAATTTATGTAAGTTCTTACTTAAGGCAATTAAACAAAGCTCTTAATTTTGGCTATACTATCCAGAGGTAAAATCACACATATCTAACATACATATAGACACACAGACACAGAGTCTCCACAGTTATTGTTTTAAAAATCACTGCCGTGAATCAGTACAGTAACACAAATCTCACCAGTTATGAATCCAAATTTTGTCTTAAGTCTTTTTACCAGCATTTGTGGATAAGACACTCAAGATGCTAGATTCATGGTGAGGGTGCTCTCATGCCCATTTTCCCTTTTTCCATTTTTTTTTTCAGTCCTGGGAATTAACTACATCACAACAGCACAGAGAAGCCACTCAAATTTTCTCCCAGATGGAGTTTCTGGGGCATAAACCATCCAATTGAAAGTGTTTCCAACTAGTTAAAATGCACCCAAGGTGTGAGTCTCCAGGGATGCTTGGGGCATTCCCCATGGCAGTAAAGCTGGTGTCCAATTGACAGTGGCCAGTGAGAGGGTGTAGAGCCTGACTGCAGGCATCAACATAGTTATAAGATTTAGTAAAGTCACACTCAGGCCAGGCACTTAGTCGCTGAGCCCGCACAAGGTGAGGCAGGGAAGCAGGAGGCAAAGGCCTGGGGCTGGCTGGGGTCCAGTGCTCCCAGCACCCAGTGTTGAGAGTTAAGTACAGAAGGTCCAGGTTCTGCTTAGGTCCAGCCTAAACTTAAGCTCGACTTGGTGACAAGAGAGGAGGTGATGAAGAAGACAGACAAAGCAGGGAAAAGAAGGGATCAGGCCTCACCCTCATGGCTTCCTCCTGAGGATTATCAAGATAAGGGTCACACAACAGTTCCTGTCCTGGAGCACACAACCCAAACAGGACAGTTCACAGAAAAAGTCACAGGTCTCCTATCCTTATAACTGACTCAGTAGGTGCATAAAATACTTAATGAGTCAGTTGCCAAGAGAGGGCTCCCCACTTGGTTGCCAGGGTGATCAGGCCCGGAAACCAGAGTTGGGGATCCCAGGGGTGGAGCCTTTGACACTTTAAAGATTTCTTTGTTTCTCAGTTGCAAAACTCAAAAGGAGCCCAAAATGGCCATTGTAACTTTAAGAGAGATGAAAGAAAACAGTCTATTACCTTGAAAATCCCCCCTGAACCTAGGGCAGCATCCAACCTGTTGTTCTGCCTGTGGGGTTCCTATAGCAAGGGGCAATGGGAGCATCCCCCGGCATTGCATCACTTGTATACCTTCCCTATTATGCCTGGCAGTAATAGGCTCCTGGTGAATGGTCCCAGAGATAAAAGAATAGAAAAGAACAGTGAAGAATTTTCTGCCAGTCTGGGGGACATTCTACCCAATGGCGTCCTGGAGCTGTTCTCCCAAGAAGGTGTTCCCATTCTCAACCAAAGGTTAGAGTTTGGTACTTTCCTTGAACTGGAGTCCCGATTGGGACTTTCCTGTGGTTTGGAGTGTGATCAGGAGCCATAGGGAGGGATACCAATGCAGCCTTAGGAAAAGAAACCCGCCACAGGAGTCTTGGAGATTGGCGACCATCCTAATGACTTAAGTGGTCAACCCGCACCCATGTAAAATTTATATATTAGAGAGAGCATTAGGAAGGAATGGATTAATTCATTCTTCATCACCTTCAGGCTTCAGGTACTTATTCTCTTTGCACTGAATGCCATGGTTTGCCCCATAGAGTAGCCATGGGCAGGAAACATGGATTCATACAGCTGCCCAAGAAGGTTCCCAACGGAGAAGTGAATTTAGATCCATCCTTGAAAAAGAGAAAGGCACAAGAAAGACTAGAACTTCGGCTCACAAGCTGGTGAAGCAAGCAGGCTCAGTGAGCCAAGGAGGTGAAAGAAAGATTTCTTTGACTCTCAAGTTCTGGTAGTAGAGCTCCTTTATTCAGAGAATAACATGGGGACAGGGCCTATGGGCAGTGAAGAGCTTCAGCATGGGGAGAGGACCCAGGGCAAGACTTAATAGTTTTTGGTCTTACTATATTGGATAGGGAAGTATTCCCAGCCAGACAATTTAAAACATACTCAGGCAAAGTTGATATAACCTCTTTATAAAGAAAAAAAATCATCTCAAGCATTCCAACCTTTGTAATCTTATCAACACTTAGACTTTTACATTTCATTAAATCAATTGTAACCTGTTATTGTCTTAAGCCTAGTCATTATTTTCTTGAGTGTTGCCTTTTTAATTTGGCCTTTTCATAGGTACGAAAAAAAATTATGAGGAGAGCTCTCACAATTTTTTTCCCCCAATTTAGAAGTTTTCCCAATTTAAATGATCCGTCATTTGGCCACATTGATAAGTAGGATCTTAATAGCAACTCATACCAATAAGCTTAACCATGGAAGCAAGAGGCATCCCCAAAAGAGATCCAGAAATTTCACTCCCAAAAATAGTCTAAGAAAGTAAAGGCCTTCATTGCACAGCAAGCAACAAAGTTTCATATGGCAAAGGACCCTTATGAAAGCAATTGAGACCCCTTATGACAAACTCCCCTGAGAGCTGACACAGTCAGACAAAGAGTGTGTCCTAGAACCCCAGTCTACTCGACTGGCCGCCAAGATACATGCCAATACTTGCATCCTCCAGATGGCAGAGACAAGAAAGGTCACAAAGCCAAGCTCTCAAGATGTAGAACAAGACAAAGGGCCCAGACAACAGGCTTATAGAGATGCTTGTGCCTTATGACAAATACAAAAAAAGATAGAGGCAAGGAAAAGTACTATCTCTGGGAGGAAAAGGATCTACAACCAATGAGTACTCAACCAAATCCAAGAGTTGCTGAATCCAAGAAGTTAGCCTCACCAAAATTTCCTCCTGCTAATCTAAATTTAGAAAAGCAGGGCCTGGCCCCGTGGCTGAGTGGTTAAGTTTGCACGCTCCGCTGCAGGTGGCCCAGTGTTTCGTTGGTTTGAATCCTGGGCACGGACATGGCACTGCTCATCAAACCATGCTGAGGCAGCATCCCACATGCCACAACTAGAAACACCCACAACAAAGAATATATAACTATGTACTGGGGGGCTTCCGGGAGAAAAAGGAACAAAAATCGTTAGAAAAGCAAAAAATGCTCATCACTCTTGCTTCCATTGGACCCTGCAGGCAGGGATCTGGGAGACTGACGTGGTAAGAACTCTTACCTCTTGCCAGCTCTTGTCAGGGGTCTGGGATCTCTCAGCTGCAGCAGTATTGGAGTGAACAGTGTCCAGCCAGTTAAATTTTATCCCACCCAAGTAGCCAAATTGGAAGGGAGGAAGACATTTCCTCTACCCTCTCTGGGTCCTTCTGGCTGTAAAATGAATTAAATTCATATGAGACAGAAAAACAGGAGAAAATTAAACACAGCTTTATAACATATATACATGGGAGAGGCTCCACTTGTCTGAATTTACTCCTATTGATCTGTGTCTGTTAAAAATTGGAGGGTCTAATTCAAGCCAGGTGCTGATGTGAAAGTAAACTTCCTCCCCTCTGCACTTAGATCAATGAGCACAAGATGAAATGAATTCTCCCCTTAAAGATGTCATACCTTTACATTATAATGTGATTTACTTTAAAAAAACTATTCAAACTCCTAGGTACATTTTCCCTAAACGTACTACGACTGCTAAACTATTTCTTTCTATTTTATCTGATGGGTGATGGAGTTAGATAGAAGCCTTCAGCCTTCAGACTCAGGATACGATGCCTATTCCAAAAGCATGATTTTACACATAAGGAACTTTGCATCCAGTGAGATAAAGCAATTTCCTTAACATTAACCAGTGGCAAAAAAAAAAAAAAGCTAGAATATGGAAATTCTGATTCTCACTCCAGTGGGCTTATCTGTTAATTCAGACTGAGTTAACAGGTCTCAAAATTATTTTACCACCCAAGAGTGGTCGTCTGCTTACCTCAAGACATGCCAATAGTCAGGAGGCAAGGTTGGAGGAGAGAAAGGACTTTATTACAGCTTGCTAGCAAAAGGGAAGATGGCCCACTCATGTCCAAAAGAGCCATCTAACAGAACAAAGACTACAGGCCAGTTATATACAGGGCTAGTCTCCAGGTGGGGGAGGTGGCTGGTCTCTGGGTGGAGCAGACATCTGGTCTTAGTCCCTGATAGACTCTTATTTACTGGATGTGCATCAGGGAATGGAGCAATGCCCTATACCCTGATCTTTCAGTTGTCATTGATGATGGCTATCAGCATAGGCTCTCTGCCCGGGTCATCACATTCCTAAACAACTCAAAAGAACAAAGTTATCATCTTAAAGCAGGTGGGAGGGGCCACAAAATCTACAGAGCATGTCTGGGTTAGTTAATCAGAATTCTTTTAAAGTTACAATATGGTTTCTTTTCTACAATATGGCTTCCTTTATGTCAACCTTGTGTTGAGTCAGTATCAATGATATTAGTAAATAATCACAAACCACACAGAAAACTTCAACCAAGTGGCAGAATATAGGAAATGTGCATGCATGTGTACAGAAATCTATGTGACTGTGATAGATTAAAGGTGGCTGGAGGGCCAGCCCAGTGATGCAGCCGTTAAGTTCGCATGTTCCACTTCTCGGTGGCCCGGGGTTCACTGATTCAGATTCTGGGTGCAGATATGGCACTGCTTGGCAAAAACCGTGCTGTGGTAGGCGTCCCACATATAAAGTTGAGGAAGATGGGCATGGATGTTAGCTCAGGGCCAGTCTTCCTTAGCAAAAAATGGAGGATTGGAAGTAGTTAGCTCAGGGCTAATATTCTTGAAAAAAAAAAGATAGCTGCAAATTCTCTATCAGTATTTTCATTGAAAGGGAGATACTAGATACCTTCCCTTCAATTTGGCTGAATTGAGTGGTGATGTTTTTTCTTTTAAATTGAATTTCTTGGTCTACAGTTACAGGAATTTTAACCCATGTATAGATTTGTGTAATCAGCACCATAATCAAGACACAGACTGACCCATCACCCCCAAAATCTTCTCATCTTCACCCTTAAAGTCACACTATTCCCTTTCTAATGATTCCTCATGCAATTCCAATGTATGGTGGTTTTTACCCACACACCCAAGCATTTCTCCAACACCAGCTGGGTGTCCTACAATTAAACTAAATTCTGACACTATCTACCTGGAAATAGCATCAGATTCTGATACCAGCTCAACACAAGGTTGACATGAGGGAACCCACATTGTAGAGAAAAATATAAAAACCATACTATAACTTTGAATGACTTCTGATTAACCCTGACTCATCAACCCCTTTGAACCTTTGCATTAGTTTGCCTAGATAAGTAAGGGTGTGTCTCTGGGGGATTTGCAGGCTCTGTAGATTTTATGGCCCCTCTCAGTTGCAATAAGATGATAACTTTGTTTTTTTGAAATCGCTAAGAATGTGATGATTCCCAGGCCAAGATTCTATGCTGATAATCATCATCAATGACACCAGAAAGATCAGGATATGAGACATTGCTCTGTTCTCTGATGCATATCCAGTAAAACAAAAGACTATCAGGAACTCAGACCAGATGTCTGCCTCCTCCCAGAGACCAGCAGCCTTCCCCACCCAGAGACCAGCCCACTATGTAACTGGCCTCTAGTTTTTGTTCTGTAAAATGTCTCTTTCGGACATTACTCGGCCTCCCCCTTGCTAGCAAGCTGTAATAAAGCCCTTTCTCTCCTGCCATCTTGACTCGACTATTGGCGTGTCTTACGGTGAGCAGACAACCCTCCTTGGGCTGTAACAATTCTTCAGATTAAAGGCTCAGTCCCATAACTCTCACAATGAGGGAGATTCTGCCCCTGACTTCAGATGCCAATCACAAGTCTGGGTTGTTCCCTGTGTTTCTAACTGGATCTGTAAATCAGAGATTCCCACAAGCCCCTATTTGGGTTTAATTAATTTGGTAGAGCAGTTCACAGAACTCAGGAGACTTGTTTATTCACCAGATTACTACTGGTTTATTACAAAGGATACTAAAACAGCCAGATGAAGAGACACATATGGAGAGGTTTTGAACACCAGAGCTTCTGCACCTGTAAAGTTTGGGCCTTGGCACAGTGGCAAGTGTAAGTGTCTGGTTTTTATGCTTTGAATTTTTGTGGTGGCTTCATTATATAAGCACAATTGATTAAATCATTGGCCATTGGTAACTGATTCAACCTCCAGCCCCTGTCCCCTCCCTGGAAATCTGGGTGGATCCAGCCCTCTATTCATTGTTGATTTCTCTGGCAAACAGCCCCCATCCTTAGGTAGTTTGCAAAAGTCACCTCATTAACATAAACCCAATTGTGGTGGAAGTGGCCTTGTTGTGAATAACAAGACACCCATTTTGCCTTTATGACTCTGATGCATTTTCAGGAACTGAGGACAAGAGACCAGACATAACAAGAGATATTTTCATTGCTCTTATTACTCAGGGAATTCCAAGAGTTTTGGGGGCTGTGAGCCAGGAGCCATGGAAAAAAAGCAAATATATATGAGAAACATATTTTGGCCACCTGAATGACCAAATATTTATTTTTTTATGAATCACAATAGTGCACCTTCCCTAACCCATGGCATTCACTGATGTGTTCTACATCACTATAGCTTTGTCCTTTGGAGATCATATAAATGGAATCACACAATATGTAACTTTTTGAGATTGGTTCATTTGAATTAATATAATGTCTTTGAGATTAACCTAAATTGCTGTGTGTGGCAACAGTTTATTCCTTTTTACTACTGAATAGTATTACAGTGTATGGAAGTACATTTTATTTATCCTTTCAGCAATCAAAAGTCATTCGGTTTGTTTGTGGTTTTTAGTGATTTGAACAAAATTTCTGTAAATATTAGTGTGTTGGTCTTTGGGTTTTCACTTCACTAGGTCAGGGTTTGGGAAACTATAACCTTCAGCCCACACCCAGTGATGCGGGGTCACTGAGCAGAAGAGTTGAAAGAAAGATTTCTCAGACTCTCAAGGTCTGGCAGTAGTGGTCTTTTATTTAGAGTATAGTGTGGAATAGCATGGGGACAGGACCCATGGGCAGTAAAGAGCTACTGGCATGGGGACAGGACCCATGGGCAGTGAAGAGCTACTGGCATGGGGACAGGACCCATGGGCAGGAGGAGCTGCTGCTGCCACTGCTGCTGCAAACATGGGTTGAGGGTAGGGCTAAATTTAAGGCATAGGTATGTGAGTTATCTCTTTACAAGACAAAGGAAAGAATATGTAAAAAAAGTTGTTAAAATGGTATCAGTGCAGGTGGGGTCTGGTTACTGGGTGGTCTTATAACTTTTAGACAAGAACCAGTCCAGATTAAGTAAATGGCAGAGGCCACCACCTTAAATATTATCTTCAGCTAAAGACAAAGGAGGATGTTGGTGGTGGGGAGAGTCAGCTACATGAGTTTACCAGACAGTGAATGACTTAAGTCCATGCCTTCCCCATTAAGAGTTTGTAGAGATAAGGTCATCCCCCCTTCCTCCTGGTGCAGACAGGGTGACACCCCCCACAGATGGAGACTTCCTTCACAAATGCAAATATCTGTCATCAAAGGGCAAGCAAATTCCACTCCTCAGAGCCTCCTCTCATCTTCAGTTTTTAAAAGTAACCAGCCTAAAATAATCCTCATCACCAGCACCCTGCTTATCTTTTTTCTTAAATAAAATTTTCTTTGAATACAGCCACATGTATTGGTTAAGTGTTGTCTATGGCTTCTTTCACTGTACACAGAGGTGAGTAGTTGCAACAGACATTGTATGGCCCAGAAAACCTAAAAAACTTGCTATTTAGTCCTGGAAAGAAAAAGTTTCCAAAACCCTGGTCTAGAATAGATATCACATATATTTCTGAGTCATGTGGTAAGTGTATATTTACTTTCATAGGAAACTATCATATTAATATCTGATGAGATACCACTACACACTTAACAGAATAGTTAAAATAAAAAATACTGGCAGTACCAAGTGCTACTGAGGATGCAGAGTAAATGCAATTCTCATGCATTTCTGGTGGGAATTCCAAATGGTACAGCCATGACAAATAGAAATGGCAAGCAATAGGATATATTGGAGTATATGAGGAAGCCATTTAGTATAAACCTAATTCGGCCTGACTTTATTTTTCCAAAAGGGCCTGACATGGCCATTAAGCATGCATTGTATATCCACTTCAAACATTTCCTATGGCAAGGACAAATGCCCTTAAGATAAAGGTGCAACTTCCTCCCCACCGCACATTGGCATTTCTTTAAGGATAAGCATCTTTCCTTGGGCTTGTATGGGGGACTGGATTTGGCCACCTTGAGATATGTCTTTGGCATGAGGATTATTTTGGGCTAGTTACTTTTAAAAACTTCAGACATGAGAAAAACTCTGAGAAGCAGAAATTACCCTTTGTTAAGAGACATTTACATTTGTAAAGGAAATCTCCATCTGTAAAGATGTCTCTTTCTTTGTACCAGGAAGAAGGGGGGATAACCTTATCTCTAGAAACTCTTATGAATGAGGAAGGCAAGGATTTAAATCTGCATAATAAACTTACACTTGTTTACTGTGCTTTTCTGGTAATCTCCCATAGCTGACTCCCCCCACCCTCAACATCCTCCTTTGTTTTTAGGTGAGGATGGTATTTAAGGTGAGAGGTCCTGCCATTTTGTAAAGTTGATCAGTTTGCATCAGTCTCTCCCACGTATACATGTTATAGAGCTTTGTTTAATTTTCTCCTGTTATTCTGTCTCATGTGCATTTAATTTGTTCTCTGGCCAGAAGGACCCAGAGCAGGTAGAGGAAATGTGTTCCTCCCCTACACTAGGAACTGACTGCTGTGCTCATCTGTGATCATCCAGCTCGAGATAACAGATCTGCTACCCTGCTGTGTCCACCGAGACAGCAGACCTACTACCTGCTATGTCCATCAATCACTGTGACATAGCTCTCATGACTATTGTAAAAGGGACATTTCAATCACATGTGAAACATCCTCTTTGAGGGTGTATAACCGCTCTGTGCACCCTACTTCTTTGGTGCCCTTTCTTCCTTTGGGAAAGAATGCCCCGGACCATGGTCCTCACATTTTAGCTCAGAATAAACTCACACAAATTTTCATTTATAGACTGGTTATGGATTATTTGCATCAACATTTCTTGGCATAGTAATGGCAGGATTTCAGAGAAAGCCACCAGAGACCACTTGGAATATACACTGAACTGGCATTTGCTAACATTAGGGGCCCATTGAAGCCCCGGAATCACTGCATTCTTCAGGTGACCCTAGTGAGTTCTCCTGAAACCTGGATCTCCTTATTTTAAGTTGACAGTCCAAGAGTTTATATGAGCTGGTTAAGGTCTCAAGACTAGGTGTCTTAAGGGGATACCGGTACATACCCAAAGTAAGAGGAACTTAGGGGGAATTCCTAGGAAAGAGGAACCTAGGGGGAATTTCTAGGCCAGAGGAGCCTAGAGGCAATTTCCTAGGCCAGAGGAGCCTAGAGGAACTTTAGAGTGAATGGGGCAGGCTGACACTTTTAATTTGGCTTTAAATTGGGAAGAATTGTGTCTATAAATTTTGAACAAACTACTTGATAAAGAAAGGAAAGACTGAATGCATTCAGCTCTGAAGAAAAGGGAAACTAGCCCCTCTTTGCCTTTTCCACCCCAAAGCCGTCCTTACGTGACTGAGAACATCAGCAGGAGAGTCAGAGGATCAATTCCCATGATGTGTAGTGGTCCCATGGGAACTCCACTCTCATTCATGATAATTAATTATGGCTAATCTTGGGAAGTGCAAAGGGGTAGTCACCTGCACTCTGAGCCCCCACAGCAGTTTTAGACTTCCAGAGGGAGAAACTGAGGCACATAAGAGAGCATTTAAGACCTTTTTCTAGGGAGTAATGTTCACAAACAGTACATTTTATGACCCATTCCACTGTCCTTAGAAGTTGTTCAGACTTTATAACAAAACAAAATTAAAAGAGAAGTGAGAAATCAAGCTTCTAAAACAGCCTGACCAGTTCCTGAATGGGCAGCCTCTCCTCAGAACTCTGGTTGGCTTCATGCTGTGACTGCAATTGCTTAACAAAGGGGGATCCCAAGCCAGATTTCCAAAAGGAAGAAAGAGAAAAAATACCCTGGGATAACAAGGTTTCTGCTATCATCTGCTATGAGAACATCTAACTCAGAAATCTAAGGAACACCTTTTTTGAATATGTCTGTTGTGTGTGTGTGTCCATATGTATGTTACAAATGTGTAGTATTTTACCTCCAGATGGTACAATTTCTAAAGAGCTCTATTCAATTGACTTAAGCAAGCACTTACAAAAAGTTTTTCTAAACAGAACTAACCCAAATGTCTTTCAAGTTAATGTGAGATGAAATAATTTTTGGTAAATGAAAGCTTGTTTAAGTTTGTTGGTTTAGTTGAAAACAGGCATGTCCTCAGAGCTATCAGCATTGGGTATGACACAGACATGCAGCTTTTATTCTATGTTTATTCATCAGATAAGCTGATGTTACCTCTTACAAAACTGGTTAACAAAAATAGTAACTTAAAATGATGGCTAATTTTGTCTAATGTCTCATGAAACCTTACAGGCAATCTAAATGATTATTGGGAACAAGTAACTGAATAGATGTGAAAAAGATGAGTGTTGGGTCTTCTTTTAACTATAATTATGTGTTATGGTGTATGTACTTTAAATAGCTTCCAAAATCTCTTTGGTAACTTGAAGTTTTGCAAGGTTAATTTAAATGATAAAGATTCATTAAGTATTTAGATCATCTCTAAATAAGACAGAGTATTGGACATTAATTACCAAATGTGAGTTTATCTACTTTTGTCTTTTTATTACCAGAAAAACTAAAAGGTGTTTAGGTCTATTAATAAACATGTCTTGTGTTATGAAGTAACATGATTCTATAAATTATAAAAGGTATTTATAAATTTGCCAAGCCACAAAATACTAAAGAAAGTTTATAATTATTTCTTAATTTTCACTAAAAATTAAGAGTTCTAAGGGAAAAATTCTAAAATATGTGATTAAAACTACTGGAAATTAATAAGGCAACCATCTTTGTATCTAAAGAAAGTAAAATGTAAGTTTTCAGTAAAGGAAGTATAAAGAATGGAAATATTTTGTTTGGTTAGTTAAGAAAGATAAAATTTGTCCTAAAGTAGTAGGAGGAAAAAAGAAAGACATTGGCCAAATTCTGAATGGAAAAGAAAGTGACAAAAAGTTGCTGGAAGTAGAAACCTCAGAAATTTTATATATGGTCAAGCTGGCTAAGATTGAAATGAATTTAATTAAGTAAATGGGTTTTAATTTGAAAAAGTAAACTGGTACAAAAATTAGAATTTGACTTTCTCTCTTAAAAGGATAATTTTCTTAAACTCAATCTGATCTTGGTAAAGAGTTTATAAAAGGTTTTTCCTTATGAGTAATTTAATCTAAAGGACAGAAGATGTATGTTTTGTTAAGATAATTTCCTATGTGCAAAAAGACAAAGCTTTCTCTATTAAGTTTTTTTTGCTGTTTCTGTTGTCACTTTGGTTAAATATTATTATGAAGCATTGTTTCAGTGACCTTTGTTTCACAATGACAAAATCAGCAACCCCTTGATCTTATTTAAATAAGTGCTTTAACATCTTTTGATATTTTTGACATGCTCCTAATAATTCACATCCTAAATTAAGTCTTTATTTGACATTCTTTGAGAATTTTCTGAGGGTCCCTGGGACTTCTCAAAGAAATTTGTTCTCTCTTCCTATAAAGGAAGCATACTAATTAGGCTTGTTTGGTATGCTAAATTGCATTGGAAGCATTGTCAAGTAAATGATGATAAACCTTCTTAGGTTATATTGTGTAGGTAAGCATTATTCACTATTTTAACCCTGCTACCTTGCTTCCAACGTCACAAGGAGAGAAGAGCACGACTGTGTTCTATTATTTAATTTGGCTTACAAATGGGTCCTATGTAAATGATAAGCAAGGATGTTATCAAGCTGGATATGCTGTCCAGCCTCAAGAATGCCTGCTACTGTCTATTAACTCTGCTAACACAGTAAAAACATTTCCTTCTATAGGTCAGGAAATTATTATGGAAGAAAAAAATAAATATATATATATAGGTGGCAACAAAAAGGGAAAACAATACTTTTGGAAACTTTCTCCCACAATGGCTCATATAACCTATAGGCGTTGTGCTATAAACACAAAGTATAATCCAGAGAAGTCACTTCATGAGTCACAAGGCATCTTTCCCTTCTTAAGGGACCCTTTGAGGTATGACAATTGGACTTTGTCCAAATGCCACCATCTCAAGGAAAAATATGTCTTGTAACGATCTGTATGTTCTCACATTGTGTTGAGGGCTTTCCTTGCAGAAGACAAATAGCTTGAGGTAAATTATTATTGAAAAGGATAATTGCTGTTTGAGGCATTCCTACTGAGTTACACAGTGACCAGGGAACTCATTTCACTGGACAAATAATTAAATCTATTTGTAATATTTGCCCAGTAATGCAGCATTTCCACTGTGCTTACCATCCTTGGTCCTCAGGATTGATGGAAAGAACTAAAGACACAATCAAAACTTAATTGGCAAAGGTTTCAGAAGGATTTATTCTCTCAGGGCCAAAAGCTCTTGTGCTAGTATTCCTTAATCTTAGATCTATACCCTTTTTGTAAACATGATCTGTCTCCTTTTGAAATAATAATAAAACAGCCTATGCAATTTGATGAAGAAATATATGAACCAACTTTGCTTAAGGGATATATTACATTGTTGTCATGGTTGTAGTGAGGTGCCTAAAAGAAATGAAAGATTGGTAGCTGATTCTTTCACAGAGAACTCCCAGAACTTAAGGATCATGGACTATAACCTGGAGAATTTATTTATTGAAAGAGACATCAAATAAAAACTCTTTGCAGCCCTGTGGAAAATGACCAAACCAGGAGGAGAAGAAGATGGCATGTGTTGTAGACAGCTGTCCCAAGACTCCGGACCAGGCCTATATTCTTGACCTTCTATCTCCTCATTTAAACCTTTGTTATGCTTAACCTGTATACCTATTTTATTATTTGTTTCTAATACTATCATACTTAAAGAAAAAAGTGATTAATTTGGAACAGACTGGTCTCGAAGGTCAGGCATTTATCAGGTGTCTCCTAATGGAACTCAATGGTTATGTGGAACAAATCTTTGGCCTTGGCTACTGCCTGGATGGCTACAACACTGCACCCTGAGTTTCCTTTAAAAGCAGGGAAGGAGCCAGGCTGAGGTAAAATCTGTTGCCAGTCTCCCTCTCTTTAAAGCTAGTTGGGCTCGTTCAGTGTTCCACTCGTATGGCCACCAAGCCACTATATTTTCTCCTTCTTTGGGGTTAAAAGAAGTCATTATTACATATGGAAGGGCTGATTACATTTACTCAAGAAGCCCTTAATGTTAGTTAAGGAGGAATAGCCTTATTAAATACTGAAATGTCTTTAATGAGAAGGGCTGTCCTTCAAAAAAGAATGGCTTTAAATATTCTTACTGCATCCCAAGGTGGTACACATACAATCATTCAGACTGAATGCTGTGCTTTTATTATGTGATGAATCTTCCAATGTGTCATCTCTGCTAAATTACGTGAAAAAACAGGTGACTGCCTTAAGCAATCCTACACCCAGTTTGATTTGTTTGGTTGGCTCCCTTGCAGTATTGATTCCCTTTCCTGATATGGATTACAATTCCTATTTCTATTACTTCTTGGAATTCTTGTACTAGTGATAATATTCAAACAAATAGTTTTCTTTACTCAGTGTTGTAAGAATAGCATACAAGCTAGAGTAATGATTGCTTGTTGGCTTGAGATGGTTGATGTATCTTACAACCCTGGATAAATTTCCTTTTTGGATAAGGACTGTGCCTAAGAACTCATTTTAAACTAATGTTTTCAAGTATGTTAAATTGTTATTGTTACTGTACTTGTTCTATGATCATATACAATGTAAACATAAAGTCATAGAAAAGCACAATGTTTGTGCAACAGTATAAAATTAATTGAAAATTGTGTAACATATAAAATGCTTCCTTTGTTAACATATATACCCTTATGCTTGTCCACTATTTATCCCCAATGTGTACAAAACGGGCAATAAATGAGATAAAAGACTAGCACCAAGGGACACCGAGGAACCAGGGCAGGCAGCAACCACCCTGGCACTGAGGGACAATATTTGATCATCAATGATTTCTATCAAAAGATTATGGATCAAAAGGGGATAATGATAAAAAGAAATGGCAAGTAATAGGATATATTGGAGTATATATGGAAGCCATTTGCTGTAAACCTAATTCAGCCTGACTTTGTTTTTCCCAAAGACACTGACATGGCCATTTAGCATGCATTGTAAATCTGCTTTAAACATTTCCTATGGCAAGAGCAAATGCCCTTAAGATAAAGGTGCAACATCCCCCCACATTGGCATTTCTTTAAGGATAAGCATCTTTCCTTAGGCTAGGAACTGATTGCTGTGACCAGCTAGCTAGAGACTACAGACATGCCACCCTGCTGTGCCCACTGAGATGGCAGACCTATTACCTTCTGTGCCCATCAATGGCTGTGCTGACAAAGCAGTCTAGTGACTATTGTAAAAGGGACATTTCAATCACACGTGAAACTTCCTCTTTGAGGGTATATAACCACTCTGTACACCCCACATCTTGGGTGTCCTTCTTTCCTTTGAGAAGGAAGGCCCAGGGTCATGGCCCTCACATTTTGGCTCTGAATAAACTCAACCAAATTTTCACTTATGGATTGGTTATGGATTATTTGCCTTGACAGCCACATCAAAAAACATTGAATTGCTTTTATACAACATATTCATAAAAGAAATTTAAAAAGGCATAAATAAATGGAGAGACATACACATTCATTAATTAAAAGACTTTCTGCTGGTGGGAGTGCAAACTGGTGCAGACACTGTGGTAAGCAGTATGGAGTATCCTAAGAAAATTAAGAACAGTTCTACCATATGATCCAGCTATTCTGCTGCTGGGTATTTATCCAAAGAACTTGAAAACACAAATGCATTAAATTACATGCACCCCTATATTCATTGCAGCATTATACACAATCGCCAAGACTTGGAAGCAACCTAGGTGCCCATCAAGGGATGAATGGATAAAGAATATGTGGTATTTACACACAATAGCATACTAAACAGCCATAAGAAATGATGAAATCTGGCCATTTGTGACAAAATGGATGGACTTTGAGGGTATTATGCTAAGTGAAATAAGTCAGAGGAAGAAAGTCAAATACCATATGATCTCAATCATAAGTAGAAGATAAAAACAACAACAAACAAACATAGCAATGGAGATTGGATTGGTGGTTACCATAGGCGAAGCGGGGTAGGGCAAAAAGTGTGATTAGGCTCACATGTGAGGGAATGGACTGTAATTAGTTTTTGGGTGGTGAGCAGGATGTAATCTACACACAATTCGATATGTATTATGATGTACATCTGAAAGCTATATAATGTTATAATCCAATGTTACCACAATAAAAATAGCAAATAACTATTAAAAAATAAATAAAAATAAAATAATAATAATAATAAAAGACAATATGTAACCACAGGACCAGGAAGAGTGTTTGCCACTCCAAAATATGTCTCTTTGGCATAAGGGTTATTTTGGGCTGATTATTTTTAAGAAACTGCAGACATCAGAGAAGATCTGAAAACTGAGGAGAATGTATCCTTATTTTTTTTTTTTCTGTAAGAGAAATCTCCATTTGTAAAAGTGCCTTCCTCTCTGTGCTAAGAAGAGGAGGATAACTCTAAATTTCTGGGAACTGTTATCAATAGAGAAGGAAATGACTTAAGTCTGCATAACAATTTGACCTTGTTGACTGTGCGTTTCCTGATAACTTCCCAGAACCAACCTCATCTTTTTTATTTTTAATTGCAGTAACATTGGATTATAAATTTATATAGCATTCAGATGTACATTATAATCTGCTTCAAATTCTGTGTAGATTACATCGTGTTCACCGCCCAAAAATTAATTATAGTCCATCCCGTCACATGTGAGCCTTATCACCCCTTTTTCCCTCTTCCCTTCCCCTTTCCCCTAGGGTAACCACCAATCCAATCTCCATTGCTATGTGTTTGTTGTTGTTTTTATCTTCTACTTATGAGTGAGAACGTATGGTATTTGACTTTCTTCCTGTGACTTACTTCACTTAGCATAATACCCTCAAGGTCCATCCATTTTGTCACAAATGGCCAGATTTCATCATTTCTTATGGCTGAGTAGTATTCCATTGTGTATAAATACCACATCATCTTTATCCATTCATCCCTTGATGGGCACCTAGGTTGCTTCCGAGTCTTGGCTATTGTGTATAATGCTGCAATGAACATAGGGTGCATGTATCTTTATGCCTTTTTGTTTTCAAGTTCTTTGGATAAATACCCAGCAGTGGGATAGCTGAATCATATGGTAGATCTGTTCTTAGTTTTCTTGGGACATTCCATACTGCTTACCATAGTGGCTGTACCATAGTGGCTGTACCCACCAGCAGTGTACGACAGTTCTCTTCTCTTGACATCCTCTCCAACACTTGTAGTTTCCTGTCTTGTTAATTATAGCCATTCTGACTGAAGTGAAGTGATATCACATTGTAGATTTAATGTGCATTTTCCCTGATAGCTTATGATGTTGAACATCTTTTCACATGCTTGTTGGCCATCCATATACATTCTTTGGAGAAATCTCTGTTCAGATCTTTTGTCCATTTTTTAATTGGGTTGTTGGTCTTTTTGTTGTTCAGATGTATGTGTTCTTTGTATATTTTGGATATTAACTCCTTATCTGATATGTGGTTTACAAATATCTTCTCCCAATTGTTAGGCTGTCTTGTCATTTTGTGGATGGTTTCCTTTGCAGAAGGTTTTTAGTTTGATGTAGTCCCATTTGTTCGTTTTGTCTTTTGTTTCCCTTGCCCTGTCAGACACGGAACTTGAAAATATGCTGCTCAGACCAATGTCAAAGAGCATACTGCCTGTGTTTTCTTCTAGAACTTTCATGGTTTCAGGTCTTATACTCAAGTCCTTAATCCATTTTGAGTTGATTTTTGTGCATGGTGTAAGGGAATGGTCTACTTTCATTCTTGGCCCTGTGGCTGTCCAGTTTTCCCAACATTACTTATTGAAGAGACTCTCCTTTCTCCATTGTATGCTCTTGGCTCCCTTGTCGAATATTAGCTGTCCATAGATGTGTGGGTTTATTTCTGGGCTCCTGATTCTATTCGACTGATCTCTGTGTCTGTTTTTGTGCCAGTACCATGCTGGTTTGGTTACTATGGCTTTGTAGAGTATTTTGAAATCAGGGAGTGTGACACCTCTGGCCTTGTTCTTTTTCCTCAGGAATCCTTTGGCTATTAGGGGTTTTTTATTGTTTTATATAAATTTTAGGATTCTTTGTTCTATTTCTGTGTAAAATGTTGTTGTAACTTTGATAGGGATTGCATTGAATCTATAGATTGCTTTAGGAAGTACAGATATTTTAACTATTTTAATTCTTCCAATCCAAGAGCATGGAATATCTTTCCATTTCTTTGTGTCTTCTCTGATTTCCTTCAAGGTTTTATACTTTTCAGTGTACAGATCTTTCACCTCTTTGGTTAAGTTTATTCCTAGGTATTTTATTCTTTTTGTTGCAATTGTAAATGAGATTGTATTCTTAATTTCTCTTTCTGCTACTTTGTTGTTAGTGTATAGAAATGCAACTGATTTTTATATGGTGATTTTCTACCCTGAGGCTCGACTGTATTAATTTATTGTTTCTAAAAGTTTTCTGGTAGATTCTTTAGGGTTTTCTATGTATAAAGTCATGTCATGTGCAAAGAGTGACAGTTTCACTTCTTCTTTTCCAATATGCATCCCTTTTATTTCTTTTTCTTGCCTTATTGTTCTGGCTAGGAGTTCCAATACTATGTTAAATAAGAGTGGTGACAACGGGCATCCTTGTCTGGTTCCTGTTCTTAGAGGGATAGCTTTCAGTTTTTCTCCATTGAGAATCATATTTGCTGTGGGTTTGTCTTATATGGCCTTTATTATGTTGAGGTATTTTCCTTCTATACCCATTTTATTTAGAGGTTTTGTCATAAGTGGATGCTGTATCTTCTCAAATGCTTTCTCTGCATCTATGGAATTGATCATGTGATTTTTATTCTTCATTTTGTTAATGTGGTGTATCATGTAGATAGATTTGTGGATGTTGAAGCACACCTGCACCCCTGCAATGAAACGCACTTGATCCTGATGTATGATCTTTTTAATGTATTGTTGCATTCGACTTGCTAGTATTTTGTTGAGGGTTTTTCATCAATGTTCAACAGTGATATTGGCCTGTAATTTTCTTTTTTGAAGTTGTCTTTGTCTGGTTTCAGTATCAGGATAATGTTGGCTTCACAGAATGAGTTAGGAAGCCTCCCCTCCTCTTCAATTTTTTGGAAGAGTTTGAGAAGGATAGGTATTAAGTCTTCTTTGAATGTTTGGTGGAATTCACCAGGAAGCCATCTAGTCCTGGACTTTTATTTCTTGGCAGGTTTATTGATTTATGTTTTTTGCAGAAGATTAGCTCTGAGCTGTTACCTATCCTCCTCTTTTTGCTGAGGAAGGCTGGCCCTGAGTTAACATCTGTGCCCACCTTCCTCTACTTTATATGTGGGATGCCTACCACAGCATGGTTTGCCATGTAGTGCCATGTCTGCACTCAGGACCTGAACCGGCAGTGATCCCTGGGTGACCAGGGTGGAACATGTGCACTTAACCACTGCATCACCGGGCTGGCCCCTTGGGAGGTTTTTGATTGCTGTTTTGATCTCATTACTGATGATTGGTATATTCAAATTCGCTAATTCATCTGGGTCCAGTTTGGTAATGTTGTATCTCTTGAAGAATTTATCCATTTCTTCTAGATTATCCAATTTGTTGGCGTACAGCTTTTCATAGTATTCTCTTATTCTCTTTTGTATTTCTGAGGTGTCTGTTGTAATTTCTCCTCTTTCATTTCTGATTTTATTTATTTGAGCCTTCTCTCTTTTTTTCTTGATGAGTCTAGCTAAGGGTTTGTCAATTTTCTTCATATTTTCAAAGAACCAGCTCTTGGTTTCATTAATTTTTTCTTCTTTTTTTATTCTTTATTTCATTTCTGCTCTGATTTTCATTATTTCCTTCCTTCTGCTGATTTTCGGCTTTGTTTGTTCTTATTCTTCCAGTACCTTTAGGTGTGCTTTTAAATTGTTTATTTGGGAATTTTGTTCTTTGTTGAGATAGGCCTGAATTGCTATAAAATTCCCTGTTAAGACTGCTTTTGCTGTATCCCATAGATTTTGGCATGTCATATTTTCATTTTCATTTGTCTTCAGGAATTTTTTGATTTCTCCATTGACCCAATCATTGTGCAGTAGCATTTTGTTTAATCTTGAAATTTTTGTGGCTTTTCTGATTTTCTTCCTGTAATTGATTTCTAATTTCATACATTTGTGGTCAGAAAAGATGCGTGATATTATTTCGATCTTCTTAAATTTACTGAGACTTGTTTTGTGGACTAATATGTGATCAATCCTGAAGAATGTTCCATGGGCATTTGAAAAGAACGTGTATTCTGTAGTTTGGGGATGAAATGTTCTATATATATCTACTGAGTCCATCTGGTCTAACGTGTCATTTAATGCCAGTGTTTCCTAATTGATCTTCTGTTTGGAGGATCTATCCACTGGTATAAGTGGAGTGTTAAAGTCCCCTATTATCGTTGTATTACTGTCTATTTCTCCTTTTATGTCTGTTCATATTGCTTTATATGTTTAGGTGTTCCTGTGTTCAGCGCATAGATTTTACAAGTGTTATATCTTTTTGTTGTATTGTTCCTTTTATCATTATGTAGTACCCGGCTTTGTCTCTTGTTACAGTTTTTGTTTTAAAGCTTATTTTGTCTGATATAAGTATTGTTACCCCTGCTTTCTTTTCATGGTCATTTGCACGGAATATCTTTTTCCATCCTTTCACTTTCAGTTTGTGGGTGTCTTTAGGTCTGAAATGTGTCTCTTGTATGCAGCATATACACGTGTCTTGTTTTATTATCCAGTTGGCCACCCTATGCCTTTTGATTGGAGCATTTAGTCCATTGACATTTAAAGTAGTTATTGATAAATATGTATTTATTGCCATTTCCTTACTTTTTTCTGGGTGTTTTGGTAGTTCTTCTCTGTTCCTTTCTTTTTCTCTTGCTCTCTTTCCTTGTGGTTTGATGACTTTCTTTAGTAAAATGTTTGATTTCATTTGTCTTACTTCTTTGCTTACTTATTATAGGTTTCTGATTTGTGATTACCATGAGGATCTTATTTAATATTCTATGTATATAACAGTCTATATCAAGTTGATAGACTCTTTAGCTTGACCTCTTTCTAAAAGCTCTACTTTTTCCCTCCCCTCCTCCCACATTATATGTTTTTGGAATCATATATAATGTCTTGTTTAGTGTGGGTCTATCCCTTACCCTCTTATCACTGAAATAGGTAATTTTACTACATTTGTCTTTTAATTTTCATATTATGTTCACAGGTAGTTGCTATATTTACTATATTTATGTTACTATATATACCTTTACTATATTTTTACCTTTACCAGTGATTTTATTGTCTATTTTTTTTGATAATTTTTTTATCCCTAATTGTTTTCCCACTTAAATAAGTCCCTTCAGCATTTCATGTTGAACTGGTTTCTTGGTGCTAAACTCCTTTGATTTTTGCTTGTCTGGGAAGCTCTTTATCTGTCCTTCCATTCTGAATGACAGCCTTCATGGATAGAGTATTCTTGGCTGTAGGTTTTTTCCTTTTAGCACTTTAAATATGCCATACCATTCTCTTCTCACCTATGGGATTTTGGCTGAGAAGTCTGCTGATAGCCTTATGGGCTTTCCTTTGTATGTCATTTGTGGCCTTTCTCTTGCCGCTTTTAGGATTCTCTCTTTATCTTTAATTTTGGACATTTTAATTACAATGTGTCTTGGTGTGGGCCTCTTTGGACTTATCTTGTTTGGTGTCTCTGTGCTTCCTGTTCTTGCATGTCTGTTTCCTTCCTTAGGTTGGGAAAATTTCATCTATTATTTCTTCAAATACATTTTCTCCTCCTCTGTCTCTCTCTTCTCCTTCTGGGACACCTGTAATACGAATGTTAGCATGCTTGATGTTGTCCCAGATTTCCCTTGGACTGTTCTCATTCTGTCTAATTCATTTTTCTGTTCAGCTAGGGTGATTTCCTCTAGTCTTTTGTCTAGCTTGCTGATCCATTCTTCTGCATCCTCTGCTGTGTTATTGAGTCCATCTAGTGAACTTTTCATTTCTAGTATTTCATTCTTCATTTCTGATTGGTTCTTTTTTATATTTTCCACTTCTTTGCTGATGAGCTCACTGTGTTGATCCAGTCTTCTCCCAATATCTGTGAGCATCCTTATGAGATTTAATTGAACTCTTTTTCATGTTGGTTACTTAATTCTGTTTTATTTAGTCCTTTTTCTGGGGTTTTGTCCCATGCCTTGCTTCAAATGTATTTCTTCATCTCTTCATTATGCCACTTTCTCTGCACTTATTTCTATGTATTAGGTGAGTCAGCTATAGCTCCTGATCTTGGAGAAGTAACCTTATGTAAGAGATGTTTTATGAGGCCCGACAGTATGCTTCCTTCTCATCACCAGTACAAATGATCCAGGAGTGACTCCTGTGTGGGCTACTTTTGTCCTTCTGCTGTGGCAGGGTTGCTCTTACTATAGGTACCCAGGGAGTCTAGTCTTTCCTTCCCTGGCCAGCTGTTCGTAAATCCGGTTTGGGGAGCCTGTGCACCATTGACTACATAGTCTAACAGCACACTTCTGTTGCAGTTTTCCTGTTAATTGGGTAGGTACCCAGTGTAGCTGGTTGCTAGGCTCAGGGGCTTACAGATGCTATAGACCTCAGGTGTGAAAGGTTGTTGTCAGTTTCTCTTAGGAGGGCAGCTGAATGGGGCTGGCCCTAGGCATGGGAGGACTCAATTATTTCAGGCTTTGGAAGGTGGAACTGATCCTTTTTATGGCTATTTGTGAAGCACAGGTCTTCTGCTGCTGATAAACCTCACCCCCCACAGGACCTCACACACTGTCAACACAGTCCTGGTCTGTGCACACTTCCAAACCCCCTGCAGCCCCATGCCCCACTGCAGAGGCCCCCACCTCTCCACCAATGCCCCTCACAGTTCACCTGGTCCTAACACAGGCCCTGCCCCACAGAGGCAGACACACTTGCTTACCTGTAGAGGATCAAGGCACCCAGTCAATGTGGGCTGAAAAATAGCCTGAGGGCTTGCTGTTGGGTGCAGTCAGTCCCTAGGGTGGGCTGCCTGCCCTGGCTGAGCTGGATTAAATCTGCACTCTAGTGGGTGTGGCAGACTCCTGGGCTAACATGCCAGGGGAAGAACCTCAATGGCGTCCACCAGGGTTTTTACAGCACACCCGGATCAAGTCAGAACAATGCCCCCCCCCCCAATGTCTCAGTCTCTGGAGCGGCCTCTCTTCTCACTGAGATTCCCCTGGAGCCCACCTTGTAAGTCTATTTTCACCAAAGGGCTCTCAGCCTTCTCTCTGATGGTTTTAGGTTGCCAAGACAGATGAGTTTGTGTGTGGGCCCTTTAAGATGTGGGTCTTTTTGGCTTTTGTCCCATAGCTTATCTAGGGATACCCTTGCTGCAGTTAATAGCCGGTGAAGCCAGACAGTAAGACCCTGGTCTCAGTTGTGCTGAGTCTGAAGGTTGCTTATAGCGGTATTGGCCCCTGCTCCAGACCTCACTCCTTCAGGGTGGGCTGCATACCTTACAGTGGCTCCCACCTAGCCAGCTGAGAAACTCTGCCACTCCATAAGGTGGTTATTTTCCTTTCCAGCAGGAATATCTGCCTCTTCTGCCTTAGTCAGGAATGTCCCTTGTTGTGGGGGTTCTTTTTATCCAGTTTTCAGTTTTCTATCCAGTGTAATTTTTCCAAAAATAGTTGTAACCTGGCTGTGTACATGGGAGGAGATGAGTTCAGAGTCTGCTTATGCCACCATCTTGGCAAGATCCCCACCAACCGCACCTTAACAACAGGATGTTAAAAAACTATTTTCAGGAGTGGCTAGCAATCCAGGACCATGCGCAGAAGAGAAAATTTTGATCTGCCAATCAAAACGCATCCTGCCAGCAGTTCTGCATATCAGCTGCCTTCCCTGATCTCTTAAATCTTACACCCTACCCTGGTTCAGAAAAAAAGAGTTGAGGGCATTTGCTTCTGTCTCCTTACCAATCAATTATGTAATAAAATACTTCTTTTTTCAAAGATGGGTGTGCCATGGTATCATCTTCTGTGCACATCAGATGGCAAGTCCTTTCTTGGTAACAAATATAGTAAAATTATCAATTCTCCCCAAATGGATCTATAGATTTAATACAATTCCTATCAAAATCTGTGAAGGCTTCTTTTTTCTGTATATATACAGGTTGATTTTACAATTTATATGGAAAGTCAAGGGAAATAGAATAAAAAACAACTTTGAAAAAGAAGAGTAATGTTTAAAGAATCATACTACTCAATTTTATAGTTTACTAAAAAGCTAAGGTAATGAAGACAGTATGTTATTATTAAAGGTATAGACACTCTGATCAATGGAATGGAATAGAAAGTTCCGAAAGAGACCAACAAAAATATGGCCAATTGATTTGTGACAAAGAGGCAAAGGAATTCAGTGCAGAAATGATAATGTTTTTAAGAAATGGTTTTGGAATAATTGGACATCTGTATTAAAAACTAAGCATTTCATTTTTGGAGCAATTATAAATGATGTTGTGTTTTCAATTTTGGTTTCCAATTTTTTCTAACCTATAAAAATATTAATTTTAAAAATATTTTGTGAATTGGCCTTTTAATCTGTAAGCTTGCTAAACTCCCTAAACTTACTTTATAGTGTTAGGAGGTTTTTATTTTTGTATTTATGTTTTGGGGGTAGAGTCCTTTGGATTTTTCTACATATATAATCTTGTTGTCTATGAATAAAGGCATTTATATCTTTGCAAACTTATGCAATTGATTTTTCTTCTGATATTAGACTAATAAAGATTTCCAGTACAATGTTAAATAGGAGTACTGAGAAGGAATATTCTTGTCTGTTCTCTCAATTAAGTATGATAACAGCTGCAGATATTTTGCTGATGACCTTTATTGGTTTGAGGAATTGACCTATTTCTAGACTTACTTTGTAACAAAAATCTTATTATATCTAACATGTACTTATTAATACCCCTGTATAATAAGCCTAAAATTTATTTGAAGAAACTCTACAATCCTATGGAAGTAAATTTACAAGATAGAAACAAGTGGTATTTATGTTATTGAATGGGAAGAATTATTATCATAAATACAAATTATCTCACAATTAATATATGCATTTAATGCAATTCTGAATAGAATTTATATTTTTAGTTTTTATTAATTGGATGAAATTATCTTAAAGTCCATAGAGAGGAATCTGTACTGGAACACTGTCAAGAAAAGTTAAAAATATACTGGAGGGGAACTTGTCTTACCTTATGATGTACATATTATAACGCCACTGTAGTAAAATTAATAAAGTATTAGTATAAAAATTGAAAAGAGCAAGTATTATGGACTGAATTTCTTTTGCCCCAAATCCATATGTTGAAACCCCAATAACCATCCCTAAAAATGTGACTGTTTTTAGAGATAAGGCCTTTAAAGAGCTGATTAAGTTAAAATGTGCCCTTTAGAGTAGGCCCTAATTTACTATGACTGGTGTCCTTATATGAAGAGGAAATTTGGACACACAAAAGGAAACATCATGGATGCCTGCGAACAGAGGAAAGACCACGGGAAGAGGACACAGCAAGAAAGTGGCCATCTGTAGACCAAGGAGAAAGGCCTCACAAGAAACCAAACCTGCAAACAAACTTGATCTCCAACTTCTACCCTCCAGAATTGTGAAAAAGTAAATTTCTGTCATTTAAGCCAACCTTTTAGTTGACAGATTTCCTGGTGGAAGAGTCACTCTGAGGAGCTCCTCTAAGGATCCTCATCCACACCTAAACAGAAAAATAACATTTGCAGCTTTGAGCCACTTAATTTGGGATGATTTCTTATAGAGCAAGAAGTACTGGTGTACAATGTGCACTACAAAACCAAAATATTAATATACATAAAATGCAACAAATTTTTAAAAAATGATGAAGAAAAGACAATCAATTCGGTAGAAAATTAGGGAAAATCTATGAATAGCTAAATAGAGCAAATTCCAATCACCAGCACACTAATGTAAAGACACTCAGATTCAGTAGGAGGCAGGGAAACACAAACTAAAGGAGAAGTGAGCCATGACTTTTAATCTATCACAGTGGAAAAACTAAGGAGACTTATAATACGTATTGTTGACAGATATGTGTATTGTTACAACCCTTTTGGAAAGTGATTTAGAAAAAATCTATTACCATTAAAATTATATGTGAATTTCTTGAGCAACTCCATTCCTAGCGATCTCTCTCACAGAAATAGATGCACCATTATATTAGGATGTATCAAACTACAGCTATTTATTATAGCAGTATCTTTAACATTAAATTGCTAGAAATAAAGTTAATGTCCATTAAACAGTTGACTAAATTAAGGTTATCTATTCCAAAGCATATTATTCAACTCCCATACTATGAAACGAGTTTACTTGGAGGAATTTTCATGATGTGTTATTGAGAAATAAATGTATTATATAAAGAAGTAATTTATGTTACAATCCTACTTTGTAAAACAAATACAGACAAAATAGCAAAAGTAACCCTTATATCTGTGTTCTTATAGAGATCTATACATCTTGTATACATAGTTATAAGAGTGTGGAGAAAAATATAGATTGTTAACGTGTATTTCCTGAGGGGGGAGTGGGGGGCAATGTAGGTATATGCAGGAGGGAGAATGTAAGGAAGCAAAAGAGGAGAGTACTTCATTTAAAACAGAGTAATTCCGAGTCTGTCTATGTGAGGGCATGCTTAAGAGAAAAATGAAGGATGGAGAACAATGTATAAAACATAATTCTATTTTTGTAAAACTCATATTTGTATTTAATTGTGGCTTTGTACATTTGTAGGAAAAAGAGAAAAATTTGTGACTGAATTCAGTTCTGGTTGTTTGTTGATTACCTTGAGGACATGAAGTGGGATGGATAAATATGAGTAGCTTTGCTCAAATATACATTTTTTTTTTATTGTGACAGTTCACTTCTTAAAATAAGCAAGTGTTACTTTGGCAATTTCAAATACAATCAGAAGAATTTTGGGTTTTTTTGTTAGTTTTTTAACTGAAGTTCTCACTTTATTCAGGTTTCCTTAGTTTTTACCTAACGTTTTTTTGCTGTCCCAGGATATCACATTGCATTTAATTTTCATGTTTTCTTAAGCTCCTCTCAGCTGTGACAGTTGCTGAGACTTTCCTTTGTTTTTGATGACTTGACAATTTTGTGGAATACTGATCAAATATTCTGTAGACAGACCCTCTGTTTGGGTCTTCTAAACTGTCCCTCAATTTTTCTACTGATGTTTTCAGGGTTAAAATGGGGTTATGGGTTTTGGGAGGAAGACCACACAGGTACAGTGCCTTTCTCATTAGATCGTATAAACACTGATTATCAGTATGACCTATCACTGTTGACGTTGACCTTGATCACCTGGCTGAGTAGTGTATGTTGGGTTTCACCACAGAAAAGTTACCCTTTTCCCCTCTTTCTATACTTCACTCTTTAGAAGGAAGTTACAATCTGCGGCCCACACTTAAGGGGTGGAAATTATATTTTGTTTCCTTGAGGAGGTAGTATTTACATAAATTATCTGAAATTCTTCTGGCCAAACAATTTGTATATTCTTCTCCATTACTTATTTATTCAATCATTCATTTACACCAGTATGGACATATGAATATAACTTTTTTTATTTTATCGAGGTCATAATATTTTATAACATTGTGAAATTTCAGTTGTACATTATTATTTATCAGTCACCATATATATGTGCCCATTTACCCCTTTTTTCCAGTCCCCAACCCACTTCCCTTCTAGTAACCACTAATTTGTTCTCTTTGTCTATGTGTTTCTTTATCTTCCACATATGAGTGAAATCAGATGGCGTTTGGTCTTTCTATATCTGCCTTATTTTGCTTAACATAACACCCTCAAGGTCTGTCCATGTTGTTCCAAATGGGATGATTTTGCCTTTTTTATGGCTAAGTAGTATTCCATTGTGTGTGTGTGTGTACACATATATATATATAGTATATATATATATACTATATCTTCTTTATCCATTCATCGGTTGATGGGCTCTTGGATTGCTTCCACATATTGGCTATTGTGAATAATGCTGCAATGAACACAAGGGTGCGTGTGTCTTTTTGAATCATTGATTTCAAGTTCTTTGGATAAATACCCACTAAAGGGATAGCTGGATCATATGGCATTTCTATTTTTAAGTTTTTGAGAAATGTCCATACTATTTTCCACAGTGGCTGCACCAGTTTGCATTTCAACCAGCACTGCATGAGGGTTCCCTTTTCTCCACATCCTCTCTAACATTTGCTGTTTTTTTTTTTTAAAGATTTTATTTTTTTCCTTTTTCTCCCCAAAGCCCCCCGGTACATAGTTGTATATTCTTTGTTGTGGGTCCTTCTAGTTGTGGCATGTGGGACGCCGCCTCAGCGTGGTTTGACGAGCAGTGCCGTGTCCGCGCCCAGGATTCGAACCAACGAAACACTGGGCCGCCTGCAGCAGAGTGCGCGAACTTAACCACTCGGCCATGGGGCCAGCCCCTAACATTTGCTGTTTTTTGTCTTTGTAGTTATAACTGTTCTAATAGGTGTAAAGTGATATCTCCTTGTAATTTTGATTTATATCCCTGATGATTAGTGATGTTGAACATCTTTTCATGTGCCTGTTGGCTCTGTATATCTTCTTTGGAAAAACGTCTGTTCATATCCTCTACCCAATTCTTGATTAGGTTGTTTGCTTTTTTGTTGTTGAGTTTTATGCGTTCTTTACATATTTTCGAGATTAACCCCTTGTCATGATTTGCAACGATTTGAATTTGCATGATTTGCAAATGTTTTCTCCCAGTTGGTAGGTTGTCTTTTTGTTTTGTTCCTGATTTCCTTTGCCTTGCAGGAGCTCTTTACTCTAATGAAGTCCCATTTATTTATTTTTTCTTTGTTTCCCTTGCTTGAGTGGACATGATATTTGGAAAAATCCTTCTAAGACTAATGTCAAAGAGTGTACTGCCTATATTTTCTTTTAGGAGTTTTATGGTTTCATGTTTTACCTTCAAGTCTTTAATCTCTTTTGAGTTAATTTTTGTGTACGCTGCAAGATAATGGTCTACTTTCATTCTTTTACATGTGGATGTCCAGTTTTCCCAACATCATTTATTGAAGAGACTTTCCTTTCTCCGTTGTATGTTCTTAGCTCCTTTGTGGAAGATTAACTGTTCATAGATGTGTGGTTCTATTTCTGGGATTTCAGTTCTGTTCCTTTGATCCGAGTGTCTGTTTTTGTACCAGTACCATGTCATTTTGATCACAACGGCTTTGTAGTATATTTTGAAGTCGGCGATTGTGATGCCTTCAGCTTTGTTCTTTATTCTCAGAATTGTTTTAGCTATTTGGAGTCTTTTGTTGTTCCACATGAATTTTAGGATTCTTTGTTGTATTTTTATGAAGAATATCATTGGGATTCTGATCAGAATTGCACTGAATCTGCAGATTGCTTTACAATTTTCAAACTTATTTCATACAAATATCACAGTTTATATTACGATGATAAATAATATAATAAACAATTCACCAGGTCAGAGTGTGCCAGAGGAAAAATGAAGATCTCCATTAGGGATATTTGTCATTTCAATGATAAAACACATATTTCCAGAAAATCTAAAATAATAGTCTTTGTTCTTTGAGATAAATGAAAACCACTGATTTATCAACTTCCCCCAAAATATAATGAATAACTACACAATACTAAATTTACATTTAGCATTTTTATTTATTTATTATCAAGGACTCATTTGGGAATACAAAACTAAATGCAAGAAGGAGAAGACTTTTAAGTGTGCTAAAGTTAACAATAAGAATTTCTGTAAGACTCCAATCAAATCTAAAATCAACTTATCTATGCTTATTCTTCTGGTCTCCAGTGATGCAACTTCTCAGAGGCTAATATTCCTGTTAAATTGTTGGAGATAACACAGAGGTGTTTAGTGACATGAATTTACATATGGATAAAGTGTGACCTGTCTGCTTAATTTCCCTGAGGATGCAAACTTGGTAGAATACCAAAAATAAAAGTCACTTCTTATTCAAAAAGCAGCACCAAGTTCTTCCAGCAAACACACACGTTCAAGTGCGCTGTAGTGTAAAATTAATTTTATCCTTTTTTATAGCAATCTATTTAATAACACATCTTCTGATATATTGAGTCTATCGTATTAAACTGAGTGGTTTGAAATATAACCACCCTCTCACCTCCACGCGCACAGAAATAGGTTATTATAAGTTATACCTTGGAGGTTCTTTGTATTTAAGTTTCTATTGCTTTATTCTTTTTAAATTATGAAGTACCTGTAATATGCCATAGATTTGGACTAGATGTTTTACATATATTAACAAAATAAATGCTTTTCATAATTTGTAAATGTTTCTTCTTGTAAAGCTAAGTGTTATCACTATGATTCTAATCCATGGCTTTCTAAACTAAAGAATAACTTATTTGTTTTATATTGCTTCTTATGTCTCCAAGTTCTTGGCAGTTAGATAAAGTTATCCATAGCTCCTAAACTATGTGAAGACAATAATGACAATTGATATTACTGTGGTCATGTGATGGCTCTCTTAGAGTTCTTTTTCTTCCAATTATGCTTCCTTTCCTGGCCAAGTGTGATGCCTGAAATCCCACCGTTGAAGTCAGGTTCCTTCACAATACAGACAGAATTCTCTTAAATATAAATGCATTTCCTGGATAGGTCACACAGCAAAGTATTTTTTTGTCCTTAGCAGAAGGAGAACCAGTGTATAAGAGATATGTCAAACACGTCACTAGCTGATGTATAGTGGTTCACTAATCCTAACAATATACTCCATTATACATTACTACTGTTTTACCAAAAAAGAGAGTGAGGTTTACAGAAGGTCTGTAACTACTAAAAGTCACACATTTCACAGGTGAGGGACTCAGAAGTCAACACTCTGGTGGTCTCTTAAGATAATACTTAGCTATTTTAAAATTAATCATGAGTAAAACCTTTACAAGCTCCCTATCACACACATGACAGACGTTAAATTCCCTGGCACGATATAAATCCTTCATTTTTTCATTTCTTTTTTTCCTACTCCTCCAGCATCATTTCTCACTAGCTACCTTTCTCTACCTCCATTTTAAACGTAACTTCACTGCCATGCTAAATATTGAAATGAGGCAGTCACGTTGCATTTCAGTTAATCAAAAAATAACAGAAAATCAACTTCTTCCTTCAGAAAGTAGGAAATAATAACATGGATCCAGCCCTGATGCCTAATGGTTAAAGTTCAGGGCACTCTGCTTCAGCAGACTGGGTTTGGTTCCTGAGCATGGAACCACACCATTCATCAGTCAGTAGCCATGCTATGGTGGCAGCTCACATGGAAGAACTAAAAGGAATTACAAGAATATACAACTATGTACCAGGGCTTTAGGGAGGAAAATAAAGAGAGGAAGATTGGCAACAGATGTTAACTCAGGGTGAAACTTTTCCAGGGGGAAAAAAAAAAGAAAAGAATACCACGGAAAGTTGGATCTATATGAAGGAATAAAGAGGGTGACATCATGAAGATGGCAAAATTGGTTGTTCCTGACTTCAGTCCTCCTCACAGGACCAACTAGAAATTGTCCATAAACAAGATACCATTGTGAAAATCCCAGAACACTAGGGTGAGGCTGAAGCAGCCTCTTGGACCACAGAGACTGAGAAGGAATGTGATAAGAGGGTAAAAGGAGTGCCTACCCTCTGACAGCATTGCCCTCCCCCAGACCGGCACAGAGCTGCACTGAGAGGGCCCCAAGAGCTTCTGGTTTCTCCAGTGAGAAAAAGAGAGCCCAAGGTGGACATCCAGCTACCCCAGCACTGTAGGTGCCCCAATGAGGTATTGCCTCACAGAGATTGCAGGGAGGATTCTGTGTGGCTTAACCACTGGAGATCAGATTGTGATAGAGAAGGAAATGGGGCCCCCACCAACCTGTGCTTGGATCTTGGCAGACTGAGTTTCTCCTCACTGGGGTGCCCACGCAGATACCCCAGCCAGAGGCTTTGCCCATCTTCAGAGCCACCCCAGGGCCCTGTCTGGTGAGGAAACATGATGTGCAGGTCTGCCTGATTCAGGACTCCAAACAACACAACTTGCCAGCCTTTGGGCCTGTTCTACCACCCTGCCCAGCCAACAAAGCTAACTTGTAGCCCCACCTACTGCTAAATACTGCCTTCAGCCCTGTTCAATCAAGAAACAAGTAGCTAGAGCACCTGGGAAGCTGTATAGCTGATTCTACCACTCTACTTACAGCAGCACTTGAGCAAAGAGCCAGATAGAAGCTCTACCTGTTTGCAGAGCTAAGTGGGTAGCCCTGTCTGGCCAGGGAACTCACTGTGCATTTTTGCCTAATTTGGATCCACAAACAATGAGCTATGCCACCTTAGGGCATGTTCTGCCCCCTACTCAGGCATGGTAGCAATTTGTAGCCTCTCTTAATGCTGAATACAGTCTTCAGCCCTACCTAATCAGGAAAACTAACCAAAGTATCGGGGGACTGTGTGGCCCCTCCTACAGCCCTGCTTACAGTGACACTTGAGCAGAGATCCAATCCAGTGACTCTGTCCATCGGCAGAGCCCAACTGGTGGTCTTTTCTGGCCAGGGATCTTGGTGGACAGGTCTGCTAAATTTAGATCCCCAGTGATTAAGCCATAACAGCTGTGGAGCCAGTGCTATGGCCTCACTTATATCAGGAAGCAAATATTCAGCCCCATTCAACTAAGTATAGTAGCCAGTACACTTGACTAGTAAACCTGACTAGAGAATTCAAGCAACTACAGAGACCATGTTACTGTTGCACTTCAGCAAAGAACTTTTTCCTTGCTGTTCTATCCAACTTCCAACTCTTCCTGGCCAGCAGCATCACCCTGACCTCAGAAGTTAGGCAGTGGCCTTGCCCAAATAGAGATCCTGATAGCAAGCTTCACTTGCCCAGTAATGCTACCAGCTAACCTGTCCAAAACCTCAAGCTGAAATGACACATGAAGGATTGTCTTTGCCAAAGTGAACCTGAAAATTCTGGAAGAGGAGACCACTTACTCAAATGTTCAGATACCAAGAAATGAATTAAGAATAAAAAAGAACCAAGTAAACATAGAAAACTGATAGATAAAGCTTCAAGAGTTGACCCTAAAAAAAAATGGTATCTGTGAACTATCTGACAACTCAAAATGATCTTCTTAAAAAAGTTTAGTGATCTATAAGAACATATAGACAGGACTATAAAAAATTAGAAAGCACATTATCAAAACAAGAAAAGATAAACAAAGAAATAGAAACCATTCCCATTCTCCAAAAAAATTAAAAAAGGCAGAAATCCTTGAGCTAAAGAATACAATGACTGAATTTAAGAATTTAATATAGAACTTCAACAACAGAATTTGTTCAAGAAGAAGAAAGAATCAGTGAAAAAGAAATTTGTCACTTTAAATTATTCAATCAGAGGAACAGAAAGAAAAAAAAGAATGAAAAAGAGTTAAGAAAGTCTGTGACTTATGGGTTGCATTATTAGAATCCCAGAAAGAGAAGAGAAAGACGATGGGACAGAAAGTACATTTAAAGCAATAATGCCTGAAAACTTCCCAAGCTTTGGGAGAAAAGTGGACATCCAGATTCATAAGGCAAAAAGGAGGTTGATCTTGAAGAGAACTACACCAAGACATATGATAATTAAATTGTCAAATGTCAAAGGCAAAGAAAGGATGTTGAAAGCAGCAAGAGAAGAGAGATGTGTCACATACAAGGGAATATTCCATAAGACTATAAGCAAATTTCTCAACAGAAACTTTGCAAGCCAGGAGAGAATGGGATGATATATTCACAACATTGAAAGAAAAAAATTGCCAATCAAGAATACTAAACATAGCAAAGCTGTGTTTCAGAAATGAAAGCAAGACAAAGAATTTCCCAAACAAACAAAATCTGAAGGAATTTGTCACCACTAAATCCACCTTACAAGAAACACTAAAGGGATTTCTTCAAGAGAAAATAAAAAGATGCTAATTAAATTGTAAAAACATATTAATGTATGTGTAAACTCATTGGTAATGATAAATATACAAAGTCAGATTCACTAATATTGTAACAGTTGTGCTTAATACACTTACAAATTTAACTTCAAAGTAAAAGAAAAATGAATTAAAAATAACTGTAATTGAGCCAGCCCTGATGGACTAGTGGTTAAAGTTTGGCATGCTCTGCTGTGGTGGCATGGTTTCAGTTCCCAGGCACAAAACCACATCACTTATCTGTCAGTACCCATGCTATGGTGACAGCTCACATACAAGGACTAGAATAACTTACAATTAGAATATATAACTATTACTGGGGCTTTGGGGAGGAAAAAAATAAAAGATAGAGGGAGATTGGCAACAGATGTTAGCTCAGGGTGAATCTTTTCCAGCAAAAATAAATAAATAAATCTAAATCAGTTTAAAAAAAAGAAAAAGAAAAAATAACTAATCATGATAATTTGTTATTTGACACATTAAAAATACGTAAATTATAACAGTAATTACCGAAAATGTGAAGGAAGGAGAAGTAAAACTGTAAGGTTAATGTGCACATCCAAGTTAAGTTGTTATCATCTTAAAATAGGATGTTATAACTATAAGATATTTTATGTAAGCCTCATGGTAACACAAAAGAAAAACCTGTGATAGTTACATATGATTATGATAAAGTAGTCAAAACAAACTGCTACAGAAAGTCATCCAATCGCAAAAGAAGACAAGAAAATAAGAAGCAAGGAACACAGGATCTACAAGTCAGAAAAAAAATAACAAATGGTCAATGGGAAGTCACTATCTATCCATAGTTACTTTAAGTATCAATAGATTAAATTGTATATCAAGAGATATAGAATGGCTGAATGAATTTATAAAAAACACAAGATCCAATGATATGCTGCCTACAAGAGACTCACTTGAGTTTTAAAGACACACAAAGACTGTGAGAGAATGGATGGAAAAACCTATTTCAAGTAAATGGTAAACAAAAGAAAGCAGGGGGAATTATATCAGACAAAATAGACTTTAAGATAAAAATGGTTAAACATGACAAAGAAGGTCATAATATAATGAAAAATAATGATAAAGGGATCAATCTATCAAGAATATGCAACAATCATGAATATTTGTGCACCCAATATTGGAGCACTAAATATATAAAGCAAATACTAACAGAAAATAAAGAAAAATAAACAGCAATACAATATTAGTTGAGAATGTTAAAACTGCACTCTCAACAATGGATATATCATCCAGACAGAGAATCAATAAGGAAAAACCAGATTTGAACAACACTATAGACCGAGTCAACCTAACAGACATATACAAAACATTCCATGCAACAACAGCAGAATATGCATTCTTCTCAAGTGAACACAGAGCATTTCTAGTATAGACTGTATGTTAGGGCACAAAACATATTTTAGCAAATCTAGTAAGATTAAAATCAAACCAGGTATCTTTTCTGACTATAATGATATATAATTAGAAATCAATAACAGGAGGAAAACTGGAAAATTTACAAATACATGGAAATTAAACAACACTGCTGAACAACAAATGGATCAAAAAAGAAATTAAAAGTGAAATATAAAAGTAAATTAAAATGGAAACACAGCATACCTAAACTTATAGGATGCAGCAAAAACTTCCATGAGACGAGTTTGTAGTGATAAAAACATACGTCAAGAAAAAGAAAGATTTCAAATAACCAATCTAACTTTACACCTCAAGAAACTAGAAAAAGAAGAACAATCTAAGAACAAAGTTAACAGAAGAAAGAAAAAAATGAAGGTTAGAGCAGAAATAAATGAAATAGAGAACAGAAAAGCAACAGAAAACATTAAGAAAACTGAGTTGCTTTTTTAAAAAGTCAAATAAAATTGACAAAACTTTAGCTAGACTAACAAAGAAGAGAGAACACAAATAAATAAAATTATAAATGATATAGGAGACATTAAAATTGATACCAGGGAAATGCAAAGAATCATGAGTCTATTAAGAATAATTATATGCCAACAAATCAGACAACCTAGAAAAAAATGAGTGTTCTTAGAAACATAGAATCTACCAAGACTGAATCGTGAAGAAATTGAAAATCTGAACAGACCAGTACCAAGTTAGCAGATTGAATCAAATCCCAAAAATCTTCCAACAACAACGGCAACAAACCCAGGAGCAGATGGTTTCACTTACGCCTCTTACCAAACAGTTAAAGTAGATTTAATACTAGTGTTTCACAAACTCTTGCAAAAAAATTGAAGAGGAGGAAACACTCCTAAACTCATTTTATGGAGCCAATATTACCCTGATATCAAATCCAGTTAAGGACACTATAAGAAAAGAAAACTACAGGTCAATTTTCTTGATGAATATAGGTGAAAAGATTCTCAACAAAATATTAGTAAAACAAATTCCACAACAGATTAAAAGGATCAGGCACCATGATCAAGTGAGATTCATCGCTGGAATACAAAGATGCTTCAACATACACAAATCAGTGCATTTGATATATCCCATTAAAAGAATGAAAGATAAAACTCACATGATCATATTAATAGATGTATAAAAAGCATTTGACATAATAAATCTTTCATGATAAAAACTCAACGAATTAGATATAGAAATAACATATCTCAATATAATAAAGGCCTTATATGACAAGCTCACAGGTAACTTCATACTCAATGGGATAGGTTGAAATCTTTTCCTCTAAGATCAGAAACAAGACAAGCTTGCCCACTCTCACCACTCTTATTCAACATAGTACTGGAAATCTAAGCCAGAGCAATCAGGCAAGAAAAAAAAGGCACCAGAATCAGAAAAGTAGCAATAAAGATGGCGTGATTTTGAAGATGATGTGATTTTATATATTGAAAATTCTAAATACTCCACAAAAAACTGTTAGATTTAGTCAACAAATTTAGTAAAGTTTCAGGATATAAAATCTACTGCAAAAAAGTAGGATTTCTATATACTGACAATGAATTATCTGAAAAAGAAATAAGGAAAATAATTCCATTTACAAAAGCATAAAATATAATACAATACTTAGTAATAAATTTAGTCACGTGAAAGATCTCTAGACTTAAAACTATAAGACACTGACAAAAAAAATTGAATAAAACACAAATAAATGGAAAGATAGCCCATGTTCATGGATTGGAAGAGTTGATAATGTTAAACTGTCCATACTACCCCAAGCCATCTATAGATTCAAGAAAATCTCTATCAGGATTCCAATGGCAGGAGTGTGACACTGGTAACATGGCAGACTAAGCTATTTCCTTTGTCTCTCCTGCTTTAACTACAACTAAATTGCAAATAAATTGACCAATGGAGGAAGCCCACACGGCACAACAAGGCACCTGAGAGACACATGCACCTACACATCCGATGGTGGATTGATTCACCCTACAGGAAGTGCTGGAGATAGGTAAGCATTCTCTGTCCTCTCCCTGGGCAGCCCTGTGTATGCACAAGAATTCTTTCCAGCCCTGGTGAACTCATCCTGAAAATGGGACTGCACCTTGGGGAGACTGTAAGAGAAGGTGGTAGTTGCCCTTGCTCACTGGTGATCATTTTCCCAACAGTGGAGGAGCCCACAGTGTCCATGCAGTCCCAAGGAGTGGCCCTGGTTTGGTGCCCTGCCCACAAAATACAATTGCTGGTGGGGCCACAAGCACAGGCAGCAGCTGATCTACTTGCAAGGAAAGGCTTATGCCAGGCCAGCACAAGTGCCCATAGCACCACTGAGCCCTGAAAGGTGGAAAGCTCCCCAGGGTCACTGTAGGAAGAGGTGACAGCAGCCCTTAGACTGCTCATGATCACTCCTCCAGCAGTGGGGGAGCCCACTGTGCCTCTGCAGCTCCAAGGAGTGGCCCTAGTGAGATCCCCCAAGGAACCCCCGCCCACCAAGCACAGGGGCTATCAGGACCACAAGTATGGGTTGTGGCAGATCTACACACTGGGGTGAGTGAAGGCCAAACCTGCATGAGTGCCCATGGTACCAGTGAGCCACAAAAATGGGAAAATGCCCCAGGGTCACTGTAGGAAGAGGCTGTGGCAGCCCTTAGGCTGTTTATGATCACTCTCCTGCAAGTCAAGGAGACCATTTTGCCCCTGCAACCCAAAGGAGAGGCTCTGACTCAGTCCCCATGGGGAGGTCCCACCCTCCAAGTGGAGTCAACATAAGAGCCTGAATGCTCTCCAGGCTGGTGAAAGTGCCCATAGTACCCACACAACTTCCAGCAGAGGGGATGGGACCAGAGAATCTGCTCCTGCTCCCCCCCCCAGTGGTAGCAGGTGGAATCTGCAATCTGATATTAGCACAAATCTGCTGACAAAAGATTAGTTCATCAAACACCATGAGACACTACAGCAACAATTCAGACCAGAAGGAAAATGACAATTTGCCAGAAACCAACACTGAAGACACTAAAATTTACAATCTAAATGACAGAACATTCAAAATAGCTGTCATAAAAAAATTCAATGAGTTACTAGAGAGCATAAAAAGACAGTTCATTGAGCTCTGAGACAAAATTAATGAGAAGGCATACTTCACCAAAGGGATTGAAACTATAAAGAAAATCAAGAAGGAATTCTGCACATGAAAAATACAATTAAGGAAATAAAAAGTAATCTAGAATCCTTAAGAAATAAATTTGATGGTATGGAGGAAAGAATTCGTGACTTAGAGGATAAAAATATAGACAAGTTACAGGTGGAGGAGGAGACAGAACTAAGATTTTTAAAAAACTGAAGAAATTCTTTGAGAAATAGCCAACTCAATTAGGAAAAGAAACACAAAGACTGTAGGTGTTCCAGAGGGAGAAGAGAAGAAGAAAGGAGAAGAGAGCTTGTTCAAAGAAATAATAGCTGAGAACTTCCCAAACCTGGGGAAGGAACAGGATTTATAAATACATGAAGCTAATAGAACACCTAATTACATCAATGCTAAAAGACCTCCTCCAGGGAAGATAATAGTAAAACTAAAAAAAGTCAATGACAAAGAAAAAATATTAATCATGACAAAGCAGAAGAAAATAACCTACAATGGAACGTCTATTAAGCTTTCAGTGGATTTCTCAGCAGAAACCCTACAAGCTAGGAGAGAACGGAATGATATATACAAAATGCTGAAAGACAAAACCTTTCAGCCAAGCATACTCTATCCAGTTAAAATGTCCTTCAGACATGATGGAGAAATAAAAAAAAATTCCCAGATAAACAAAAGCTAAGGGAGTTCATTGCCATTAGACACCCCCTCCAAGAAATGATCAAGAAGGCCCTGATAATTAAAAAAAAAAAAATGAAAGGGTTTACAAACCCTTAACAAGGAGATAAGTAGACAGACAAAATCAGAAAACCACAGTTCTGTATCAGAAAAGGGAAGCAAATGCTCAATTATGACAAAAGATAAAAGGAAGGAAAGCATCAAAATTAACTATAAACACTTCAACTTAGTCACAAACTCACAACATTAAAAATAGAATAATTTGTAAAAAGAGTAACTCAGAAGGGGAAGAGTAAAGATATGGAACCTTCTTAGGTTAATGGAGATAAGAAGCTATGAGAAAATGGAGTATTTCATCTATGAGATCTTTTATGCAAACCTTACAGTAACCACTAGACAAAAATCAGAGTGACAGTTCACAAAAAGAGAGAAAACTGAGCAAACCTCCTCAGAAACCCACCAAAATGAAATGGCAATTAGAAATATAAAGAAAGAAACAATGGATACATATAATTACCAGAAAGCAAGAGATAAAAGGGCAGTATTAAGCCCTCATATGTCAAAAATCAATCTAAACACAAATGGATTGAATTCTTCAATCAAAGCAACCAGAGTACCTGAATGGATTAAACAAACGATGCAACAATATGCTGCCTCCAGGAAACACATCTCAGCTCTAAAGACAAACATAGGTTCAGAGTGAAGGGATGGAAGATGATAATCCAAGCAAATGGCAAACAAAAGGTTATGGCATTGCCATACTTACATCAGCTAAAGAAGACTTCAAGATAAAAAAGACAGAGCCAAAGTGGGTCAGTATACAATGATAAAAGGGACTCTCCACCAAGAACACATATCACATATGAATATATATGCACGTAACACAGGAGCATCAAAGTATATAAAGCAACTATTAACAGACATAAAGGAAGAAATTAATAGAAACAGAATAATAGTAGGGAACCTCAACACCCTACTTACACTAATGTATAGATAATCCAGACAGAAAGTCAACAAGGAAATAGTGGGTTTAAATGAAATATTTGATCACATGGATTTTATATAGACAGAGCATTCCATCCAAAACCAGCAGAATACGCTTTCTTCTCAAATGCACATGGAACATTCTCAAAGATAGACCACATGTTGGGAAGAAAGGTGAGCCTAAATAAATTTAAGATGATTGAAATCATCACAACCATCTTTTCTGGCCACAATGCTATGCAACTAGAAATAAGCTACAAGAAAAAAACTGGGAAAGTCAGAAATATATGGAGATGAAACAACATGCTACTGAACAACCATTGGATCAGTGAAGAAATCAAAGTAGAAATTAAAAAATGCCTAGAGGCAAACAAAAATGAAAATACAATATACCAATTATTATGAGATGCAGCAAAAGTGGATCTAAGAGCGAAGATCATAGCAATATAAGCCCACTGCAACAAACAAGAAAAACCTCAAATAAATAACCTTAAACTGCACCTAACACAACTATAAAAAGAAGAACAAACAAAACTCAAAGTCATAAGATGGAGGGATATCATTAAAAATAAGAGCAGAAATAAATGAAATAGAGATTTAAAGAACAGTAGAAAGAATTAATGAAACTAAGACCTAGTTCTTTTAGAAGATAAACAAAATTGACAATCCTTTAGCCAGACTCACTAAGAAAAAAAGAGAGAAGTTTCAAATAAATAAAATTAGAAATGAAAGAGGAGAAATTACAACAGATACTGCAGAAATACAAAGGATAATGAGAATACTATGAAAAATTATATGCCCTCAAATTGGATAACCTAGAAGAAATGGATAAATTCATAGACTCCCAAAACTGAATCCAGAAGAAATAGAAAATCTGAATAGATCAGGCACAAGTAAAGAGGTTAAAATAGTAATCAAAAACCTCCCAAAAAACAAAATTACTGGACCAGATAGCTTCTCTAGAAAATTCTCCCAAGCATTGAAAGAAGATTTAATACCTATCCGGAAACTATCCCCCAAAATTGAAGAAGTTGGAATGCTCTTAACTCATTCTATGAGGCCAACAACACCCTGATACCAAAACAAGACAAGGACAACACAAAGAAGGAAAATTCCAGGACAATATTGCTGATGAACATATATGCAAAAATCCTCAACAAAATATTGGAAAACCAAATACAGCAATACATTAAAAGAGTCATAAACCATGATCAAGTTGGATTTATTCCAGGGATACAGTGATGGTTCAAAATCCACAAATCAATGTGATATACCACATTAACAACATGAGGAATAAGAAACAAAGGATCATCTCAGCAGATGTAGAGAAGGGCTTTGAAAAGATCCAATGTCCATTTATGATAAAAACTCTCAATAAAATGGGTATAGCAGGAAAGTATCTCAACATAATAAAGGCTAAATTTTACAAACCCACAGCCAACATCATACTTAACAGTGAAAAACTGAAAGCCATTCCTCTGAGAACAGGAACAAGATAAGAGTGCCCACTCTCACCATTCCTATTCAACATAGTACTGGAGGTTTTGGCCAGAGCAATTAGGCAAGAAAAAGAAATAAAAGGAATCCAAATTGGAAAGGAAGAAGTGAAACTCTCGCTGTTTGAAGATGACATGATTCTATGTATAGAATATCCTAAAGAATCCATAAGAAAACAATTATAAATAATCAACTCCTCAAAGTTTCAGGGTACAAAATCAACTTACAAAAATCAGTTGCATTTCTATACACTAATAATGAACTAGCAGAAAGAGAACTCAAGAATATAATCCCATTTACAATTGCAACAAAATGTATAAAATATCTAGGAATAAACTTAACCAAAGAGGTGAAAGGCCTATATGCTGAAAACTGTAAGACATTATTGCAAGAAATTGATGAAGACATAAAGACATGGAAAGATATTCCATGCTGATGGGCTGCAGGAATCTACATAGTTAAAATGTCCATAGTACCTAAAGCAATATACAGATTCAATGCAATCCTGATCAGAATCCCAATGACATTCTTCATGGAAATAGAACAAAGAATCCTAAAATTTATATGAAACAACAAAAGATCCCAAACAGCTAAAGCAATACCGAGAAAAAAGAACAAAGCTGGAGGCATCATAATTCCTTACTTCAAAATATGCTACAAAGCTATAATAATCAAAACAGCATCATACTGGCACAAAACAGACACTCAGCTCAATGGAACAGAATTGAAAGCCAAGAATTAAAACCACACATCTATGGACAGCTGATCTTCCACAATGGATTCAAGAACATACAATGGAGAAAGGAAAGTCTCTTCAATAAATGGTGTTGGGAAAACTGGACAGCCAGATGCAAAAGAATGAAAGTAGACCATTATCTTGCAGCACACACCAAAATTAACTCAAATGGATTAAAGACTTGAATGTAAGCCCTGAAACCATAAACTCTTAGAAGAAAATATAGGCAATGAAATATTTGACATTGTTCTTAGCAGCATCTTTTCGAATACCAAGTCTACTCAGGCAGGGGAAACAAAAGAAGAAGTTAACAAATGGAACTACATCAGACTAAAAAGCTTCTGCAAAAGAAAGAAACCAAAAACAAAATGAAAAGACAACTCAGAAACTGGGAGAAAAGATTTGTAAATCATGTATCTGACAAGGGGTTGATCTCCAAAATATATAAAGAACTCATACAACTCAACAACAACAATAAAACCACACCATCAAAAATGGGCAAAGGATATAAACAGAAATTTTTCCAAAGAAGATATACAGATGGCCAAAAGGCACATGACACAATGTTCAGCATAAGCAATTATTAGGGAAATGAAATCAAAACTACAATGAGATATCACCTTACACCAGTCAGAATGAGTATTATTACTAAGACAAACAACAACAAATGTTGAAGAGGATGTGGAGAAAAGGGAACACTCACGCACTGCTGGTGGGAATGCAAACTGGTGCAGCTACTATGGAAAACAGTATGGAGATTTCTTAAAATATTAAAAATAGGAATACCATACAATCCAGCTATCCCAGTAGTGGATATTTATCCAAAGAACTTGAAATCAATGATCCGAAGATATTTATACACCCCTATGTTGATTGCAGCATTATTCACAATAGCCAAGACATGGACACAACCCAAGTGCCCTTCTACAGATGAATGGATAAAGAAGATGTGGTATATATATATATATATATATATATATATATATATATACAATGGAATACTACTCAGCCATAAAAACGACAAAATCATCCCATTTGCAACAACGTGGCTGGACCTTGAGGGTATGATGTTAAGCAAAATAAGCCAGACAGAAAATCACAAATATTGCATGATTTCACTCATATGTGGAAGATAACAAATATATGGTCAAAGAGAACAGATTAGTGGTTACCAGAGGGGAAGAGGGTTGGGAGGTTGCTAAAAGGGATAAAGGGGCACATATGTAAGGTGATGGACAAATATTAGACTACTGGCAGTGATCATGATGAAGTCTATTCAGAAATTTATAAAGAATAATGTACAACCAAAATTACACAAGGCTATAAACCATTATGACCCCAATAAAATCACTGGATAAAACATAGATTCCAATGGTATTTTTTACAGAAATAGAAAAAACAATCCTAAAATTTGTATGGAACCACAGAAGACCCTGAATAGCTAAAGCAATCCTGAGAAGAGAGAACAAAGCTAGAGACCTCACACTTCCTGATTTCAATCTATACTACAAAGCTATAGCAATCAAAACAGCATGGTACTGTCATAGAAACAGACATATAGATAAATGGAACAAAATTGACATCCCAGAAATAAAGCCATGCATATACAGTCAATTATTTGACAAGGGATACAGCAATACTCAATGAAGAGAAGGCAGTCTCTTAAATAAATGGTGCTTGGAAAATGGAATATTTACATGCAAAAGAATCAGACTAAACCCCTACCTTACACTGTTTCAAAAGTTATTTGGAAATGGATTAATGACTTAAATGTAAGACCAGAAATCATAAAATTCCTAGGCGAAAACCTAGGTAAATGTCCCCTGTTATGGGTCTCGGAAATTATTTTTGGATATATCTAAAGCAAAAGAAACACAATAAAAAATAAATAAGTGGGACTATATCAAGCTAAAAAGCTTCTGCACAACAAAAGGAACTATCAAACAAATGAAAAGGCAACTTATAGAATGGGAGAAAATAATTACAAACCACACATCTGATGAGGGTTTAATACCCAAAATATATAAGGAACTCATATAACTCAATAGCAAAAAAAAAAAAAAAAAAAAAATGGGCAAGGGACCTGAGTAGACATTTTTCCAAAAAAGATATTCAAATGGCCAACAAATACACGAAAAGATGCTCCACATAACTAATCATCCGAGTACCGCAAATCAAAACCACAATAAGCAATAACCTTGTATCTATCAGAACGGCTATCATCAAAAAATAAGAGATAAGCGTTGGTAAGGATGTGGAGAAAAGGGAAACCTTGTACACTGTTGGAATGCAAATTGGAACAGCCACTAGCAAAAACAGTATGAAGGTTTCTCAAAAAGTTCTAAATAGGACTAACTTATGCTCTAGTAAGTGCAATTCTGGGTATGTATCCAAAGAAAACAAAATCACTACCCTGAAGAAATATCTGCACTCCCGTGTTCGTAGCAGTATTATTTACAATAGTCAAGGCATGGAAACAACTTAAGTGTCCATTGATAGATGAATTAATAAAAAACATGTGGCATATATATATATATATATATATATATATATCTATATACACACACACACAATTGAATATTATTCATCCAGGAAAAAGAAGGAAATCAGGCCATTTGTGACAACATGGATGGACGTTAAGGGTGTTATGCTAAGTGAAATAAGCCAGATAGAGAAAGAGAAATACTGTATGGTGTCAAACTCATAAAACAGAGAACAGATTGAGTTGCAAGAAGTTTGAGAGTTTGGAGGTGAGGGATTTGAGTGAAGTTGATCAAAAGGTACGAACTCTCAGTTATAAGATAAGTTTTGGGGACATAATGTACAGCATGATTACCATAATTAACAATACTCTATCATATATTTGAAAGTTGCTAAGAGAGTAAATCTTAAAAGTTCTCATCACAAGGAAAATATTGTTGTAACTATGTGAGGTGATGGATGGTTAGCCAAACTTATTGTGGTAATCATTTTGCAATATATACATATATCCACTAATTATGTTGTACACCTTAAACTAATACAACGTTACATGTCAATATCTCAATGATACTGGAAAAAATATTTTGGAAAGCATTAAAAAAGGGGAACAAAAAAAACCCAGAAATGGCAAATAGGTGGGTAACCATGAGATACAATCTAGTTTTCTCTCTTCAACACTTTAAAATACAACAGATTGTTTAAAGTAAAAATAACAATATAGTATTGTGGGATTTATAATACAAGTGGCAGTACAATATGACAAAAAACCCAAAAGTATCTAGATGGAAAATCAAATTAACTGTTTTATAATAAAATCTCATAAGTAAAGCGATACAATATGAATTCTAAGTAAACTTTGAAAAGTTAAGGATGCACATTGCTATTCTAAGGCAACCAATATAAAAATACAAAGAGGTATATCTAAAATCCAATAGGAGGGTGAATGGAATCTAATTAAAATTTCAGAATGCATTTTTTCATTTTCTTATTATTGTGATTGTTTTTACTTGTCATAATTTCTTTCTTTATTAAGGTAAAATTCACATGATGTAAAATTAAGGATTTTAAAGTTTTCAATTCAGTGGTAGCCAGTACATTCACAATCGTGTGCAATAATCATTTCCATCTAGTTCAAAAACATTTCATCACCGCCAAAGGAAATCCTGCACCTGTGAACTCAGCACTCTCCATTCCCTCCTCCCCAGCTCCCACCAACCACTGATTTGCTTTCTATCTCTATGGATTTACCTATTCTGGGTATTTCATGTAAGCAAATTAAATATTGCTTATGAGAGTGTAAAATCAATTTGAAAAATTCTTTGGAGTTTTCTTATAAAATTAAATGTACCTATCTTCTGACATAACAATTCTATTCTTAGGTATTTACTCAAGAGAATTCAAAACTTATCTATAAAAACACATTTGTACAAAATACATAAGTGACTTTATTCATAAGAGCCCCAAACTGGAAGTGGCTCAGATTTTCTTTATTAGGTGGATTAATAAACATCTTGTGCTATGTTTAAACAATGTAATACTACTCACTGATTTAAAAAGAAATGTTGATCCATGCTACAGCATGGATGTATCTCAAAACTTCTTTTTCAATAAAGAAGTCAGACACAAAAGTATATATACTGTTAAATTCTATTTATAAGAAGCTCATAATGAGTCAGTGCTAATGTATGGTCACAGACATGTACAACAGAGATTGACTATGGGGAGTGGGGACGGCCTGGAAGAGGACATAAGAAAATGCTCTGGGGTAATGGAAATGTTCCATATTTAGATAGGTATGATGGTTACATAGTTGGTTGCATTTTGCAAAACTCATCACATTGTACACTTAAGACCTTTTTACTATCAGTAAATTTGACCTCAATTTAAAAAAGAGTGACAGCAAGCAGTTTTATATTATGTATAGGGAAGAAACCAAACCCTTGAGATCTCAGAATTTGGAATGAACATATTCCAAAGTGATGAGTCCTTGACACTTAGACCCAGAAGAAATTTAAAGTTTCCTCAGTCTAAGCCCCGTCTTTCTTATTTCAGAAAAGTAGAAATTGAGGCCCAGATATCAACTTTTCTTTACGTTTTTATACATTAGAGATTGCATTTTTACTGTAAATTTAAAAATTATTTCTTACAGTAACAAATCAGATTGTAATCACAAAACTAGAGCAAAAATTTCACCCAATTAGTTAATCCAATTAGACTAATTCATCTTTTGGATTTTTTAATTGAAGGAGAATACATACAGAAAAGTATATAAAACATACTTGTACAGAATAACTACCTTAAGGACCAAGAAATAGAATAATGCCAGCAAGCCAGAAGACACCTTTACCCCAATCCAATTGCCATTCCTTCTCATATTGCCAAAGGTGATGTCCATCCTGGCTTCTAACAGAGTAATTGTGCCTGTTTTTAAATATAAATGGAATATTACTATATTTATTCATTGATTCTATCTTCTCTCCCTCTGTGGTACTTGTATGAAATTTACTACATTATTTCCAAAAAATTGTAGTTCATTGAATAAGTATATCATTATTTGTCCATTATAACATTGGTACACTTTTTTATAGCTTCTATATTTCAAATATTGCTACTATAAAGATAGTTGTACATTTACCTTCATATACTTATGCATTCATTTTTATTAAATATTTCCCAGAAGTGGAATTGCTGGATCATTAGTATGTGATTGTTCATTTTTAGTAAATAGTATTCTAACATGAATAAAACAGTAAACTTCCCCCAGCAAGAGTTACTCATTGCTCCTCGTCTTCACTCACAGAACTAAGAAGGAATTACAGAAAGATTGCAGGACACAAGGTTAACATATAAAAATCAGTCAGTTCCCAATATACTAGCAATGAACAAGTGGGATTTGAAATTAAAAACACAACACCGTTTACATTAACATCCCCCCAAGTGAAATACTTAGGTATAAATCTAACAAAATATGTGCAAGATGTATATGAGAAAAAATACGAAACTCTGGTAAAATAAAAATGAACTAAATAAATGCAGAGATAGTCCCTGCTTATGGAAAGGAAGACTAAATATTCCGGCTCAAATTGTTCTTTTTCCTATTGGTTTGTCTTTCTTTTTTCTTCCTATTTTTTTTTTAAAGATTTAATTTTTTTTTTCCTTTTTCTCCCCAAAGCCCCCAGGTACATAGTTGTGTATTCTTCGTTGTGGGTTCTTCTAGTTGTGGCATGTGGGACACTGCCTCAGCGTGGTTTGATGAGCAGTGCCATGTCCGCGCCCAGGATTCGAACTAACGAAACACTGGGCCGCCTGCAGCGGAGCGCGCGAACTTAACCACTCGGCCACGGGGCCAGCCCCTTTTTTCTTCCTATTTTTGAAGGAACAATTTATATATCCTACTTATGAACTTTACGTCAATTACATATGTTTCAGATATATTTTCTTACACTTTGACTTGCCTTTTCACTTTCCTGATGGTATCTTCATTGAATTCTTTATTTTAACGTAGTACAATTTATTAATTTCTTCTCTTTAGCATTAGTGCTCTTTATATTTTGTTAAAGAAGTCCCTTCCTGTTCTAAAGATACGAAGCTATTTTCCGATGTCATCTTGTAGATTACTTACTGCTTTTTTTTTTTTTCAAAATTAAATCTACAATCCCTCTGGAATTGGTTTATATGTAGGGCTTCAAGTAAATTGTTATTGTCTATTTTTTAAAAAATTGAGGTATAAATGGCATATAATATTACATTAGATCAAGTGTACAGTGTAATGATTTGATATTTGTATACATTGAAAAACAATCACTGCAACAAGTCCAGTTAGCATCCATCATCATACATAATTACAAAATTGTGTGTGTGATGAAGACTTAAGATCTCTCTTAGCAGCTTTCAAATATACAATACAGTATTATTAACTATGGTCACCATGCTGTACATTACATGCCCATAACTGATTTATTTTATAATTGGAAGTTTGTAGCTTCTCATACCCTTCACTGATCTTGCCCACCCCACACCCACTGCCTTTGGCAAACATCAATAATAATCCGTTCTCTGTATCTATGAGCTTGTGTTTTTTGTTTGTCTTTTAGATTCCACATGTAAGTGAGATCATACAGTATTTGTCTTTCTCTGTCTGACTTATTTCACTTAACATAATGCCCTCAAGCTTCATCCATGTTCTAGTAAATGGCAAGCTTTCATTCTTTTTTATGGCTGAATAGCATTCCATTGTTTATATATGCCACAACTTCTTTATCCATTCATCAGTGAGCACTTAGGTTGTTTCCATATCTTGGCTATTGTAAATAGTGCTGCAATTAACATGAGGGTGCAAATATCTTGTTGGCATAGTGTTTTCATTTTCTTTGGATAAATATCCATAAGCGAAATTGCTGAATTATATGGTAATTCTATTTTTAATTTTTTGAGGAACCTCCACACTGTTTTCCATAGTGGCTGCACTAATTTACATTCCAACCAACAATGTACAAGGGTTCCCTTTTCTTCACATCCTTGTCAACACTTGCTATTTCTTGTCTTTTTGATAATAGCCATTCTAATGGGTGTGAGGTGATGTCTTATTGTTCTTTGATTTGCATTTCTCTGGTGATTAATGATGTTGAGCATCTTGTCATGTACCTGTTGGCCAGCTATACGTCTTCTTTGGAGAAATATCTATTCACATCTTCTGTCTATTTTTCAACCAAATTGTTTTGGTTTTTTTGCTATTCAGTATTTTTTTATATATATTTCAATCTATTCAGCAACAGTTTTTGAAAAGACCACATATTTAAATGTTTTAAATCTTCTCTTGCTAATAATTTTTGATAGTTTCTACATGGAAGATTTGCATATCTTTCATTAGATTTGTTCCCAGATATTTGATGTTATTACACTAATTTAAATACTTTTATTTTCTACATCTCAGCTTCTATTTGTTGCTGAAATATGGATATGCAACTGACCTTTAATCAAGTAATCTTTCCAAATTGACATTAATTTTAATAACATGTGTCTATATTCTCGTATTTTTGTTTATGCAACCTAGTCCTCTTCAGATTTTGAAGGTTTTATTATTACATGCCTTTTTGCACTGAGTAGGAAACTTCCAGTATATAATACCCAGTATAACAGTGAATAGATCCCGAGATAGCAAGCACTTTTGACTCTTTTCCAAACTCAGAGGGAGAAGTTAATAGCTCACCATAAAGTAGGATGTTTGCTGTGTTCCATGGTATCAAATTTAAGGAATTTGTGCTCTTTCTAGTTATCTGAAATTTTTTTACTTTTAATATATTTTGTATGTATTAAATGTATCTTTGTACCTATTGCAGTATTTCTCCCTATTTTATTGTTTTATTATGTATTTATTCCAGTGATTTTAAGTAAACTTTTTTATTGAAATATACAATAGGTCAAAAATGTTCACAAATCATAAATGTAGAGATAGACTAATTTTTCATTCTTTTACGTACTTTTTGTTTCACATATGTTGGCTTTTGTATTAGAAATATACCTAACAGAGGAGTTACTGGATCATAGGGTAGACAAAATTTCAGCAGATATTACCAAACACTTTTCCAAAGTTGTATCACTGTATGCTCCTACAACAGAGTATGGGAGCTTCGCTTCCGTACCCTCATAAACACTTTTCAATGTCAGTCTTTTTTAACTTTAACCATTCTGGTGGTGGTATAGTCAAATCTCATTGGGGTATAATTTGAACTTCCTTAAAGCTTAAAGTTGAACATCTTCAGCATGTTCTTTGGTCATTGGAGTAAAGGTTTATTTCCCATTTTTCTAATCAAATATTAGGAATTCTAATTTGTACTCCTATAAGTCCTTTGTCAACTGTATGTATTAAAAATATCTTCTCCTACTCTGTAGCTTTTCACTTCAAATTGTATCTTTTGATGAAGAGACATCCTTAGTTTAACACAGCCCAATTTAATGGACTTTTCTTTTTGGATTATAACTAAGAAATGTTTATCATTCTCAAGATCATCAACATCTTTTGCTATCATCTAGAAGTTTATTATTTTACCTTTTATCTTTTTATCTAAATCTACCTGGAATTCATTCATGTGTATCATATGAGGTAGAGATCAAGATTTATGTTCATCTATTTGGGTATCCAATTGACTCATCACTATTTACTAAAAAGATCATTCTTTCCTCACTAACTATATAGGAATCTTTTTCATAAATCAAGTGATCATTCATGCGTGAGTGAAAGTCTGGGCTCTCTATTCTGTTCCATCGGTCTCTTTGGCCATCCTTGTAAGATGCCACATTGTCTTAACTATTGTAGCTTTATGGTAATTATATATGTTTATATTATATATAACATTATACTTCTATATGCATATATTATAAATAATATATATTATTATGTATATGTAAGTGTTATTCTCCAACTTTTGTTCTGTTTTTTGGCAAGTTTGTCTTAGAAATCTCTAGCTTTCTGATTTTTCCATAAGTTTAAAATCATCTTGTCAATTTATGCAGAAACCCTGCTTGGTCATTAACTGTAATTGTGTTTAATATGTATATCAATTTGGGGAGAATTGACATGTCTACAATATTGAGTCTCTCAATCTATAATTATGTTAAATTAATCCATTTATTTAATTAGTTAAAACATTATCCAAATAATGTTTGTTAGGTCACTATATTGAATTTTACCCATATTTTGTCAAATTTATTCCTAGATAGCTGATATTTGCAGAAGTTATTCTAATTGTTATGGTTTATTGTCTCTTTTCTAATTGTTCATTGTTGGAATATAGAAACAGTTAACATTTTTAAACTGAATTTGTATCCACTCTACTTACTGAATTTATTTATTAATTGCAATTTTTAGATTACATTGAATTTTCTATGAACACAATCATGTCAACGGTGAATACGACAGTTTTCTTTCTTGCTTTTCAAACCTTATAACAGTTACTTATTTTTCTTATTTTTTGTGTGTTGCCCGTGACCTCCCATTCAATATTGGATAGAAGATGTGATTAGAATCCTTTTCTGTCCCTCATCTTCAAGAGGAATTCTGTTTCTCTCTCAAATGCACACACACACATTTATGGGTTTCATCAATTGTGTTAACCTATCTGTGTACTCAGCTTTTGGCTTTGTTGATCCTCTCCACTGTGTGTTTTCTAAGTAACTAATTTGTTTCTAATTTCTTCATATTAAACTTGCTGTTCTAGCTGCCATTATTTCTCTGACTTCTTTAGGTGGCTATTAAGAGCATGCATTTTTAACCTTTCTTTAAGAAACACACACATTTACGGTTATACATTTCTTTGGAACAAAAGTTTTGTGTTATATATGTATATTTCAAAACATATATTAATTCCCATTGTAATGTCTTCTTTGACCTATAGTTCATTAAGAAGGTTATTTCGTAATTTCTAAATCCATGGGGATTATTTAGATTTTTTTTGGCTTTTTTTTTTTGTACTTAATTTCTCTGTGATTAGAGAATATATTCTTTATGATTTAAATTATTTGATTTGTTAGGCCTTGCTTTGTGGCCTAGTACATAGTTAATTTTGATGAAGTATTCTATACCTGACTTATTTATGGTCTGCTTTTTTTGAGTTAATTATATATTTTAAAATGTTTGTAGGTGTATGTCTCTTATTAATGCTGTCATTTCTTTATTTATGTCTACATATTTTAGGCTATGTTAATAATTTCATAAATTAAAATTATGTTTTGCCCTTGAATTGAAGCTTTTATTATTACGAAATGTTACACTGTATCTTTAATAATGCTGCTTGCCCTTAAATCTACTTTATTTGATAATAATATAGTTATTCTCACTCTTTTATTTAGTACTTACATATTATAACATTTTCCATTCTTTAAACCCATCTCTTTTTAATTTTCACACTTTGGTGAAGTTGTATTTTGACATTTCATCCAGTTCGACAATGTTTGTGTTTTACTAAATATTACTGTCTGTGGGCTTAAATCAACTCTCTCACTCCTTGCTTTCTGTTTATTCCACATGTTCCATATCCTTCATCTTCTTTCCTGCCATTTCTCCATTGATTAGTGTTTTATCATTTTGCAGTTCTCCTCTATTAGCTTTCAATAACTTATTTTACTATTTATTTAAAGTTTACCCTAGATATTGCAACATATAATGTTGGTTGATTAAAATCTAACAAAATTTGTTAATTTTACTACTTCCTGGACAATAAATACACAAACTCTAGAAAAATTTAATTCTTTATAGACATGACTCTGTTAATTTTAAAGTCAATATTCATTCATATTTAACTGTATATTCAACCTCTCTCTTGCTCCCATTCCTTCCTAAGTTTCCAAGGTATCATCTCAAATCATTATTTATCTTATGGAAAAACAACTTTTAGTGTTTTCTTTAGTACAGGTGTCTTGGTATCACATGTAACCATTTTTTTGTTTTTATCATTTCTTCCTTTGAGATGTAATTCCTTCTGGTCATAGAATTTTAAGTTGAAAATCTTTCTAAAAATATAGTTTGAATATATCTTTCCATTTATTCTCTTAAGAAAATTGTAACCTTAATTTACCTTTTCAGAATTAGTCCTTCTTATTCTCCATGTTTAATTTTTCTTTTTTCTCTGTAGTTTTCAGTGTATTGAACATGATTTTCTTTGATATGATTTTCTTTGTCTTCACCCTTGTAGGAGTTAATAGTGTTTCTTTTTTTCAATGGTTTGATTTCTTTCATCAGTTTTGAAAAATTCTTAGCCAGTTTCTCCTCAAATATGGGATTTTCCCCATTTCTCTTTCCTGTCCAATTAATCTATCTTAACCTTTTTCATTCTACCTCTTTATGTCTCCTCTATGCTTTTTTGTATACATTTTCTTATGAACTATTTTCCACTTTAATAATTCATTTAATATATGTCATTTATGCTGCTAAACCTACTCTTTGAATTCTTAATTTTAGTCTTTTTCTTTCTTTCTTTTTTGATTTTAGAATTTGAGTTAGGATAATTTTTACATAGTTTCCAGTCCTCTACTGAAATTCTCAATCTTTTCTTTAATTTTCCTCAACATATTAAATCTAGCTATCTTAAGCGATGCTGATACCTCATTATCTGGATACTCTGTGAGTCTATTTTTGCTTTGTATTTATTTTCTTAATTTACAGTCACATTATCTTATCTATTCATTTGCCTCCTTATTTTTGATGAGGTAAAAACTATGGAAATAATTTGAGATCCAGGATGATATTATGTTCCTCTGGAGATAATTTACCTTTGGATCTAACAAAGTGAGTTTACTAGTATTCCATGATCATCTTAATTCAATTTTTAGTTATTAAGCTTATTCAAAACTGGGTTTCATTATTTCATTTTTATAAGATTGTGTTTCTTCTGACAATTTTCAATTTTATTTCTAATTTAGCCTTATCTGTGGACTGTATTTTAAAGATTTGTCAGGGTGTAACCCCTTTTCTATGTATTTCCTGAATTCTAATTTTTGTCCCTATCCCATGAATTTCTCAAATGCTCTGTTTAACTTCCAATATTTTCTCAGTAGTCTCAGTAAACTTTTCAAGTTTTGATAGATGCCTCCAAAGGTAAGGGGATCCAAGATAATAGCCTGTGTCTCCAAGATGTTTTTCCTGGCTCTTATCCCATAATATTTTACTCTAATTTTGTTTTATTTTCTTTTAATTGTTTTTTGGTTTAGTTGTTCTCATCAGGAGGATTTGGCCAATTTATGCAGTAAATTATTACTAGAAGTATCTGACTCAGTTTGTTAAGGAAATTAATGAATGCATATATGTTCTATAGTGTTGAAATCAAGTGATTTGGCTCATCAAAACTAGTAAATTGCCTTTTAACGACTTAATTTTTTTCAATTTCAATTTATTTCTGATTTTTTTACATAAGATTTAAAATTTCAGTTTATTACTAATTAATAAGACAATCAATCAGACGTAGATAAAATATTTTAGTATCTTCTCAGAAGTCCTGGAAGACCATTAATTAATTTGGAAAAAAATTGTAGAGTTATTTTATACTGTTGAATTATTTAAAATCTTTAACTCATGATTATATTTTTGTAAAATACATTTCTTTAGAAAAATTTTTATTTGAAATATTGAGCAGATAAACTAAAAATGGTAAGGGCATCTAGAAAGTGAGTAGAAAATATCATAGAACTTGATAGCTTTGTGTGCATGCTGTGCATTTATTTGTGTAGTTTTTGTGTGTGTGTTTGAGAAAGATTGGCCCTGTGCTAACATCTGTTGCCAATCCTCCTCTTTTTTTGCTGAGGAAGATTGGCCCTGAGCTGACATCTGTGCCCATCTTGCTCTACTTTATATATGGGATGCCTGCCACAGCATGACTTGACAAGTGGTGCGCAGGTCCGCACCCGGAATCCAAAAAGGCAAAACCCCGGGCCGCCAAAGCTGAGCATGCGAACTTAACCACTACAACACTGGGCTGGCCCCCTGTGTAGTTATTTTTACTGAGAAATATATCAGCTGTTAGAAATTTATGCATCTACCCCAAAGATAAGAGAAACAATACATAAATAAATGAAGCTTTGAATACATTTCAGGGAAGAGGAAAACATCAAAATAGGAAATAGTCAAATCTGCCCAAATACTTGAAATGGCTATTATTTGGCAAATAATGATAAATGAAGCACCATTTGGGGAGGGGAGGTTGTGAGGAAGATTGGTCCTGAGCTAACATCTTTTGCCAATCTTCCTCTTCTTTAGCCTTAGGAAGAGGTTCCCTGAGCTAGCATCTAGAAGCACAATTTTTTAATAAATTTACTAAGGAATTTCAGTGTCTGCTGTGGTAACCAGAATGCAAAGCCTTTGTTACTGTTTTTGGCTCACAGACACTGCAACATCTGATAGAGAAGTGGGAAGAAAAAAATTAATTAAAATCCAATATCATTTAAAGACATCCAAAACTCTTAGTGAAATTTCAAGCCTGATTTGTTTATTGTTTGTGCTTGTTTATTTATTCATAAATTCACTCTACATAGCGATATCCTTCAATGTTGTAATATGAAAACACGTTCAATATATGTCTTTTGTGATATCTCGTGGTTTCTTTCTTTAATCTCACTAAGATACAATCAGGCATTATTATGTTGTTTGTTGTTGTGTTTTTCATAGAATTATCTGTCTAAGGCTTTATGCAACAAGCATAGTGTTTTGTCTCAGTGGTTTCTCCTCTGCCGTAATTTACATAGAAACCTCACAATGTAATGGAAAGGTATGAGTTTTGCACTTCAAGTCTTGAACCTGACTCTTATGGTGGTGGGGATTTGTTAAGTTTTCTTTTTCTTAGGAATTATCACCTGATAGCGTGTTGTAGGGTTAAGCATGTAGTTGACATTGAAAAAAATGCTAACTCTCTCTGCCTCTCCCCGCCTCCACGTATTCTAAAAATAGATGACCCCTCTTTTTATTTCAAAATGAACATTTTCTAATCATTTCCTATAGCTCTTGTTACCCAAAGAATTTTGAAATCTTCCAAAAGGTAAACATCATATTACAAAACAGAGCACTGGACTTGGAATCTGAAAGATAAAAAATTAAATCTTCCCTTTGCTATTTCTTAACTGCATGACCTTGGACAAGTCACTGTACCTTCTTACTCTTATGTTCTTAATCCCTAAAATGAGGCTGGCAATGCGCATCTGATGGGATAGCTACAAGGATTAAATGAGACACTATGTGAAGAATCTTTAGCCTAGTTCCTGGCCGAGTTTATGAGTTCCATGAGTCTTCCTTTCCTGCCTTTCTCTCTTGAAAGCAGGTTTTATATCTTTTCCCTAAATATTTTATTCCTCACTGCACTTATCACCTAGCATGGATTGGATCCATGGCTAATCAGGACGAGTACTTAGTATTTCAAACATAAATTGATAGTCAGTGTGCTCCCTCTCAGATGTTTTCTTGACCTTTCATTCCTCAAATATGTTTTCAGTACCTGCTATACACAAGACACAATCCTGGATGCTTAGAGTGGAGTAAAGAGCCAGCAAACAATAAAGACACTTCTCTGCCAGAACTTGAGGATCATCTGATTAAATCAGACAGAGTGAAAACAGACAACAAAGTCATAGAAGTGAGGATGGCAGTGAGCCATCTCTACATAGTTATGTGTTATACTCCTTCTCACCCACAACCCAGTCAGTGTCTTATCTTTGGAGAGGGTAGTATTTTCCCTTTGGGCTACAGCACCAGGAAACATTTGATGTCTTTGGGACATGGTTGGTAGAAGAGGTAGGTATGAGGGCGTAGTATACAAGATTCTTCCTCCATGATATTTTTACGCATCTTGCATCATCTTAATATCTTCTACATTCCACATACACTCTGAGCTCCATTCATATGAACTATCCAATATTATTCTGTGTGTAGGTCTGTACATGTGCATATGGGCGATTGGGTAAAGGCTAAACATTCATTTCAATCACATAGAAATAACATGATTTAAAAATACCAGGAATTTCATATGGAATCTCAAAGGATACCAGATAGCCAAAACAATCTTGCAAAGACAAACAAAGCTGAAACACTCATACTTCCTGATTTCAAAACTTACTGCAAAGCTACAATAATCAAAGCAATGTGGTACTGGCATAAACCTTGACACATAGACCAGTGGAATAGACTACAGCCCAGAAATAAACCCTCACATATATGGTCAGATGATTTTTGACAAGGTTGTCAAAATCATTCAATAGGGAAAGGAAAGTCTTTTCAACAAATGGTGCTCAAAAAACTGGATAATCAGATACAAAAGATTAATTTTTAACCCTTACCTAACACCATGTAAAAAACTAACTCAAAACGCATCAAAAATCTAAATGTAAGACTTAAAACTATAAAATTCCTATAAATAAAACAGGGCAAAAACTTCACAACATTGAATTTGGCAATAATTTCTTAGATATGAGAACAGGTACACGTACCAAAAGAAAAAACAGACAAAACTGGACCATGAAAATTTAAAAATTTTGTGCATCCAAAACCAATATCAATAGAGAAAAAAGGCAACTCAAAGCATGGGAGAAAATATGTGGAAATCATATTCATGGTAAGAGATTAATATCCAGAACATATAGAAAACTGCTAAAATCTAATAACAGCAGCAAAAAAATAAACAACTTGATGCAAAAACAGACAAAGGACTTGAATAGATGTTTCCCCAAAGAAGACATACAAATGGCCAATAAGAACATGAAAATCTGCTCACCATCACTAATCATTAGGGAATGCAAATCAAAACTATAAGATACTATCTCACATCCATTAAGATTGCTAGCATCAAAAAAACAGAAAACAAGTGTTGGCAAGAATGTGTAGAAACAGGAATTCTCACACACTGTTGGTGGGAATATAAAATGGTACAGTCACAATGAAAAACCATATGGTAGTTCCTCAAAAAATTAAAAATATAATTACCATATAATCCAGCAATTCCACTTCTGAGTATATATCCAAAAGAATTAAAAGCAGAGTCTCAAAGGATTATTTGTACATCCAAGTTCATAGCAGTATTATTCACAGTAGCTAAAATGTAAAAGCAATCCAACTGTCCATCAACAGATGAATGAATAAACAGTGAAATATTATTCATCCTTAAAAAGCAGGGAAATTCTGATATATATTACCACATGGGTGATGTTTGAGGGCATTACGCTAAGTGAAATAAACCAATAAAAGACAAACACTGCGGCAGCCACTGTGGAAAATAGTATGGAGACTTATCAAAAAATTAAAAATAGAACTATCATATGATCCAGCTATCCCACTACTGGGTATTTATGCAAAGAACTTGAAATCAACAACCCAAAGAGATTTATGCACCCCTATGTTTGTTTCATCATTATTCACAATAGCCAATACATGGAAGCAACCCAAGTGGTCTTCTAGAGATGAATGGATAAAAAAGATGTGTGGTATATATATATATATATATATGTGGTATATATATATATATATATATATATATGTGGTATATATATATACAATGGAATACTATTCAGCCATAAAAAAGACAAAATCATCCTATTTGCAACAACATGGATGGACTTTGAGGGTATAATGCTAAGCAAAAAAGCCAGACAGAGAAAGGCAAATACTACTTGATTTCACTCATATGTGGAAGATAAACAACACATGGATAAAGAGAACAGATTAGTGGTTACCAGAAGGGATGAGGGCTGGGGAAGTGAGTTAAAGAGGTAAAGGGCACATATGTATGGTGATGGATAAAAATTAGATTATTGGTGGTGAGCACAAAGCAATCTTAAATAATAATACTACTACTTAAATAATAATAAATACTACTTAATAATAATACTTAATAATAATGAATAATAAATAAAAATAATAAATGAATAAATATTACTTAAATAATAAGGCACACCTGAGATTACACAATGTTGTAAACCTTTATGATCTCAACAAAATAATTGAAAAAATATATAAAAACAAAGCTATTGAAAAGAAAAACAAACCACAATGAGATACCGCCTTATACCCATTAAAAGAGCTATAATCAACAAGACAGATAATAACAAGCACCACTACGATGTGGAGAAATTGAAACCCTCATACATTGCTGATGAGAATGTAAAACAGTGCAGCCACTTTGGAAAACAGGCTGGAAGCTTATAAAAAACATTAAACATAGAGTTACCATTTGACAAAAAAAGACAAATACTATATGATTCTGCTAATATGAGATTAAAGTAATCAAATAATAGAGAAAGAAAGTAGAATGGTGGCTGCTGGAAGGTTGGAGGAAGGGGGAATGGGGAGTTGTTGAACATGTATAGAGTTTCAGTTTTACAAGATGAAAACAGTTATGGAGATAGATGTCGGTGAATTAAGTACATTAGGAATGTACTTAATACCACTGAGCTGTACACTGAAAATGATTAAGATGGTAAATTTTATGTTAAGTGTATCTTAGCACAATAAAAAACAAAATGAGGGGAAAAATATTAGGAATTTGGTTGATTAACTTTTCTATCTGTTGTATTAATGAAATTTAGACCCAGCATTGAAGAATCATATACGAACAAAATGTAAATTATGTCCATATTGGTCTCTGGGAACTTTCTCTTAGCCCCAACAGTCACCTCTAATTACCTTTAAAAATAATCTCATGGATTATTTTTCAAAAGGAGTAAAAGAGCCTTGTCTTATGACAGTTTATGCTAATGAAGTAGTTATTATGCACCCAAAGAAAAATGATACCTATAATTTTGTATGTGAATGAATACTTACAACTATGTTCTTTATTCAGCTTTTATTATGAATACTTGCTAAAGTGTTTTGTTTCAATCCTCCCCATAATGTATTAAGATAGTTTCATCTCTGTAATTTCTTGAAATGGGATATTGTATCCTGAAAATTCTATGTGCATACTGATTGAAAAGTTATAGCAAATACATTTAAAACTAATGACAAATCGTATTATCACTATTATTATAATTATCATTATCATACAGCCTTATTTGGATAGAATAGGATCCTTTAAACAGTCTTTTGAGGTCAAAAAGAGACTATTCTTATGAACGTCTTATAAATGAGGCCCAGGGGAGGGTATTTATCCCTTGGCTAAAGCTATGTAGCTGTTTTGTGCCAGAGATTACGTCTCCCAAACTCTCACCTGGTTTTCTTTACAGCCTGTGGCCTTCACTGTTTTTCTTTCTCGCTCTCAGAGTCAAAGCATGTAAGTACCTCCTACAACATATTCTTCTGTAGAAAGTTTTGGGTAAAATATATACCTATAGAAATTTCCCCAAAGGTAGTTTTAAGGAGCTAAATATTTCCTTCACTGCTTTCAAAACTTAAGATTGTGGTTGTAGTCTATTTTTTATCCTTGTATTTTCTGTCTCTGCTTTGGAAAGTTCCTGCTACTTCTCCTTTCTGGTCCTCAACTACTTTGCCCAATGTTTTATGTACTTTAAAAGAGAAAAAACCCCACCACCTTGTATAGTGCTTTAAAAAAAAAGTCTCTTCAATTCCTCTCCTGGGCAGGGAAGATTAGCAAAGCAGAGCTTTAAGAAAATGCTCAGGTTTTTGTACAAGGATTTAATATTTGCACTCTGCCCTCATCTTACAGCAGCCTCTCCATCTGATTCTTTAGGCATCCAATCTTTATTTCTGCCCTTTCTTTGCTTGATGTGTGGGACTTTCAGAGACGTGGTAACATTTGGGGTACTTGGTTCCCGCTCAGGTATTCTGGAAACGCTTAGATAATCATATCCACTTTGGAGAGGCAAACAAACAAATATGTTAGAAACACAACCCTTTGCCGGCCCTCCATGATTAGAGCAGTTTTTGCTTTTCCCTCCTTACTCTACACTTTCTGATGACTCAGCCCAGCTTGGTTTTGGAGCTCTGCTGCCTCAAATACCACGCACATATTTGATGCTTGAGGTGGCCAGGGCTCCTGGAGAATTATTGCACGTCTTATTTTTAACGTATGTATAAAACTCATTATTACAATATCATTTACTTTGCCCCTTATTTCTCCACTTGAGGGAGACATGACTTTCCTGGGCCTCGGTAGCAGAAAACATGTTCCTTCCTCCTGGCATGATGAGTGTACTGTTTGCTGGGATTCATCCTTCTTCTGGGGTCTTTGTAGACAGCGTCTCTGCAGCCTCCAGCTCTGAGGTCGAGTCACATACAGATTTTTCAAGAGAAAATGCACCGGATAGAAACTTAAAGGAAAATAAATACGTTTAAATAAACACAAAACTGACACAGATTAAGCTGCATTTCAGAGGTTTCATATGCTCTAAGCGTTTATTTGAGTAGGTTCTTCTTTATGAACTGGAGATCCTGAGACCCAGAGAAGTGAGGATATGAAGCCAATTGAAAGGTCAGTGGAACATTCTATATTTGACCTCAGGTCCATTTTACACCAATGCCCCATTTCTTTCTGCTCTGCTAAATTTCTCTGAGCACATAGGAAAAAAGCATGGTGAGACATGGACACATTGTTAAATCAAGATATCTCTAGAACAAGAAAAATCCAGATATCAAACCCAAGTATTACCATAACTACCTCAGACTTCTCAGTCAAATTTTGTAAACTCCAGGGCCTGCAAGCACCGTCAGCTATGAAATGGGACTAATAATGCCCTCCTGAAAGGGCTGTCCTGATTATGAAATGCGAATACAAGCACTTTTATGACCTGGAAAGTGCTACAAAATGTAAGACAAGTCTTTGAGATGCAAGTTATTCATCTTAAAACTGAAAGAATTTTCAGTTACTATCTGCCCGGTACCATCCAGCTCTTAGAATCCATGATTCTCTCTTTGTTATGAACCTCTACAGTTGATCCGTTTCTTGTTGTCTTATTCTCTATGCTTAATTTCTCTTAATCCAGAGGCAGGTGCATTGTGGTGGCACGTGCAAGTACATCCTCCGCCCTTCAAAACAAAGTACATCCAGAAAACAAAGACACTTCCCTATAGCTTGCTTCCTACCAAATCTCGGAGATGTGTAGTGACATGAAGCACTCTCCACACAGCATCCATACCAACGTCAGCTGGTAACAGGACTGGGAGGCCATGAGGATTCCATGGCAGCTCTATGCCACATGAATGTATAAGAGGTCAGTACTCTGAGATGTGCTATAGCAGGTTCTGGAGTCCCACTGCCGAGTTTTATGTCCTGTGTGACTACTTTCTAGTTGTGTGGCTTTGCACAAGCTGCTTCTGCATGCAATTGCCCCATGCAAACAACAGGAACAATAACAGTTTCAACCTCACAGGGTTTTGGCGTAGGTTAAGTGAACTAATAAATACATGGCACTTAGAAAAATGTCTGGCAAATAATAGACGTTTGATACTTCTCATTCGATCTTCAAAACAATACTAGAATATAGGTATTGCAATAAGCAAACTGGGGATCAGAGAGGTAAAATAATTTTCCCAGACTACACCTCTATTAAGAGGTATATTTAGCATTCAAACTCTAGTAGTCTGCATGTAAAGCCTGGGTCATATCTACCTTATCATAACATCATACGGGTTCAATGAAATGAGTCTGGATAGGCAGCTATACATTTGGAAAAAGCCAATCTACAGGGCACAGGCACCCCACTTCAAAAAACTCTCGAGAGTAAAGTGTCAAAAATAAGGAATTTATCCACTAAAACCCAGATGTGCTTGAGGGACAACAAATCTTGGAGCAGAACGAAGCCATGGAAAATAATGTCCTAACAAGTTTTCTAACTATCGGAGAGAAGAATAATATAAACACTTAACTGCTAATGGCAAGGATTGTGAAATCAATGGAGTATTTCATGGGATTCAATACAATGCATACAAAACGGGGGTAATGCTTTCTCAGTTTTTCAAAATGAGCTAAAAATGAGGCTGCACATCATTCCATAATTAAAGACTTTGAGACCACTGCAGATTTTAGTGCTTATCCCTGAATTATGTTAGTGTATTGCCTGATGTGTGTGAAAGACAAATAGTTTTAGTGGTAGGAAATCATCAAGTAATAACAATTTAATAACTTATTTGATGAATGAGATCCCCAAGTTAAACAAAGACCCACAGTGAATTAGAAATCGCCAAAGAGAAAATCTATTAGCTAATGTTAGGTAGAGAGAGGCGTTGACCTAACATTGGCAGAATATCTAATCACTCTTGCAGGCTCTTTCGTAGGTCTTTTAGATGTATTGCCTTATATAATCCTCACAAGAGCCCAATAAGGGCTAATTTATTAACTTTATGGTTGACGATATTATAATTTGGAGAAGCTAAATAGTAGCAGAACTATGATTGAAAAAGAGGTCTGTACAACGGTTGTCATCCTATCCCCTTTGTTTTCTCCCACACGTTCTCTTTGCTCCCTCTGTCCCTCCTTTCCTCTCCTTCCTTTTGTTTCCACCTTCCTGCATTAATTTAATCAACACTTACTCAAGATCCTGAGTTAACTGCTGGTGATTGAATGGGGGAGTGAAAACCTCCCTGGACTCTTTCAGTTGAGGTGACTCTAAAGTTGAAGAGATGAACATAAGTCAAGTTATTATATCCATGAATATAATATGACACATGGTAGAAGTGAAGTGAAAGAAGGAATATGGTTCTATGGTAGAAAGAAATATGTGGTTAAAGAAGACATTCTCAGAAAATGATACTTTATCTGATATCCAAAAGGTGAGCAAATTTACTAGGAAAAGGGAAAGATGTTTGAGGGTTTGAGATGTGCTCTAGATGACTGAATGGCAGGTATAAGGACCTAATGGCTTCAGTTGGTCAGAGAGTATGAATGAGAGCCCAGACAAGGGACAGTGAGGCTGAAGCACAGCAACCTGGGGAAAGCAGTGCAAGATGAGGCTGGACTAGGTATGAGACCACATTGAGGTTCCTTTTGTAAAATTAATTAATTTATTTTTGGTTACCAGGCTAAATATTTTATCTTTATTTTAAGAAGAATGAGAAATCAGTAATACTTCAGCATTTTGAAATCTTGACTATGGTTAAAATAAAAAGATTAAATAATTTGGGGAACAGGTAGGGATGAAAAAAGCGTTACAGAGAGTTACTAAAAGATAAAAAGCAGTTACTGTGATCTGAACAGGAAGAAATAAATGATCATAGCTAAAAGTAGATTGAGGTAAAGATGAAGGGACAATCCTTAAAATATTATCCAGATTTTTGTGAACTCCATATTCTTAGTCAGTGAGATTGATATAGTATATTTGCAGTTTGTTTCCCAAAGATGAGTGGAACATTCCTCTCATTAGCCAAGGTAGGTGGTTCTTGAGATTATTGGTCAGTCCCTGTTCAGTCTTCAAACCTCAATGGATTAGTTGGGAAATGCTGAAAAGAAGAATATGAGGACATAGGAGTGGTCACCATATATTGTGACAGAAAAGTACAAAATAATTTAAATTGGGAATGAGTGACCTGATTCCAATCTTGGCTGTTATCCTAACCAGCTCACAGGTCTCCCGTAAGTCACTCACTTCATGTCTCCATTTTTTTCTTTTGTAAAAGCAGAAGTTTCCAACTTTTAAAATTCGTTTAAAAATATTTTTTTCTTGTAAAAAAGCTGAAAGTTACTCAATTTCTGAGAGGATGGAGTAGACATACATTCCCTATTCCTCCCAATAAATACAACTAAAATTTCTGGACTTTACACATAAAACAAATATAGCAAAAGTCGGAAAGATGGAGAAAAGAAGGCAGACCAGCTAGGAACCTTGGAGCCTACAGAATAATACAATGGTGAGTTTCCTGGGTTTTTCTTTGCTTTAAATATACCAGACTTGGTATTGGACAAACCAGCAACATGACAATACCAATGGATGCAGATAAAAACATCTCAACCAAAGCCTCTTCTCTTTAGCCAAAGGATCAGAGAAGGGTCAGGCTTAGCAAGACAGAAAATAACTACTCTATTGCAGCCAAACACTCAGAAAAAACATTGGCCCCATCCTCCCCTATGCCAGCAAAGTGCAAGTGGGAGGCTTAGATTTCCATCTACCAGGATGTAATAAGAACTACATCACTCTGGTGTCAGTGGAGGCTACCAGGGGAACCTGGACTTCCCCTTTCACCAAGGAGTAATGAGACATCCTTCCTCCTCTCTCTAGAATGGTGTCAGAGAAAGTCATGACTTTCACTCCTCCCTGTTGGATCAGCGGAGGCCACTAGGGGCCATAGCATCCATCGCTGCCCTTCAAATGTCAATGGAGGCAGAATGTGGAACCTGGGATTCTAACCATATCTAGCAATAACAAAGTGGCTCCTCCTCTTCCTTTGCCATCAGTGCCAAAGGAAACAGACAAAAAAAAATGGTTTAAATAATATTTATAGTCTAATAAGACAACTCCAGAAATGTCCAGGTTTCATTTGAAAATCATTTGTCATACAAAGAATTAGGAAGATCTCAGCAGAATGAGAAAGACAATTAAGAGGTACTATCCTCAGAATGACAGAAATGTTAGAATTATCTGATAAAGATTTAAAAGCATCCATCATAGAAATGCTTCAATGAGCAATTAAACACATACTTGAAACAAATGAAAAAATAGAAAATCTCAACAAAGAAATAGAGTGTTGACAAAAAAAAAGAAAAAAACAAAAATAGAAGATATGAAGAAAAGCCAAACAAAAGTCTTAGAACTGAAAAATATAATAAATGCAATAAAAAAACCTAACGAATGGATTCAACAGCAGAATGGAGGAGACCGATCAGTAAACTGGAAGATAGAATAAAAGTTACCTAATCTGAAAAACAGAGAGAAAATAGACTGAATAAAAATTAACAGTGCCTCGGGGACTTGAAGACTATCATAAAATATTTATCATTTGTATCATTGGAATCCTGGAAAGAAAGGGGAAAAAAAGGAGAGTTGAAAAGGTACTCAATGAAAAATGGCTGAAAACTTCTTAAATTTAACAAAGGACATAAAGCTAGAGAGCCCAGAAGCTCAGTCAATTCACAATAGAAAAAAGTGAACAAACAACCAAAAAGACCTACACTAAGACACATCATAGTCAAGCTTCTGAAAACCAAAGACAAAGAAAGAAAATGTAAAAAGAGTCAGTGAGAATTGACACATTATTGGGAAAGGAACACAAAGTTGTATGACAGTATATCTCTCATCAGAAACCATGGAATCCAAAAGAAAGTGACAAAACATCTTTCAAGTGCTAGGTGCTAAAAAAAAAGATCTGTCAATCCATAATCCTAAATCCAGCAAAAACAGATTTCAGGAATAAAGAAGAAATAAAGAAATTCTCAGATCAAGGAAAAGTAAAAGAATTTGTTGCCAGCAGACCTACCATAATGGAATGGCTAATGGAAGTTTCTAAAGAGAAGGGAAACAATAAGAAAAGAAATCTTGGAATATCAGGAAGGAAGGAAAAACATTGTATGTAAACATATAGGTAAATACGGTAGATTTTCCTTTTCTGTGAGTCCGATGGTTGAAGTAAAAATTATAACAGTGTCCGATATGGTTCTAAACACATGTAGATGAAAATTCTAAGGCAAATACATTATAATTGGGGGAAGATAGAGGGAGGTAAGGGAGATAATGAAAGTATTCATCAAAAGAATGCAGGACTGACTATATTGATATCTGATAAAGCGAACATCAAAGCAAAAAAAATTACAAAAGATGGAGAGGGGCATTATATAATGATAAAAGGGGTCAACCTATTGAGAAGTTATAGCAATCCTAATTGTATGTGTAACAAACAACAGAGCTGAAAAGTATGCAATTCAAAAACAGATAGAACTGGAAGGAGGAATAAACAAATCCAGAATGATTTTGATGATTTCAACACCTCTCTCTCAACAATTAAGGTAAGTAGACAGAAAATGAGCAAGAATGTAGAACTCAACAACATCATCAATCAATAGGGTCTAATCAACATTTATAATAACACCCCACCCAACAACAGCAGAATACATATTCGTTTGCAGTGTCCATGAAAGATAATCAAAATAGACTATATGCTCAGCTAAAAAAAAAAAAGTGACAAATTGAAAAGAACTGAAATTATACAGAGTGAGTTCTCCAATCACAATGGAATCAAACTAGAAATCAGTAACAGAAAGAAAACAGGACCGTCTCTGAACATTTGAAAACTAAACAACACCCTTCTAAATTATTCATGGATCAAATAGGTCTCAAAAGAAGTTAAAAATATATTGAACTAAATGAAAATGAAAGTACTACATATCATCTCAAAGAGATAGGCAACAGAACCCAGAAATACCTGACACAAATATGCTCAACTGATTTTTGACAAAAGAACAAAAGAAATTCAATAGAGATAAATGCAACCTTTTCAACAAATGGTGCTGGAACAATTACGCACCCATAAAAAGTGAACTTTGACCTAGTCTCACAGCTTATTTAAAAATTAACTCAAAACAGACCAGGGACTTAAATGTAAATCATAAAACTATAGAACTTTTAGGAAAAAACATAGACAAAAATCTTCAGGATCTAGAGCTGGGTAAAGAATTCTTAGACTTGAAACTAAAAGTGTAAACTTAAAGGAGAAATTCATAAATTATACTTCATCAAAATGAAAACCATCTGCTTTATGTAGGTCCCTGTTAATAGAATGAAAAAGTAATCTACAGACTACAATATTACTATTTGCAAACCGCATATCTGACAAAGCATTAGTGTCTAGAATAGATAAAGACTCAACATTAAAAAAAAAATCCAATTGGAAAATATAGAAAATACACGAAGAGACATTTCACCAAAAAGAATATATAGATGGCAAACAGCTACATGTAAAGATCATTAATCATTAGGAGAAACAAAACCACAATGAGACACAACTATCAAAATGGCTAAAAAAAAATAATAATGGTAACACCAAATGCTGGGGAGGATTCAGAGATAATGGATGACATATATATTGCTGATAGGAATGTAAAATGGTATAGTGTATCAGTAAGTCTGTTTGGCAGTATCTTACACAGTTAAACATGTAACTAACACAAAATGCAACAATTGAATTCCTGGGAAGTTATTCCTAGATGAATTTAAACTAATGTTCACACAAAAACCTGTTTGAGAATGTTTATAGAATTTTTATTTACAATAGCCCAAAACTAGAAATAATGCAGATATCGTTCAATAGGTGAATGGCTAAACAAATTGTGGTACATCCACACCATGGGATACCTCTCAGCAATAAAAAGGAATGAGCTACTGATACAGGCAAGGACCTCAACGACTCTCAAGAGAACTATGCTGAGTAAAAAGTCACTGCCAAAAGGTTACATACTGTATGATTCCATTTGTGTATCATTCTTAAAATGGAAAAATTATAGAACAGATCAGTGTACCAGCAGTTAAGGGGAGGTTGGGGGTGCTAAGGGCAAGAAGGAAGGAATATAGATACAAAAGGGCAACATGAGAGATGCTTGTAGTGATGGAAGTGTTCTGTATCTTGACTCTAAATCTCTTCATATTGATCTGGAAAGTGTTTGTGCTACATCAATAAATAAAAGCAAACTGTAGTAATACATACAATGTAATTTCTTTCCTGATTAAAAGATAAAGACAGAAAACAGTAAACTATGTCTGTATATGTTGCATAAGTAGTTACTTATAGCCAGACTGTTAACAGTGGCATTCTTAGGAATGGGATTACTGGGGAAAGACCCATTATCTTTTTCTTATACATTTCTGTATGACTTGAAATATTACAATAAGTATCCAAACTTTTGCAATTAGGAAAAAATGTATTAAGATAAATAAAACCTTACAATTTGGGGGAAAAGAGTCTAGTGCTTACAACAAAGTAAATGATTTGTTTTTAAATTTGTGTGTGTGATCAGATACGGGGACTCATATAGAAAGGGGCCGCCTTCTATTCGGATCTTCCACCTCCGGTATAACTACTTTACAGAGTCCCTAGGATTCTGTGAATCATTGTTTGAAAATTACTTTACTACATAGAAACAAAGGTATCTTCCATGTCTAAGACTATCGAATAGATATGAATCCCAGAGTTCATGGGAAGATCTCTGTGGTCCCTGGCTGAGCATGACATTGAGGATGAGCTTACTAGTCTTTCTTCCACTAGTGACTGCTAAGAAAACCCTTACACAGGCCCACAAGGTCTCTTATAATTTTGGAAAAGTGTAATCTAGGTCAAGGTCATCCTTATTGGGTTATCCAGGGCAGGTTTAAGTCGAAGCTCTCTCCAGGAGCAGCGTGTAGCCACCCACCCTGCCAGCATCACTGTCTCTGTGGTACTCACACTCCCCATGGTAGCACTGTAGTGTCTCCTCCGGTAAGAAAATTAAACCCAAGTTCATGGCTGTCTTCTAAATTCAGGGAAGCCTGCCATTCAGCATTTCCCCAGTGAGTCTTACAAACTTAACTGCACAAGCACACAACACATTGCTAATTTAAAAAAAGAATGCTGGAGCTGGCCCAGCAGTATGGTGGTTAAGTTTGTGCACTCTGGTTCTGCAGCCCAGGCTTTACCACTTTGGATCCTGGATGCAAACCTAGCATTGCTCATCAAGCCATGCTGTGGCGGCATCCCACATAAAATAGAGGAAGATTGGCACAGATGTTAGCTCAGTGGCAATTTTCCTCAACCAAAAAAAGGAGGATTGGCAACAGATGTTAGCTCAGGGCCAATCTTTCTCACACACACACACAAAATGCTTATATGTTTAGGACTCTTGGTGTGTGCATGTGCATGAGTGTGTGTATACATATATGTGTATATATAGGCATGCATATATATTTATATGTGTATATACATATATATAGACACATACACATATGTATATTCTTTATATTCTTAGAACATTTTAGATTCTGAAGACAAAATAAAATAAATTCTTTCCATGGTCAAATAAGTTTGTTTATTTCTCTTACGCTTTCTCAAGTAAAATCCATTTCATCTACTTCCATTATTTTCTGGAGATGGCCCTGTTGCAAAAGGGAAAGTGACCCAAACAAACGTACACACAGCAAGAGCAGGGCAATTCTTTCCTGTTCCACACATAACTAAAAACATAATACATTTTCCATCCTGTGGCGCTATCATCTTTTCTCCAGTCGTATTTAATCCCATGACCTTGAAAGGCTTCAGTCATAATAGAAAAAGAGCAGGAATGCATGGTTTGAGATCTTGTGAGTGGAAAAATTCTCCTATTTCGAGCCAGAGCTCTGAACGCAAATTAATCCTTTCACTTTGAAGAGGCGAAGGAGCAGTGGTTGCCCAATGATGCTCAGAAACGTGTTTCTTCGGCAGGGTCAGAGCCCGGGCCTTCAAAATAGTGATTGACAATGAGAAAAGCAAGGAATCTCGGGGTGAGTGTTTTGGAGAATGGTTCAAAATCTTGGAAAGATAGACAAATAGAGTGGAAAATGTGTCATTTAGCCCTAATGATTCAGCATGAACCACAATACCTGTTTAGAATGTTTGAAAGACATTGTGCAATTGTAAGTTTTGACAGAAGCTCATTCCAATGTTTGCCCATTAAAGCAAACACCTTTTTAATGCTGAGAAAAGAAAAGTTAGAGAGAAAAAAAATATCACCTTCCAAAAACAATACATATTCACATTTAAGGTTATTTCCTCTCAGTATTTCTCTATGCTTATTTCTACAGAATTACGATCATCCCACACACCGTGGTTTGTAACCAGTGTTCTCATCTTATTGAAGCAAAAGCACTTACTCTGATTTATCACAGCCTCTTGTAATGGGAGACACCATGGGGATCAGGAACTTTGGTTTGAATCTGAGTTTTTCTCATTCAGTTTGTGCCTGAACTTGGATAAGATTTTAACTAATTTCAATTTTAGTTTTCTCATTTTGTAATGGTAGCATGAATAATATTCTTTTTATTGGATTATTGGGATGATCAAATGATAAAATATATATAATATGCTTATCACAATTCCACACTGTCAAGAGCTACACCTGGTTCTGCCACCATACATGTAGCTATAACAGCACAACTGAGCTTTCGAATTACTTAATTTAGACGGTCATGCCTTCTTTTATATCGAAAGAGTCTTGAGGGCAGGAATTGTCTTATTAATCTACGTATTCCTCACATATCAGATCAATGTTTGGCTTTGAAAGTGTGTTCTGTAAATGTTTATTTGGCTTCACATAGAATTGGGGCAACTATATTGGTCTCTCCAAGCATATGGCAATATATAGAATTCAGGCTCCCTATTTTTTTATTTTATTGAGGTCATAATAGTTTATAAGACTGGGAAATTTCAGGTGTACATATTATTTATCAGTCACCATATATATGTGCCCATTTACCTCTTTTGCCCACCCTCCAACCCACTTCCCCTCTGGTAACTACTAAGCTGTTCTCTTTTTCCATGTGTTTGTTTATCTTCCACATATGACTGCAATCATGCAGTCCTTGTCTTTCTCTGACTTATTTTGCTTGCCATAATATCCTCAAGGTCCATCCATGTGGTTTCAAATGGGATGTTTTGTCTTTTTTATGGCTGAGTAGTATTCCATTGTATATATATACCACATCTTTATCCATTGCTCAGTTGATGGGCACTTGGTTTGCTTCCCTATCTTGGCTATCGTGAATAGTGTTGCAAAGAATATAGAGGTGTATAAGTCTCTTTGAATTGTTGATTTAAGTTCTTTGGATGAATACCCAGTAGTAGGATAGCTGGGTCATACAATATTTCTATTCTTAATATTTGAGAAATCTCCATACTGTTTTCCATAGTGGCTACAGAAGTTTACATTCCCACCAGCAGTGTATGAGCATTCCCTTTTCTCCATATCCTTTCCAACATTTGTCTTGGTATTATAGCCATTCTTACCAGTGTAAGGTGATATCTCATTGTAGGTTTGATTTGCATTTCCCTAATGATTAATGATGTTGAACATCTTTTAATGCGCCTGTTGGTCATCTGGATATCTTCTTTGAAAAAATGTCTGTTCATATCCTCTGCCTATTTTTTGATTGGGGTTGTTTGGTTTTTTGTTGTTGAATTGTATGAGTTCTTTATATATTTTGGAGATTAACTCCTTGTTTGATATATGATTTGCAAATATTTTCTCCAAGTTGGTGGGTTGTCTTTTCATTTTATTCCTGGTTTACTTTGCTTTGCAGAAGCTCTTTAATCTGATGTGGTACCATCTGTTGATTTTTTCTTTTGGTTCCCTTGCCCCAGGTAGACATGGTATTAGAAAAGACGCTGCAAAACTGATGTCAAAGAGTGTGCTGCTTATATTTTCTTCTAGAAGTTGTATGGTTTTATATCTTACCTTCAAGTATTTAATCCATTTTGAGTTAATTTTTGTGTATGGTGTAAGATAATGGTCTACTTTCATCCGTTTTCATGTGGCTGTCCAGTTTTCCCAAAAACATTTATTGAAGAGACATTCATTTCTCCGTTGTATGTTCTTGGTTCCATTGTGGAAGATCAGCTGTCTGTAGATGCATGGTTTTATTTCTGGGCTTTCAGTTCTGTTCCATTGATCTAAGTGCCTGTTTTTGTACCAGTACCATGCTGTTCTGATTACTATAACTTTGTAGTATATTTTGAAGTTCAGGATTGTGATGCCTCCAAATTCGGGTTTGTTTTTTTTTTTTTCGGGATTGCTTTAGCTATTCAGGATCTTTTGTTGTTCCACATGAATTGTAAGATTCTTCGTTCTGTTTTCATGAAGACTGACATTGAGATTCTGATTGAGATTGCAGTAAATCTGTAGATTGCTCTAGGCAATATGAACATCACATCTATGTTTATTATTCTGACCCATGTGCATGGAATATCTTTCCATTTCTTTGTGTCATCATCCATTTATTTCAATAACGTCTTATAAAATTTTCATTTAAAGGTTTTTACCTCATTGGTTAAATTTATTCCTGGATATTTTATTCTTTTTATTGTGATTATACATGGGATTGTATTATTGACTTCTCTTTCTCTTAGTTCATTATTTAGACTACAGAAATGCAACTGAATTTTGCAAGTTGATTTTGTACGTTACAACTTTGCTGTAGTTGTTTATTTCTAGTAGTTTTATGATGGATTCTTTAGGATTTTCTATATATAGGATCATGTTGTCTGCAAACAGCAAGAGTTTCACTTCTTCTTTGCCTATTTGGATTCCTTTTGTTTCTTTTTCTTGCCTAACTGCTCTGGCCAAAACGTCCAGTACTTTGTTGAATAGGAGGGGTGAGAGTGGGCACCCTTATCTTGTCCCTGTTCTTAGAAGGATGGCTTTCAATTTTTCCCCATGGAGTATGATGTTGGCTGTTGGTTTGTCATATATGGCCTCAATTATGTTGAGGGACTTTCCTTCTATATCCATTTTATTAAGAGGTTTTATGATAAATGAATGTTGGATTTTCTCAAATACTTTCTCTGCATCTATTGAGATTATCATAAAATTTTTATTCTGCATTTTGTTAATGTGGTGTACCACATTGATTGATTTGCAGATATTGAACCATCCCTCTGTGCCTGATATAAAGCTCACTTGATCATGGTGTATGATCTTTTTAATGTATTGCTGTATCTGGTTTGCCAATATTTTGTTGAGGATTTTTGCATCTATGTTCATCAGTAATCTTGCCCTGTAATTTTCCTTCTTTGTGTTGTCCTCATCTGGCTTTAGGATCAGGGTGATTTTGGCATCACAGAATGAGTTAGGAAGTGTTCCATCTTCTTCAATTTTTTGGAATAGTTTGAGAAGGATACATATTAAATCTTTGGAATTTTGGGAGAATTCTGCAGAGAAGCTGTCAGGTCCTGGACTTTAATTTTTTGGGAGGATTTTGATACTGTTTCAATCTCTTTACTTGTGATTGGTGTATTCAGATTCTCTATTTCTTCTTGATTCTGTTTTGGGAGATTGTATGAACCTAAGAATTTATCTATTTCTTCTAGATTGTCTAATTTTTTGCCATATAGTTTTTCATAGTATTCTCTTATAATCCTTTGTATTTCTGTGGTATCCATTGTAATTTCTACTCTTTCATTTCTAATTTTGTTTATCTGAGCAGTCTCTCTCTTTTTTTAGTAAGTGTGGCTAAGGGTTTGTCAATTTTGTTTATCTTCTCAAAGAACCATCTCTTAGTTTCATAGATCCTTTCTAGTGTTTTTTTTTCTTTGTTTCAATTTCATTTACTTCTCCTCTAGTTTTTATTATTTCCTTCCATCTGCTGACTTTGGGCTTTGTTTGCTCTTCGTTTTCTACTTCTGTTAGATGTAGTTTATGGTTACTTATTTGAGATTTTTCTTCTTTGTTAAAGTGGGCCAGTATTGCTATTGCTATGGATTTCCCTCTTAGGACTGCTTTTGCTGCATCCCATATGAGTTGGTTTCATCTATTTCATTTTCATGTTTCCCGATTTTTTTTGACTTCTCCTTTAATGTCTTCATCAATCCCTTGGTTATTCAGTGGCATGTTGGTAAGTCTTCACATGTTTGTGAGTTTCTCAGCTTTTTTCTTGTAGCTGATTTCTAGTTTCATAGCATTATTGTCAGAAAAGATGCATAATATGATTTTAATCTTCTTAAATTTATTAAAGCTTACATTGTTTCTCAACATATGGTCTGTCCTTGAGAATGTTCCATGTGCACTTGTTAAGAATGTCTATTCTGCTGTTTTTGGATGGAGTGTTGTATATATATCTAAGTCCATCTGGCCTTTTAATTCCACTATTTCCTTGTTGAATTCTTTCTGGAAGATCTGTCCATTGATATAAGTGGGGTGTTGAGGTCCTATACTATTATTATTGTGCTTTTAATCTCTCGCTTTAGGTCTGTTAATAGTTGTTTTACATACTTTAGTGCTCCTGTGCTAGGTGCACATATATTCATAAGTGTTATGTCCTTTTTATCATTATATGCTGCCCCTCTTTGTCTCTCATTGTCTTTTTTATCTTGAAGTCCACTTTGAATGATACAAGTATGGCAACACTTGCTTTCTTTTGTTTGCCATTTGCTTGGAGTATTGTCTTCCATCCCTTCACTCTGAGCCTGTGTTTGTCTCTTTAGAGTTGAGATGTATTTCCTGGAATCAGAATTTTGTTGGGTCTTGTTTTTTAATCCATCCAGTAACTCTTTGTCTTTTTTTTTCTACTGAGGAAGATTTGCCTTGAGCTAACATCTATTGCATGGCCACCAATAGGTGAGTCATTAGGTCTGCACCCAGAAACCGAACTGAGGCCACTGAAGCAGAAAACACCAACATTTATCACTAGGCCACTGGGGCTGGGCCACATTCTGTGTCTTTTGATTGGAGAATTCAATCAATTTGCATTTGGTGTGATTATTGATATACTAGGGAAATGCTGGCATTTTTGTCTCTTGTTTGCCAGTTGTTCTGCATTTCCCTTGTTTCTCATCCTGTGTTCTTTTTATTGTTTTTGTTTTCTGGGTTTTTTGAGGAAGACTGGCCCTGAGCTAACATCTGTGCCCATCTTCCTCCACTTTATATGTGGGACTCCTGCCGCCGCATGGCTTGCCAGGTGGTGTCATGTCCACACCCGGGATCTGAATTGGCAACCCCCGGGTCACTGAAGCAGAATGTGTGAACTTAACCAGTGTGCCACGGGGCTGGCCCTCATCCTGTGTACTTCTGACTACCATTTTAGTTTGATGAATTTATATGACAGTTTTATTTTTATCATTTGTGTTCTGATTTTTTATTTAGCGGTTACTGTGAAGTTTGCATAAAAGATCTCATAGATGAGGTAGTCCATTTTCTGATAGTCTCTTATCTCCTTAGCCTAAGCAGTTTCCATCCCTTTCCCCTTTCTCATCTAAGCTACTCTTGTCACAACTTATTCTGTTCTGTGTTGTGAGTGTGATTAAATGAAGTGATTATAGTTATTTTTGATGATTTCTTTCCCTTTATCTTTATTGTTATAATTAAGTGTTTGCTAACCTTTTCTGATACAGAACTGCAATTTTCTGATTTTTGTCTGTCTACTTATCTCTGTGCTCAAAGCTTTGTAAAGGTTTTCTTTTTTTTTTTTCAGATAGGAAGGCTTTCTTGATCATTTCTTATAGGGCACTTCTGGCAGTGATGAATTTCCTCAGCTTTAGTTTATCTGGGAAAGTTTTTATTTCTCCATTGTATCTGAAGGACAGTTGCTGGGTAGAATATTCTTGGATGAAAGATTTTTCTTTCAGTATTTTGAATATATCTTTCCATTCACTCCTACTCTGTGAGGTTCCTGCTGAGAAATCTGCTGAAAGCCTGATAGGGGTTCCTTTGTATGTTATTTTCCTCTGCTTCATTGCCATTAATATTTTTTCTTTATCATTTATTTTTTTAATTTTTTGTCATTCACTTTGCTCATTTTACTGATATAAGCCTTGGATAAGGTCCTTTTACATTGATGTAATTAGGAGTTCTATTGGCTTCATTTACATGTAATTCAAGCTCCTTTCCCAGGTTTGAGAAGTTCTCAGCTATTATTTCTTTGAACAGTCTCTCTGTTCCTTTTTCCACTTTTCTTTTCCCTCTGGAATATCTAGATTTCTTATGTTGTATTTCCTAATTGAGTTGGATATTTCTTGGAGAATTTCTTAGTTTCTTTTTAGTTTTAATTCTCTCTCCTCCTCCACCTAAAGCATTTCTATATTTCTCTCCTCTAAATTAGTAATTCTGTCCTCTGTAATGCAAGCTCTGTTTTTTAAGGATTCTAGACTTTTTTATCTCATTTTTATCTGATTTTTTATCTCATATTTTTAATCTCATTTTATCTCATTTTCATCTCCAGCATTTGTTTGTTTCTTTGTTTTTAGAGTTTGAATCCCTTTTGTGAAGAATTCCCTTTCCTCACTAATTTTATTCCTGAGTTCATTGAACTGTCTTTCTGAGTTTTCTTATAACTCTTTGAGTTTCTGTATGATAACTATTTTGAATTCTCTGTCATCAAGGTTGTAAATTTCTGTGACTTCAGGATTGGTTTCTGAACACATGTCATTTTCCTTCTGGTCTGGAGTGTTAATGTATTTCTTCATGTTTTTTGATGGGGCGGACCTTTCTCAGTGCATAGGGGTAGTATCTGATTGCAGATTTCACCTGCCGCCACTAGGGGGAGACAGGAGCTGTGTTTTCTGAGTCCGCTGCATCTGCTGGCAGTTGTGCCTGTCTGTTGGAAGCTGTACTGACAAGGCCCATCTGTGTTTGCCCACTGGCCACCACTGCTTCACACACACAGGTGCAGGCACTCTGTTGCAGATCCCCTGCCTTGGCCAAATAGTTGAGCTGGTGTGCAGGCAGGGTGGGGAGGAGGAGGCACTTACTTTCCTGTTCTCACTTCCACTCTGCACTCACTGGTGGCCTACCAGGCTGCTTGGTTTGGTAGGGGCACCTCTGTGGTGACTGAGCTGCCTCAGTGTGGAGCAACTCCAAAAGTGAAAGTGTTCCTGCAGTGGGCTACCTTTCCCCCATCTCCTCTCAGAGTTGCTCGCTGGCTTCTGTGTGAGGTCTTATGCCCCTAGATCTCTGCTGCTGTGGAAGGGTAGGAGACCCACTTACCTCCTTCCACTGCTTTCTGGGGGATCCAGCACACCCACTTTCAGATGTATAGCTGTGTGCATCCCTCCAACGTCTATCATTCTTTGTGGATGTCCTCTGCTGGTTAATGAATATCCTTTTTGTTGTATCTTAGGGGAAGAGGCTGCAGGAACAGCTTACTGTGCCATGATGTTGATGTCACTCTGGAGTTTAGTCTCTTTTGATCAACATTTCTTCAACTATATTTTTTAAGGTTAGTTGCTGTCATAGCTGTCTCCCCTCCTAGTGCCACTGAGACAAATCAGCATGTTCTCATGCAGTTTGTACCCACTGTTCCCTATTGGTTGTTATGTAGATTTGTGTAATTTTTGCATGTGTCTAATGGAGGTTATTAGGTATAGCCCAGAGTCATCGGAGTCTTTTTAGTACTCAAGAGTGGATGCTGGTGAGTAAACTGAGAGCCCAAGGGAAGGCAGCATTATAAGATCTCCATGGATAAATTGAGGCCAAAAATTACATTGGCAATATCGATGCTCCCATGTCTGCTGTAATACTGTTCCATTACAGCATGCTTCTACACCTTTCCCCAAAACCCTCTTATCATAATCAAGCAACTGACATCATTTGGCAGCTGCCAAGAAGAGTATTACAAAATGTCACAGAGATCAATTTTTAAATTATATTGATCTACTTATCTTTTTAGTTAGCTTGGTGCAACCATAAAGTTTCCATGATTCCACTGGAAATTATGTGGGTAATTAAAACTCCTTGTGCTATTGAGAACCCAGAATTGTCTCTTTTACTTTATACTGCACAAGTTCCCAGGTGTCATGAGTTTGAAAAGATTATTCTGAGAGAAGTAACAATTTGTTGAATGAATGATTGAGTCAGTAAATCACTGCACTGCTAAAAATAATAATTAACTGTGCATAAATGTGGTGTAATTTTATTTCTACCTCTTTCATTATGCTTATGCATTTAGCATGGCATTTTTGCTTCAGAGCAAATACTCAATGAATGTTTTTATCTAAATAATGAAATCATTTAGCATTTTATCTGTGCACTTTTTAAATCTTTTCCTGTTAGAAGGGAATCTCCATGAAGCCAGAAATCTATTTTTTAGCTTCTATTTTCTGGGAAGCGTCTATTAAAGAACAGACTCACAGTATTAAGTCAGTTATGTATTGAATGAGTAGATACTTAGACCCAAAAAGGAAACTGGACTGTGGCACAGGACAACAATGAATTCATCAGTTTGACAATTGTGCTTGATTTACTTGCTCAGCTGTTCTAATGGCTGCCTGCATGTAACATTACCAGTCAGATTAGTGAAGCAATGATCTAAATTTGCACTTCAGGCACTGAAATGACCATATTGATCATTCCGTGGTCCTTTGTAAGCTAAATTCACAGGAATGTAGTCATTAAATCCATTGTTTATCAATTGCTTTTTATTTATTTAATTGGGATAGGTTCCTTTTTTAAGCCGTTAAATGAATGCTTGAGTATGTTAAGATTCATTTTGACCTAACATACTAAATTAAAGAGTCACTGATTAGATCAGTCAGGGTTCAGCCAGAGAAACAGAACTAGTCGGAGAGGTAATCTGAAGGGAAGCTCACAGGCAAGCACACACCCACAGCACAGGCAGAAGCTGTTGTCCACAAGCAGTCAGGAAGGAAGCTTATGAGTAGGACTGGGGTCCCGTGGACATAGTGAACCCCACGGGCATGGGTGTTTCTCTCCCAGGGACTCAATAGCCTTGCTTTGGCACCTTCCACCAGATTCAGTCAGATCCAGCTGATTATCCAGGATAATCACCATTAATTAAAGTCAACTGATTAGGGTTCTAATACCATCTGCAAAATCCATTCACAGCAAAACCTAGATGAGTCTTTGATTAAATAACTAAGGACCTTAGCCAAGCCAAGTTGACACATCAAAAAAGCCATCACATTTTTCTCTGCCAGGCCTGAGATTCCCTTCCCTCACCCAGAGGCACTGCAGGGCTAAGGACACAGGTAAGGACCATTCTGCCACAAAAAAAAAAAAAAATCCATCTCTGGGGGCTGACCCCATGGCATAATGGTTAAGTTCAGTGTGTTCTGCTTCAGCGGTCCAGGTTGAGTTCCTGGGCCAAACCTACACCACTCATCAGCAGCCATGCTGTAGTGGCAACCCACACACAAAATAGAGGAAGATTGACACGGATGTTACCTCGGGGTGAATCTTCCTCAAGCAAAAAGAGGGTGAATCTTCCTCAGCCAAAGAAACCCAAAAAAACACATCTCTTAAAGTACTCTCTATGCCACACAGGCAGAGGGATCTTACTAAAATAAGCTCCTGGTCCAGGAAGTGCTCTTCGTTCCCACAGTCTAGAGATTTCCTTTCCCCACCTAGAGGAAAAGTCAACCCAGCCCAAGGAGCTTCCCTCTGCTCCCTAAAGCAGGGGTCCTCAGCTGCTGACAGTGACCAGTGGGAGCTCCAGTGACAGGAGATAGATGAGTTTATTCTAAAATTTATATGGAAAGGTATATGCCCTAGAATAGCTAACATCATCAAACGAATAAAGTGGGGCGGGGGACACTCTCTCTGATACTAATGCTATATAGCTATAGTGATCAATAGGGTATATTATTAGTGGAGGTATAGATACATAGATCAGTGGAACAGAATTAAGAGCCAAGAAATAGACCTACACATATATGTTCAACTAATTTTTGGCAAAGATGAAAAAGAAATTCAGTGGAGGAGATATAATAAATGGTGTTAGAATTATTGGATATACATACACAGGAAGTGAGCCTTCATCTGAACCTCACACTTTAAACAAAATTTAACTGAAAACAGACAAATATAAAACTTAATACTATAAAAATTTTAGAAAAAAACATACGCTATCTTTGAGATCTGGGGTTAGGTAAAGAGCTCTTCAAATTAATACCAAAAGCACTACCCATACAAGAATAAATTGATAAATTAGACTTTATCAAAGTAAAAAAATCTTTTGCTCTCTATAATATCTTTCTCAAGAGTGTGAAAGCATAAACTGAAAACTGAGATAAAATATTTGCAAACCACATATCTGACAAAGGACTAATATCTACAATAGATGAAGATTACAAAACTTAATAGTAAAAACAAACGATCTAATTAGAAAATGAGCAAAAGACATGCAAAAACAATTTCCCAAAGAAAATATCCAGTTGAGAAATAAGCACAAGAAAATGAGCACAAGAAATAAGCAAAAGAAAAGATCTTCAACTTCACTCGTCATTAGGGAAATGTAAATTAAAACCATAATGAGATACTACACAAAACAAAAAATAAAAAAAAATAATGAAAACACCAAAAGTTGTAGAACATTCGGGAAACTTTATCATTCATGTATTGCTGTAAATGTAAAATGGTGCAGCTGCTACAAAAAACACTTTTGTCAATTTCATATGATCTAAAGATACAACTACCATATTATAGTTATAATTCATTCATTCAAGACCAAAACCAAAACAACCCAGAAGTCCTTCAACATGAATGGTTAAACAAGCTTGTATATCCACACTATGGAATGCTACGCTGAGATAAAATCATGAAGTCTCGATACACAAGACAACGTGGATGAATCTCCAGGTCATTATACAGAGTGTGAAAAAACCAATCCTAAATGGTTACGTATTGCACGATTCCATTAATATAGCAACTCATAGTGAACTGATCAGTGGTTGTCAGAGATCAGGGAGGTAGGTGGGAGTGATGGAGTTGTAGCTGTAAAAGTGTCATATCAGGTGTCCTGGTGGTGATGAGACTGTTCTGTGTCTTGATGGTATCAAGGTCAAAATCCTGGCTGTGATATCCTGCTACAGTTTTGCAAGATGTAATCAGTAAGGGAAATTGTATAACAAGTACAGGGGATCCCTATGTATTGCTACATACAATTGCTATAAATCAACAATTGTCTTAAAATAAAAAGTTTAGTGAAACAATCAATAGCATTAAACAAATGTCAATTTATTCTGCTGAGTTTCGACTTCTTGATACACAAAATAAATATAAATATAAGATTATAAATTTTTTTCAAAGTACTAGTTCCAACATTTATTAGTCATGTATTTTGATTCACCAACCTTTATTAAGCTAATAGACATTTGGTATTTATATATATATTCTCTTCTTTGATCTTCACTGATACTCTGTGAGTTAATAATATTTTCTTCATGTTAAAAGTGAGAATAATATATTCTCCATGTTAGAGAAGAAGAAACAGTCTGGAAGAGACTAGATGAGGTCATGTAGCTAATTAAGATCAAAGAGCAAAAATCTACACCTGGAATTTTGATACTGGATCTTGAATCCCCTAATTGTGGAAATCATGGACTTACTATTGTGCAAAAGAAATGAAATACATGCAAAGGAAAGAAGGAAAGAAAAAAGGAGAGAGAGAGAAAGAAAGAAAAAAAGTAAGAGAGAGAAGGAAGGGAGGGAGGATGGAGGAGAAAGAAAGACATCTGTTACATTTCATTTTAGAAATCAACGGGTTTTTTTCTACTAAGATCTTTAGTGGTGTTACAAAGGAAATAGACATTGTGGTCCTTGATTTGATATTTGGGCAAAAAGGTGATCATAACCAGTGAGGCACCTAAAACATTACTAGGAAGGACCAGAGAGTCCGAAAACCTCTTACTCTATGAACAGAACGATTTTCATAAATTTGATTCAATAAACTTCTATGACACAAACATTCATTGAAGACATACTGAATATCTGGTACTACACTCTTCGCTGGGGATATAAAAAGAAAAGAAGAAAGACTTGTTTTCATGAAACTCAGACTTCTGGACCTACCACTATGCAGTCCTGTGCAGCAGACTACGTAGGTGCCAATAACCAATAACAATGCCTGGAAGTCGTATTCAAAGATATATCTATGAGGCTGCTGAATATTCAGCTGTCCTCATACTGGCCATTAGCCTGAAACTAAAGAAACTATTGACAAGTTAGCCTAACAACCTTGATATTTTTTAGAGATGAAGTGAGGATGGAAATATAAAACTAGCCTTGCAGAAAAGTCCTGCATTACTTGATCCTAAGGGCTAAGTGTTGATGGATATGTTGGCCATGATGCTCAAGTCTTTTGAAAACAAAGAGCAATTATTTTGTTGCTCAATATTATTTCAGCTTTAAAAAATAATGACTTTCCAAGATCCTGTTTTATTTAACATGTTGGGTTTTTAAGACTCTGCTAATTAACATATCTTAGGAAATTTTCCTGTGGAAGCAGTACGGAGCATGGTAACATGACCTTATTGAAGAAGTTTGTGGCAATACTAGTGGTAATGGGAATGCGGGAACCAATAGATTGCTTTCAAGTGAAAGTAGTTTGTTTTAAATCCTTAAAAATACCTAATACTAAGAGAGCCAAGCATCTAAGAAGAATATGCATTCAGACTGTCAAGAAAAGAAAGTTTAATTAGATTGCTGAGAATAAATAACCTGGAGCCCCAAAAGACAGGTTTACAAAATATGCAAAAAATTTCTCATTTCATATGCATTATGAAGAGGGAGATAATATGTTTCTTTGTTCTCAATGACATTTGCATGAGAAAACACATATATATGCACGCTTGTTGTCTACACAACAAAAGCCTTAGGATATAAGGCATGGAGAAAATTGGAGCCTATGTGGGTGGGGATGAATGGACAGGTTTTGGGTAGATGATCAAAGGTAGGCATGTTTCAGAAGGAGGAACAAAACAGAGACAATGGAGAATACAACCTACGTAGAGAAGGGCCTTTATGTTGGGGAAAAGTGAAATATATTGTTGGTTCTGAAGACTGAGTGAAGATTAGGAAGAATAATTTGACACAATTTTTGCCAAACTGGAGCATGCAATAATTATTAAACTAAATTCATGATACTGGAATCCTTAATAGTTTATTTACTTAAATATATTTTATTTTGGAGGGCAGGTAAAGGAGCTGAGATCTTATAATGAAGTGAAAGCAACAGGGGTTAGCAATCTACAGATAATGTATTTTAATCTTTCTTCCTTTCTAGTGATTGAACTTTGCAGAATCACATAAACTACTTAGGTTTGGGGTCATTTTCTGCGCCAATTTATGGAATTGGAGTGGATTTTAAAAATTCCTTCCTCTTCAAATATTCTGTCAAATCAGACAACCGAGGTAATACCATTTCTTTCCAATCTGTTGTATGAGCTTCTTTATTCTTCACCTGACCCTGAATGCTTGTTTCTTTCAAGTTCTGCCCTACGCCCTCTTCTTTTCTCATCTCTTACGTCCCTTGGATACTTTCCCCTCATTTTCATGCTTTGAATTAACCCTACATATAGAATATTTCAAATATATATGGCTAGCCCAAATCTCTTCCAGCCATCTAAGAACATCTCTCTTTGGATATTTCATCTTGAATATAATATTTCTAACTATTAATTAACCCTTTCCACCCACCACAAAAGTAAGGCTTTGCATTTCTCTATTTTCAACTTACAACTGAATGTCTGGAAAATAGGAGACTCCCAATAAATGTTTCCTTAACTGGAATGTATATTAAACTTAGGAAAAGACTGGGTTTTATTCTGAGTATAGCAGAAAATATTAACAAATGTCTCAATTACAGCTCACTTCTGTATTATCACGCTCATTTCTATTGAAGCTAAAATCAAAGATAACATATTTCTCCCAGAATTTAAAGTTAACCAGAATGGAAGTATAATACTATATTCAGACACAAAGAGCATTTCTCGTATCCTCAAGGCTGTTGGTGCTATCTAACTCTCTATTAACTCTCTTTTGCCTGAGCAGCATTGTCATCATCAGAAAATCTCATGGGATATTACCGTTAGCACTAGCCCTACAATAAAACTTTATATTGGACATCAAGAAGACACTTAAAACAGTCACAAATAATTCAGTGTTTTATTATCTAAGGAAAACCTGTTGCTAGGTAACTTCCTCATGTATGCTAATGAAAAATGAATTTTCTCAAATTCCCATTAGAATTCCACATAGGCAATTACAATGCATTCAGCTCAATGAGTTTTTAACCCTCAGTCCATTATACTAACAGATTTACCAAAGAGAGAATTAAAAACAAAATCCAAATCGCATTTGTCTTAGGGATTGACCAAAGTTGTATTTTTCATCCAGGTGCAATATTAAATGGCTTCCAAATTTGGTTATACACCAGTCTCTATCACTCATTATTTCTGTGCTGGATCCTCTTTCAAGCATAGCAGCATAACATGCTCTTCCTTCCTCCAAATATTGTAACTAAACTTAAAATATGACAAATATTTGCATGGCATTTTAGGTGATTTACAAGTCCTGTCACTAAGTTTCACCACAGCCTCTGGATAGACCTGACAGTATTTATTTCTACTTTACAGGGGAAACTGGAGTTCGTGGTAGAAGATAGGAGAGTCGGGATTTGAACCCAGGCCATGGTGTCTAAGAACCCAAGCTCTTTTCATTACACAGATTCCTCCCTCCCTTGCAAGAAGAAAAATCAGAAATTACACATCCACAAATATTTTTCCTTTAAAAATGTTACTTTGACAAAACGAACTTATTCAAATATTTGTGATCGCCCCTTTTAATAGGATTTTAGAGACAGTATGCCAGTTGGAGAAATAGAAACACAAACAAACAAAAAACAGTCATTGCTTCCTAGTCACATCCATTTTTTACAAAATGTTTTGGTAAGTGATCTTCTCCCCCAGTCTTCGTTCTAAATGTCATCTATTTCCAAAATCAAATTCTTTCATAACATTGACCTGTTTAAGCTGGCATGCTGTTGATTCTGAATGCAACTGTAAACAGGAATTCCAAAAACATTTTGAGTTATAGAGGCACTTTGAAATAAGTAGATAAGCTCTTATGTCATTTTAAAAATCTATACTGAAAATATTACAGCATTCAATATGTTTGGGAAAATAGAACAATAAAACAATTCACATAGCATATCACCTCAGTACAACAATCACATTTGAGTCAGGCAAATTGGCTTTTTATTTCACTTCTGTTGCTAAGTCCTAAAAGTTGTGAGGCTTTGAGGAAAGAACCAAAGACTCCCTTCTAGCCCCTGTTTTCTAATTTCTAACATGCATGTAATAATTATGATGGCAGCCTTATGGGTTAGTGTAGGATAAATGAATGATGTATGTGAATATTAGGATAGTCTATCCTAGGATACTTTGTATGCATACACATCTTATGCTTGGTTGCATTAGTAACAGGCACCCTTTTATGTTGGGAGCTACTGATTTTCAGATATATGTGTTAAGATGTTTTGTTAAAAAATCATTAGGATGGATATATGTGAAAGGGTTGTCATTTTGTTCATAGTCTCATTAGGTCTTTAAGAGTAAGTCCCAAATTGCTTCTGGGCTTCGACTTTCTGTCCTGGACTCGAATGACAAAATCTTCTCCTAGCAGAATGTCCTAATCCCACTGTAAGTAGAACCACCACTCTTCTGGATCTGTGCGCTACCTTATTCTCCTAAAGTTTGCCCACAAGGAACACATTCTTACCTAAGTTCCACATCTTCAGGGAAGACAGTGATTCAATGAAACTGATGTAGATAAACATGAAACACCAAGAGTTTAAGTGACTTGCATTAAGTCTTGTGTTCGATTTAATTCAGAACCAGAGTTCATGTCCATGGAACAATAGTTATGGATGTGCCCCCCCCCCCATAAAATAGGCACTACTTAGATTCATAAGTATTTCACAAGATGAATGAGGAAGACATTACCTTTTTGCACGATATCTCAGACCCTTTCAGGGTGACACTGAACACCTTCTCATTTCCCATTTATAGAAACTGCATCAGGAATTCTTTACTCCTGTACTATTCTTTTTAAAAAGGACCTAATTCAGTGTGTACTTTATAATAAATTTAGTCAGTTATTTCAATGGCCAATATTCAATAGAAATAAATCATTAATTTAAAGTGAAACCTTTTTCTTTGTACATTATGTCAGGCTGTATCACCTGTTCCCATGTTTGACCTTGAAAATGTAATAAACTAATGAGGTATGTATTATCCCCTCTAACAAATTATCTAGATGAGTAAACATAGGCTCAGGAAATTTGAGTGCTTAGTCATGAATCTAGGAAGTGGCAAAGCTGGAATTTGAAAGTTCATCTATCTGGCACAATTTTATGCTCTTCCTTTTAATGCACCATGAGACCATGTCGCCTCCAATCATGTAACAAGGAGAACAATTCAGATTCTTATAATCTACTTGTCAGTGTCTCTTATCATGAGCTTTTGTCTCTTTTCCCCTTTTGTTCAAGTCAGCTCCAGTTATCCCTTTGGCAAATGAATCAGAATGCTTTGCTGTACTAGAATCATTCATCGATTTGTCCATCCCTCCCGTATACATTTTCTGAACATCCATTATGAGCCAGGCACCAAGTTAGACACAAGGGATGAAGAGAAAGATGTTGTTCATCCTTAAAGACTTCACAGTTAAAAACAGGGCAGACAAGCAAATCAGCTATGACAAGTCACTGCGATGAGGGCTGTGACAGAAGTAAGCACCGGTGGCTGTGAGAACACCTAAGAGAGAGAAGAGGAAAATATTAACATTAGTGTAAACATTTCCTTACTACTGTTCAACACACAAACTAAATTAAGCAAACAAAACAAAACACACCTCACAAAAGTGTCAGCTAATTTAGAGTACATTACATTTAAATGCTAAATCATCAAACAGAAACCTGATAATCTAAGATGTTGCTGAAAATGAAGATCATGGAAGTGGTGATGGGACCTGTTCTGTAACTTGAAAGAAGGAGAACTTTATATTGTATGTGTGTGTCAAGGTGGACTGGAGGTGCAAGGGAAGATAACATAAAAGGGGACAAGTGCACATGAACATTTATGCCAGATTTCACTGTTTGTACAAGTTGTTTTAAACAAATATTTCAGGAAAAGAAGTCCCTATTGAATCAACCAAGAAAATTTCCTCTAATTCTGTCTTCAATACACTTTCCATACTCAACTATATTCTTTTGACAATAAGACAATTCATTCTTACCTTAACATTTTTTCTTAAGCTTCAACTCCTGCTTGGAAAACTTTCTCTAAATTGTCTAAATCTTACCAGCCACAAAGTTCTAGTTTAACCTTCAACTAGTATTTATTAAGTGATTAGTTAATGTGTTAAGTGCTGCACTAGATTCTTGCATTAGAGGGATGGATCAGACTGCTTGGTCCTGGTCCTAATAGAACTTTTTTTTATTGTGGTAGATTCGAACATCATTTCACTTATTATACAACTGTCTGATAACAACTGTGAGAAGTTCTGTAAAGAAGATTAGAGTGCAGTGAGAGGGTGCTGATATACTAAGAGTTAGGAATAAATGCCTTAAAGAAGCAGCATTTGAACAGTGCTCTAAAGCATAAATTGAGATTAGCTTGACTGAGAATGAACAATATCTGACAAGACCCTAGGGTAGGAGGGTCGACTGGAGGAGCCAATAAGACGCTGTTGCACTGGGTCACAGAAAAGGGATGGTGGCGATTGTGGCTAACTCAAGATCATACTCATAAAGAAGGTAGAGGCCAGACTGCACGTGGTCTTGGAGATCAAGCTTAGGGCTTGAAGAGTCTTTATTTTAAATGAAATTTAATTTATTGATGATTTTAAGCACATTTATATTTTAAAAAAACATATACTGTCTATGGAGATTATTATGAATTAGAAAGTGCACACGTTGATGTTGGGAAAAAAGACAGGGAAATATTTCTATAGTGCAAGAGGGAAAATCTTTCATCCTAGACAAAGATGTAGCACTGGAAATGGAGAAAAATGGGCAGAATTGAAAAATATTACTAGGTAAAATTGACAGTAAGTATTCATTTTGGATAAGAGAATAAGGAAGTATTTAAAGGACCCTAGCCTCATTGTTGGCTTGTGAGACTGTGGTGGATAGACTACCAGTGAATTAGAGAACATAGGGTTGGGTAAAGATCATGAGTTCAGCTTTTTTTTTATTATTAAGATTTTATTAATTTAGAGAAGCGTTGAATTCACAGCATAACTGAGGGGAAAATACAGAGATTTCCTGTATAACTGTCCCTACACATGCATAGACTGTCCTGTTATCTCCCACCAGAGTAGTTCATTTGTTACAACTGGTGAACCTACATTAACACATTATAATAACTCATACAGAGTATTTTCTCTGCTCTAAAGATCATCTATGCTTCACCTATTTATCTGTCCTCTCATTCCGTGACCCCTGGCAATGATGATCTTTTTACTGTCTCCATAGTTCTGCTTTTTGCAGAATGTCATATGCTTGAATCATACAGAATGTAACTTTTTCAGACCAATTTCCTCCACTTGGCAATATTCATTTAAGGTTCTTCCATGTATTTTCATATGTGTTCAGCTTTAAACATAGAGAGTTTGGTTACCTATGAAAATTTCAGGTAAAGTTTTTGAGTAGGATTTTGAGTCTGGAACTCAGAGGAGAGGTCTGAATTAGGAATATAAATGAGGAAACAGTAAGATGGAAATTTGAATGGATAATGATACCATTAGTCAATGTGGTGGGAATGAAGGAACAGAGTTAAGCTGAAAATGTTGACAAATGCTTATATATTTATCAATCCAGTAGAGGAGAATAAATTGGGATATAAAATTGGGATATAAAATACCTTAGCCCAACCAACTCAACCTAGCCCAGATTCCTTAAACTGAACATTAGAAACCTGTGCTACAACTTGCTCAAACATGATTAGTAAATAGAGAACTCTGTTTATTTATTCACTTGCAAGTATAATTCCAAGGACTGTCTCTTTCACACCATTCTGGAGTTCTCCATTGTATTACTTAATTAAAATATTTGAATATACATTAAGTTCACATGAGTAAATACATTATTCACAATAATGGGAACCAAGTTTCTTGTGCCTGAGGAGCTCCCAGAACATACAATGCAGAATAAGATGTGATCTCATGGTAACAAGGATCTTGGGGTGGGATTCAGGCCCCCAATAGTCGCTTGACCAGAATCTCAATCCCAGTTTTCCTTCCTCCAAGTTAGGAAGGAAACAAAACTCTCAATGTCAGAGAAGGGAGTTACAAGTATTTTAATACTTGTATGAAAGTGGAATAAAGGAAAGAATGAATCTTGTGGGGTTGGATTCGAATTGAAGATGTCAGTATGTGCTCAGAGTTTTTAAGATAGAAAATAGATAAATGATAGATAGATAGATAGATAGATAGATAGATAGATAGATAGATAAATGGATAGTTAGGTAGGTAGAAAATGTCCTAGCTCTGTCAGCTTAGAGGGCCTATAAGCAATGATATCCCTATTGCAATAAGCACACCTGATACTCAAAATTTAATTTATTAATATCATTCTTCACTAATAGGAGCCAGAGCTCTTTTTGAGAATGACCAGTTCCAATTTGCGTGTGAGAAGTAAATACAAGTTTGGGAGATCTTGTTCCAGAAACTTGAAGATTGTTCAAAAAATAGTGGAAACTTGTTAGAAGGACTTAAGAGTCAATACAAGCTCTTTAAAAGTCTCCCACTGGTCAAATATGGGACAAATGGAGCATCAAAATAACGACAGTACTATGTTATAATCCTCTGAATAAAATATGCATCCATGAGTCCATACTGTCATACATACATATAATATATACATGAATACACAAGACAATAATATTCTTCCTTTTAGAGGACAGGCAATTAATAAGTGTAGAAGGAATAAGTGTATTAGAAAATCATCATTTGGCTACTATCACAGCAATACTTGTTTGAGTCAAGAATCAACAGGGGCAGGCCGTGTTATCTAGCGGTTTTAGGCATGCTCTGCTTCAGTGGCCCAGGTTTCCCATGCACAGACCTACACTACTTCTTGGCAGCCATGTTGTCATGGCAACCACATACAAGATAGAGGAAGATTGGTACAAAACACTGAGAAAGACACAATATCAATTCTGTGTTACCTATGCCCAAAATATCTAATTTTGGTTTCATCATGAAAAATAGACTCCCAAACTGAGGGATATTCTACAAAACAACTTGCCTGTAATTTGAAAAATTGTCAAAGAAATTAAGTATAAAGAAAGACTGGGGACCGGACCCATGGCACAGCCATTAAGTTCACATGTTCTGCTTTGGTGGCCCCGGGGTTCACCGGTTTAGATCCCAGGTTTGGATCCCACGTGTAGACCTATGTACTGTTTGTCCAGCCACACCGTGGCAGGAGTCCCGTTCCACATATAAAGCAGAGGAAGATGGGCACGGATGTTAGCTCAGGGCCAGTCTTCCTCAGCAAAAAGAGAAAGATTGGTGGCAGATGTTAGCTCAAGCCTAATCTTCCTAAAAAGAAAAAAGAAAGAAAGACTAGAACCCTGTTCTAAAGAAAAATAAAAAGACATGGAACTTAAATGCAACACATACTAGGATTTAATTTTGTTATAAAGTTTATTACTTAGACAACTGGTAAAACTTAGATAATCTCTCTGTAGAAGACAATAGTATTATATCAATATTAATTTTGGATTTTGATAATTTTACTCTAGTTATGTAAAGCTGTATTTTAGAAAACACAAACTAAAATATTTAGAGATTAAGGGAAATCACGTGTTCATAAAAAATATGCACACATATAGAAGAAAAGCAAATGGAGTAAGCTGTTAGCATTTTGGAGCATTTGAGTGCCCAGCATAAGAAAATTTTTTATGCTATGCTTACTACTTTTCTGCAAGTTTGAAATTAAATCAAAAAGACAGTTAATAGAAAAAGTACATGAAGTATATTTTCATGTTATGACTTTTATAGTGCATGCTCATTACAAAAACTTCAAATATAAAAAGAATGTAAAAGAAAAATTAACACTCATTATCTCACCACCAAGATATATTAATTGTTAACACTTTAGTAATTAAATTCCAGTCTCATATATTTCATGCACTCATTCATACAAAATTTCAATACTGAACTTACATTCAACTTAATAAAAAAACTCATTTTTCTATGCTGTTAAATATTCTCATGTATTTTAGTGAATGTACAGTGTTCTATACTTAAATGTACTATAATTCATTAAATCATCCTTCTCTTCTTCAATATTTAGATTGCTCCCATTTTTTGGAATTATATATAATATCAAAATAGAAACATAATTGATAAAGTTTTGTGTGCAATTACTATTTCCCTCGAATTAGTTAAGAGAGCAATTTGTAGATGAAGGTATACAAATATTTTTATTCCCTCCGAACAATATAAGTCATACTTCTCCAGCCAGGTCGTCATTTCTGTTTTCAGGGTCTTCAATCATGCTTCTCTTCCCATCCCCACTCAGCAAATGTCCATACCTCCAAAGCACAGAGAAGAGAGGAGGTACATCTCCCACTTTTGGCTAACCAACCGGTTGATAGATTCCTGCTTTTGCCCAGTCTCCTCTGTTCTCCTGGTTAAAATAGAGGAGATGTTCTTCCTCCTTTCCAAGATTGATTCCTCCACGAGATCTTCCATCTCATTACTCCCTATTTTCTCAAGAACCTGAAATATTGACTATCCCAGATATGTTCCTTACATTCACTTTAAATATTCAGTATTTAAACCTACTTAGTTCTCTTCTTATGGGACAAATAGACTACCCTCTAAAGTCAAAATTCATTGAACATTGTCTATACAGTCTCTATTTTATCACTTTCCATTCCTCAACCTACTCAAATTTACCTTTGTCCAAATTACCAGATAGTAGTAGATTTTGCAAAGATCGCCAATTGCCTCCTTACCCGTAAAGCTAATATGTTCTTTTTATACTCTATCCCACTTGCCTTTGCAACAGCATTCAAGAGAATTATATACAAATTCTTACCTTTTCACCCTATTTTTCCTTACCAGGCAATCCCATCTGAACTCATTTTAATTATCATTCACATACTGACAACTCCCAAATACTTTTTCAGCCTTAACTTCTCCATTGATATACACATTTTATGCATGTAAGACAAGACTGTCTGAAGCCCCTTCTATGTCCGTGATGAGATAACAAGTGCACTTAGACATCACAGTCACCTAACATTATAAATGTCTACTCATAGCTCAGGTGAAGTTTGAAAAAAAGTGGACAGATGTTTTCCAACTACTGTCTTAGGGATTCAGTCTCCTTCCACAATGTCCCTCTGCTGTTTTGGAGTCTTAGGCTTTCAAATTTGTGCCCAAGAAAAAAGAGAGTGGAAGATCACAGAGGACCTTATAAGCACCCAAATGGAAATGGCTATGCTACCACATTCTGTTGACCAGAAGTGGCATTTCCTAGACCCTAATGCGCTGGGAAATGTAGTTTTTTCAGTTGCTCAGTGAGAAAAGGAAATGTGGTAAATATATTGTCTCAGTTGCTGACCCCAAATGCAAAACATTAAAATCTCTTCCTCCCAGTCAGGTGCTTTTCCAGTGCCCATGTCTCATAATCAGCAACTTCACATAATCAGTGCCGTAAACCAAAAATTAAGGAATTACTCTTGACACTTCCTTTTTAACAGTTCCCACATCCATTCTGTCATCAGGTCTTCATTTTACCTTTTTATATATCTTTCTAATATGCCCCCCTTTTTCCATTTCCACCATTTCCACCCTACCTAAGTCACCAGTAAGTCTCACCTAGACTGAGGCAGTATCCGTCTGCTTTTACTTCTTATGTTCACTGTTCTTCCCATAAAATCCATTCTGAATCCTGTTGCTAGTGCTTACAAAATGAAAATCTCATTGTGTCTGGTCCATTCGTACCCTCACATTTATTTTCCTCCCGAGTTTCAAACCTTTGAATCATTTGCCTTAGGATAAAGGCCATAATTCTTAATGAATCATACAACACACTGAGCAATCTGGTCTCATCCAGTACAACTCCTCTAACCCCCTTTCATATGATCTCCAGTCACTCTGTACTTTCAAGACTTTCAGTGCACTTTTCTGTTTTCTATCTCAGGACTTTTTACTGTACTATTCCTTTTACCCCAAATCCTTCCCCTATCCCTTATGACATGATTATTCCTCTTTTAGGTCTCAGGTCAAGCACTACTTTCTCAAAGATTTCTCAGAAAATCTTTCCTTGATCTCCCAGTTTAGGGAAGATCCCCCTATTCTACACATTCTCAGCTTGGTGTGTCTTTCCTCTGTTTTACACATCACAGTTGTAATTTTATATGTAACTGTGTGGTTACTTGAAATCTCTCTCTCTCTCTCCTTCTTATGTAGTAAGAAGACACATGAGGAGAATGTGGAGACCATTTATTTCCACATGCTGTGCACATGGCCTAACTCACAGCTGGAAATCAGTAAATGTTGAATAAATGAATGAATAGATGAATGAATGGATGAACCAATGGATAATGTTCTCTATTGTAAAATGTTTCCCAGGAAAGTATATACCAATTTATTCTGCCATTTTCAGTAAATAAGAGTTCCATTCTATCACATTCCGTCACCAAAACAATTATCACAATTAATTTTAGTTTCTATTGAGGTTTGGATTTTTTTCTATTAAATTGTATAAGCTGTTTTTATGGGAAGGATTTTCATGTCTGCAACAATTAAACTCATATTCTACATCAGAAGCACAGAAAGCTCCACCTGTTCATTCTTTTTGAAGTTCCTGAAAAACATGAAGTTCTAAGTTTTTTCCTTGTTTTCTATTCAAGAGAGTTTTCAGCTTCAATTTTACTCCACTATAGGTCATATAGAAAATCATAAATTCTCTCTCTCTGCTTTCAACAAAAAGGGGAATCAATTGAATCAGTATCTTGCCAATTTGGAGGATAGCCTTTCATTTTGCAAAGTCTCATATACTTTCAGAAGTAATTTACACTAGGAGAATGATATTAGCAACATGTCAGACTATGGAGCTCCAGGATCTTGTTCCCACATGGAAACAAGTAGACAAAAATGCATCAGCTGGAATAGATTTGTGGCAGCTCTAGAAAACAGTCAAGTTTCTGCAGCAACTAAACGAAGTCTCAATCAAGAAAAAAACACTTAACACTAGGAAATGTTGTGGTGTTTTTCTCACACTTACCCTATTCTTTCTTCAGAGCAACTCAGCGTGATGCTGTTAGGAAAAAGTCATCCAATTCCCTGTTTCTCCCTCAAGGTGGAAGAAAAAGAGTGGAACTTCCTCGCAATGTTTAGCTTGTCTAGGGGCTGCCTAAGGGATAGATTTCTGTCTCACTTGATTTGGAGTTTGGACAGAAATGGAAGCATCGTTTGCATATCAATTTGGAAGCTGCTGAAAGCAGTGGAAGTTGTTGTCAGCATGTGAAAAATGCAGGGGGGTTGGAGACCCATGGGTTCCTGAGATTAAGAAATTACAGACAGAAGAATACATAGAACATCTAACGCCCTGAGAACAAGCACAAATGAGATTCTTATGGAGATTAGGACATTTAAAAGCAGCTGTGCATATGGATGAATTGGGAAAAAGCATAGACACACAGGCCCAGAGCAGATGCATGCCCAAAAAGGCCTGAAGAGAAATTAAGCCTTTATGATGAGCTGATTAGTGATGCTCCATTGCATGGAGCCAATCTGCAAAGATGTGGCTGTTTTTACTTCAATTACTCAATTTTCAGAAGATCACAAGGCATACAAAGAAACACAATCCATTCAAAGGCAGAAAATAAACCTCCAGAAATTGACCCTAAAAAAAACCCAAAAGCAAACATAGAACTCAGACTTACTAGACAAATATTTTAAAACATCTTTCTTAAATGTCCTCAAAGAGCTAAAGGAAAACATAGAAAAGAGCAAAAGGAAGAGCTCTCGTCATGATGGCAGCATAAGCAAACTTTGAACTCATCTCCACCCAAGAACACAACCAGGTTACAATTATTTTTGGAAAAATTACCCTGGGTAGAAAACTGAAAACTGGATAGAAAGAACCCCCACAACAAGGGACAGTACTGATTAAGATGGGAGAGGCAGAAATTCCCACTGGAGAGAAAAAAAACCACCTTTGGGAGCAGCAGAGCTCCTCAGCTGGCCAGGTGGGAGCCACCCTAAGGTATGCAGCCCTCCCTGGAGGATTGAGGTCTGGAGCAGGTGCTGATACTACTATAAGCATCCTTCAGACTCAGCACAACTGAGAGGAGAGTCTTACTATCTGGCTTCACTGGCTATTAACTGCAGTGAGCACATCCCCAGAAAAGCTATTGGCTCAAAGTCAAAAAGACCTGGATCTTAAAGGGCCCCCAAACAAACTCACTCATTGCAGCAACCTAAAATCACCAGAGAGAAGGCTGACAGTCCTTTGGTGAAATGAGACTCACCTGGTGGGCTCTGGGGACATCTTGGTGAGAGGAGGGACCTCTCCAGAGACTGAGATATTAATGGGGGCCATAGTTCTTACCTGGTCCAGGTATGCTGACGCAGACCCTGGTGAGTGCCATTGAGGTTCTTCCCTTGGCCTGTTAGCCCAGAGGTCTGCCACATCCACTAGAGTGCAGATTTAATCCAGCTCAGCCAGGGGAGGCAAACTGCCCTAGGGACTGGTCCCACCCAAGATCAAGCCCTCAGGCTACATTGCAGCCTGCATTGAAAGGGTGCCTTGATCCTCTATAGGCAGGTGAGTGTGTCCACCTCTGTGGGGCAGGGCCTGTGTGAGGACCAGGTGAACTGCGGGGGGAATTGGTGGAGAGATGGGGACCTCTGCAGTGGGGCATCAGGGTATGCTCCAGGGGATTGGGAAGTGTGCATGGACCAGGACTGTGTTGACAGTGTGTGTGGTCCTGTGGGCGGGTGAGACTTACCATTGGCAGAAGACCTGTGCTTTGCAAAGAGCCATAAAAAGGATTAGCCCTACATTCCAAAGCCTGAAACAATTGAGTACTCTTGTGCCTAAGGCCAGCCCCACTCAGCTGCACTCCTAGGAGAACTGACAACAGCCTTGTAGGCCTGAGGCCTATCACAACTGTAAAGCCCGGAGCATAGTAACCAGCTACACTGGGTACCAACTCAATTAAGAGGAAAACTGCAAAGGAGTGTGCTGTTATACCTTGTAGCCAACAGTGCTGAGGCTCCCCAAGCTGGATTTACAAACAGCTGACCAGGGGAGGAAAGACTAGACTTCCTGGGTACCTACAGTAAGAGCAACCCTGCCACAGCAGAAGGACACAAGAAGCCCTGAAAGGGGTCACTCCTGGATCATTTGGACTGGTGATGAGAGGGAAGCAAACTGCTGGGACTCATAAGGCATCTCATACATAAGGCCACTTCTCCAAGATCAGGAGACATAGCCAACTCACCCAATAGATAGAAATAAGCACAGTGAAAGAGGCATAATGAAGAGACAAAGGAATACTTTCCAAGCAAGGGAATAGAACAAAACCCAAGAAAAAGGACTAAATGAAACAGAAATAAGCGACCTACTTGACAAAGAGTTCAAACAAAATATCATAAGGATGCTCACAGATATTGGGAGAAGACTGGATGAACACAGTGAGCTCATCAGCAAAGAACTGGAAAATATAAAAAAGAACCAATCAGAAATGAAGAATATGGTACTGGAAATGAAAAATTCACTAGAGGCACTCGCTAGCAGGGTAGAGGATGCAGAAGAACGGATCAGTGAGCTAGATGAAAGACTAGAGAAAATCACCCAAGCAGAGCATAAAAAAGAAAAAGAATTAGACAGAATGAGAACAGTCTAAGGGAACTCTGGGACAATATCAATCATGCTAACATTCAGATTATAGGTGTCCCATAAGAAGAATAGAGAGACAAAGGGGCAGAAAATTTATTTGAAGAAATAATAGATGAAAGTTTTCCTAACCTAAGGAAGGAAACAGATATCCAAGTACAGGATGCATAGAGAGCTCAAAATAAGAAAAGCCCAAAGAGGCCCACACCAAGACATATTATAATTAAAATGTCCAAAATTAAAGATAAAGAGAGAATCCTAAAAGCAGCAAGAGAAAGGCCACAAGTGACATACAAAGGAAAGCCCATCAGGCTATCAGAGGACTTCTCAGCTGAGACCCTACAGGTGAGAACAGAAAGGCACGATGTATTTAAAGTGCTAAAAGGAAAAAACCTACAGCCAAGAATACTTTATCCATCAAGGTTTTCATTCAGAATGGAAGGAGAGATAAAGAGCTTCCCAGACAAGCAAAAATTAAATGAGTTTATTACGAAGAAACCAGTTCTATAAGAAATGCTGAAGGAACTTATTTAAGTGGGAAAGCGATGACCAAAAATAGAGATAAAAATAAAAAACAAAAAGAAAAACAAAACAGGCAAAAAATCACTTGTAAAGATAAAAATATAGTAAACGTAGCAGATCAACTACTTGTGAAGATAATATGAAGGTTAAAAGACAAACGTACTGGAGCCAGCCTGGTGGCGCAGTGATTAAATTTGCATGTTCTGCTTCTGAGCAGCAAGCGGTTCACCGATTCAGATGCTGGGTGCAGACATGGCACCATTTGGCAAAAAGTGCCATGTTGTGATAGGCCTCCCATGAATAAAGTAGAGGAAGATGGGCATGGGTGTTAGCTCAGTGTCAGTGTTCCTCATCAAAAAGAGGAAGATTGGCAGTAGTTAGCTCAGGGCTAAACTTCCTCAAAAAAAAAGAGAGAAATGTGTTAAAATGACCTATTTCAATGATAAGAGGGCAATGGACAGACACACACTAAACAAGAGACTATGATTTCAAAAACATAAAATGTTGGAGAAGAGGAGTGAAAAAGTAGAGCTTTTAGACAGAGTCAAGCTAAAGAGTCTACCAACTCGATATAGACTGTTATATACATAGAATATTAAATAGGATCCTCATGGTAATCACAAACCAGAAGTCTATTATAAGTAAGCAAAAAAGTAAGACAAAAGAAATCAAACATATTACTAAAGAAAGCCTTCAAACCACAAGGGAAGAGAGCAATAAAAAAAGAAAGGAACAGAGAAGAGCTACTAAAACACCCAGAAAAAAGTAAGAAAATGCAATAAATACATGTTTATCAATAGCTACTTTAAATGTCAGTGGACTAAATGCTCCCATCAAATGCCATAGGGTGGCCAATTGGATTAAAAAAAACAAGATCCACATATATATTGTACACAAGAGACACACTTCAGACCTAAAGACACTTACAAACTGAAAGTGAAACAATGGAAAAAGATATTCCATGCAAATGGCCAAGAAAGGAAAGCAGAGGTAGCAATACTTATATCAGGCAAAATAGACTTAAAAAAAAAAGCTGTAACAAGAGACAAAGACGGGCACCACATAATGATAAAGGGAACAATCCAATGACAAAATATAACACTTGTAACTATCTATGCACCCAACATAGGAGCAACTAAATATATAAAGCAATTATTAACAGACATAAAAGGAGAAATAGACAGTAACACAATAATAGTAGGGGGCTTTAACACTTCACTTACACCAATGGATAGATCATCCAAACAGAAGATCTATAAGGAAACACTGGCCTTAATGGACACATTAGACAAGATGGACTTAGTAGATATATACAGAACATTCCATCCCAAAACCACAGAGTACACATTCTTTTCAAATGAACATGGAGCATTCTCCAGGATTGATCACATATTACGCCACAAAAAAAGTCTCAATCAATTTAAGAAGATCTAAATAATACTATGCACGTTTTCTGAACACGAAGGTATGAAACTAGAAATCAACTACAGGAAGAAAACCAGAAGAGCCACAAACATGTGGAGATTAAACAAAATGCTACTGAACCATGATTGGGTCAATGAAGAAATCAAAGGAGAAATCAAAAAATTCCTGGAGACAAATGAAAATGAAAATACTACATGCCAAAATCTGTGGGATATAGCAAAAGTGGTTCTAAGAAGGAAGTTTATAGCAACTCAGGCCTACCTCCAAAAACAAGAAAAATCTCAAACAGACAATCTAAAAGTACATCTAAAGGTACTGGGAAAAGAACAAAAAAACAAAGCCCAAAATCAGTAGAAGGAAGGAAATAATAAAAAGCAGAGCAGAAGTAAATGAAATAGAGACTAAAAAAAAATAGAAAAAAATTAATGAAACCAAGAACTAGTTCTTTGAAATGATAAAGAAAATTGACAAACTCATAGCTAGACTGACCAAGAAAAAAAGAGAAAATGCTCAAATATGTAAAATCAGAAATGAAAGAGGAGAAATTACGACGGACACCTCAGAAATACAAAAGACAAGAGAATACTATGAAAAGCTATATGCCAACAAATTGGATAATCTAGAAGAAATGGATACATTCTTAAAAACATACAACCTTCCAAATCTGGACCAAGAAGAAGTAGGAAATTTGAATATACCAATCACCAGTAAGGAGTTTGAAACAGCAATCAAAAACCTCCAAAAAAAAATAAAAGTCCAGGACCAGATGGCTTCCCTGGTGATTTCTACCAAACATTCAAAGAAGACTTAATAGCTATCCTCAAACTCTTCCAAAAAACTGAAGAGGAAGGGAAGCTTCCTAAATCCTTCTGTGAAGCCAACGTTATCCTGATACCAAAACCAGACAAGGACAACACAAAAAAAAGAAAATTACAGGCCAATATCACTAATGAACTTCAATGAAAAAATCCTCAACAAAATACTAGCAAATCAAATACAACAATACATTAAAAAGATCATACATCATGATCAAGTGGGTTCCATTCCAGGGATGCAGGAAGAGCTCAACATCCACAAATCTCTCAATGTGATATACGACATTAACAAAATGAGCAATAAAAATCACATGATTATGTCAATAGATGCAGAGAAAGCATTTGACAAGATACAGCATCCATTTATGATAAAAACTCTAAATAAAATGGGTATAGAAGGAAAATACCTCAACATAATAAAGGCCATATATGACAAACCCACAACAAATATCATTCTCAATGAAGAAAAACTGAAAGCTATCCCACTAAGAACAGGAACCAGCTAGGATGCCCACTGTCACTACTCTTATTTAACATAGTATTACAAGTTGTAGCCAGAGAAATCAGGCAATAAAAAGAAATAAAAGGGATCCATATTCGAAAAGAAGAAGTGAAACTATCAGTCTTTGCAGACAACATGATTTTATATATAGAAAATCCTAAAGAGTTCCCTAAAAAACTTTTAGAAACAACAAATGAATACAGTCAAGTCACGGGATACAAAATCAATATACAAAATCAGTTGCGTTTCTATAATACACTAACAACGAAGTAGCAGAAAGTGAAATTAAGAATGCCATCCCATTTAAAATTGCAACAAAAAGAATAAAATAGCTAGGAATAAACTTACCCAAAGAAGTGAAAGACCTGTACACTGAAAACTATAAAAAAAATTCTTGAAAGAAATCAAAGAAGACACAAATAAATGGAAAGATATTCTGTGCTCTTGGGTTGCAAGAATTAACATTGTTTAAATGTCCATACTTTCTAAAGCAATCTGCAGATTCAACGCAATACCTACCAAAGTTCCAACAACGTTTTTCACAGAAAGAGAACAAACAATCCTAAACTTTATATGGAACAAAAAAAAACCCAAATAGCCAAAGGATTCCTGAGAAAAAAGAACCAAGCTAGAGGTATCACTCTCCCTGATTTCAAAATATACTACAAAGCCATAGTAACCACAACAGCATGGTACTGGCACAAAAAACTGACACACAGATCAATGGAACAGAATTGAGAACCCAGAAGTAAACCCACACATTTACAGAGAGCTAATATTCGACAAGGGAGCCAAGAGCATACAATGGAGAAAGGAGAGTCTCTTCAATAAATGGTGTTGGGAAAAGTGGACAGTCTCATACCAAAGAATGAAAATAGACCATTACCTTACACCATGCACAAAAATCAACTGAAAATGGATTAAAGACTTGAACGTAAGACCCAAAACAATGAAACTTCTAGAAGAAAACATAGGCAGTGTGCTCTTTGACATCAGTCTTAGCAGCATATTTTCAAGTACCACGTCTGACTGGGCAAGGGAAACAAAAGAAAAAATGAACAAATGGGACTACATCAAACTAAAAAGCTTCTGCACAGCAAAGGAAACCATCAACAAAATGAAAAGACACCCTAAAAATTCAAAGATATTTGCAAGCCATACATCAGATAAGGGATTAATTTCCAAAATATGCAAAGAACTCATACAGCTCAACAACAAATAAACCGACAACCCAATTAAAAAATGGGCAAAAGATCTGAACATAGATTTCTCCAAACAAGATATACGGATGGCCAATAGGCATATGAAAAGATGCTCAACATCATTAGCTACCAGGGAAATGCAAATTAAAACTACAATGAAGTGTCATCTCACTTTGGCCAGAATGGCTACAATTAACAAGACAAGAAACATCAAGCGTTGGAGAGGATTTGGAGAGAAGGCAACTGTCATATATTGCTGGTGGGAGTGCAAACTGTTGCAGCCACTATGGAAAGCAGTTTGGAGCATCCTCAGAAAATTAAGAACTGATCTACTGTACAATCCAGTTATCCCACTGCTTGGTATTTATCCAAAGAACTTGAAAACACAAAGGCATAATGATACATGCACCCCTATGTTCATTGCAGCATTATATACAATAACCAAGACTTGGAAGCAACCTGGGTGCCTCTCAAGGGGCGAATGGATAAAGAAGATGTGGTATATATACACAATGGAATACTATTCAGCCATTAGAAACGATGAAATCTGGCCATTTGTGACAACATGGATGGGCCTTGAGTGTATTATGCTAAGTGAAATAAGTCAGAGAAAGAAAGTCAAATACCGTATGATCTCACACATAAGTAGAAGATAAAAACAATGACAAACAAACACATAGCGATGGAGATTGGATTGGTGTTTACCATAGGGGAAGGGAGAAGAGGGCAAAAGGGCTGAATAGTCTCACATGTGAGGGGCTGGACTATAGTTAGTTTTTGTGTGGTGAACATGATGTAGTCTACACAGAATTTGAAATAGATTACAATGTACTTCTGAAAGCTATATATGGTTATAATCCAACGTTACTGCAATTAAAAAAAAGAGCAAAAGGAAACCTGGAGTACAATATATGAACAAAATAAAAATATAAATAAGGAGATATAAATTTTAAAAATGAATCAAACTGCAATTCTGGAGCTAAAAAATACAATTACTGAATTGAAACATTCACTAGATGGATCCAATAACAAACTTGAATAGGCAGAAGAATAATCAGTGAACTTGAAGACAGATCATTTGAAATGATTGTGTCTGTAGAGGAAAAAGAAAAAAGAATGGAGGAAGGCAACAGAGCCTACGGAACTTATGGGTAACCATTCAATAGACCAAAATATGCATTATGGGAGTTCCAGAAGGAAAAGAGAGAGAAAGAGAGGCTGAGAGTTTATGTGAAGCAATACTGGCCAAAACTTTCCCAAATTTGAGAAGAGACGTGAATATACAAATACAAGAAGCTTAATCAACTCCAGTAGAAAAAATTCAGAGATCCACACCATGACACATTTATAATCAAATTATCAAAGACAAAGAATCTTGAAAGCAGCAAGAGAAAGTGACTCATCACAGACAGGGAAACCTCAATAAAATATCAGTGGATTTCTCAGCAGAAACTTTCATGGCCATGAGGCAGTGAGATGACATAATTAAAGTGTAAAAGAAAATAAAAACCTGTTAATCAATACTACTTCATCCAGCAAAAATATTCTTCAAAAATGATGGAATAATTTATAACTTTCCACATAAACAAAAGCTGAAGGAATTTATTACCCCTAGAACTGCCCTACAATAAATTCTAAAGGGATCCCGTCAATTTGAAATGAAAGGACTCTAGACAACAACTCAAAACCACATGAAAATATAAAATTCTCCAGTAAAGGTAAATATATGGCCAAATATAAAAGCCAGTATAATTTAAATTTTGGTTGGTAACTCCATTTGCTATTCTTTTCTAGAATTTTTTTCTCATTTACTTGTTTATTTTTGGATGTACATCATAATATATTTTGAATTCTGTGTAGATTACATCATGTTCACCACGTGAAAACTAATTATAGTCCATCCCCTCACATGTGAGCTTAATCCCCCCTTTCTAGAATTTAAACGCAATATATGACATCAATAACATAAAGTGGGGGAATGCCTAGCTAGGGAGAAGTGAAGTAACAATTTATTTCCTGTACTCCTGCATGTAACTTAATTTATGGCTCTTCCAGTTATAGACTGAAGACTCATTTTCTCTAAAATTCTTAGGAAGACTATCCAATAAATAATTTTGTTCAAAATTAAGGTAGGTGGTTCCTAAAGAAGATTTAAAATAGGAAGACTTTACCTCAAGTGTTGTTAAAACTGAATCAGGATGCCTTAGTACCTTTTGATAATGTAAGTGTACCTCTTTCTCACATTAGAGACTATTAAGTAAATGCTAAAATCCTACCCAAAGGTATTGAATGTGTTTGAGGTTGTTTTGCTTTTACAAAATGTAGGACAAATGTTGTGAAGATCCCAATTTGATTTTGAGATCTTTAAATTAGTATCATTTCTTTTCACATCAACTCAGCACAGAAACTCCAAGGGAACTCCCACCTCACCTCTACATGCTCATCTCAACTTTTAATGAAAGTGCTCCCCAAAATTGACAAATGCAGTATCACACCAGAAGATCTATGTTCATACCTTTCTCTTGAGAGTTCTCATTGTCCTTACTTTACATCACTATTTTTCCATATTTCCTCCCTTTTGTCTAACGCCATTTTGCCTAACTCCTCTGTTTTTCTTTTATTTTTATCACTTGTCCCTCCCTCCAGCTCTGATTACCACTCAACATTTGGCTTCACCTCCCACCTGGCAAGTATATCTATCTCCTCAGTCTTTTTGTTTTTTGAAGTCACATTGTGACAATTTCTCAGCCTTTATTTGTTTGATGGGTCCCACTGTAGAGCTGATTATTTTGGGAGATCTAAATGATAGTACCGGTGGGTTCTAAGGAGTTCTATGTAGATATGTGATAAATGGAAGGATTGATTTTCTATGGGCCACATTCCTCTAAAGACAGCTGAAAACCTCTCAGTTCAGTCCTCCATAGTAATCCATCTATTTGGAGAACCTGACTTGCGTCATTGGGTTCAGTTAAAAGAGCAGGTTTGGGAACACATTATCTATGTATGATTTAATGAGGAAAGTTGTTGACACTGATTCTGTTTGACACTTCTGCAGAACATTCTACTTATTTATAAATAAACTGCTCTAAATCTGATAAGCCCAAGAATTCCTCTTGCAAACAACCCCTCCTGGTCATATTCTGTCTTCCCTGACAGGCAGAATGAATTAATCATCTTCAAATCACATCAGCCTTTTTGGAGACTGTGCAAATGTTAAAGTCAACTCTATTCATAAGCTAAAAAAAAGAAATGGAAATACTTTAGGGTGACACAAGTGAGAAAAGGTAACACATATATGTTGAAAGTTAAGATATGCTACATGGTAAGATGTTGATGAGCTCTGAGATGTGAAGTGTATGGCATTTTGTCAGAGCTAATGAAATCCGTGTTATCCTGTCTATGTCTGCCAGTACAGAGACAGTTCAACACAAAAAGTCTTGCCTAGTCTGACAACCAAAAAGAACTCAACACAGAGGCTATGTAATTACAGGTTTGAAAGAACTGGAATTTGTTTTTTCAATCAGCACCACAATGAACTCTATTTAAACAAACACAAATATATGCAGGGAGAAATAGAAACAAAATATTTTAAAATGACAAAACCAAAAACAGCTGGATCATTTCAGCATGGCTGATCCTATTTTCTTGCTATAGCAATGTAATTTATAGTTTTGTTAAATAACTTTTGTTTATTAAAAGAGTCCAGGCAGATTGCTGATTTTTATTTCAATTGTAATAACAATTTCAGGAAACAAATGTCCACTTAAAGCCATTCTTTCATGGGATATAATTTGTTTCTCTTGCATTCCAAGTGCTACCATTTTAAATATGTATACCTTCCCGTATTTTCTCTTATATCTGTGTGTTCAAGTGCACTGATTTTTTCTCTTTAAAGCAATGTACTTTTATACAGTACTTATGACAGCTATTCTTAGCTAACAAAAGAAGAGCAAGAAAACAATCTTTTAAATGATTATATCTATAAGGCTCTATAGGAAATAATATGTAGCACACAAAGAAGACCTAGAGACTGACCTCTTCTTCCAAAGCTCATACTCTTAATGGGCAGATGTCTGGCACCAGCAACCAATATATACATCAGTTCATCCCTCCACACAACCATCTATTCTTTCAACATTAACTGTACATATTTAGGTGAAGGTTATCAATCCATACAAGGGTGATGTTAATACAAATAGAAAAATAGAAATAGGATCTGATAAGACAATTATTTTAGAGGTAGAATCACAGGTCTCAGTAGCTGATTAGATGTGAAAATCAAAGGCAAGGGTCAGGTCAAATAGGACAAATGTTTTGAACCCTTGAGTGACCAGTGCCATCTAGTAATGCCTGAAAGACCAATTAGAGAACTGAATTTGTGAATATATTTTAATAAAAAGATGGTACATTCATTTCTGGAGTTATTAAGATTGAGACACCAGTGAGATCTTTAAGTGACAAAAATAAAGAGAATTACAAGGAAGGGCATACTTCAGTCGGACCACAATAATGACTAAAGATTACCCATAAAACACACAAAACATTGTCAAGTCTCTACGTCTTTTTTTAAAACCTATATGCACTAAGATGGATGACCTTTGAGGCCCTTCCTATCAGACAAACCAAGAGGAATTCTCCAAAGTTCCAGTGACAAATACCTTCTTTTCTTTTTCTTCAAATCTCAGGTCTTCAACTACACAACTCTGTTTCTAATTTTATCAGTGCAATTTCTTGTTCAAAATTTATAATGTAGTTACTCTCCACTTCTGCATGTATAGTCATGTGGATGCAGAGAGAACCACTGATTTCTTCTTCTTAGGAGGTTACTTCCTAGGAAACGGAAGTGTGCAATTAAATACTAAAGTAGACAAATTAATTCAAAGCCTTTCTTGTACCATCCAAATCCCTTATCTAAAGCTCTACCACATTGAAGATATTTGGAGAGGGATGACTCTAATCTTCTTGAAGTTAGAGGTATTGTCAAATTTATTTTTTATTTTTGCCTTCCACAGAGTTTTATTTGTAATAGAGAAGTAAATAAGTGTTTCAAGAATGAACTCTTAAGAGAGTGCATTAGCAGTAGAGAAGCATGGATTGACTGTTTGAGATATGCACAGAGGCGACACAAAAAGTAAGGCAATGATATGTGTTTCACTCACTCACTCAATATTTATTTTAAAAGATGAATAAACATCCCAAGCAGGAGACAAAACCCAGGTGAAGATATAGAACAGGGAATGGGAACTGAATATTCCTGAAGCACTGACACTTAGGACTGGCCTGAGTGTTATGCAGGATTTGTATTTCACAATGAGTACTGATCATGTTGGGAAGTGAGAGGAAGGAGATCATGTAAACACAGGAGTGGAAACCGGATGATGTGGGGAAGGCCAATGCTTGTAAAGGCCATTTGTGAAAGCACACAATTGACCACATTATTTGGACTCAAATCACGCTTTCCCTTCACCAAATTTTCAATTAAATTACAGGGTGATTTTTACAAAATGGGCATGGTCTGAAAGTTATTTGGCTTTTTAAACAGCCGCTGTGCAAATTAATTGTTGCATGGCACAGAGAAAATCGATTTCCGACCCAGTGCTTTCCTTTTCTATCTAGAATATTGCATCCATATATATATTTTTTTTTTCAAATTAGAGTTTTCAGAACTCCTGGGGATACTGTCTTTGGAACTCAAATATCGCCTAATGGAAGTTTCTGATTGGCTGCCATTAAAGTCATGCCCACGTCCATGATGTGGCTTTGCGTGTTGTATGCCTTATTTTTAATTTATGAATTCTATTTCAAAATCACAGTAAAACATGACAGGCAGGGTGCTTTCCAGAAATTATGACAATTTTCAAGTAGTTAAAATTCCTAAATCTATACCTACTGTGCCTTCTTCCACCAGCTAAAGCAAGTAATACTCAGGCCAATGCTCATGACTCGCCCTGCCTATCAATGAAGTATGTTTTTTTCTGCTCTGTTGGATCCCAGGAAGGTTTACTAAATGGCATGTGGGCGTGAGAAACTGACCTGACGGAGAGTTCTTAAATAGTCACATGAGAAACGAATTAATTTCTAGTGATTTTCTATTTGGGGAATATATCATCTTTGATATGTTAAAAAAAAAAAAGAAAAACTCAGAGCAGATATTTCTATACTGGAGTTGTTAAAAGAGTCTCCTAGGTGATGCGGAAGGTTCAGGAAGAAGCAGTGCAAAATGCACAGAGAAAGTCACTCTCTACCTTGTAGCTGTGACTTAAGCAAGTCACTTGACCTCTTTAAGCCTCAGCTTTCTCATCTAAAAGTTGAGTAATGATACCTTTTAAGGCTCTTTGACTATGAGTGAGATTACTTAACAGTACCTGTGCCATGGTAAACTGCCAGTAAATAGTAGCCATTTAAACACCCCATGCCCCTCAATATTCTCTTCACTGTGTCTTGTCAGACCAATCAAACTGAAATATGATTAGTAGCTTGTCACTCTCAGGAGTCAGTTAATATGCTTTCAGGACAGGAATCCCTGGTCAGACTTGCCAAAAAAAAGTGATGGGGAGGTGGCAGGAGAGCTTGAAAGTTTTCCTGGAAAAGTGTATCATCAGTTTATCCGTCCATGGATATACAATACCAAGAGACAGAAAAGCTAAGCAGAGTTTTAGAAATAAAGTCAAAGAAAAGATATTGCATCAATAATTTAAAAAGCTGCCCACCCAATGATACATTATTGTAATTATGACGCTCCCACCTGTAGTCATTTTCTTAGACAAGTAGAGTGTTGTTTCCACTCACCACTTCTGTGCTGCTATTGGCACATATATTACACATATATATATTTCTATATGTTACAGACCTAATGATACATTATATACATATTATTTTATTTTATTTATTTATTTTTCTGCTTTATCTCCCCAAACACACCCTGTACACAGTTGTATATCTTAGCTGCAGGTCCTTCTAGTTGTGGGATGTGGGACACCGCCTCAACATGGCCTGATGAGCAGTGCTGTGTCTGCGCCCAGGATCCGAACCCTGGGCCGCCGCAGTGGAGCACGCGAACTTAACCACTCGGCCACGGAGCCGGCCCCCATGTTATTTTAAAATAAGAGCAGAAATTAGTAAAATAAGCAAAGTATCTTTTATAATTACATAATTACCTTTACCATGTTCTTTGTTTTCTCATTTGGATTTGAATAACTATCTGGGGCCACTTGCTTCCAACGTGAAGAACTTTCTTATGATTTCTTTTAAGGCATGTCTGCTAGCAACAAGTTCTCCCAGTTTTTGTTTACCTAGGAAAGTCTTTATTTCACCTTTGTGTTTGAAAGATAGCTTTGCTGGCTAAAGGATTCTTAGCTGATAGCTTTTTTTTTTCACTTGAGCACCTGGACTAGTTTTTCCCACTGCTTTCTGGCCTCTAAGGTTTGGGCTAAGAAGTCACTTGTAAATCTTATTGGGGTTCCATTGTAAGTAACAAACTGTTTTTCCTTGCTGCTTTCAAGATTTTCCTCTTGTCTTTGACATTCAGCCTTTTTGTTATAACGTTTGTGCTTGCGATTATCTCTGAGGTTACCCTGTTTGGAATTCATTGAGCTTCTTCATGTGTAGGTTATTATTTTTCAATAAATTTAAGGACTTTTCTGCCATTATCTCCTTAGGAGTGTTTCAGCTCCTTTCTCTCTTTCCTTTCTTTCTATCATGTGTATGGAGATGTGCTTCATGGTGTCCCACATTTCTCTGAGACTCTTTTCATTTTTCTCCTTTCTTTTTGCTCTTTCTTCTTTGGCTTGCATAACTCGATCAATCTATTTTCAAGTTTGCTCATTCCTTCTTCTGCCGGTTCACATCTACTGCTGTGCACCTCTAGTGATCCTTTTATTTCAGTTATTGTACTTTTCAACTCCAGAATTTCCATTTTTTTTGTAATTTGTAACTCATTTGGGGCAACATTGTCATCATACATTCCTTTATTTCTTTAATCATGTTTTTCTTTACTTCTGTGAACACGTTTATAATGGATACTTTGAAGTTGTTTTCTAATAAATCCAACATCTGATCATTTTATAGGTTTGTCTACGTTTTTTTTTCCAGCGTGTGAGTCATAGTTTCCTGCTTCTTTGCATGCCTCAATAATATTTTGTTAGAAATTGGCCATTTTAGATAACATATTGTAGCAACTCTGAGTACTCCCCCTTACACCAGTGGGGCTTGTTATTTTCTTGCTTCTTTGTTGTGTGTGTGGCTGGATTATTTCAGTGAAGCCTATCTCCCCTCCCACCAGGTTAAGCCTTTGTTGCTGCTCCTCAGGGAGACAAAGCTTTGGGTATGCCCCCAGTCACCCTGGGAAGAGAATGGTTTTGGTAGGCTTCTCTTTCACTATTTCTCACATCACATTTAGCTTTTAGGGTCCCCTAATGGCTGGCTGACAGTTCAACTGTTTTCAACACTGCCTTGAAGCATAAATTGCTGTACAAACTAACGCAATCAAATTGTAGGTTCTTTGCAGGAATAGTTTCTGATGTCAGTGCTTGATTGATATTTGTTCTGAATCCAGAAGGGCTCTTCTCTGCTAACTTATTCTTTAGTTCTCGCCAGAAAACTACGTGGCCTAGAGTTTAGCTTGTATTTTGAATCTCCTCCCAACTGTCCTTCACCATAACCTCAACTGTTTTTAAGAGTGCCTTTAAGCCTGAAGTTCTTCATTCTCCATTATAAAAAAATTAAGTTCCTTTAGGAAGAGATTAGGAGTTATCTGTTTTACAGCCTCCTTCTCCTCTGGGCAAAACCTCTGAACCAGAGCTCTCAAATAGGATATGAGGTCAATGGAAAGCTTTTCTGTGAGTGACACCTCTATCCTAGGAAGGAAGCTACAAGAAGTTCTTTCACATGCCTCTCCTGGAGAAAACCACTGCCTCATGTACCAGGGCAAGGATGCCCAGGCCCCTAGTCTTCTTAACATGCTGTGGCCAAGCAGGCTTATAATGCAAGCCTTACATATATGGGGCCTCATATACTGGGCAGCAGAAGGAAACCCCCACCTCAACACTGCATTTGCCCAGGATTCAGCCTCAGCAACCAGGAAGCTTGGGGCAGAGGGAGAAACACTGATATTCTGCTCCTACCAGGAGTAAAGTCCTCTGAATGATAGGTGAGGGGAGAGGGAGCCTGGTGTTCTTGGCTAAAGCACCTGGGGGTGGAGCCCACCTCTCTGAGGTGGGAAGGGAAAGGGAAAAAGCAGTCTTGGTTGAAATACTACAAACTTTCACCTTTATTACCAAATTTTTGTCAATGTTTTTTAATGAATGTTTATTCATTGGCTGTTTATCCTTCAGACCTTATCTAGAGGCTTTATTTTTTCATTTTCATTTTTTATACTTTTCTCTTTATTGAGGTGATATTGGTTTATAGCATTGCATAAATTTCAGGTGTACATTATTATACTTTAGCTTCTGTATAGACTGCATCATGCTCACCACCAATAGTCTAGCTTTTAATCTGTCACCATACGTATGTGACCCTTTACCCCTTTAATCCTCCCGATACTCCCCTCTCTTCTGGTAACCACTTCTCTCTTCTTTTTATCTATGTGTTTGTTTATCTTCCATATATGAGTGAAATCATTCAGTATCTGACTTTCTCCCTCTGACTCATTTCACTCAGCATAATACCCTCAAGGTCCACCATGTTGCTGCAAATGGCAAATTTTGTCTTTTTTTGTGTGAGGAAGATTGCTGATGACTAAAACCTGTCCCAATCTTCTTCTATTTTGTATGGGGTGCCTCCACAGTGTGGCTTGATGAACGGTGCCAGGTCTATGCCTGAGATCCAAACCTGCAAACCTCAGGCCACTGGAACAGAGCGAGTGAATTTAGACACTACGTGACTGGGCCAACCCCAGTTTTGTCTTTTTTATGGCTGAGTGGTATTCTACTGTATATATATATACCACATCTTGTTTACCCATTCATCTGTTGATGTGCACTTGGGTTGCTTTCAAGTCTTGGCTATTGTGAATAATGCTGTGATGAACAATGGAGTGTATGTATCTTTTTAAATTAGTTCTCATATTTGAATAAATACCCAGAAGTGGAATAGCTGGGTCATATGCTATTTCTATTTTTAATCTTTTGAGAATTCTCCATACTGTTTTCCAGTGGCTGCACCAGCTTGCATTCTCACCAGCAGTGTCTGAGGGTTCCCTTTTCTCCACATCCATTCCAATATTTGTCTTATTTAATAATAGCTATTCTGATGGGTGTGGTGGTGTCTCACTGTAGTTTTGATTTGCATTTCCCTAATAATTAGTGATGTTGAACATCTTTTCATGTACCTGTTAGCTATCTGTATATTTTCTTTGGAGAAATGTCTATTCAAATCCTCTGCTTGTTCATTTCTTGTTGTTGAATTATATGAGTTCTTTATATATTTTGGAAATTAACCCTTTGTTGGATATACAATTTGCAAATATTTCCTCCCAGTTGGCAGATTGTCTTTTCATTTTGTTAATAGTTTCTTTTGCTGCAGAAAGTTTTTAGTTTGATGTAGTCCCATTTGTTTATTTTTTATTTTGTTTCTCTTCCCTGAGGAGACATGGTGTTCAAAAAAGACACTGCTAAGGGGCTGGCCCCGTGGCCGAGTGGTTGAGTTCGCGCGCTCCACTGCAGGTGGCCCAGTGTTTCGTTGGTTCGAATCCTGGGTGCGGACATGGCACTGCTCGTCAAACCACGCTGAGGCAGCGTCCCACATGCCACAACTAGAAGGACCCACAACGAAGAATATACAACTATGTACCGGGGGGCTTTGGGGAGAAAAAGGAAAAAAATAAAATCTTTAAAAAAAAAAGAAGACACTGCTAAGACCAATGTCAAAGCACATACTGCCCAGGTTTTCTTCAAGGATTTTTATGGTTTCAGGACTTACTTTCAAGTCTTTAATCCATTTTGAGTTTATTTGTTATTGTATGGTGTAAGATAATGGTCTACTTTCATTCTTTTGCATGTGGCTGTCCAGTTTTCCCAACACCATTTATTGAAGAGACTTTCTTTTCTCCATTGTATATTCTTGGCTCCTTTGTCAAAGATTAGCTTTCCATAGATGTTTGGGTTTATTTCTGGGCTTTCAATTCTGTTTCATTGATCCTTGTGTCTGTTTCTGTGCCAGGACATGCTGTTTTGATTGCTATAGCTTTGTAATATGTTTTGAAGTTAGGGAGTGTGAGACATCTCCAGCTTTGTTCTTTTATTCTCAGGATTGTTTTGACTATTCAGAATCTTTTGTTATCCCATATAAATTTTAGAATTCTTTGTTATTATTCTGTGAAGAATGTCATTGGGATTCTGATTGGGACTGCATTGAATCTGTAGGTTGCTTTAGGTAATACAGACATTTTAACTATATTTATTCTTCCAATCCATGAGCATGGAATGTCTTTCCATTTCTTTACGTCTTCTTTAATTTTTTTCAATAATGTCTTATAGTTTTCAATGTCCTTCACTTCCTTGCTTAAATTTATTCGTAGGTATTTTATTCTCTTTGTTGCAACTGTTCTGAGGCTTTACATGGTAATTTTTAAATATAGTTTTTATTAGTTTCAATGGGGAAAGGATCAGTGGAATCCCTCTACACTGTCATACTAGAGATAAATCTCATTTGGCTCTATCTTTATGAACCTTAGATTTTATACATGCATACTGAAATATTTATAGAAGAAATTATATGGTGATTAAGACAAATCAAAATATTCTAGGGAAGTGTTTGGAGATATAGATGAAATAGGTTTGGGGATATTAAAACTAAGTAAAAGATGAATCAAGTTTATTAAATTATTCTCTTTCTCTTCCTCTCTTCCTCACTCTTTATATTTTCCTCTCCAAACACATGTATGGTGTGTGTGTGTGTGTGTGTGTGTGTCTGTGTGCAGTTTCAGACAACATCTGGAGGATATACAAAAACTCTTTAGCAGTGGCTGCCTCCAGTGTCTGGGATAGGAGAGTAGAAGAGAGACTTAGTTTTTAGGTTATATCTTTTTTCCCCTAAACACATTTTAGAAGGTTCTAAAATATGGCCATATTTCCAATTTGGAATCTATTAATATAGTGTAGTTTATTATTTTGTACAAAACAAACCTGCTCAAGATCACTCAGTGAGTTCATGACAGCTCAGATTTGGATTCAGATCCTCTGCACCTGACTCCTGGTGCAGGTTTCATTTCTGTCATGCCACACTGCCATCCTGATTTTAGGACAAGTTCATTCTATTCCTCACATAAGCAGGAAAGGGCTATTAAGAGTTATCTGAAGACGTGGTTACAAAAAACCATTGTGGAAGATCCAAATTAGTGTGTACCTGTTTCACGCAAAGCTGTAACTAAAGATGGACTTTGATTTAAATTACTTTTAGAAGAAGAAATGTGGTTGTGAGCAGGAAAACTAAATCATCTTATCAAGATGAGTCTACATAGTGACATTCACTGATTGTGATCCATATCTGCCTAGGTAATATATTTATTTAACTTAGGCCTCCAGGGTAAAATGAATCTTTTTTGTAATTTTTCCAATAATAGCAGTAATAATGATATATGTATTCATAAGAAATAAAAATGAGTAGATCATGTATTATAAAATCACAGACTGAACAAAAATGAGATATTTAAAAACCTTAATAAATCGTATATATTCCATAAAAATCTTCCTCTCTCACTTCTCATTAGACATCATAGCAGTGCCAGCTCTCTGGGTTTAAAGAAAGGCTTTGATTTGTAGTGTTTGCCAAATTCTGTGGTATAAGTACTCTGACTATGCTCAGGTTCAATCTGCCAATGGAGTAACAACTAGGACACAAAATTCCTGAAAGTTCAACAATCAGGTCTCATGAGCTTCTACATCAGCCCTAGCACGCCCATTGAGCATCACTGCCCAATGGGAGCATATGCACTTGGAAATTAAACCAAATTTAGCACTAGGTTTTCAGAGACAAACAGTGACAAACTGAGAGTGCAAAGATATGGTGGCTAATTTTTTATGTGTCAACTTGACTTGGCCATGGGGTACCCAGATATTTGGTTAAACATTATTCTGGGTGTGTCTGTGAGGGAGTTTCTGGATGAGATTGACTTTTTAATTGGTGGATTGATTAAGCAAATTGTCCTCCCTAGTGTCGGTGGTCCTCATTCAATCAATTGAAGACCATAATAGAACAAAAAGGCTGAGTAAGAGAGGATGGCTTCTGCCTGACTATTTGAGTTGGGACGTGAAATGAGCAATCAATCCTTTCTGTCTTGAGCCCCCTAGCTTTCAGACAGAAACTTACCCCATCAGCTCTCCTGGTTGTCAGGGCTTTGGATTCGGACTAGAAGTACACCATCAATTCAGGATCTCCAGCTTGCCCAACACATATCTTGGAACTTCTCAGCCTCCATAATTTTTTCTTTTGTGGAAGATTAGCCCTGAGCTAACATCTGCCACTAATCTTCCTCTTTTTGCTGAGGAAGACTGACCCTGAGCTAAATCCTTGCCCATCTTCCTCCACTTTATATGTGGGACGCCTGCCACAGCATGGCTTGCCAAGCAATATGTAGGTCTGCACCCGGGATCTGAACTGGTGAACCCCAAGCCACGGGAGCAGAATGTGTGAACTTAACTGCTGTGCCACTGGGCCGGCCCTCAGTCTCCATAATTTTATAAGCCAATTTCTTATAATTATCTATCTATCTATCTATCTATCTATCATCTATGTATCTCTCTATCCATCCATCCTCTTAGTCTGTTTCTCTGGAGAACCCTAACTAATGTGAACATTTCTCCCTCTGCTCCCTTGCTTAGGCTTTTCCTCTTACCAACACTATTTTATTCTTCTGTGTCTAGCAAAATGCTTAAAATCCATCAAGTCTTAGTTTAAGTCTTGTTTCTGGCATAAAACCACTTCTGTCTCTATCAGCCTACAATAATTCTTCTTGTTTCTAATTCTTGAGATGTTTAATAAAAATAGCCACGATTTGCTGAAGCCTACCAGAGTAACATGTACCAAGCACTCTTGTGTCATTTGCATTTATTATTTTGAAACTTTATGCAAATACTGCCTTGATAGGAATAATACACACAAAAAAATCATAAAGTTTGTTACAGTACATTAGAGACCTTGCAGCAAATAAGAGACAGGACTCAGATATTCTACTCAAGTCCTATCTCACACTGAAGACCAGAGTCTTTCCATCTCCCTTCCTGTTATTACACTGCTTTTTTTTTTTTTTGAGGAAGATTATCCCAAAGCTAACCTCTGCCGCCAATCCTCCTCTTTTTGCTGAGGAAGATTGGCCATGAGCTAACATCCTTGCCCATCTTCTTCTACTTTATATGTGGGACTCCTTCCACAGCATGGCTGGACAAGTGGTGCGTAGGTTCCCACCCGGGATCCAAGCCAGTGAACCCGGGGCTGCAGAAGCAGAACGTGACAACTTAACTGCTGTCCCACTGGGCTGGACCCTACACCTCTCTTTTTAATGATGATTGCATTCCATATGCATCAGCTCTACTCTCCTAAGGACATTAGCACATTCATGCACAATGTGAGGAAATGGGGTAGCATAAAACTAACGTGAGAGGAACATCTGGGTCATACACTATGCTAGCAACTTTTCTTCCATTAGGTTATTTAATATTCCTACCAAGCCTGAGTGTAGGCATTATTGTTGTTATTTTACAAATGAGGAAACTGAGGCGCAGATAATTTCAGTGACTTTCCCATGACTGTGCACCTAGTACGGGACCAAAGAGAAGTTAAAACTCAGTTCTTAAATGGTTTGTGTTCCTTGTACTATCTGAATATTCTTTATAGACATTGTAGGAATATGGCTTTCATTATACCATAGGCTCAGTCTACAATGTCTTCCTACATGCTAGTCCCTCAAGCACTAGAATTCCAAGGAGTGAATTGAGGGAGGATCGAATTAGTAGGTATAAGGAGGATTCCCTACATTACACAATAATGACAAATTTCTCAGTAGCTTCTTGATATGAAAGAACAGCAATAGTAGGGATAACTGACAGGTATTCTTTGCTTCTGGTTCCTCATACACATCCACTCCCAGCTCATAGAGTTCACAGGTGGGAAGGGAAGACGCAGGAATAGCATCTCAGGGAAGCTTGTCTAAGCCGAAGAACAGTGTATAGTCACTGATTCAGAATGAGTGGGGTATCTCACCCAAAGTGTCACTTCCTTCCAGTACAGTTTGTCACAATCTCTAAGGTGCTACAATTGGATGATATTTCTTAAGTCTCAGAAGTCCCTGAAGGTGGATAGGATTTCATTCTCTGTATAGCACAGCGGATAAAAGAATGGATTTTGGCATGAGCCCCTCTCTCCTGCACTCCACCTTGTACACATTTCTTCACATACCTGAGCCTCAATTCCTTATGAAAAATGTACAATAATAGCACTTATCTCACAGAGATGTGATGAGGGTTAAATAAGATGGTCTCGAGTACTTGGAATGGTGTTTGACACATAACATGTGAGTTATTACTGTTGTTATTATTATCGTCATCTCATTTTAGAGTTAAGAATCTAAGGTCCAAAGAGAAAGGCTCTTGGAGACAGAATTGAAATCAATACTAATGTCTCTGGTTTATAATCCAGTAATCCCTTCTTGGACATCTCATTACCTGAAATGGCAACTTGGGCCATTATCTGAATACTTTACTTAAGGGAGACATTTTAGTGATCCTTCAATTTAAACAAGGTTAAGTGAAAAATTGAACAGCTGGCTTTATTTTTATGAGTAATTATAAGTGTGTAATAATGAGGTCACTTTAACACATATTAAAATATAGAGAATTTATTTAGTTAAGTCATATCTATGGAGACTGTATCTTGAGAGATGTTCTGTATATCAGTATTGTTTTGGGCAATACCTCACAAACTGTATTTTATGTATAGAACTGAAATGGAATGAATTCATAGAATTAGATCAATATATCTCATTTAACTGGTGGAGCCATTTCTTCAGCAAGATACTTGGCAACACAAGAAGAGTAAAGAAAAAACTACTGTACAGTGTTATCGTGGCTATGACAATGAAAGAACTTACATGGGATATTCTTTAGATCATGGATAGAGGGGCTATACTAAGTCCGTATTTTTGATGTCTTGGACAAAGCATATTCCTGCCCTTCCTTTGAGTTGTAAGGGCCTAAGTAAAAGAATAAAACAAAACAAAGGGAAGTGGACTTACCTTGCCTCTGTGGTCCAGGCTGTCGGTATCCCTAATTGGAGGTACACCCTTGAACATCAAGACTATGGAGCTATCATGGCAACCTGCTGCTTTGATTATTCTCCCTGACAATTGCCTCCACCAAAACTGACTAGGAAGAGTAGAAGGTTAAAAGAGAGAGTTAAATATATAGACCCAGCTATCTTAAATTTCACAAGGCATTTATAAATATTGGAATCAAACTTTTGGCCATTCTGTAACCCATCTTCCTTCATCCATTATTAAGGGAAAATAATCACATATTTACATTTCTTCAAGTTATGGGGCGTGTTGCATCATTAGATAGAATTTATTTAAATTAAAGCAATTTTCTCGGCTTTGCAATTAAGTTGTTTTAGCACATATTTCTCCCTCAGCAAGAATGGAGAATTATTTTCTCATTCCATTTGACCTTTCTTACAAGGTCATAAAAATAATTGGAGCCAGTATATACTGGTTTAAAGGAAAATGGAGGAGAAAGATAATTTTAAGGTTTATAAAATATTTTCTCAAGAATGTAGATGCATAGTTGTATAAGACTATATATTCCCTTCAGTTGAAAACGTTTTCAATTGAGCTAAGTAGAAGTTATTTTATAAATAAGGCACAGCTGAGTGGTCATTTTAAGTGAATTACAAAAATCAATGAAAACCAATAGACTCACATTTCTCTGCCCAGATGTCAGCTCTGCAGTGGGTCGGTGACAGGCTTGTCACTGGCATCAGAGACTCCTTACTAGACTGTAGCTTAAGGGAACACACTGTTTATTGCTTTATTGGAAAGGTGCAAAATTTCTCTAAAAGTATTTGCTATTTACTCATGAGTAAACCTTGATTGTTATTCTCCTTAAAAAATGAAGAGTATTTCCCAAAATATCTATGGGAATAGGGGATGGTGGGATGACTTAAAGTGAGAATTTCATTTTGAGCTGAACTTGCTCCAGGAATTGTCCATCTGTCAAGTTCTAGCACATGAGTTCATTTAGCATGGCTGTAGAAGGTAGGTCTCCTTTCTTCCAAGATAAACCTGACAACCTCAAAGTTTTTTCAGGACAAGTCCCTGGACAGCAAAATAGCAGCATCAGAATTAATTAGTGGTGAGATATTCAAGAAGACTGGAAACTCCACTGCTCATCCACTTAATTTACGTGGGAAGATGGAAACACTGATTCCCCATAACTTAATTTACGTGGGAAGATGGAAACACTGATTGGGTGATTATTTGGTTACCTTCAAGGTCACATATTAACCTTGAGAAAGTAAAATATGGCTGCCATCATTCTCATGATATACCTGTAGGTGCTGTCTCATTGCAAGGATGAAATCCAATTTCTCTGTTATTCCTGTCGTTGCTTGTGCTTTTGGTGTCATATGTAACAAAATTTGGCCTAATTTAAGGTCACAAAGATTTAAACATACTTTTTGTTCTGAGAGTTTTATAGGTTTCACTCTTACAATTATGTCTTTTAACTGCAATATGTTAATTTTTTAATATGATGTTGTTACCAAACCTGAAGTGAGTTCTCTCACATGTTGTGCAGCAAGCCAATCTCTGACACCGGGTGTGGTGGAATAAAGTAGGAATTTTATTTTTGCACAGAGCTGAGCAAGGAGAGAGGGAAGCTAACGCTGAAATCCCAAACTCCCCGAAAAGCTAAAAGGAAGGGTTTTTATTTGGGGTTTTAGGTAGGGGAGGAGGAGCATATGGCCTTGCTGGCTGGAGCTTTCCCATCAGCCTGTCTTTGGCCTTGAGACACTTACAGAGAGGAGGAAGTCTGTGACCTTACTCTTTTCATCTAGGGATGAACATTACTCTTTTACATGTGGATCTCCAGTTGCCCCAATGTCATTTGTCAAAAATACTATTCTTTCCTCATTGACTTTTCTTGGCATCCTTGTGAAAAGTCAATTGAATATAAATTTGACTAGCTTTTTAATGGACTATTAGTATGATTCCATTGATCTATGTGTCTATCCTTATGCCAGTACCATTATTTCTTGATTATTGATTTTCTTGGTTATTGTAGCTTTGTAGTTAGTTTTCACATGGGGGAATTTGAGTCCTTCAAATTAGTCTTCCTTTATCAAGATTGGTTTGGCTCTTCTGGGTCCCTTGATTTCCATATGGATTTTAGGATCATGTTGGAAATATCTACAAAAAAGACAAGTGGGATTTTATAGGGCTTATGCTAAATCTGGAGATAAATCTTAGGAATCCTGCCATGTTGACAATATTAAGTCTTCCAATCCATGAACACAAGATTCCTTTCCAGTTATTTAGGTCTTTAAGTTTTTAACGATATTTTCTAACTTTCAGTATTCAAATTAGTTTCTTTTGTTACTTTACCCCTAAGTGGGTTTTTTTTTCATTTTTGATGCTGTTGAAAATCGTTTTCTTAATTTCATTTTCATATTTTTCATTCACAGTGCATAGAAATATAATTGATTCTTGTATATTGATATTTTATACTGCAATCCTGCTGAATTCATTTATTAGCTTGAAAAGTTTTTAAGTGAATGTCTTAGGATTTTCTATATGCAAGAACATATCATCCACACATGGAGATAGAATTACATTTTTATTTTCTATTTGGATGCCTTTTATTTCATTTTCTTGCCTAAATCCCCTTGCTAGAACTTCTATCACAATGTTGAACAGAAGTAACAGAAGCAGGATGTTACTTTTGTTTCTGATATTAGAGGAAAAATTTCATTCTTTCACCATTAACTATAATGATTGGTTATGATACTTTTTTTTTGGTAGATGGCTTTTATCAGGTTGGAATTGACCTTTTGTTTCAAGTTTTTTGAGTGATTTTGTCCTGCAAAGGTATAGTATTTCGGCAATTGCCTTTTCTGTTTCTATTGAGATTATGAAGTGATTTTTATTATATTGATATGACTAAAATTGGTACTGATTTTTAATATGATATGAATTCTTTTTGGAAGTTAAACTACACTTTACATTACTGAGCTGGATCCCAGTTTGTAATGGTGTATAATCATTTTTATATGTTTTTGGATTCAGTTTTCCAGGTTTTCTTGAGAAAATTTGTATTTATATTGATAAGATATATTAAACTGCAGTTTAATTTTTTGTGATGGCTTTGTTTGATTTTGGTATCAGTCTAATACTAACCCTATAGAATGAGTTAGACAGTGTTCCCTCTTTTAGTTTTTTAAAAGTATTTGTGAAGAATTCATATTAATTCTTCATTAAATGTTTGGAAGCATTAACCAGTGAAGGCTTCTTTTCCTGGCTTTTTCATGGATAGTTTTATTTATTTTTAATAAAATCTCTTTCTTCTTATACATGTATGCATGTTGTCTATTTCTTCTTGAGTCAGTTTTTGTAGTTTGTGTCTTTGGGGGAATTGGTCCATGCCATCTAATCTGTCTAATTTGTTGGTATATAGCTGTCCATCATATTCTCTTATAATATTATCTTTTCTTCGTGATTTGTAGTAATAGTCTCTTCTATTTCTGATATAAGTAATTTTAGACTTCTCTCCTTTTTGCTTGGTTAGTCTAGTTGCGAGTTTGTTTCTTTTGTTGATCTTTTCAAAGAATCATTTTGGTTTTGTTTCTCTTTTTAAAAATTATTTATTTCATTAATTTTTCTTCCAACTTATTATTTCTTTCATTCCATTTCCTTTAATTTAGTTTTTTTCCCCAGTGTCTTATGATGAAAACTCAGGCTAGATTTGATTTTTTTAATATAGAGGTCCACAGTTCTGAATATCTCTTACATGCTGATATAATTGCATCCCATAAGATTTGTAATGGTATGCTTTAATTTTCATTCACTTAAAAGCATTTTCTAGTTTTCCTATGATTTCTTCTTTGTACTCATTGGATATTTTGAGTGTGTTGTTTAATTTCCACATATTTTGTCAGTTTCCTGAATTTGTTTTATCACTGTCAAATTTCACGACATTGTAGTTAGAAAAAACACTTTGCACAGTTTCAGCCCTGTTAAATTTATTGAGGCTTGTTTTATGACCTAGCATATGTTCTGTCCTGCAGAATGTTCCATGCATACTTGAGAAGAATGTATATTTTGCACTCGTTGGTTAAACGTGTTAATGTTTTGTAGATGTTTTTTAGGTCTGGTTGTTTTATACTTTTCATATGTTCTGTTTCCTTGTTGACCTTCTGTCTAGTTGTTCTATCCATTCCTGAGAATCAATTACTTAAGTCTTCAGTTATTGTTGCTGAATTGCTTATTTCTTTAAATGCTTTTAGTTTCTGCTTCATGTATTTTGAGCTCTGTTGTTAGGTGCATATACATTTCTAATTATGTTCTCCTCATGGTTTGTCCCTTTTATTATTATGAAATTCCCACCTTTAGTAATATTTTTTGTTTTAAAGTCCATTTTTATGATATTAATGTAGCCACTTCTACATTGTTTATGTTTACGTGACATATCTTTTTTCACGTTCTTAGTTTTAACCTATTTGTGTTTTTAAATCTAATGTTTTCCACATGCAAACAGCTGGATCACTTTTTTCCGTGTTATATTTTCTGCCTTTTTGTTCGTTTTTTGTTTTCGCTTTGTCTTTAATGTGGAGCATGCTCTGGGAGGGTGATGCCCTGACATAGAGCCCCCAAGAGGATGGACATCAGGAGAGGGGAGAGTATGGTGACAGCGTGCGCCTAGGCCCTGGGATTTGGGCAGTGCTGCAGCCAGAGGCTCTAACACTGGGGGTGAGGTGGGCCGGAGAGGGTGAGGCCCCAGAACCACCTTCCCCATCAGCATTCCCAGCCATCTTGGAGCTATTGTGGCACAGTGGAAATGCACTCTGCTGTGGCCAGTCACCAGCCAGGGGGTGGTCCCCTACCTCTCTGCCTTTTGATTGCATTGTTTAAAAAACTCACATTTAATGTTTTCATTGATATTGTTTGATTTATTTCTGCCTTTTATTTTCTTTTTTTTCCCCTCTGTTTCATGATGTGTTTTGTTCCTCTATACTTCCTTTCCTTCTTAGATGGTGCCTTCTTGCTGTGTCCTCACATGACAGAAGATGTGAGAGATCTCTTTTATAAGAGTGGTAATCCCATTCAAGAGGGCAGTGTATTCATGACCTAATCACCTCCAAAGGACCCACTTCCTGATGCCATCATCTTGGACATTATGTTTTCGACATGTAGATTTTGAGGGGATACAAATGTTCAATCTATATCATCCATTCTCTGAAGAGGAAGGAAAAGCTGAAGGGTTTTGTATTGGCTGTTGAGACATGTTGGTTCTCTGACATTCTGACATGTGCTCTTCGATTACCTATCTTTCTATCTACCTATCATCTGTCTATCTATCTATCTACTTATCTATCTACTATCATCTATTTATCTATATCTCTTTCTTCTGTTTCTTTACCTCATTCTCTCTGCTAGTCAAGACACACCAAAGGATTTTAGAGCTCACCAATAGATTACCCACAGTTTGCAAAAACTGGCCTTTTTCATCCTAGGCCTTTTCTTGTTTTGGGGAAGATAATGAATAAGATATGATCCTCAATCGAAGTGCTAATAATTTGACAGCCATTTAATCAATCACTCTGCAGTTGTTCTGAATTGGGAAGGAAAAGGCCATTACTTTCAGGGGATAAGGACCTCAGATTAACACTTCCTTTCAGTTCAAACTTAAGTTTGAGTTATTTATAAACAAATAGTTAAGAACAGATCATGTCTATAACTGCTTAGATATCACTTTCCATATTTTAATAAATTTAACGTCTCATTTTCTATGCATAACATTTATTTGTGCTTATCTGTATCTCATAACTGAATGTTTATTAGAACACTGCCTCAGCACCACCTTTGGAGGCTGTTGGACACACAATGTAACTCTTCTGATGGAAGAGAAAGTCCCTAGTCTTTCCTTGTGTACTATCTACAGAGTAAAGTTCAGAGATGACACCAAGGAGATGAACAGGCATTGTCTGTTCTTAGGTAAGGAAGAAAGAAAGTTAAACTCTTCTTCCTTCTCTACTTTATTTCTTTTGCTTTTAAGTAAGGAGGACTCAAGAACATGGCTTGCTTGGCAGCAGAAGAGATAAGGGTTCATTGCTGAATCTCCAGCAGGGAATCAAAAGTGCACATTTCCTATAGTGTTCCTTAAACTCTCTCTTGGCAACCAAGGGTCTTGATTCATAGAAGGTGGATTATCCGGGTAGCAGCAGTTGAGAGAGGGAGCACTAAACTCTAACCCCAAGAGCTAGTAAAAGCAACTTTCCATGAATATGTTTATTTCTCCAGCTGTGCTACAGAGAATTTTTCTCATGAATGAGCGAGAAGTAAACCATGCCAATGTCTGAGAACAACTACTGAAAACTGAGCACGTCTTCTTGAAACATTTAGAAACTTAAAGGTCTAAAAACTCTTAAAAATGGTCAATTTACTGCATAATAGCCTTTCGTAGGGAAGTGTAATTGTGTTTCTAAGGGATTTTTATAATTCTAATGAATATTGCTTTTGAAATCTATTATGATGATTTGATATAGAAAAATCAAAATAATGAAACTTCATACTGAACTTTCTCTTTGGTAAATGGAATTTTTTTTAAAGTAGGCCTGTGTGTATGCCAAAGGTGGAGAGGTCTTTTACTTTCACTGTCCATGGATCGAGAAACATGGAACATTAAAAGTGGTCTGAGTCCATCTGTAGAACTAGTTATTTGCCGAAGATCACACAACTCATCAACATGACCAATTTGAACTCTTGGATTCTTGATCCCAGACCAGTGATTTTTTGGATCACTTTTGTCATAAAACTCAAGTCAATCACTTTTCTGACATAAATAAATTTGCCTCAATTAAGAGAGATGGTTATCTCCAAGGTGATTTCTCATACATATTTTACAGACTTCTCATCATACAGATGAGAAAACTGACCAAAAATGGTTAAACAGATTGCCTAATATCAAACATCTCACAAATGGCAGAGATGATGCAAAATCTTTGGACCTCACGTTTTGTTGCCTTTCAAAATATCAGGCAAGAGTGTCTATTATTAGATCTGAAATATTTAGCCCATACATAATTAATCCAAATGAAAGTTAACAGTCTTGGTAAAAATGTAATATATGAATGATGCAATTAGTGAGGATTTGCATCTTTTGGGTCCTTTTGCCAATCCATTTGCTGTCTTTGAGAATATAAATTTGAAAGAAAAATATATTAAAGTTCATTTAATTATGCAAATATCTCTTGTTTGCATTATTTGCTTTTTACTGTAAGCATACAATTAATATTTAAATTTTATTATGCAAACTCCACTTACCCATGCTAAATTCCAATTACCAAGTGTGTGCTTCTGATCAAAATTTTGGCAAAGTCATTGAGTCATGCAGCATCTGGAGTCCAATTTCCTTTGCTTAACTCACTAATACCATTTGCAGTGTCGTGAGAGGTAGCCTGTTAGCTTTTCATCTAAGTAATTGACACAGCAAAGGTTCAGATGAGCCCCTGCGTTTGCTTCCTTCACAAACCATTAGCCAAGGTAATTGTATTTCATTTCCCTCCTAGATTATTCTTCAAGTTGCTGATTCCCTTAGGAACTGGATTTAGTAGACAAAGGTGAATAAGGGCTGGTGTTTATTTTATAAAACTCAAATTCAGCTTTCAGTCTAATTCTTTAATGTTAAATTCTGTATCTACACTTCAGAAAAAAAGGACTTACTTAAAAATAATATTCCTTATATTTGTAGTCTGATCATTTTTGTAATAAGCATAATCAATGCTAGAGATGATCAGTATGGTGAAGATACACATCTCCAGATGTTTTCCTACATTGGAATGGCTTGGCTTTTCCAATCTATTTCAGTACAATGGCAAACTTTTTACTTCTTATGGAATAAAGTTAATGTATTTCATTAGGGATGCTACTTTCTTCAGAATTAGATTTCAGATACAGTATTGTCATACTTTGAATTTTGACTATATGATTGATCTATCAAGATCCATGTGAAAACTGGCAACTCTGAAATGTAAATTAGCATCAGAGCAGAGCCAAGAGTCTAAGAGAAATTCATAAGAGGAGATAAGAGAAATGTCATATCCATTCCAGTACCCTTTAGATCCCTTTATTTGGTGGTTTTTAAAGGTACTTTAGATTACTGATGAACTTGAAAGTATTTTTGCTTTTGTTTTTTAATGTTAAACAATTAAAAAGAGATATAAAAGGTAGACAAATCAACCAAGCACATTTGCTAATTATGTGATACTCCTGTATACTTCACTCAATATCTTCTCTAACTTATGACAATTACCAGAACCGTTTTAAAAATGGATGTCTTCATTATGTCACACGGGAAGGAATAAGGAATATTGTGCAATTATCGAATAAGGAATTTATGCCAATAAGGAAGATTCTGCAATTTATCCAAGGTCACACAGCTTTGTAATGCAGGTAACTTAAACTCAAAGTTCTTAACCCCCAGGAGTTCATGTGATTAAAATCATTATTGATGAAATATAATGAGGGTATTTAACATAGAATGACTAAATAACTGTGTATATTTGTGTATAGTTTTTCCTTTTGTCTGTTTTCAAATGCAGAATCCAAGTAATTTGTCTTTAAAAAGAGTTTTGTGTTTTTACTTCTTCTCATTTGATTCTATCAGGTTGGGTTTTGGAAAAGACTTTCAAAGAGCCTTAGAGCCTAGGCCTACTAAAAAATCAAATATTCTATTTTTTATTGATTTCCACCTACTTGAACTCTCTAGAGTATTGATCTAATGCTTATACTCAGTTCTGTCATATGTTCTTTTCTCAATACTCTTAATCTTGCATATTCTCCTATCTGTCTAAGTACTCTTTCTTTGTCTTCTTGCTCACTTCCTGCTTTGCCTGTTTTCACTGAATATTTTTCTATGACACTCTCCTTGAAAAGATTTTTCTTTTACTCTATAATTTCTTGGTGATTTTTAACTATTCTTATTACTTCATAGATGCCCCATGTCCTTATGATTTCCAAATACATATTTGTCTACATCACTCATGTCCATGCTTATTTATCTTTTCCCCATGGATTTCTTAACAGCATCTCAAAATTCCTTCTAAAAATCTTCTTCATATCAAACCTGTTCCTCCTCTTGTGCTCCTCATCTTGATTGATGTCATAAATAGAATTTCAATAACTTACATGAGAAAAGTTAGAGACATTTTTAACTTCTCCTTCTGTCTCAAACCCTAGGTTTTTTTTTTCTAGCCTTGTTCATTTCTGATCTGTAGATTATGATTGTCCTACCCATGTATCTTCAATATCATTACTGTCTTGGGATCTCTAGCTAATGTCTTCAGCTGCCTTCCCCTCTTATTGCTTCTGCCTGAAAAATCCATCCCTGATTTAATCCCACTGCTTGCTCTTTAATCAATTGTTTCTAAACCTAAACTTCTGTGTATGGTTATGAAGATAGTAAGACCATATGGATTGAATCCTCTACATCTTGGGTTGCCTGAAAATTCTACAAATAAGGACAGTGTTTTCATATTTCTGAATAATGATGACTTTCAGCCTTGACCACGTGGCTCAACTTCCTCAATCCTTCTCATTCTCAGCAGATGACTCTAGACTCCTACTCTTGAGACACTAGAGATTTTCAGGTAGAAGCTACTCAATCTTATGACCACACCACTACAGACTTACCAATACGCCTATTCAACCTTGACTCCCCACCTCATTCAACATCTTCCTTTGTCCCTTAAATATTCATATACCCAGATTTCAAGCACACAGTAGGACTCATCAAAATTATTAGCATATTTCTAACTGGATTTTCTTAGGTTCAAATTTGTCCCTTTCCAAAAGGTCTCTGAATGATTTTGATAAATTAGCATAGAGAAACAGATAATCAAACTCTGCTAAACAGTTGTTAATTAACTAACGTCTATGATTCAAACTGCCCTCTATGATTCTATCCTATTAATTACTAAACAGATTTTTATAGGCATTTTAAAAGAATTTTTAAAATTGAAAACATCTGGATGTAGTAAAAAAAGAAAGAAGTATCCATGAGAGCAAGTCTTGCTCATCGCTGTTCACTCTTCTCCAAGGAACTTCCAACAGAAGTGGGAGTTAGCTTTCACTGATGTTTTATATCTATTAAGTGGGAAGTCTGCACAGCAGTAGTACTTCCTCTGGTTTGGGGACACAATATTATGTAATATTTAGGAAAATATTTTTATGGCTAGCTTTTATTGACCAAGTTGAAAATAATTATAGCTCCTTTTACCAAAATCGATTCAATATTTAAACATAAAATATTCAGAAGGATAGGTTTACCACTTCTCAAAGGATATAATTATTATAATATATTTTTATAAAATTGCTATACACAGGCTGACATTTTCTATCCTTTCTTTATCCTCCAAGATAAAATAATCGCAAAGATAAATTTGAGAAAGGTACCATTACTCCTTCAAATTTAACCCCCATGTTAGTACCAGAAAAACTATACTAAAAGACTTTTCTGATTAAATTATTTCATGCTTAGAAACCATTTACATCCCTCATAAACCTCGGAATAAATTCAGATTCTTCAGTATGACTTAACAAGTTCTTCACACTCAGTTTTTGCCTAATTGTAATACCTCTTCTCACTCCCAGCTTTTGCGACAGTATCTTACAGTATAGAAATATCCTGCATACTTCTATGCCTTCTGCTCTGCACATTTTTAGTTTCTTTTGCAATGAAAGGAAGTCATACCTTTTCTCCAAAATCAGAAAGGTTTTTAAGTGATTGAATGAATAAATAATAAATTATTTTTCTAAACTATTCCTTCCATTATCTGCCTCCACCATCTACACAAAAACACCTTTGCTTTTGGTACTCTTCATCAATTGTCTGAATTCATACCTCCTCATCTCTTTTCCTTTCCCCAAACGCTTGATTCTGCATCCCTCACTCTACCACCAAAAGAATGATTTCTTAATCTAAAGTAGATTAATCTATTCTCTTTTTGAAAAGTACACTCAAGATTGCCAATACTAAAGAACTTGGTGCAGTTTCTGGCACTCTAATCAAAGCTTGCACAATATAATTTCAAACTACCTTACCAACCTCAGCTTATATATTCCCATGCCACCAAAATAAATATTCCTCCATGAGTTCAAATGCAAAGAAGCCCAAACTGCTCATCATTTCATTGAGGAGTTTTTCATCTCTATTTTTGGTTCAAGTTAATATTTTAGGATTGTTAAAATGTTATTCATTCTTTGTTCCATCTCAAATATTACCTGCACCCCCAAATGGCCAAGCTTTCTATGATTCCTCAGAGGAATAGAGACAATTCCCATTTTCTGTTGTAATGACATTCTATTACAGATATTTGTCGCACATTAGTCTTTCTACCTATGAACTCTGTACGGGATCTGGACTTATTGCTGTAGACTCTCTTCCTGGAAGAATGACCAATGCATAGTCCTTCCTTATCATATGTAGGAGACAGAGAGAAAGTGAGAGATGAGAAACAGAAAGCCAGAGAGACAGAGAGGTAGAGACGTATAGTGAAAGAGATTAAGATTATAATAGAATAATAAATGTCTCCAGGAAGCTTCATAGACCAAAATTCATTGAATTTTACTATTTTAGAAAAATGCTTTCATTGGCTTATTTAATTTAAATTTCACAACTCTGCTGTTTCCTTCTTCATATAAAATCAAGATGTGAGGATTTATAAAATGTTTCAAAGTATCTTTTGTTCCTGGGAAGCTTTTTACTTGAAGTATGATTCTGAAGTGTTTTTTCTTTCAACACTTCTAACACCAAATGTATGGGTTTTTTTCTCACGCCAATCAATTCTTCAACTCTCCAGACACTAACTGGGTGTTGTACAATTCACTTCAATTATGATGTTACCTACCCAGAGGTAGCAGACCCAACAGGTTAAGAGCTCAGTCCCACAAGGCAGTCTCTACTCCAGACTCCAACCACAAGTCCCAGCCACTTGTGCCTCTCATTGACTGGCTATAAAATCAGGAGATTCTCACAACCCCCTCCTCAGGTTCACTAATTTGCTAGAACACTCACAGAACTCAGAGAAACACTTCAATTACATTTACCAGTTTATTATAAAGAATACAACTCAGAAACAGCAAGACGGCAGAGATGCATAGGGCAAGGTAATGGGACATGGAGGAATGAGGGGTCACAGGAGCAGAGCTTCCATGTCCTCTCCAGGCATTCCAGCCTCCCAGCACTTCAAAGTGTTCACCAACTTGGAAGCTGTTCAATAATCTGGAAGCTCTCCAAAACCTGTTGATTAGAGATTTTTTTAAAAATGAGTTCATAATATTTTACGTCAATGTGAGATTTCAGTTGTACATTATTTCTTGACTCTCACCACATAAATGCTCCCCTTCACCCCCTGTGCCCACCCCCCAAGCACCACCCCCCTTCCCCTGGTAACCACTGAACTGTTTGTCTGTGAGTTTGCTCATATTCCACATATGAGTGAAATCATCTGGTGTTTGTCTTTCTCGGTCTGGCTTATTTCTCGTGGCGTAGTTCCCTCCAGGTCCTTCCATGTTATTGTAAATGGGATGAATTTGTCTTTTTACGGCTGAGTAGTATTCCATTGTATACATATACCACATCTTCTTTATCCAATCATCAGTCAATGGGCACTTGAGTTGCTTCCATGTCTTGGCTATTGTGAATAGTGCTGCAACAAACATGGGGGGGGGGGCATATGTTACTTTGGATTGTTGATTTCAAGTTGTTTGGGTAGATACCCAGTAGTGGGATAGCTGGGTCGTATGGTATTTCTATTTTTAGTTTTTTTAGGAATCTCCATACTGTTTTCCAAAGTGGCTGCACCAGTTTGCATTCTCACCAACAGTGCATGAGGGTTCCCTTCTCTTACACCCTCTCTAACATTTGTTATTTTTAGCCCTTTTAACATAAGGTGGTATATTAGTGTAGTTTTAGTTGGCATTTCCCTGATGATTAGTGATGTTGAACATCCTTTCATGTGTTTCTTGGCCTTCTGTATAATTTCTTTGGAAAAATGTCTGTTCATATCCTCTGCCCATTTTTTGAGCAGGTTGTTTGTTCCTTTATTGTTCTTTATTGAACTTGTGTGAGTTCCTTATATATTCTCGAGATTAACCCCTTGTGAAATATATGATTTGCAAATATTTTCTCCCAATTTATGAGTTGTCTCTTTGTTTTGATTCTGGTTTCTTTTGCCTTTCAGAAGCTCTTTCGTCTGATGAACTCCCACTTGTTTATTTTTTCCTATTGTTTCCCTTGTCTGAGAAGACATGGTATTCAAAAAGGTCTTTTTCGGTTCGATGTCAAAGAGTGTACTACCTATATTGCCTTTCAGGAGTTTTATGGTTTCAAGACTTCTCTTCAACTCTTTGATACATTTTGAGTTTATTTTTGTGTATGGCATGAGCTAATGGTCTCCCTTCTTTCTTTTGCATGTGAGTGTCCAGTTTTCCCAACACCGTTTATTGAAGAGACTTTCTTTTCTCCATTCTATGTTCTTGGCACCTTTGTAGAAGATTAGCTGTCTGTAGATGTGTGGTTTTATTTCTGGGCTTTCAGTTCTGTCCCATTGATCTCTGTGCGCATTTTTGTACCAGTACCATGCCGTTTTGGTCACTAGAGCTTTGTAGTACCTTTCGAATTCAGGGATTGTGGTACCTCCAGCTTTATTCTTTTTTCTCAGGATTGCCTTAGAAATTGGGGCCTTTGGTTGCCCCGTATGAATTTTAGGATTCTTTGCTTTTCCATGAAGAATGTCATTGGGAGTGTGATCAGGATTGCATTGAATCTGTAGATTTCTTTGGGTAATATGGATATTTTAACTATGTTTATTCTTCCAATCCATGAGCAAGGAATCTCTTTCCATCTCTTTATGTCATTATAAATTTCTTTCAGTAATGTCTTAAAGTTTTCATTGTGTAAATCCTTCACCTCCTTAGTTAAATTTATTCCTAGCCACTTTATTTTTTTAGTCACGACTGTAAATGGAATTGTATTCTGGAGTTCTCTGTCTATAAGTTCGTTATTGGAGTACAGAAAAGCAACTGAATTTTGTAAGTTGATTTTGTACCCTGAAACTTTCCTGTAGTTGTTAAGTATTTCTATTAGTTTTCTGATGGATTCTTTGGAGTTTTCTATATATAAGATGATGTCATCTGCAAACAGCGAGAGTTTCACTTCTTCACTTTCTATTCGGATTCTTTTTATTCCTTTCTCTTGCCTAATTTGTCTGGCCAAAACCTCCAGTACTATGTTGAATAAGCGTGGTGATAGTGGGCACCCTTGTCTTGTTCCTTTTCTCAGAGGAATCGCATTCAGTTTTTGCCTGTTGAGTATGATGTTGGCTGTGGGTTTGTCATATATGGCCTTTATCATGTTGAGGTAATTTCCTTCTGTCCCCATTTTGTTAAGAGTTTTTATCATAAATGGCTGTTGGATCTTGTCAAATGCTTTCCCTTCATCTATTGAGATGATCATGTGGTTTTTATTCCTCTATTTGTTGATGTGGTGTATCATGTTGATTGATTTGAGGATGTTGAACCAGCCTTGTGCCCCTGGTATAAATCCCACTTGATCGTGATGTATGATCCTTTTGATGTATTGCTGAATTCGAGTTGCCAAAATTTTATTGAGGATTTTTGCATCTATGTTCATCAGTGATATTGGCCTGTAGTTTTCCTTTTTTGTGTTGTCTTTGTCAGGCTTTGGTATCAGAGTGATGTTGTCAACATACAATTGTGGTAGGAAGTATTCCATCTTCCCTAATTTTTTGGAATAGCTTGAGAAGGATAGGTATTAAATAGTCTCTGAAATTTTGGTAGAATTCCCCAGGGAAGCTGTCAGGTCCAGGGGTTTTATTCTTTGGGATGCTTTTGATTACTGTTTCAATTGTTTAGGGATTTTTATGGTGGTCCTGTTACACAGGAATGATTGATTAAATTATTGATCCTTGGTAGTTGAGTTCAGTCTCCACCCCCATCCACTCTCTGGAGATCCTGCTGGTGAAGCTCTAAGTTGCAACTCTCTAATCACATGTTTCCTTCCTCTAGCAACTAGCTCTCATTTTGAAGCTATCCAGAGACCCAGTAAGAATCACTTTATTAGAAAAAATTCAGGCATGGTTAAAGGGACTCATTATGAACAACAAAACATGCTCTTATCACTCTTATCTCCTAGGAAATTCCAAGGGTTTTAGGAGCTCTGTGCCAGGAACCAGGGACAAAGACCAAATATGTATTTCTTATTATCAGAATAGCTTTAAATGATTATCAAACATCTAAAAATCTTTGCCTATTCTCCTTTGTCATTCTAATAAATTTCTAAAATCTTAACTGGGAAGAACAGCAACAGTAGAGCCTCTTTTATGTAGCTCTTGTGGCGGCTCAGATACTGTGAAAGTTAAGTCAAGGCTCTGCAGCCATGAACTAAAACCATGATGAGTCTACTGCACAGTCCCTCAGCCCCTCCACCAAGAGGAAGCAGCACAACACAGGAGGAAGGGGAAGGGAGAACATCTGTGTCTGCTTTGCTTATGGGCTTATTCCTGCTGAGAGATCACAAGGCACAGAGAGAAGAAGTTGTGTTTTTAGTAAGTTCAAGGGTCTTTTTCCTTCTCATTTTCCTCTATAAAATGAGTTGTTTCTGTATATGCTTTATACTATAGAAGTCCCAATGTTCAGAAAACAACATTCTTTGTTATGCAAAAGTATTGATGAATTCTTATGTTTACAAGCTTTTACCTGCTTCTCACAAACCGGCAAAAATAAAGAAGGTTGGATTCCTTTAAAGTTCTACAGGAACTCAAATGAACATGTTCATGGATAATTTGAACTGGCAACTTTTAAGGTATATCCAAAATAAAACTCTCTTAAATTTAACTCCTCATGCACACACGCAATTCTTGTTTGTTTCACTAGTATATTCACATATATAAAAGATGCTAAATGGGAAGGTTATACTTTATTTCCAAATCAATATTTTCTCCATAAAAAGTAACATTTTCAGACACCACCCCAGCTACTTCTACGAAACACAAACAAGTGTTTAGTGGTCCATGATCTTCAGAAGAAGCATTACTTTGAGGAGAAAACCACACTTAGAGGTCTGTCTATAACTCCAGGGAGCTGTGTGACTTAATTAATCACTCTTTCTCTTCTTCTGAACTTAAGTTTTTTCATCTGAACAATCAGGGTGACTTGGTAACCTCTAGTGACCTTTCCAACCCTAAATGCTGTAATCCCATTGTCCAAGTAATAGAGAGGTTAGAATTCTAGGTACATACACCTAAGGATAAGGGTGGGCAGGCAGCAGAGGTCAGCAGAGGAATAATATTCAGAAACCAAGTGAAGAGGTTCACCATCATCCACCAGCAATGATGTTCTGAAGCAAAGTTGCCTTTTGGGTCTGTCAGATCCTGCCGTGGAGGCAGGAGTGGAGAGTGCACCGGGTCAGACGTCCTGGCTCATATTCTAGCTATGTGTTTGTGAGCAAGGCAATTAATATCGTGAAGTCTCAGATACATCATCTAAAATGTGGATGCTATCCTTCCAGATAGGAAAAAAAATGACAATATATTACTTGTAAGGCAAAATTAAGGCCGAATTTATAAGAAATGACTTATAGGCAAGGAGCAGGTCAGGATCATCTTCCCTTGGTTCACCACAGCAAACATGGAAATACCTCAATTTTCAAAGAAACTTTTGGTCATTTCTAGCCTGGAATTTGAAACCTTGAAAATAGTCTCAGACATTGTCTGTAAGTAAGATTTAACGAATGTAATTAGCATGGACATTTGAATTTTATGGAAATGTCCAGGAAGAGAGCAAGAATATAGCACACTTTAAAGAACTGGGCAAATTGAATCTCATAAATAAATGAATGCTGCAAGATCCAATATTTCCTGCTTTCTTTTTTTGCAAGAAAAGAATCATCCCCGACTTTAAAGAGATAGATAATCCACTGGCAAAAATCATTACTTTTTAAAGTAAATAAAATCTAAGTGTTTCCAATTAAAAATTAAATAAGGGAGAAATAAAAGCTTGGCTTTTAAAATCCCACTTTTGTTGTTTGTGCTTCATTTTGTCAGCTAAGGCAATTATAACATCACCTCATCTTCCTCAGCATGTCAGATAACAGTCCATATGTTATTAAATGCTGACAATGAGATGAACTTGAAGGAAGCAAAAGAACTGCTCATTAAGTGTCAGGGACTTTGTGTATGATCAATAGTTGGGTAATTAAAAAAAGTACCTAAAAATCATGCACACAGTTGGTGTCAGTTAATGGCCCCCTTCCTATTTCCCTCAATTTGCAGGCTGCCTTAGCTGCCTCACACTTCTGTCTCTCCACAAGATGTTGCTACTGTAGGGGAGGAGGACATTTCCTCTCCCCAAATGTGGGTTCATCTGGCTGGAGAACGAATTAAATTCACATGAGACGGAATAGCAAGAGAAAATTAAACAAAGCTTTATGAGGAACCATGGCCCGGGACCTTTCTTCCCGAAGGAAGAAAGGGCACCAAAGAAGTGGGGTACACATAGTGGTTATATACCCCCCAACGGGGTGTTTCACATGTGACTGAAATAGTCACATTTCAGTCAATACTGAATATTTCACTCTCACAATAGTCACAAGATTGCCCTATCGGCACAGTGCTTGATGGACACAGCAGGTAATGGTCTGCTATCTCGGTGGGCGTAGCAGGAGGCAAGCCAATGTCTGGAGCTGGGCGGTCACAGGTGAGCGCAGCAGCAATCGGTTCCTAGCCTAAGGAAAGATGCTTAATGCTTAAGGAATGCCAACGTTGGGAGGGGGAGGGAAGTCAGTTACAGGAGGTTACCAGACTAGCACAATAAAATGAAGATTTTAATTCCTTGCCTTTGGTATTGATGAAGAGTTTCTAGAGAGAAAGTCATCTCCTTTCTTCTTCCTGGTACAGAGAGGGAGGCACCTTTACAGATAAGAGATTTACCTTACAAATGTAAATGTGTCCTAACAAAGGGCAAGTTCCATTCCTCATAGCCTCCTTCCCTGTCCCAGTTTATCAAAAGCAATCAGCCTCAAATAATCCTGATGCCAAAGAGACATATCTTGGGGTGGCCAATTCCAGGTCCCCACACTGCGAATGTCTATCCATGTCTCTGTCCATCAGTCTCAGCCTGCCCCAGACTCTGTTCAGTGTCACAAGTTACCTTAAGTGCAGTCTTTTGTAATTTTCTGTCATTTAAGAGGTCACGTTGCATGAGTACGATCCACACTTGTCATCCTCCTGATGGTTTAAATATCACATTGTATCCAGGAGGTACCAGAATGGGGCTAGAGGGAAGTGCATGCAGTACGGGTATTCCAACAAGGCTTGGCTGGTGAAGCCTTCCTCTAATTGTAAACCAGCTCAGTGTGCCATTCAAGTGAGAATAACAGGATGTCTCTGAAAAGATAAGCAGATATAATGCCTTGTAATTCTGTTCCCTTTCTGAGGATGTTGAATTCCTTAGATTCACTTGAATCCAAAAGGAAGCATTAGCAGGACAAAGCAGCCCTCTCAGTAAAACCTTGTGAATTTAGACCTCCACATTTGAGCTGTTCAGCCTTGCTTTCTCAAACAACTAAGTTTTAATCAAAAGAGAGGGATTTTACAGCAACTTCCCTCTTTGCATCACCAGCCAAAGAAATCACATTAACTCATCTATCTTTTCCATTTTTCTTTATTTGTAAATTCTTATATAAAATGATTGCTTGGTATAGCAGGTGGCTTCCGTGGACACCTTAAATAACGTATTCCTCTAAGTGACCTTGTATAAATTTCTACCTAAGAAATCAGTCACTAAAACAGATAATAAAAGTTTGAAAATTGACAGTAAAGTGAATTGTTCTTCACAAGTAAGTTTCCTGGAATGTAAACCAGAGACACCTTCCAGATGTCTCTAACCTCAACATCAGAACCAAATTATTCTCCTTCATAAATAGACGGTACATCATTCATTCATTCTAGGAATATAACTCTATTATCAGTTATTACAAATTGACCAAAGCCACCCCCAGAAGCAACAGCAATTCTTACATTTTCAAGGAATGTGGATTGCCATAGAAACCCCACACTTCATTTATGTCATCCTGTTACCACTTTCAATAGGCCAGGACCAAAGATCAGTGGCCCTACTTACATTGGTCTAGCTATTTATTTATTTATTCTGTATAGAATGGCCATTTGGGGTCTCACATGTCTTTATCAAAGATTTTATTTTTATGGCCTTTGAGATGGCTGAAATATTGAACTATTCAGCTATAGGCTAAGTTTGATCCATATAAAAGCTTAAATCCATCAATTTGATGAATTTATTAAGCCACAGAGCACTTTCTCCTTTTATGTGAAGGTTACCATGTAAATCAGAAAAAAAAATGAAATTTTAGAGATAATAATAAGTGAGGCAACTCTCCAAACCTCTAGCATTCTGGTCACCGTCCTAAATCAAATGCAATATGTGTACACATGTAATGTGACATGTGTAAGTAAATGCATATTTGAAAAATGAGCTTGTGCCAATTTCCCTAGCATGGAGGAACAAAGACCATGATTTTCTTTTTATTTAACTCTTCAACATGAATATGAGTTTCCTTGATTACAAAGATTATTGGATAATTCGAAGATTATGAGATTTAAGAAGTTAGAAGACTGAGATACTAGGCATCTTGAAGACTGAGACATCATACTGAAAGCCTGGATGCAGACAATGGACAGCTCTTGAAAATAAATACATCTTAAAGGTGCTTTGTTTGATTTCAACCTAGCACAAGAATCTATGACCTAGGTTGATGGGGCTGGTACTATAAACTAGCTCAGGCAATGCCTTCTTCAGCTATCTCCCAGCTGTCATTTCTGTGCTATAGAGACTACCAAAAAAAAAAAAAAGAAAAGAAAAAGAAAAAGAACTACATATCTCCAGATTCTGTTGCCTCTAAAGTCTATGGATTTTACTACGCACATGTAGGAGACTTAGAAGGTGGAAGTGAGCAGCTTGGCTTAGTTCCAGAAGGAGGGAACTAGATCTAAGACAGAGACGTGTCATTTTCTGGACCAGCCATGGTAGAGTTTCTACCCATGGGCTCCCAGCACATATGTATGCAGAGTCAGCGATGGGAGGCATTTTTATTAGCACAGCCCCACAGTGTGGTTGAGCATTTCTGCTAGCCGTAGTGTTCTTGGCTAGGGAGTATTCAGTCTTGTTCCATGTCTCTTTAGAAAGCTACAAAATTCCCTAAAATAAATCTCTTTCTTTTAAACAACCAAGGATACATTTTCTTGTTTACAGCTAAGAATCTTTATCAATAGAATTGCCCTATTAAACTGAGAGTTTGTGAGTGCTTGGAACACGTGTCCTTAATGAACAAAAACAGATGATTTCAGAGTTACCTGAGAAACTTTTTCAAATGGTCATTCCTCATTTTCTTACCAAACTTTATGTCAACATTCTCTTATACCACCTAGTATACCAGAGCCTCCACTGATGTGACAGTCCTATATAGATTAAAAGAGATAAACAGTTGATTCCAATATAATTAAATTGATCTGATCTATTGAAATAGATTCTCTGATGTACAGAGTAGGAATTGCATATTTATTATATTCCTCAGGTGGCAATATTACTGATAGCTGGGGACTTTTCCAAGACCCAGTGTTTAGAAGCCACTGGCATACAAAATAAATTCCTTATTAGTGGGACCTAAGATAAGTGCTTTAAAACAACTTAAACTTATTTCTTTCTCTGAGAGTACCACTAGATTATTCAAGCAAGAGAAAGCTGTACAAATCCTAGACTTTCCTGGACTTTAGGAAAATATCTAATTAGATGTGTCACAGTATCTCTGTGAAGGGGGTGGATAAGTAAACTGAATGAAAAAAATTAATTGGATGGGTTACTCAATGGTACAATGTCTAAACACAAAAGACACTAAACAATGGAAATTATCCTGCTAACCTGTAAGTTTCATCTGTGAAATGGTCAGTATAGTTTAAGTTGTACTATACTAACAGCAAAGTTTAACTTCTTTTTCACGCCACATGTCCATTGTTAGTTTGCTGGGGGCTCTGATTTACAACATTTTCACTAAAGACCTAGGATGAAAGAATATCCACAATTTGGAAAACCTCCAGTGTGATTGGGTGGATAATAGACAAAACAAGTTTTATACCAGCCTAAAGCATCACTGTTTTTCAACTCTCAAAACTTCTGACACCAAATATGTGAAGCTTTATTGTTCTCACACTAAATAGCCCTGGCACTAACTACCTGGATTTAGTAGTGCAGACCACACAGGCTAAGGGCTCAGTCCCACAAGGCTGCCTTCCACTTCTGAAGCTAATCACAAGTCTGGGCCATCTGTACTTCAGACCAACAGGCTACAGATCAGGAGTTCCCACAATCCTCTCCTTGGGTTTGAAAATTTGCTAGAATAGCTCACAGAATTCAGGAAAACAGTTTACTTACTATCATCAGTTAATTATGAGGTATATTATCATGGATACAAATGAGCAGCCAGATGAAGAAGTACACGGGGTGAGGTCTGGAAGCATCCCAAGTGCAGAAACTTTCCAACCCCTTAGAGTTTTGAGCCTGTCACACTCCCAGCATGTGGATATATCATCAACTTGGAAGCTTTCAGAATCCTGAAGCCCATCATTTGAGGTTTTTATGGAGATCCCACTGCATAGACATGATGGATTAAATAATCAGCCCTTAGCGATCAACTCAGTCTCCAGCCCATCTTCCCACCCCCAGCTCAGGGATGGGAATGAAAGTTCCCATTCTCTGATCCTGTGGTTGATTCTTCTGGTAACCAGCCCCCATCCCGAAGTTATCTAAGGGCCCACAAAAAGTCCCTTCATTAGCATAATTCAGGGATCCTTGAAAGGGGCTTATGAAAAACAAATGATGTTTCTCCCACCCCTATCACTCAGGAAGTTATGAGGATTTTAGAAGCTCTGTTCTAGAAACTGGGGACAGAGACCAAATATATATCATTCACTACATAGCATTCTTGTTTGAATATACAATCCAGAAACCCTTATTTCATCTTAAATATAGTAAAATTCTGGAAATATTTTATCCAAAGGAAATTAATATATAGATGCACAATGTTGGTCAGTGGGAATATGGTACTCACATAACAGAGTTTATTTCATAAATATTAAATTAAAGGCAATTTTATAAAAAATATTTTCTTTCCACTCTATTTTTTACACTAAAGATGTAAAATATAGAGAACTAAAGAGAGGTAATATTAGAGAAATTATATTTTTGAATTTAGAAATAACTCTGACAAGCAATCCCATTAGATTTCCTAGCTCTCTTCCATAGGAATATAAAAATGAAATAAAAGAGTTTTATTAGTAATTATAGGGATATTAAGCACCATTTGCTATAAATCATAGCACACTAATGACTAATGTTCAGCAATATCTTCCCTCGTCATATTTGGAGCAGAACTGATTTAAGTGAAGGTAAAATATGAAGTATGTGCAATAATTACTGAACTTATTAGAAAAATAATTCAGCAGTTGGAGAATTATTTAGAGCATTACTTCGGATTCTTACCAGTCTCTCCTCCAGTGAGTGGAAGCATTGAATCATTAGAACATTTCTCCATAAAACTGATTAATTTCGATGGACAGGACTAATTTTATGGTTTCCAGTTGTGCGACGCCTCAAATAAGATTTTTCCATTAGGAATCTTGACTGCTTGAAGGGTCAGCATCATCATATTTTCTTTTCCTCCAACAATTAAGTTCAAAATTATGAAGATTCACCATCATTGACCACCAAATCATGTTTTTCGCTTTCTATCCTCAGGTCTTACTACTTGTTGTTCCTCATTCATGGCCAGTCTTAATTATTTTTTCAATTCAAATCTTCTTACACTGCCACCTAACAGTATTTCCTATGTTCATAAAAAATTGTGAATTATTAATTTTTTTACAATTATATATAAACATACACACACCTGACCTCACGCATACTTATTTATCAACAAAGGGTATAAAATGGTCATAGGATAAAGAGTTAAGTTCAGTACATACTTGGGCTCTTGCAGTAGCATGTTCTGGAACTGAGTAAGTATTGAATAATTGTTTTGGATTTGTATTGAAGAGCTTGAGTGCTGTCCTGAGAAAAGAGGGAGAATCGGGTAGTTTTAGGGATTATGAAGAATATTAGATTATAAAAAGAAATTCTTTAAATTGTGTATGTTTTATCCTGAAAAATCTTGGAAATTAGTAACTTCTTCAATTTCATTAATTGTTAATGAAGTGTATCACTCATGTGCATATTTAACTCCCTCATTATTTAAAAAAGTAAACAAAAATTTTTTTTGAGGATAAAGTCAGTTCCCATTTTCACATGTGCCAAGCATGCAGTCATTGTTTACATCTATCTGCACATAGAACATGTAAAAATGTATGAAACAGAATAAGGAGTCTCAGATTAAAGCTAAATCTGTCATCGTTACAATAATAAATGAATATATTAAGGAAAAGGAAGGATATCAAATAAAAAAACTAATTTTACATTTCAGCAAACTAGAAATAGAGGAAAAGCTAGGCCCAAAGTTAGCAGAAGGAAGAAAATGATAATGATGAGAGTGGAAATAAATGAAAGAGAGACCAGAAAAACAATAGGAAAAAATCAACAAAACTAAGACTTGGTGATTTGAAGAGATAAACAAAATTGACAGATCTTTAACTAGGCTAACAAAGAAAAAAGAGAAAACTCAAATAAATAAAATCATAAATGAATGAGACATTACAACTAATTCTCAAGAAATGCTTAGGATCATAGACTACTGTGAACAATTATATGCCAAGAAATTGAATAACCCAGAAGAAATGGAGAAATTCCTAGAAACATGCAACCTACCAATATTGAATGAGGAAGAAATAGAAATTTGAATAGACCAATAATAAGTAAAGTGATTGAATCGGTAATCAAAAACCTCCCAATACAGAAAACCTCAGGACCTGACAACATCACTGGTGAATTCTATGAAATGTGTGAGGAAGAATTAATGCCAGTCCTTCTCAAACTGCTTCCAAAAGCAAAAGAGAAGGGAACACTTACAAACTCATTTTATGAGGCCAATATTACCCAGATAAGGACAAGATAAGAAAACTGCAGACCAATATCTCTGGTGCATATAAACATAAAAATCCTCAAAAAAATATTAGCAAACTGAATTCAACAACACGTTAAAAGGATTATACACTGTGACCAAGTGGGATTTATCCCTGGGATACAAGGATGGTTTGACATATGCAAATTAATAAATGTGGCAGACCACATTAATAGAATGAAAGATAAAAATCACGTAACTATCACTATAGATGCAGAAAAAGCATTTGACAAAATACAACATCCTTTGATGGTAAAAAAAAAAAACCCTCAACATATTGGGTATAGAAGGAGCACACCTCAATAAAGGCAATATATAACAAATCCAGCTAACATTACACTCAACAGTGAAAAATTGAAAGCTTTTCCTCTAAGATCACGAACTAGAAAAGGGTGGCTGTTCTAACTACTCTTATTTAACATAATCCTGGAAATCCTAGTCACAGAAATTTGGTAAGGCAAAGAAATAAGAGACATCCAAATTAGTAAGGAAGAAGTAAAATTGTCATTATTTGCAGATGATATGATCTTATATATAGCAAATCCTAAAGACTCAACCAAAAAGCTTTTGGAACTAATCAGGAAATTCAGTAAAGTTGCAAGATATAAAATTAACACATATTAATCAGTTGTGTTTCAATACACTAGCAATAAAACATCTGAAAAAGAAAAGCTATTCCACTTGCAATAAAGTACTCAGGAATAAATTTAACTAAGTAAGTGAAAGATGTGTATAATGAAAACTACAAGATCTTGATGAAAGAAATTGAAGACACAAACAAATGGAAAGACATCCTGTGTTCATAGATCAGAACAATTAATATTGTTAAAATGTCCATGCTACCCAAAGCCATCTATAGACTCAATGTAATTACTATCAAAGCTCCAATGGCTTCTTTTTTCACAGCAATAGAAAAAGAAATCTAAAATTTTTATGGAACCACAAAATACTCCAAATAGCCCAAACAATTCTGAGAAAGAGCAACAAAGCTGGAAGTATCATCCTTATTGATTTTAAACTATACTACGAGGCCATAGTAATTATAATAGCATGTTACTGGCATAAAAATAGACTCATAGACCAATTGAAAAACATCAAGACACCAGAAATAAACTGCCACAAATACAGTCAACTAGTATTTGACAAGGGAGCCAAGAACATTCAATGGGGAAAGGATACTTGGTGTTGGGAAAAGTGGATAACCACATGCAGGAAAAAAATTTGCACCCCTATCTTATATCACTCACAAAAATTAACTAAAAATGAATTAAAGACCAAAATATAAGACCTGATACCATGAAACTCCTAGAAGAAAACATAGGTAAGAAGCTCCTTAACATTGGCCTGGACAATGATGTTTTGGCTATGATGCCAAAAGTACAAACAACAAAAGCAAAAATCAACAAATGGGACTACATTAAACAAAAAAACTTCTGCACAGCAAAACAAACAACCAACCAAACAAAAAACCCCAGCAACAACTATATATCAGATAAGTGGTTAATATCCAAAATATATAAAGATCTCATACAAATCAATAACAAAAAACAATCTGATTAAAAAATGGACAGGGAACCTAAATATACATTTTGCCAAAGAACACATCCAAATGATGATGCTCAATATTGCTAATCATCAGGGTAATGCAAATCAAATTCACATTGAGGTACCATCTCTCACCTGTTAGAATGGCTATTATTAAGACATGCTATAATAAGTGTTGGCAAAGATGAAGAGATAAGAGAAACCTTGTACACTTTTGATGAGAATGCACATTGGTGCAGCCACTATAGAAAATAGTATGGAGGTTCCTCAGGAAATTACAAATAGAACCACCATGTGATCCAGTAATTCCACTTCTGAGTGTAAATCCAAAGGAAATGAAAACATTTCATTTGAATTCATTTCGTTCATCAACATAAAGGAAAAGGAAAAGGATATTGAAGAGATATATGCACTCCCATTTCTACTGCAGCATTATTCACAATAATCAAGATATGTAAACAGTCTAAGTGCCTGTCAATGGATGAATGGATAAGGAGTATGTGGTCTATCTATACAACGGAATATAATTCAGCCATGAGAAAGAGGGACATCCTACCATTTATGACAATATGGATGGACCTTGAAGGCATTATGTTAAGTGAGATGTCAGATAGAGAAAGACAAATACTGATTGACATCACTCACACATGGAATCTAAAACAAGCCAAACACCCAAAAGCAAAGAGTAGCATGATGGTTATCAAGGGTTGGGGGATGGGGGAATTGAGGATACGTTGTTTAAGGCACAAACTTGCAACGAGTAGATGGATAACTCCTGGAAAGCCAATGCATGACATAGTAATTACAGAGAACAATGCTTTATTATAAACTTCAAAGTTGCTAAGAGACTAGATCTTAATTGTTTCTACCACATGCACACAAAAAAGATAATTATGTGACAGGCTACAAGTGTTAGCTAATGCTATGGCGATAATCATATTGCAATATACAAGTATATCAAATCAGTACATTGCATACTTTAAACAATGTTATATGTCAGTTATATCTCAATAAAAGTACATTAAAAAAGTAATACATTCACAGACCATTTGAACATATAGCCTAAGGGTAGAGAGAAGACTTTTTAATTTCGGAGTCTACACAATGTCTCTAGCAGCTAGGTCTTAACAAGGTATTGATCATTTAATCTTGCCTTTAATGCTGATTTTTTTTAAAGGAAACTAACCATTAATTAAATCTTGGTCATTTTTTAATGGTCCAGGTATGTCCTCCATTTTGAAAAATTTCCTTAGTAATAAATTATGATCCTTATTATCTATAACATACATATTCCTTATTAATTAATGATCAGCATTGCCTTTACAAATATTGAGATGTGTGTGCGTGTATGAATTTGGATGAATTTAAGGATGCATGTATTCTGTTTAGAACAGGGACCATGTATTCATCTGAATATTCTTAATTCTACTTAAAGTAATGAAAACTTACCAGTGTCTGAATAAAGAATTAAAGGTCAATAATAATGGTAATATTTTATATTTGTTTCAATTGAGAAATTAGTACAATAAATTGATGAAATAATTGATAAATTGATATGATAAAAAATTGTATTCTATTACATGTTTTAAAACAACTAAACAAAAGGTACAGTTTCTTAGCCTGCAACATTCACTACAAAAAGTTTGGGAAATAGCCACTCCAAATTAATGTTACAAAGAAGCTCTGCACTTATGACAAGACTATAATGCCTGCTAGAGGGAAAAGTGAAACTTTTTGTAGAGAAGTACCTACAACCCACGCACTCTGGGATTCCTACAGGAAGCCTTCCAGTGATGAAGAATTAAAAGAAAAAGTTACAAAGTACACGAAGAAACAGTCTCATATAAATACATATCAGCAAGTCCTCTGAGCTAGGAGATTAATCATTTCAAGACCGTGAGATATTAGCAGAACAATCTGTAACGTATACAAATGAATGTTTAAAATATATGCAGATATTAAAGAAACTCCAAACCTTAGAAAAAGTAACAGACTAAACAAGATTAATACATACATAAAAATGAAAACAGTGACAGAAATAAGCTCAGTGGAGACCAAGAATATACCATTTAACAAAATAAAGTTAAAACTGTGAATTATAAGAAAGAGTGAATTAGAGAAAGTGGATGTTACTATGATTAACATTAGTAAAGAAAGAAAATGAGATGGATAATTTTCTCAAATAAAACATTAATAACCTTACTATGCTTAATTAAATTGTTATATGTACTAGTAGAGGCCACAACACAGAAACCTAACATGGATATTTCTAGAGAACATCACAAACATGCCCTAAAAAAGGGCCAGAATTTTGGTTGTTAAAGATCTCAGAAGCAAGGGTGAGCAAGGATGAGGAAAACAGGGAAGCTGAAATCTGAACAAAGCGAAGTTAGAAGCCAATGCTCTCCCACCGACCGTGCGCAGTCAGTCCTTTCCAACCTGGCAAAAAGCAGGATGTTTATTTCTGTAAGATTAACATCACATCTTCTGTAAATGTGTGATAGAATTCAAAAAGGAGAACACTGGGCCTGGACTCCTTTGTATATGTTCAATTTCTTTGCTAGATATGAGCTATTCAGTTATTTTAGTTTTTCTTGAGTTAGTTTTGATAATTTGTGTTTTTCAAGGAATAGGCCCATATCATATTATCAGATTTCTAGAATAAAATTTTTCATAATATATCCTTATGATTTATTAGTATCTGTGGCATCTGTAGTGATATCATTCTGATGTTAATAATTTGTTTTCTCTTTTTTTCTTGAGCAATCTTACTAGGAGATTATAAATTTTTAATCTTTTAGAAAACCCAACTGTTGGCTTTGAAATTTTGTCAATTTTTTGTTCGTTGCTTTGGTTTTTGATTTTGTAATTACTATTTCTTGCTTTCTGCTTACTTTGGGTTTAGCTTGCTTTGGTTTTCTACCTTTTCTAGGTAAACTTTAGATAATTGCTTTTAAACATTTTTCTTTTCTTTTATAGACATTTAAGACTATAAATTTCCCTCTAACCACTGCTTTAATTATATTAAATTAATCATTTTGCTTGAAATATTTGCAAATGTTCTTGTGGTTTCTTATTGACCCGTGAGATATTTAGAAGCGTGTTATATAATTTCCAAATAATTGAAAATTTTCTGGACAACTTACTGTTATTGATTTCTAAGTTAATGTTACTGTATTTAGAGAAAACCCTGAACATTGCAATCTTATGAAATTTGTTGAGATCTATTTTATGCTTAGCATGCCTATTCCATGCACACTTGGAAAGAAGGTGTATTTTCCATTTGTAGAGAGTGGGGTTCAATGATGCTAGTTAGATCATGTTCATGAATAGTATTGTTCAGATTTCCTATATATTTACTGAATTTTCCTACTGTTTTTTGCTGCAGATAGAGGGGTAGTAAAATCTCAAGCTATGATTTTTGCATTTATCTATTTCTCCCTTTAGTTCTATAAGTTTAAATTTTATTTATATTAAAACTCTTTATATGCATACGTATCTGGAATTTTTATGACTTTTCTAATTTATCATTATTAAGTGATTCCATTTAACTATTATAATACTCAGTGTTTTGGTGTCTATTTGAAATACTACATTACCTTTTTGATGCTCACTCTATTTACCGTATATCTTTTTCCATATGCTTACCTCATCTGTTTCTGTCTTTAAATTTAAAGTGCATTTTAGGGGCCCACCCTGGTGGCCTGGTGGTTAATTTGGTGTGCTCCACTTCAGGGGCCCAGGTTTGGTTCCCAGGTGCGGCCCTACACTACTTGTGGCCAAGCTGGGGTGGCAACCCATATACAAAATAGAGGAAGATTGGCAATAGATGTCGGCTCAGGGAGCATTTTCTTCAGCAAAAAGAGAAAGATTGGCCACAGATGTTTGGCTCAAGGAGAATCTTCCTCAGCAAAAAACAAAAACAAACCCTTAAAGTTCATTTTAAATAAATACACACTATTAAGTCTTTTCCACCCAATGGAACAATCTTTATCTTTTAGTTGAAGTGCTTAATTCATTTACACTCAATATGAATATTCCTATGTTTTGGTTGGGGGCTACACTCTCCCATTTCTCTTGCATTTTCCTTTCTGCTTTTCCTCCTCTGATGCTCACTTCTTGTCTTCATTTCAATTAAACATTTTATTCTACCTCCTTTCTTGTCTTCCTAATTATGACACATTTATTATATGTTTGTCTCTATCTAAATATGTATATCTTCTTTATATATTTGGAAGAATTCCCCAGTTTAGGTATCCAGGTCTACAGTTTTCTTGTGAGAATGTTTTTAATAAGGTTTTTTATTGCTTAAATATATAGGAACTGTTATATATTTGATCTCCTTGAAATTTTTGGTAAATTTTATCAATCGTGTTCATTTAACTTGCTAAATTTATTCTTGTAGTGTTGTTCATAAGATTTTTAGCAATGTCCCTTTTTCGTAGTGATATTGATAAGTTGTATTTCCTTTATTTTTTCATGGCTGAGTTTTGCCAGGAGCTGCCCACTTTTATTAACCTTGTCAAATAATCAGTTCTTGGAATTTCTGATTTTCCATATTTGAGATTATTTTTTATTGCAATGACTTCAGCTTTTATTTTCATAATTTATTTCTACTTTCTAGGAGTTTAATTTGCTGGTTTTCTCCCTCAGTTTTTTGAGGATGCAACAGAGTATTGATTGTGATTCTTAATATTTTTTCTATTTTAATATATTTCTTAAAAATTCTATGCTATATTGTAAGCATGACTTTCCATGGAATTAATGTATACTTTGATTGCTATTACCATAGCTGCACTAGTTTCTTTTGGTTAATGATTGCACAGTTAATGATTGTGTAGTACACCATTTCATCCTTTTCTTTGGCATTTTTATGGCTTTAAAAAAAATGTTTGTCTTGTATAAGCAGTATTCAGATGAATTTTATTTTCTTCATTCTTTATCCATTCTGGCAATTTTAATCTTTTATTTGAAGTATTCAGTCAAATATATTTAATTTATAAATTTAATGCATAAAATACATTTAATGCACATTGATTTGGGTTTATATTTAACTTTTCCCCACCTATTTCCTATTTAACTCACCTGTTATGCGTTTTTTGTATTTTTTTATGAGAGGGATTAGAAATTTTACTATGATGTGTATTGGGATGGATTTCTTTTATTTATCTTGCTTGAGCTTTGGAGAGTTTTTTGCTTCTGTTGGTCAATACTTTTCATCAGTTTTGAAAAAGCCTTAGTCATTACCATTCCAAATATTGCTTTTTCCCCAATTTGCTCTCTTCTTTTTCAGAGACTCCAACTACTTATGTTTTATCTTTCCCCTATTTCCTATGTGTCTCTTATGCTATTTTGTGCATTTTCTATACTTAATCAGTTATATATGTGCTTCTTTTGGTTTCCAATTTTCTAATCCAGGCTCTGCTTTGCCTAATATCTTAAATCCATCAAGTTCTTAATTTCAGATATATTTCTGATTTATAGAAGGTACATTTAATACCCTCATATTTGTTGTAATTTTATATTGAAAATATTCATATTATATCTATTTTTGCACTTATTTTCCTAAATATGCTTGTATATATTGAAGAGAGTTATTTGAAATCCTGTCTGCTAACTCCACAATTTCAATTAACAGTGGGTTTGCTTTTATCTTCTGTTTCTCTATTACACTTTTGGTCATATCTCTCTGCTTGAATGCTTGGCCAGAAATTGTTCATATTCTTACCAGTCAGAGTTAAAAATATCTTAATTAATGAGGCATTGGGGGGAGTATTCAGGAAAGTTTTCTCTCATTAGTGGTAAAAATTATCTCCCAACTAAATGCTACTCTTGTCCTGCCTAGCAAAGTTAAAAAGCATGATCTGAATAGAAAAAAACTATTTCCATGTAACTTAAATGTCTCCCAGAACAAAGCAAAAGAATACCTGTAGTAAGACAAAGATATCGAGGAAAAAACAATGTAAAATTCACAATGCCTGGCAGCCATAAAAAATTACTAGGTATGCTAAATAAGAAAATATGATTGATAATGAGGAGAAAAATCAGTCAATTGAAACTGACCCAGAAATCACACAGATAAAGAATACGACGAAGATGGTAAGACATTAAAACCAATAGTAAAGTTATATTCCATATATTCAAGAAGCTAGAGAAAATATTGAACAATAGAGCAGTGAAATATATAAATATCTATCATATATTTTATATCTGTATATATATATATATGTGAAAAACTCCATTGGATGAGAGTAATGACAGATTAGACATTGCAGAAGAAAGTAATACTCAACTTGAATAAATAGTAAAATAAACTATATCAAATAAAAAAAGGGGAAAACACTAAGGGAGCAATAGAACTGTAGAACAATTTTACTTGGTCTAATATCTCTATAATTGTAATGTCCAATTGTAATGTCCAAGGAGGGCAAATGGCACAGAAAAAATTTTTTGAAAAATACTGAATGAAATGTCCAAATTTATGAAAAATAAAAGTGTACAGATATAGAAGTTCAATGAATTCAACCCCAAGCACAAAAACAAGAAGAAACCCCACCAAGTTATAGTACAATCAAATTTCTTAAAATGCATGATAAAGAGACATCTTAAAAAGAATCTGTGGAAAAAAAGATTCATTATATACATAGGATCAAAGATAAGAATGAAGCAGATTTATTAGAAACAATGAAAATTAGAAAACAGCAGAGGAACATCTTTACTAGTGAAAACAAAATTGAAACCTAAAATCCTTTACTCAGGGAAAATGTTTTTCGAAAGCAAAGATGAAGTAAAGATATTTTCAGCATACAAACACTGAAAGATTTCATCAGCAGCAAATATAGAGTACAAAAAATTGCATATTAAAGGAAGTCCTTAGAGCACAAAGGAAATGGTAAGAGATTTATTTTGGATCTATACAAAAGAATGAAAAGCACTAAAAATGTTAAGTAGATGAGTAAATAATAAAATACATTTTGTTATAGTTTAAATCTCTTTAAAATATAATCGACTTTTTAAATCAAAAATAGTAAAATTCTATAGTGGACATTATAACATATGTAAAGAGTGGACAATTTGTAAAAAGTAACACAAAGTACAGGGGAGTGAAAATAAAAGTATGCTAAAATAAGGCTCATACTGTACATGAAGTAGGACAAAATATAACTTAAAGAAGAATGTGACAAATTAGAAATGTATAATATATACCTTAAAACAATCACTGAAATAATAAAACACAGTTATATGTAATAAACAAATGAAAGATAAGATGGAAGTGAAATGATCAGTCAATCCAAAAGGGGGCAGAGAAAGAGAACAAATTAAACAAAAAATAATTGGGACAAATAGAAAACAAATAGCAAGATGGGAGGCATAAACAACCATACTGATAATCACATTAAATGCAAATTGTCTAAACAGGTCAATTAAAAGGCAATGACTGTCAGAGAAAGACGAACTCTATATGATTCCACTCATAGGTGGAAGATAACATATAGACAAGGAGAACTGATCAGTGGTTACCAGGGAAAAGGGGGAGTGGGGGGAGGGCACAAAGGGGGAAGTGGTGTACCCACAACAAGACTAACAATAATGTACAACTGAAATCTCACAAGGCTGTAATCTATCATAATCTTAATTAAAAAAAAGTCAAACAAACAAACAAAAAAGGCAATGACTGTCAGATTACATAAAATCTATATACTGTCTGGCCAGCACCAGTGGTTTAGTGGTTAAGATTTGGTGCTCTCGCTGCTGTGGCCTGGGTTCATTTCCCAGTCAAGGAACCACATTCCTATCTGTTGGTTTTCATACTGTGGCAGCTGCATGTTGCTGTGATGCTGACAGCTATGCCACCAGGATTTCCAATACCAGTGGGGTCACCCAGGGTGGACAGGTTTCAGCAGAGCTTCCAGATTAATACTTTCTATAAAGAAGGACATGGCCACCCATTTTTGAAAAAATTGGCCATAAAAACCGTAGGACCAGAAGGTGAGAGGATGGTGCAAAAAGACTGGGCAGGGTTTTGCTCTTCACTACACATGGTTTCTAGAAGTTGTAATCAACTTGAGGGCACTAACAATCATAAACTAACTGTCTACATAAAATCCACTTCAAATATAAAGACACAAATAAAAAAATGTAAAAGACTGGAAAAATACATGCCATACTAACCCTAACATAAAGAAAAAAGCTTATACAATAGCTATATTGCTGTCAGACATAATAGAGGAAAACATGTTAGCAGGGATACAGAGAGATCTAATCCCCAAATATTGGGAAACTAAAACAACACCTACATAATCTATGAAATAAAATTAAACTAAAATAGAAATTAGAATGTATTTTGTATGAAATTAAAACAAAAACAAATCATGTCAAAATGTGTGGGGTGCAGGTAAAGCAAAATTTACCCAGTTAAATGGGAAATTCATAAGACTTAAACACAATGTTTGAAGAAAATGGTCTCCAATAGATAACCCTAGCTTCTACTCTAGGAAACTAGAAAAAGAAAGATGAATGAAACTCCAAGAAAGCAGAAGAAAAGAAATTACAAAGATCAGAGAGGAGACCAATGAAGTAGAAGACAGAAAAACAGCAAAGAACATTGCTGAAATCAAAAACTGATTCTTCGCTAAGATCAATAAAATTGATAATCCTAGTTCGACTGATCAGGAGAAAGAAAGAAGAAATGGATTGTCAACATCAAGGATGAGAGAGTTGACACCAGTATAAACTCTAGGGATATTAAAAGGATAACAAGAGACTATATTGAGCATCTTTTTTTAACATTTGGTAAACAATATTTTAGAATAGTTTCAAGATTTACAGAAAAGTTGCAAGAATATTACAGAGAGTTCCCATATACCCCACATCTAGTTAAATAATTAATATTTTGAGAAAAGTCTTTGAAGATGAAGTGATTCTGCATAGGTATATTGGAAGAGGATATTTTTGACATCTACAGTAATGACAGAAGCCCCTGGCGTAAATTAGCTCTTCAATAAATATTTCTCTTTTTTCTATTGAGGTATAATTAACATATCAGATTAGATTAGTTTCAAATGTACAACACAATGATTCAATATTTATATGTGTTTCAAAATGATCACCAGAGTGATTCTAGTTAACATCCATCATCATACAACTTTTTTTCTTGTGATGAGAACTTTTAAGATTACTCTATTAGCAACTTTCAAATATACAGCACAGTGTTGTCAACTATAGCCACCATACTGTACATTACATCCCCAGGACTTATTTACTTTATAAAGGGAAGTTTGTAGTTTTTGACTACCTTTAGCTGTTTCACAACTCTCACTCAACTCCCCACCTTCGGCAACCACCAGTCTGTTCTCTGCATCTATGAATTCAGTTTTTTGTGGGACTTTTTTTTTATATTCTACTTATAAGTGAGATCATACAAAGTTTGTCTTTCTCTCTCTGACTTACTTCATTTAGCATAATGCCCTCAAGGTCTATCCATGTTGTTGCAAATGGCAAGATTTTCTTCTTTTTCATGGCTGAGTAACATTCTATTGTGTGTGTGTATACATACAGATATATATATCATATTTTTTTATCCTTTTACCCATCAACAGATGCTTAGGTTGTTTTCATGTTTTGACTATTGTAAATAATGTTTCAACGAGAATGGGGGTGCATACTTCTTTCTGAGTTAGTGTTTTCATTTCTTTCAGATAAACACCCAGAAGTGGAATTGCTTGATGATATGGTAATTCTATTTTTAAGTTTTTGAGGAAGCTCCACACTGTTTTCCATAGTGGCTGCATCAACTTACATTCCTACCAACAGTACACAAGGGTTCCCTTTTCTCCACATCCTCACTAACACTTGTTATTTCCTTGTTTTTCATAATAGCCATTCTAACACATATGAGGTCATATCTCATTGTGCTTTTGATTTTCATTCCCCTTACAATTAGTGATGTTGAACATATTTTCATGTATCTGTTGGCCATCTCTACGTCTTTTTTGGAAAAATGTCTATTCAGGCTTTCTGCTCATTTATTAATTAGATTGTTTGTCCTTTTGCTATTGAGTTGTGAGTTCTTTATATATTTTAGATATTAACCTGTTAGATATATGATTTTCAAATATTTTCTCTCATTTGGTATGTTACCTTTTCATTTTGCTGATGGTTTCCTTTGCTGTGCAGAAGCTTTTTAGTTTGATGTAGTCTCACTTGTTTATCTTTTCTTTTGTTGCCTTTGCTTTTGATGTCACATCCAAAAAATCATTGCCAAGAGCAATGTCAAGGAGCTTACTGCCTATGTTTTCTTCCAGGGCTTTTATGGTTTCAGGTCTTATGTCAAGTCTTTAATCCGTTTTGTATTAATTTTTGTATATGGTGTACAATAGTGGTCCAGTTTCATTATTTGCATGGGGCTGTCCAGTTTTCCCAACACTATTTATTGAAGAGACTGTCTTTTCCCTATTGTATATTCTTGGCTATTGTGTTGTAAATTAATTGACCATATATGCATGGATTTATTTCTGGGCTCTCTGTTCTGTTCCACTGATCTATGTTTGTTTTTATGCCAGAACTATACTGCCTTGATTACAATATTTTTGTAATTTAATTGCAATATTTTTGTAATGTAGTTTGAAATCAGGAAGAGTAGTGCCTCCAGCTTTGTTCTTTCCAAGATTGCTTTGGCTAGTCATTGTCTTCTGTGGTTCAACACAAATTTTATGATTGTTGTATTTTTGTTAAAAATGCCATTGGAATTTTGATAGGGATTGCATTGAGTCTGTAGATTGCTTTTGGTAGTATGGACATTTCAGCAATATTTACTTTTCCAATCTATGAGCATGGAATATCTTTCCATTTGTTTGTGTCTTCTTCAATTTCTTTCATCAATGTCTTATAGTTTTTAGTGTACAGGTCTTTCACATCTTTGCTTAAATTTATTCCTAGGTATTTCATTCTTTTTGATGCAGTTGTAAATGGGATTGTTTCCTTAAATTATCTGATAGTGCATTACTAGTATATAGAAATGCCACAACTTTGTGTATATAGATTTTGCATTCTCTAACTTTACTGAATTCATTTATTAATTTAAACAGTTTTTTGGTGTAATATTTAGGGTTTTCTACATATAATATCATGAAATCTGCAAATAGTGACAGTTTTACTTCCTTTCCAATTTGGATGCCTTTTATTTCCTGTTCTTGCCTAATTGCTCTGGCTAGTCCTTCTAATACTATGTTGAGTAAAAGTGGCAAGAGTGGACATCCTTGTCTTGTTCTTGATTTTAAAGGAAAAGCTTTCAGCTTTTCTCCGTTGAATATGATGTCAGCTATGGGCCTGTCATATATGGCCTCTAATATGTTGAGGTATGTTCCCTCTCTACCTACTTTGTTGACAGTTTGAACATCTTTATGCTAATAAGTTCAACAACTTACATGAAATAAACAAATTTTTTGAAATTCATTAACTACCAAAGGGTAACCAGTAAGAAAGAGATAACTTGAAGGATCCCAAATCTATTAAAGAAATTGAGTTTGTAGGTAGACCTTTCCAACGAAGAAAACTCCAAGTCCAAATGGTTTCACTACAGAATTCTACTGGATCTTTAAGGAATAGATAGTTGTATTTCCATAGAAACTTTTCCAAAAAATGAAGAGGAGAGAGGATTTCTCACTTCTTTCTGTCAGGCCAGCATAATTCTGGTATCAAAACAAGACAAAAGGATTAAAAGAAAAAAGTCAACAAATTAACTACATATCAATATCAAAAACACAAATTCAAGATATTCAAGAACACAAATTAAAAAATTCTTAACAAAATTTGTCCAATTAAATACAACTATTTGTAAAGAGATAACATACCATCACCAAGTGAGGCTTTTCCTGGAGTTACAAGATGAATTCAACATTCAAAAATCTATCCTTATAATATACAATATTAATAAAATTTATCTCAATAGATGCATAAAAATTATTTGATAAAATTCAACATATATTCCTGATAGAAATATTTCAGCAAGCTATAAACAGAAAAGATTTTTTGTCAAACTGACACTGGGCTTTTATGAAAAACCTGCAGCCTAACATTTTACTTAGCGGTGAAAGACTGAATGATACCTCCATAAAATCAGGAAAAAGGCACAAATGTGTCCTCTCACTACTTTAATTTAACCTAGTGATAGAGATTCTAGCCCTTGCAGTAAGACAAAAAAATAAATGAAAGTCTCCAAATAAGAAGGATGTAAGACTATCCTTGCTCCTAGACAACATAATTGTTCATGTAAAAAATACTATGGAATCTACCAAATAAAGTCACTACTAGAATTAATAACTGAGTCTAGCATGTAGAAATACAGGATGCTAGATCATTAAACAAAAAGTATTTGTATTTTTATATAATACAATAAACAATCAGAAATTAAAGTAAAGTAAAAAACATACCAATTACAATACCATCAAAACGATGGAACAGGGGCCAGCCCATGGCTGAATGGTTAAGTTTGTTCATGTGCTTGGCTTAGTCGGCCCAGGGTTTCACCGGTTTGGATCCTCAGCACAGAGGTGGCGTCCCACATAACACAACCAGAAGGACCTACAACTAGAATATACAACTATGTACTGGGGGGAGGGGGCTTTGGGGAGAAGAAGAAGAAGAAAAAACTATGGAATAATTAGGAATAAATCTGATAAAATATAGTTAAAACCTGAACACTGCAAACTAAAACCCATTGCTGAGGGAAGTTAAAGAAAACATAAATAAATAAAGAGATATACTATTTCCATGAATTAAAAGACTTCACATTTTAATATGTCAAATTTCTTCAAGTGTATCTTTAGTTCCAATATAATGCCAATTAATATCCCAGAAAGTATGTTATTATAAAAATAGAGGAGTCAATTTCAAAATTCTTACAGAAATGTAAAGGACCTAAAAGAACTAAAACTTTTAGTAAAAAAAAACAAAATTGGAAGAATCACATTGACTTCAACACTCGTTATAAAGCTATAATGATCAGACAATGTGATGTTGGCATCCAGATAGAAAAATAGATCAGTGGAACAGAATGGAGTGTGCAGAAGTAGATTGAATAGAAACAATCAATTGATGGTTTTTAAAGGTAAAAAAAACAACATTCCATTGGCTAATAAACAGTTTTTTCCACAGAATTGGAACAATTGGCTACTTCATAAAAAAAATGACCCTTAATTCTGACCATATACCAAAATTAACTCAAAATGGATGATAGCTCTAAATGAAAATCAAGAACTATATACCTCTAGAAGAAAATACGGGAGTAAATCTTTGCAATCTTGGCTCAGGTAAGAGTTTGTAGTTGCAACACCAGAAGCACCATATATAAAAGAAAAAATAAATAAATTTGGCTTTATTGAAACAGAGATTTCCTCTTCAAAATATGCTGTTAACAGAAATAAAAGACAGGGAACAGACTGAGCAAAGGTATTTACAGGTTGCATATACAATAAATAACATATTCAAAATTTATGAAAAGCTTTCAAAACTCAGTAGTAAGAAAATAAAAATGGACAAAACTTTGAACAGAGTTTTTACTAAAGAAGGCATGCTTATGTCAAATAACTGTATGAAAAAATATTCAACATCATCATTAATGAAAAGCAAATTATAACAATGATATGTCATTGCACACCTGTTACAATATCAAAAATTAAAAATGGATTATACCAAGTTGTGGCAAGTATGTGGGGCAACTGAAATTCTCATACACTGTTAATGAGAAAAAAAATGATTCAATTACTTTCAAATCTAGATTGCCAGTTTCTTAAAAGGTTAAACATACTGCTACTATATGACCAAATCTTTCTATTCCTTGGCTTCTATTCAAGAAAAAGAGAGCATGTGTCCATACCGTGACTTGCACATAAGTTTTCACTACACTTTATTTATAATAGCCCCAAATTGAAAACAACTCAAGCATCCACCAAGAGGTGAATGGATAAACAAGTTATGGCATATCTGTACAATAGAATACTACTCAGCAATAAACTGGAATGAATTATTGATACATGTAAAAATAGGGATGAATCTCAACCCCGTTTCACTGAGTAAAAGAAGCCTAAAAAAAAAAGTTCATAATATTTCACACTATTTTTATAAAATTTTAGAAAATAGTCTTTTCTATAATGACTGAATGTAGATCAATGATTGCATGGGGTAGGGGGAGGGGAGAGGGATTACAAAAGAAGGAAAGTTTTGAAGGGGATATGTCTGTTTATTTTCTTGACTGTGGTAATGGTTTCACAAGCCTATGCATATGCCAAAATTTATGAAATTGTGTGCTTTAAAGTGTGTAATATTTTATATTTAAGCTATACCTGAATAAAGCTGGGTTCCTTTACTATAATGTCCTCATCTCAGATCTAAGGATCTCACTCTTCCCTAATAGGGCTTTGCTTTTGAAATAGGAGATAAGTTGAGAATGCATAATTTTGTCTCCTGCTATCCTGAAAATAAAAGCCTAGACTTGATTTTTAGCTTCACTGCTTCCTAAAGCTGCAGAAAATAGCGCCTCTTTTTAGGCAACTATCAAAGAACTGTGACTTTCAGAGTGTACCTTAAATTGGCAAGTAATTCCCTTAAGCCTGTCAATTTCCTTTTGCAAGACTCAAATGCTGTCAAAAGGACGTTAATAAATGTATTTCCCCCATACTGATTCAACTTGATCTCCCAGTAACCTGTCCTTCACTTGCCTCTCATCCCACTTAACCACAGGTGAAAGCTTTAGTAACTTTGATGTCGATGATAATTACTCTGTGACCAACAACAGTGAGATCTTACTGGTCTCAAATAAGCAGGTAATGAAGTCCAAAATCTCATCCTCAGGGTCTGCTTTCTAGAACTACTTCTAGAGCTATTGGGTTAGTCCAAGTTCTCTAGAAAACACAGCTCAAAGAAAAACTTATGTGTGAAAGCATTATTGTAAAGAACAATCCTAGACCAGCAAGAATGAGGGAAAAGGTAAGTGAGGCAGGAGAGGATAGACAAGTAATATAAGATGGTGTGTTATGAAGCTGGTCATGTTTTCACCCAGAGGCACAGCATACTTGCCGATTGGTGTACGGAAAACGAAGCTTATGGCCTACCCAGTGGAGGGAGCATTGGAGAGGCAATTTATCCATTGAGTTCCTCTTCTGACTACAGTGTCCCTACCCACACACCTACACACAGTTCCGGTGATGTCACACAGTCTCTCAGGCAGTGATTAGGAAACTACATTCTATCTTTGTACTATGGGCTTCTGGGTCAAGAAATGATAGGAGAAGTCAGAAGCTTGGGGCCTTTGTCTTCCCATGGTGGAAACTCACAGGCTACAGGGCCACTCACCACAGCAGGGACTGAGCAGAGAAGTGGCCAACCATCAGGAAAGCAGGCAAGGCCTTCAAGAGGCCTGCAACCTAAAACAAGCACCTACTGTGTATCGGCACAGGGCCAGGCATGGGACATACACACTGTCTTGTAATTTACACCTATTTACTAGATCTCTAGATCACTTCACACTTAACTTGCTCTCTGGCCAATAGCACCATCTGTTTCTTTGCTTCTTCCCACCTGGTTCATGACTCAGCAGGCCAGCTCGTCTCGGTAGGGTCTCGAATGCCCTCTTTCCTAACCTGGCCGAGATCCTGATGGTGCTATAGCCTGCTTGCTACTTTCTCTTTTTCTGGGAACTTTTTGGATTACCTCTGACAAATTTGTGACATATATCACCTCTATAAGCTTTAAGCTTTCTTGAGTTTTGTCCAACAGCATGCATTCTGCTTTCTATCTAGTTATCTAATTTTTAATTCAATACCACCAAGAAACAGAATTTTTAAAAAATTTTTTCCTTCACTAGCTAAAGTCTAATCTAACTTTATCTTTACTTTTTAGAGTGATATATCAGCATGAAGACCTAAAATTCCATGAGTACGTTTTTTAGTTAAACTGCAGCAAAATCATATTAGAGTACCCGTTTGATAGATTAGTAACCTGAGCTCCAAGTACCTAGGGGACCTGTGAGATTTCCTTCTCCCTCACTAACCTGCAGGCAAGTGAGATTTTAAAAATCAAATATATCTAAAGTAGATGTTTTTGGGCAATGTTGGGATGGCCTCAATGTTCTCTGTTAATCAGTACCTTATATAAGCTGCTTCATGAGGCAAATGGTAAAATATTCCAGTAAATCTGGAGCATATAAATAAAGCTCACCTTTGATTCTTCAAGTCAAATATTAAACTCTCTTTTCAGTGAAAAGACTTGCCTGCCAACAATTTCCCTTTATTCTGCTCACACTGTAGTTGTTAAACTGTGATTTGGTCCTCTGATAATGGCCTTCCACCTCTAATGAAGGATGAGAACAGCGTATCTAGGAAGAAGTTGCAAGAGGACACAGATTTAAAACAATTACTATGTGATTCCACCTGGCTATGGGATAATGAAAATATTTATTATATGCATGTATCAGTTAAATACATACATATTTTATATATCAATGTATATATATAAAGAGCTTAAGCAGTAACCAAATATTAATTGTATTACAAAAAAGGAAATAATGTTTTATCATAATAGAAAATATCTAATTAAAATATTCAGTTAGCCTCCTGTCTGTTCCATGTCGTTGTAAAGAATGATGAAGACATCCCATCCATTTGACTAGTTGCTATTTCTTGGGAATACATTCCTCTAATCATTTGGCTCAAGAACAGGAAGATGAAGAGAGAGGAGGGGAAAACTTACTTAGGCCAACTTTTAATAAATAATCATACTGTTTTCTTCTAACTCAACTTTAAGGAAGGGATGTTTTTAGAACGATGACTTTGAGGAGGAGGGAAATACAGTTCGTTGAATGTGTAGTCTGTGCCAGGCACTATGGTAGAAGCTTTACACGGTTTCCATGACATAAACTTCATGAGATCTCCAAGAGATAGATGTGAGTATCCTCTATCCTGAGGATCCTGGAGTTGAAAGGTTAAATTTCTGGCCCAAAATGCCCAGAAGGAAGGGGTCAGGGGTTTTACGGCAGTGTCATTAGGATGTTGCTTGACTGCATTACGATTTAAGATAAACTTAAGGTGAAGGCCTCAGATTACCCTTTGGAAGATGTTGGTTCACAAAGACACTTCTAGGATAGAACATCTTCATCATTTAGGTGGTTGCTGATATTGGCATGTCCCAATCTCCAAGTTTCCAAATTTTTCTGTCAAATAAATACCAGAGGTATTTTTATTAGCTTGATTGAATTAATGATAGATTTTTGTTTTGTTTTTGGTCGTTCTGGATTTGATCTCTTGGAATACATATGATGGTTAGTTTTATGTATCAACTTGATTAGGCCATGGTACCTAGATATTTGGTCAAATGCCACTTTGAATGTTTCTGTGAAGCTAGTTTTTAAAATAGGATTAATATTTAAATCAGTAGACTTTAAATCAAGCAGATTACTGTCCATATTGTGGGTAGGCCTTGTCTAATCAGTTGAGGTGTAAAAGATAAAGAGTGAGATCCCTTGAAGAAGAGAGAATTCTGCCTCCAAAATGCCTTCTGACTTGAGCTACAACATCAACTCTTCCCTGGGTCTCTGGTCTGCTGGTCTGCCCTGCCGATTTTGGATTTACTAGTCTCCACAATTACAGGGTCAATTTCTTAAAATAAATCTCTCTCTCTTTGGAGAACCCTGACTAACGTAACATGCGATATACACTTTATCAATAAATAAAAGTCCGAGTGCTTGCTATAGCTCTGAATGACATGGGGGGAGTTTGCAACGTCTAAATTAATTTTTATTAAACATAAGGCAGAGACAGCAGAAAACAAGAGAAGGAATGGTAATTGGAAATATGATTTTTAACATGTTGGAGCTTAATGTGCTGAGCATTCTAATATACTATTGATAGTGTATAAAATGGAAAATAAAATAACTTAAGTATAATTTCAAAAGTTCATACCTTTTGATCCCACTTTGATTTCTTCAAATCTAAAAGAAAAGAGAAATATAGACATGAGTCCTTGCTAGTTTGTTTAATTGTTTGCCTTTAGCAAAAAGAATTTCTTGGATGCATTATTTAGTTGAGAAAAATAATAAAAAATAAGCCAAATATCAAAAAATAAGTAATAATTTTTCAAAATTATGGTATATGTGGATATTGGAATAGTTTATAACTATTAAAAAGAATTCGAGAAATTCTTAAGGACATGGAATAATATTGATGATTTAACAGAAATTGAAAATAAAAAGCCAAAATATACGAACACTCCGAACGCAAATCTATGGTTCTGTGTGTTTGATAATGTGAAGTTTAAGCATCCCCAAATCGCTAGAGGGTTATTCCTTTGTAGAAAGATTGCATTTTTTAAATTACAATTTTCTCTTTCCAAAATTATTTCCAGTCAGCATGAAATATTTTTTAGTTCGAAAATTAAATAATTTAATTCTAATTGAAAATAAGGAAAAGATGAAGGGTATGAGAGTGAGTTAGGAAGGGAAGGAGCAAAGAGGTATGAATGGAATGGAGTAAGAGGAGAGGGAGGGCAGACGAGAGCAGCAGGTCCCCTGGTTAATTTGGTTCCACATTTTGTGTCGCTTACAGAATCTAGTAGTGTCAGGAAATTATAAAACAGTACTCTCGAGTTGATTTGAAATGAGCATATCTTAGCTTGCCTACTTCTGCTTCTGCATACATCAGGCAACTGTTAGAATGAAAGTGAAAGAGAATATGTATTTTGATCAAATGCTTAGTGATCAAGTGTTAAAGTCAATATTCAGCCAAATCCAAGAGCAACGCTGAAGCTGCATATCACCATCATGTATTAAACTTCTGGAATTCAAGGACAAATCCTAAATTTTATGCAATAATTATTATTGCACCAATATTATTACAATATCAAAAGTCCTGTTACCAAAGTGTGCTGTTACTTCTCAGCACTGTCAGTGGCTGGATGGATCCTGCCTTGTTCTCATGGCACATTTCAAAACGAAACAGAATTTCCACTAAGGTCAGTGGGGAATCCAACTATTGTGGTTTAGCTCTGCTGGTATAAGACACTGCAGATGGTGATGTTGCCAACCAAGTCATGAAAATTTTCTTCCTCTCTAATTATAACAGAGTAAAGTGAAGACGGGTTTACTTTCAACTCTTGGATTTGAAGATTTGACCAATGGTAGTCACATAATTTCACTGAAATCATTCCACACATAGAAGGTTTGTGCACTGTTTAAAGAAAATTGTGTCTGAATATTTACAGAAGCAGAATCAGGTTTGTTGCTCTCACATCCTTTTTATTTGTAATATTTTTATATGCAATTGCTGCTTCACAATGACTTGAAACAAATGTGTCCTTAATCCTTATATCGAGAAGTGAGAATGAAGCAATATAATTGGCACACAAAATACTGCCTCTGCATTTCCATCTACATGTCAGGTTTTGTTGCCTGACACCAATTTCAGCCTCTTCCCAGGAGCGGAATGATTTGTACATCTTTACAGCAGGTTTTGTGCAAGAAATACTTGCACTCTGGAAGCACAGAAATTTGATTACTTCTTCAGCAGGTTCCAGCAAATGAACTTCTTTCTCTGAAAGCCCTGCCTTATTGTTATCTGCATGGTACAATATTAAGGCTCTCTATTGTTTAAACAGCCTTTTAAACATGTAATAGCTTCCATTCTGTATTGGTTAAACATTTCGTATATGATGAGGAAGGTTTAAAATCATGTAGTTTGCCTTTGACTAAAGAAGAATGATAAACATGACTCTATGTATATTTTTTGCTTATGGTCAGTATTTCTTTTATATTAGCAGTGCTAAACACACAATGAAAAATGTGGTGAAGCCAGCATACCCTTGGGATTCCTAAACTACTCAGAGCCTTGTTCTGTTGTCAATATCGTTGCCTAGCACATTTACCTCTCAATTTGCCATTCTAGAGCATTTCTTCAAACAGTCACTATGTTGCCAGTTGCCTAAGATTCTGAAATCTTTTGCCAAGCAAGTAGACCAAAAGTATAATCATTTGTTTGCTCCAAAGTTTTTTTAGAAAAGGTTTTTCATTGTTTCTCTCCAAAATATTTGATTAGACAGAAATAACACATCAAATAAATCACTTGTCTTTTGTGTATAGTATATTATTACTAAACAAAAGCATTGTTTTACTAGCGTATTTTCTAGAAAGAATATTTTACCTGGGATTTGTACCTTGAGAAACTCAAAAAACTTTTGTGTTTACTGAAAGTGATTGGTAGTTCTTTAATAATTATTTCATCAAACATTTTGTTTAAATATTTAGACTCAAAGCTGTAAGTATGATTTACCATAAGTATTGTTATATAAATGAGTTTGGACTTGTTACAGGTACTAAAATTTTCAGGTGACAAGGTCGACATTAGATTTATGACAAAAATACTCCAAAAGCTTTTTTAAATTGTTTTAGTTCTGGTTTACATGGACTCAGACAGCCATAATCAAAATACAGCTTTTCATCATTATTTTGGTGAAAGTTATGATATCTAATTCACCATCCAATTCTATACATATTAAATTATAAGATTATGTATTTCTTATTTTTCTATTTTATATTATTTTTACATTTTTACAGAAGTGTGTTGGCCCAAAAAGAACAAAATGTTCTTCTTAAAGTTATCTGGTTAGCACAAACTCTCAACGGTTTTAATAGATTAATAGTTTTAATAGATTTAACTGTCAGTCTGTCTCCCACTTGTAACAATTTCAAAGTTCTTAATAGCGATTCTAGCACATAAATCTAACCACTTTTGCTATAATTATTAATGACTGAATTTTTTTGCAATGATAAATAATTCATCTGACTGATACTCTTTCTCCATATAAATCAAATAAGAAGATTTCATTCAAAGTTATGTCTATAGTACTTTGCTCTGTTTAAAATTTAATTTTGAGATATTAACAATAAATCAGAATCACACACTTGTTTGTAATCCTGACATTGTCATGGTAATTAGATACAATGTTACCTATACCATCACACAGTCATCGATCATGTAGAAGCTTAGGGATGTCAGTCAGAACAGGGATTGATGCTGGGATCAGGCTGTTTGGTTTTCCAAAGGCCACGAGAGAATTGGAGGCTGAAGAACATGTAAAAGGGTGAAACAAAACATGGGTGCATTTGCAATATGTACCCTGTGCTTCTGCACAGCAAAGAGGAGATGGGGGCTTGCATTCATGGGGCAGGTACTTAGTATATGTTGCTGATCGTCTTTTCTGTGCCTAGCGATGTGCTAGCTTCTAGGGATGCGTAGTTGGAATTCCAAGTAAAGCACTGTCCTCCCGCAGATCCCTGTCTAGTGAGGAAAACTGTACTATGAATGGATCACCGCTAGTCTATGTGACAAATGCCACCAGAAAGACATTTACAGAGACAATTTAGGGGATGAGGCCTCAACACCACAGAAATGGGTTTAGTTGGGCAAAGATAGATATAAAGGCATTCCTTACAGAGGTAGCAACATGAGCTCATGGCCCAGCATCTTCAGGGAGCTGAAACTATTTTAATACGGCTGGAGATATAGTGCAAGGAGAGGAGTGATGAAAGCTAAGTGGGACTGTTACCAGAACCTGATTATTCAAGGTGTATGACACCGTGGTGCTGGGGAGTGGTTTAAAAATTGATTGCTCATCTAGTTGGCATGGGGTGAGACTCATCAACTTTATTTTAAATAGGCAACACTCATGTAAGTAATAAGAAACTATAGATATACTTTAAGCACAGGAATGCAGAGACCTTATTTCTGTTTCTGAAAGATCACTCCTGTAGTAATGAAGGGATAAATTTGATGGCTGAGTAAAAAGGTAGCAATAGGGAGGCCAGTGAGAACTGCTTGTAACAGTTATCCAGGTGAGGCCAGAACCAGTGTGGTATGGTCAGGATGATGAGAAGGAGATGCATTCCAGATGCATTCTATCAATGGGGTAGAATCGAAGAGAATATAGAGGCAGATTTCATGAGGGGTGTGAGGTGGAGGAAGTATCAATGGTGGGCTCAGCTATGTAGATTTATGGTAATTTTGAAGGGCCTGCTGAACATCCAAGGGGAATGTTAGAGTAGAAAATGGGATTTATGAGTGTGGAATTTAGTAGAGAACCCTGGCAGAGATTGGATTTTGCACATGGATTTTGTTGTCAGCAGTTAAACGTGATTAGGTGGGAAAAGATGTGATAAGATTATCCAAAGAGAGTGTGTGGAATCAGAAGAAAAGAGAGAATGAGGTGGAGATCTTCAACTATCTACCTTGGACACTATTTTAAACATAAACAATGTTGATGATTCATTAGGGACACAATGTCACCTGGCAGTAAGGGAATCAGATCAACGTTTGTAGCTCATACACTCACAAGCCGCCCACTCTGCCCCCACAGCCAGACGCTCACTAGTTACTCACGTGACACTGACTCCCACTCCAAACAGGACTCAGAGCACAGTTTGCACTGTCATCTCTCTCTGTATCCTTCTAAGATGCCTCTAATACTTGCTTTTATGTGATTAAAATGTACGTGAGAAGGGTCCCAGAGTATGATTTACATGACCTTGTTTATTTGTCTAGTGATTATAAAATCCTCTTTTCCTCCTTTTATGAGAATTGAAGAACAAGATCTGTCCCGAGGGCAGTAACGTTATTTGACAGTGAGTGACATGCCTTGGGATGATTTCAGAGACAATTGCAAAGATACCAGAATAAAGCATGGTGCCGAAAAATAAGAACCCAGCCTACTTATTATGTACTAGACTGTTTTTATGAATATGGCCACACTGACTGTCCCACTACAAGCTCAGCTTCCAAGGAGGGAAATAATGAGAGGCTTGGTGTATTTGCCACATATGTGTTCCCTTAGCATTCCACACTTCAGACTGAGAAGTGCATCATTTTTGATGGGAATGAATATACTTAAGTTCACTTTGACCCTGCCTGTTTAAGTTTCCATAGCCCACAACTCCTTTTGTACAGCTTATTTTCACAGAGGCCTGGCAGCCGGCCCAATCTACTGCCTTCTCAAAACTGTTCATCTTTCCGCCTGGGGCTTCAAGGACATGACTTCAAGGGTTCCTCTCAAGCTCTGAATTTCCCTGCAACACCGAGAGAAAGCCAGCCCAAGTCAAAGGGTATCTACACTGGTTTCCAAGTTTTTAAATTGTTATTATGTGATGTTTAAGTGGAATTATTTCTTGGGGCCTGAGGGATAGTGGTTTGTAATCAAGATAAAAAGTAATTAGTAGACAACTGTGAGGTGGGAAAAAAAATTTAAAATACCTTTGACGCATTTGATACAATGTTTATGTGTGATAATGGCTTTACGTCTTCTCATAACAAATGACTTCTTTAATTAACAAACTTAAGACTGCAGTTTATATCAAGACGACACAAACATGGCGCATTCTCAGATCCAAATGAAGGAAATAAAGTCCAGGGGCATACATCCATTAACAGGGCAAATGTGCTAGTCGAGTGTGAGGCTGCCGAGAGCAGATTCACTCCTGGTTTAGCTTAGTGAGCTCAAATCCCACACTTCCTTGAACGGAAGGCTTCTGCTCTCACCCCTAATTTTGAAAAGATTCGATCTTCCCTGACTGCTTATAGGAAAAGTCTCAAGTGCCTTAGAGTGGAATCAAGGACATTTTACATCAGTCCCATTCTGTTTCATCTCCAACGAGAACCTCCACGTAACAACTGCACTAATCACGGACTAGGTGCTCTTCACGCGGGATCTGCAATTGTGTCATCCCCGTCCCTGGAAACGCCGTCTCTCTTTTGTCCACCATCAAAATTGGATTGCTCTCATTTGCTGTCTTTGCTGTGACACGTGCTCCAGTCCATCTTCATCATCTGGATTAACCATTGTCTTCTCTGTGTCTGTGTTTACAGGTATTCTTTAGCACACTTCCCTATGCTTACGTATGTTCCTTACTTGCATGTCTGTCTTATCACTAAGAGAGTTCCAGGAAAGCTCCTTGAAAGCAGGACCAAATATAACTACAGAAAGTGAGTCTGTAAAGAGATTCATTAAACTCTCTTGAACAGAATTAAACCAATTCCTGTTTCAGTAGTAGCAGGAACATGCAATACAGAAATGATAAGGGATACAAAGCTCATAAAATTTATTTTAAAATTCCAATTATTCAAAAATATTTTTTTAAGAAAGTACTATCTTTCAGCCATGGTTCTAGGTTCTTAGACTATATCAGTGAACAAAATATCAATAATCCCTGTCCTTGTAACTCTTTTAGTCTAGCAATAGAACAGATCAATAAAGAATAAAAACAATAAACTAGAAATTGGTTAGTATGTTAGAGGGCAATGAATGCTATGGAGAAAGAAGTAAAAAAAAATAGAGCAACGTAAACATGTTTGGGAGTGCTAGATATAACGATTGATTGTAATTTTAAATGGATTCGTCAAGTCATGCCTCACTGAGTTGGTGGCATTGGAGCAAACACTTTAGAGACACAAAGTTGGGTATAATGATATCCGGGAGATGATTTTTCCAAGTAGAGGCAACAGGCAGTGCAAGGTATTTGAGGAATAATAAGGAGGCCAGTGCGGCTGGAGAAGAATTAGAATAAGAGAAGATTGACATTGGAGAAGCACTGGATGTGTGTGTGGAAAGAGGGTCAGGAAGGATGGGTTGTGTAAGGCCTTATTGGCCCTCATAAGGGGTTTAGCTTTGATTGTTAGGGAAATGGGGAGCCACTGCAGAATTTTGAAAAGAAAAGTAGCGTGACTTAGCTTGTGTTTCTAAAGGATGCTGTGTTGAGAATAAATTGTAAGTAAACAAGGATAGAAGGGCTCATAAGAGGCTATAGCTGAATCTAAACGAGAGATGCTAAAGGCTCAGATTCAGGTGGCAGCAAAAGAGATGGTACAAAGAGTTCAGATTTTGGATATTTGAAAATAGAATCAATAGGATACCTTATGTGGGGTGACAGATAAAGAGGGGAGCTGAAGACGGCTCTAAGGATTTTGTCCTGAGCAACTGCAAGGATGGATTCACCATTTACTGAAGTGGAGAGCCCCTTTGCCTGATATGAAAGAAGAGAATTGAGAACTCAGTTGTGGGCATACTAACTTTGAAATGTCTATCAGGTTTCCACCTGGAATGTCAATAAAATAGTAGGAAATATGAGTCAGGATGCCAGGAATGAGGTCCGAGATAGAAATATAAATTTGAGAGAAATTGGCATTTTCATGGCATTTAAACCATGAGATGTGATGAGCTCACAAGGAGGTTTCCTATAAATAGAGAAAGGAAAAGAACCAAGCATGGACTGGGCCCTGGGGAACTTGAATATCCAGGTTGAGAGGGACAGGAAAGATCAGCAAAATGAGGCCAATTTGAAAATGAACTAATTTGAAATGAGCCCTCCAGGGAAGTCAGCCAGCTAAGCAGGAAATTTATGTTGAATACATACGACTACAGGGCACTGTGCTGAGAGCCCTGGGGGCGCAGAACTAGAAGTGTTCTTGCTGTCAAGGGATTTATAATCAAATTGGAAAGTAAGACAGACAAATGTACAGAGAGACAGTTACACATACAGGAAATGCTATTAGTAATGCACAAGTCAAAATTAACTGGTAGCAGAATATATAATACATTTATCTAATGTCAGAATATCTGCTTTCCCAAATGAAGCAGAATTTGGCTTGGATCTTGAAGGAGGAGTTTGATCCTCAACGGAGAGGATATTCCAGTGGGGAAAGCATGAGCGAAGAAGCAGGTATGCAAGGCCATGACAGTTTACAGGAGGGGTCAAAAAGATGGAAAATCAATGAGAGCTTGGAATAGACAGTACAGGTGTAAACAGACAGTGCAGGTGGAAAGACTTGATCATGGAGGTAAAGGGGACCTGTGCAGTCTGCTTGAGCTTGGCTGTTACTAATGAAAGTAGAATGTTTGGAGACATAATTGATTTTTCCCTGAGAATCCAATATCGTTCTGCATTTCCTCTCTAACCCTTTATTTTTAATTTAATCATCTGACTGGCCTGAATTGTTGCCCTGCTTTCTCATGTCTCTTCCTCTTGCACTTTTTATTTGATGACAATAGTGGGCAACAGGCCTGGACAGGACTCTGACGTGGCCTATGAGGAAGTGAATTCACAAAGACTTGGTAACATTTCCCAGGAACTTTTAACCCAAATCTTCCCAACTTAAATTGCACAGCATAAATGGAATAAAACCTTCCACATCAACTCAGTTCAGTTCAAAGGGTATTTATTAAGCATCTACTGTAAGCCTAGAGCTTGTCTCAAAATCATGTGACAGAAAAATGAATAACGTGTGGTCTCAACCTTGATTTTTCACTGTCAGTATTCTGGAAACCATTGTTCTCAATATATTATGATATGGAATAAGACAGAAGTATACATAGCTAAAAGTGAGAACCCAGAGAACATGAGGAAAAGCTTCCTGGTAAAGGTGACACCCACTCACTCTGTTCTGAAGGTGGGCAGGCAGATGGATAGACACCTAATTGTGGATAGATAGATGGCTATCTATGAGGGGTGGCATGACAGGGGGTATATGGTGTTCTTTATTTTTTCTATTTATGTAAATCTTAAAGTGTTCTTTATTTTAATTTTATTTTTTAAATAAAAAGCTGTTATGCTGTCATACAAAGGGAAGGAAGCTCAGTTCTTTTGGAACAGTCAGTACATTTATTACATGACAAATTCAGTGATATCTGTAATTTTAACTTTTATTCCATGCTTTAATAGAGAGGTCATTTCACAACAAAATAGGGGGAAGGACTTCTTAGGCATGGGGAACAGAATGAGCAGAGGCCTTGAAGCAGAGCACAGTGCAGGGCGCACCAGGCCTGACTATAGTAGGGGGTGGGAGGTGCTGGAGATGGGTGCCCAGGGTGGAGGATTCTCTGCGAGTCCCCCTGATGATAGGAAATGAGCACAGTTTTTAGTCCCGGTGCTACATTCATCATCCTATACATTGGGGATGATTGTTTAATTTCTCTGTTCCTCTTTTGCATGGAGAGTACATGTTAAATTAACACTGGTTGTTTTCCCTGACTTTTCTTCTGTTTGTCTTCTCAGAGCACAGCGGCCTCTCAGTTAAAACAGTAAAACTCAAAGGAAAAAGTACTCATGTTTTCTCAGAAAAATAAAATCTCCTGTGATGGAATACATAGAGTGAAGCTAATAGTTAGCTATAGTCCATTCATTTTGTTACAAATTAAAAGCATTCATGTTTTTGCATCTGAAATCCAAGTCTGAAGGCCTCAGAAGCATTGACAGCGTCAGCTGAGTGATTCGTGGCTGATAATCCCAAGAGAAGCCCTCAAGATGATCGAGTAGGCAGCCTCCTTCAGGAAGACCATGACTCTCAGAGTTCACCAGTGCTATTGCCTGGCCTAAATTATTACATATACTTGAGTTCTATTGACATCTTACGTGGAAACAAAAAGATGAAAATAATAATATTTACTCTTGGGAACCAAGCTCATCATTACTAAATTGGATCAGAAAGTGAGTGCGGATATAAGTATGAGCACATCCCTACCCTCCAAACACACAGAGTTCATAAGAAAGTGACAGTGAGTAATAAAATAACACCTTTAATGAAGTTTTTAAAAGTTTTGATTATTAGTCACATCACTGTAGCCATACTGTTTTTATTACTCTGACACTGTTTTACACAGTGTCTTAGATTGGTTTTCCTAGAAACAAGCTCTGAAATCATACATTGCCTGTAGAGAGTTTAATGGGGAAAACTCTTGAGACATACACTTACAAGGAAAGGGGGAAAACAGGGAGAAGCTGAACCATAATGAGGCTGTAACTGAGGCCTCTGAACATCCTACAGAAAACTCTGGAGCTGGACAGTCTTGTAGAGGCGTTTCCAATCGGAGCATAGGGCTGGGCCTTCCTATTCCTGCATCAGCGAGTGACTTGTGGGCTACACCCTGGGCAAGGCAGGGCTCTGCCACCAAGGATTGTGTATCTGTAAGCTGACAGCAGGGGACATTCCAGCGGCAAAGGAATGGGTGTATCAACCCTAAGGTGGGGATCTAGAATGTGGTGATAAGACCAATTATGCAGTCTGCCCACCATTGGGTTGATTAGTGTAATACCTTGTGCAGAAAATCTTGATGAGAAAATCAGCAAATTTCAGTGTTTGCGCAAGTATAATTTCATCTGACCTGATTCAGTGGGTCATAATATTTGGAATCCCTATAGACCAAAGGTAGACATTTAGGTATAAAGTTTTATTCGATTTGGGGGATTTCACTAAAAATAGTTTCTTACTTGTTGATAATTTTTTTTTCTTTGCTCTGAGATATCACTTTTCTAACTTAGATGGAAAGGGGGAAATGCAGAAAATGAAAGCAGCAGAGACAGAAAAATGAAGCCACCTAACAGAGGACCTGCTTGGTATTAGATTTAATTTCACTCAGAAGGTTGAAAAAGTCTACTTATAAATCTGTTCTCTGGTCTGTGCCAGACAGAAGGGAAAGAAATATAAGCTTAGAGTCTAGTTGAGCTGATATGATTTACATGCACAGAATAAATAGAATATCAGATAAATATGATACTGAGTGAGGGTTAAGGAAGCACTAGAGTAAAAGATGGAAAACCCTAGGCTGGAAGATGGAGCTGTGGGCTCTTGCCACAACTTTTGGCTAACCATCCCTCTTGACTATGCCACCTCACCTAGGTGTGCCTCAGTTTTTTCAATTGTTAAATGAGGCCTTGCTCAACTCTCAAAGGTCTTATGAGGATCAGATGATAAGTCTGTGTATAGGCTTTGAAAATTATAGGGCACTAGGAAGTAATTAATGGGAAATGGAACTGTAACTATGGGGCTCATTTTAGATGGTTGAAATAATGGATCAGGAGAGTTGAAAGTTCTAGATGGAAATTTCAGACCATTAAGTGTCCCCTAGAAATAAATTTTTTTAAAATTTGAAACAAATTACTGAGGTGATAATCCATGTAATATGCTAAGCACACTGCTCTCACATGAAAAAACAGCCATGAGCACTGGTATTCTCTATTTTGTAACCAGAGATCTGCTCCAAGGTGCATAGTAAAATGTAGAATACTCATTCAGAGAATTGAAGGCTTATTTGGCAGTAAGCAAATCAACATGGCCCATAATTATTATTTTTTTGCCCATTTCTCCAATAAGAACCCCTAGACCAGTAGATGCATCAGGATCCCCTCTGTCAATTCTTTCAAGATTTGGTGTGTCCTTTCATCTTTAACTGACAAAAGTAGTACAAAATAAAGGTGATTAATGGAGAACAAAAGTGTTTTTTGAATTGTTGTTCCTTCAACATCCAGAAATCCAGGATTTCTTGTATTCATATAAAACATGCTTGCTATTAAGGCAAGTTTTTAAAAACACATTTATATTTAATTTTAATGATATGTAAATCTCAGGCCCTGGACAAATGCATCAGACTTGGTAAAACACGAAAAGCAAATTGAATATCTGTTCTAGTTTAGATTGAGGAAGAACGCCTCTCTTAATAACTTGAAGACTTTACATATATATTATGACCTTTTTTCAACGAGGAAGAAAGAAAACTCAGGCAATTGTAGAGCTTCTGTTGCTAATGACAAAACTGCCTGCCGGATGATCAACTTTCTCTTTAACTATTAATAAATGTGACCTCAATTTACTTGAAATAAATTTGTCCTGAAAAGGCTTCCTGTTCACTTTTATGTTCTAAATGAAAGCTGCTTTGGAAACACAATGGCCTAAATGGGCAGTGACAGGCAACACATTTGATTGACAAGTACTAAGGGAGGAGATCAAACATGGATTCTATAAAGCGGTGTTAGCACACCACAAACATAACAAACAAATGTAGATGAAAAGCAAGCTTATGAATAATAGATGAGCCATTCATTGAACACTATTAAAATATGCAGACTCTGGGTGGTTGATGCATTCCAGATGGAATAGGTCCAGAGGACAGGTGAGTGAAAAATAAGGCCAACCAAAGGAAGCTGATTAAGTGATGTGGGGAGAAGCTCCCAAAACGGGAGCTTGGGAGAGCAGATTTTAACTGTACATATCTAAATTATCCTACCAGCTGAAGAATATGCAACGTGGATATGACACTAATAAGCAAAAGTATAGACAGTAGTGAAAAAACGAAGAAAATAAAATAAAAGAAGGTGGTCAGAGAATGCCAAGTTAAATGGGAAGACATCGCAAATGCAAACCGTGAACATCAGGATGAAATGAAGCAACACACTTTCTCTAACGGGGACAAACGGGCAAGAGGAGGGTGGCGAGAGGCTTGTTAGTGGGGAATTTAGGTTGCTTCAGTAATTTGTAAATTCAACAGAAGCAAAAGATTTGCAGAAAAGAGCCAAAGATTCTTTTTCAGAGAGTTCAAAGCAGAGATATTTGTTGTTCAAGTAAGAGAGACGCTTTTCTAAAAAGCTTTTGTTATTCACCTTTTAAAGAAAAAAATGCTTAATATACTAACAGTTCTTTATCTTGCATTATGGAGAGACAGATTTTCTCATAAACAAATTTTCCAGATTATGACAGTGGTTTCCATTCAAATATCACTTTAAAAAATCACAAGTTTTGAATACCAAATAAAAAATACATTTATACATATCCTATGCTTCTCCACCTCTGGGAAATATTACTGACATTTTTTCCTTCAAACATAAGTTTTACCACAACTTACCTTCATTATTATAGTGGGAACAAATGTGATACTGTTCCTTTATGCAGTATTATATTATACATTCTCTATGTTAATTTAGCCATTGTCATGGTTCTCACTCTCAAAAAGTAAATGCTGTTTATATTAGCCCATAGGTTTGTTACTCAGTTTGCTAGTGTTTTAAACTTAATACATATAGAAGAATACATTGGTTCTTAGTTTTGTTAGGTCAAAATATTAGCACGTTTTGTCTTGCCTTTCTATAACTTTGTATATGGAGTGAAAGAAATGGTCAGGGTCAGACAGCCCAGGTTCGATAGAGGGAAGTTAGTAGTTTACCTGCAGAGACAGTGCAGAGGTAGAAAGGGCTTCGGTTTGGCTGAGAGCTGGCAGAACATCCTTAAGATAGTCCGTGGATGTTTTGCTAAATCAAGAGATAAGGCATCAGCAGTTGAAATTGTAATAGCAGCTGACTTTTCTGAGAACTTTCCATTTGTTAGATATTTTGTTGAGTGTTGACAAGCATCATCTCATTTTATTGGCCAAACAGGGATGCCATCACCAAGATCCTGGTGTAGGAGACCTCAGCCTTCATTGCCCACAAAGATCAACTTCACAGTTATACACAAACAAAAACAGCTCTGGGAGAGCTCTGGAGTCTACTAAGGAGCTTCAATAACACTGCAGAACGAAACACCCAAGAATAACACACAAAAATGGAAGGAAGACAGCTTTACTTTGCTTGAATCATCCCATCCCTCCAGCTGATGTTGCTCAGTGCCAAGAGGGAACTCCCAAGCTAAAAAGATCTCTCCTCATTGGGAGAGGAAGAGCAGGACTAGCAGCCTGTTCAGGCCTCTGCAGCTATACAAGCGTGAAACGCCAGACTAGACCTCCACAGCTGATCCTCACTACCATGTGCATGCTTGCAGTTAGCCCCTCCAGCTGTGCACTTGCACACCACTGGCATGACACTCATCACTAGCCTCCACTAGTGTGCCACACCCAAGGGAGACTGTGCAACCACAGGAGAGCATGCACAACAGTCAGGGCCCCCACAGCTGCTTGTGGCCCTGGATCAGTCCCTGTCTTCTGTCACTAGCCTGAACGACTGGGTTCACATCCAGCTAGCCCCTCCAGCTGTGCACCTGTACACCTCCAACGTGACCCCCATCACTAGCCTCCAGTGATGGGCACATGTAGTGAGACCCAGTAGCCATGGTAGCACACATCAACAGCCAGGGCCCCCACCATTATGTATGAGTCTGCAACCAACCCCCGCCACTACACATGCACCTGCAACAGGCCCCCACAATCCACTGTGTGCACAACATCAATTCTGCCCACCACTGATGCCTACCCTGATCCCTAGACGCTGGAGCTGGCAATGCCACCAAGGAACCCAAAAGCCTTTGTAGCTACTGTGGACCCCCTGCAGTGCTCACCAATGACCACACAATTGATGCTGTGGACCCCAGCAGTCTGAGCCAAAGAGACACCATGTACTCCTGGATTTTGTGCTGCTACATGCCCCTACACTTGGTACCCTGCAACACTAGACTCTGGTTATATCACACTCCAGCATGACCCAACCTGCAAGTGTCTCTAAGACACATTATAATAAAACTGTGAAAAAGAAAAGACAGAAAGAGAATCTTAAAAGCAACAAGAGAAAAAAAAAAAAGCTTATGACTTACAAGGCACCCTCATAAGGCTATTGGAGCATTTCTCAGCGAGAACATCACAGGTCACTGGGATGATATAGTCAAAGTGCTGAAAGAAAAAACCCGCTAACCAAGAAAATGTTACCTGGGAAAGCTATCCTTCAGACATTAAGTAGAGATAAAGATTTTCCCACACAAACAAAAGATGAGGAAATTAACCACAACTAGGCCTGCCTTACAAAATGCTGAAAGGAGTTCTTCAAGCTAAAATGGAAACATATTTATTAGAAACATGAAAATATTTTTAAATACACACATTGGTAAAAATAAGTATATATTCAAGTTCAGAATACTGTAATATGGTGAGTGTTAACTACTTAATCTAGTATTAAGGTTAATGGATCAGAGTAATAAAAATACATATAGCTACAATAGTTTGTTAATGAATACTCAATACAAAAGGATGTAAATTGTGATATCTAAAACATAAAAGGAGAGAGCAAAAAGTTAGAGTGTTTACATGTGATCAAAATTATCAGTGTAAAATAGACTGTTACATCTATAAGATGTTTTATATAAGCCTAATGCTAACTACAAAGCCAAAAGGTACAGTAGATTCACAAAAGATAAAGAGAAGGAAATCAGGGCATCAGTTAAAAAAGAAAGGCAGCAAGAGAAGAATAAAGGAATAAGGGAACTATAAAATAGTCAGAAAACAATAAGATGCATTAATAAATCTTTTCTATCAATAGTTACTCTAAATGTAAGTGGACTAAATTCTCCAATCAAAAATCATAGAGTGCCTACATGGATAAAAAAACCAGACTGAAATATAAGCTGTCTAAAAGAGACTCACTTTAATCTTTAAGGACACACATAGGCTCAAAGTGAAGGGATGGAAAAGATAGTCCATGCAAGTGGAAACCAAAACAGAGCAGGGGTAGCTATACTTACATCACCAAAACTTTACCTTAAGTTAAAAATCATAACAAGAGAAGGGGAGGTAATTATATAATAATAAAGTAGTTAAATATCAAGAAGGTATAAGAATCACAAATACATATGCACTCAACATAAAAGTATCTAAATAAATTAAGCAAATACTAGCAGATGTGAAGGAAGAAGTAGACAATAGTACAATATAGGAAGAGTCTTCAACATCCCACTTTAAACAATGAATAATTTATCCAGACAGAAAATCAATAAGGAAACATTGGCCTTGAACCATACTTTAGACCAAATGTACCTAACAGACCTATACAAAACATTCCATTGGACAACACCAGAATACATATTTTTCTCAAGTGCACAGAGAATATTCTCAAGGGTAGATCATACTACAGGTCACAAAAAAAGTCTTAGCCAATTTAGGAGGATAAAAATCATACATTTTCCAAATGTAGTGGTATGTAACCATAAAGTAATAACAGAAGGAGTTAGAAAATTCACAAATATGTGGAAATTAAACAAAAAGCTCCTGAACAACCAATAGGTGAAAGGACAAATAAAAAGGGAAATAAAAAATATCTTGAAACAAACAAAAAAGGAAACGTTATATACCAAAACATATGAGATGATGCAAAAGTAGTTCTAGGAGGGATGTTTACAGTAATAAACACCTATTTCAAGAAAAAACAAATGTCTCGAACAACCTAACTTTACAATACAAGGAACTTGCAAAAGAAAAATAAATTAAACCCAAAGTTAGCAGAAGGAAGGAAATAACAAAGATCAGAGCAGAAACAAAGAAAATAGGGACCAGAAAAACAATAGAAAAGATCAATGAAACTAAAAGCTAGTTTCTTGAAAAGATAAACAATATTGGCAAACTTTAGCTAGATGAACTTAGAATAAAAAGACTCGAGTATATAAAATCAAAAATAAAAGAGATCTCATCAAGATAGCAGCATAAGCAGACTCTGAACTCATCGCCTCCCATGAACACAGCCAGGTTACAACTATTTTTGGAAAAGTTACCCTGGAGAGAAAACTGAAAACTAGATAAAAAGAACTCCCACAACAAGGGATAGTCATGACTAAGGCAAAAGAGGAAGAAATAAGCCACCTTCAGGAGCAACAGAGTTTCTCATCTGGCCAGGTGGGAGGCGCACTAAGGTACGCAGCCCACCCTGAAGTAGTGAGGTTTGGAGCAGGGGCTGATACTGCTATAAGCATCCTTCAGACAAAGCACAACTGAGATGAGGGTCTTACTATCTGGCTTCACTGGCTATTAACTACAGCCAGGATATGCCCAGAAAAGCTATCAAATGAAAGATGAAAAGACCCTAGTCTTAAAGGGCCCACACACAAACTCACCCATCTCAGCAACCTAAAATCACCAGAGAGAAGGCTGATAGTCCTTTGGTGAAAAGAGACTCACCTGGTGGGCTCTGGGGGCATCTTGGTGAGAGGAGGGACCTCTCTGGAGACTGAGACATTGGTGGGGGCCATTGTTCTGAGCTGGTCCAGGCGTGCTGACTCAGACATGGATAATGCCATTGAGGTTCTTCCCTTGGCCTGTTAGCCCAGGGGTCTGCCACACCCACTAGAGCACAGATTTAATCCAGTTCAGCCAGGGAATGCAGCCTGCCTTAGGGATGGGCCCCACCTAACAGCAAGCCCTCAGGCCACTTTTCTGCCTGCATTGACTGGGTGCCTTAGTCCTCTACAGACAGGTGAGTGTGTCCGCCTGTGTGGGGCAGGGCCTGTGTGAGGACCAGGTGAACTGTGGCAGGCATTAGTGGAGAGGTGGGGGCCTCTTCTGTTGGGCATTGTGGTACAATCCAGGGGGTTGGGAAGTGTTCACAGACCAGGACTGTGTTGATGGTGTGTGTGGTCCTGTGGGGGTGTGAGACTTATCAGAGGCAGAAGACCTGTGCTTCACAAATAGCCATAAAAAGGATCAGCCCCACCTTCCATAACCTGAAACAATTGAGTGCTCCCTGCCTAGGGCCAGCCCCACTCAGCTGCACTCATAGGATAAATGACAACAGCCTTGTAGGCCTGAGGCCTATAGCAACTGTAAGCCCCTGAGCCTAGCAACCAGCTACACTGGGTACCAACCCAGTTAACAGGAAAACTGAAATAGGAGTGTGCTGTTAGACCTTGCTGCCAACAGTGCTGTGGCTCCCCAAGCTGGATTTACAAACAGCTGGCCAGAGAAGGAAAGACTAGACTCCCAGGATACCTGCAGTAAGAGCAACCCTGCCACAAAAGAAGGACACAAGTAGCCCTGAAAAGAGTCACTCATGGATCATTTGGACTTGTGATGAGAGGGAGCACAGAGAGCTCCAAACAAGATAGGCCCAAGGGGCCCAAACCAAGACACATTATAATTAAAATGTGCAAAATTAAAGATGAAGAGACAGTCCCAAAGCAACAAGAGAAAGGCCACAATTGACATACAAAAGAAAGCCCATAAGGCTATCAGTGAACTTCTCAGCCGAAATCCTACAGGCAGAAGGGACTAAAATGACATTTTTAAAGTGTTAAAAAGAAAAAAAGAAGAGTGAAGAATACTCTATCCACCAAGGTTCTCATTCAGAAAAGGAGAGATAAAGAGCTTCCCAGACAAGCAAAAATTAAAGGAGTTTATCATCAAGAAACCAATTCTACAAGAAATGCTGAAGGGACTTATTTAAGTGGGAAAGTGATGAGCACGAATAGAGATAAAAAAATTATCAAAAAAAAAAACCCAGGCAATAAAATAACTTGTAAAGGTAAAGATATAGTAAAGGTAGCAGATCAAGTACCTGTGGAGATAATGTGAAAGTTAAAAGACAAAGTTAATAAAATTACCTATTTCAATGATGAAAGGGTAATGGAGAGACACACACATAAGAGATTAGATATGATTTAAAGAACATAGAATTTGGGAGAAGGGGGGTGAAAATGTAGAGCTTTTAGAAAGAGGTTAACTTAAAGAGTCTACCAACTCAATTTAGACTGTTATATACATAGAATAGTACATAGGATCCTTATGGTAATCACAAATCAGAAATCTATAATATGTAAGCAAATAAGTAAGACAAAAGAAACTAAACACATTACTAGAGAAATCCATCAAACAACAAGGGAAGGGAGCAACAGAAAAAGAAAGGAACAGAGAAGAACTACTAAAACACCCAGAAAAAAGGGAACAAAATGGCAAGAAATACACATTTACAAGCAGCTACTTTAAATGTCAAAAAACTAAATGCCCCAATCAAGTGCAATACGGTAGCCAGCTGGATAAAAAAAACAAGACTCATATATATGCTGCATACAAGAGACACACTTCAGATCTAAAGAAACTCACAAATTGAAAGTGAAAGGATGGAAAATGATATTCCATGCAAATGACAAAGAAAAGAAAGTGTGGGTAGCAATACTTATATCAGATAAAATCGACTTAAAAAAAAAAAACTGTAACAAGAGACAAAGAATGGCACTACAGAATGATAAAGGGAACAATGGAACAAGAAGATGTAACACTTGTAAATATCTATGCACCCAACATAGGAGCACTTAAATATATAAAGCAATTATTAATAGACATAAAATGAGAAATAGACAGTAACATAATAATAGTAGAGTACTTTAACACTCCACTTACACCAATGGATAGATCATCCAAACAAGATCAATAAGGAAACACTGGCTCTAAATGACACATTTGACCAGATGAACTTAGTAGATATATACAGAATATTCCATCCAAAAACTACAGAATACACATTCTTTTCAAACGCACGTGGAACATTCTCCAGGATTGATCACATATTAGGCTACAAAACAAGTTTCAAGAAATTGAAGAAGGTCGAAATAATACCATGCATATTTTCTGAACACAAAGGTATGAAACTAGAAATAGACTACTGGAAGAAAACCAGAAAAGCCACAAAAATGTGGAGATTAAACAAAATGCTACTGAACCACGATTGGGTCAATGAAGAAATCAAAGGAGAAATCAAAAAATTCCTGGAGACAAATGAAAATGAAAATATGACATGCCAAAATCTATGGGATACAGCAAAAGCAGTTCTAAGAGGGAAGTTTATAGCAATTCAGGCCTATCTCCACAAACAAGAAAAATCCCAAATAAACAATCTAACAGTGCATCTAAAGGTACTGGAGAAAGAAGAACAAACAAAGCCCAAAATAAGCAGAAGGAAGGAAATAATAAGATTCAGAGTAGAAATAAATGAAATAGAGACCAAAAAAAAAAAAACAAAAACAGAAAAAATTAATAAAACACAGAGGTGGTTCTTTGAAATGATAAACAAAATTGACAAACCCTTAGCTGGACTCACCAAGGAAAAAAGAGAGAAGGCTCAAATAAATAAACTCAGATATGAAAGAGGAGAGATTACAATGGATACCTCAGGAATACAAGAGAGAATAAAAAAATATTATGAAAAGCTATACGCCAACAAATTGGATAATCTGGAAGAAATAGGTGAACTCTTAGAAACATACAAACTTCCAAAACTGGACCAAGAAGAAGTAGGGAATTTGAATAGACCAATCCCCAGTAAGGAGATCGAAACAGCAATCAAGAACATCCCAAAAAATAAAAGTCCAGGACCAGACGGCTTCTCTGGAGAATTCTACCAAACATTCAAAGAAGCCTTAGTACCTATCCTTCTCAAACTCTTCCCAAAAATTGAAGAGGAGGGGAGGCTTCCTAACTAATTCTGCAAGTCAACATTATCCTGATACCAAAACCAGATAAGGACAACACAAAAAAGGAAATTACAAGCCAATATCACTGATGAACATCAACGCAAAAATTCTCAACAAAATACTAGCAAATCAAATACGACAATACAACAAAAAGATCATACATCGTGATCAAGTGGATTTCCTTCCAGGGATGCAGGGATGGTTCAACATCTGCATATCTATCAAGGTGATACACCACATTAACAAAATGAAGAAGAAAAATTACATGATCATCTCAATAGATGCAGAGGAAGCATTTGAAAAGATACAGCATCCATTTATGATGAAAACTCCAAATAAAATGGGTATAGAAGGAAAAGACCTCAACGTAATAAAGGCCATAAATGACAAACCCACAGCAAATATCATTCTTAAGGGAGAAAAACTGAAAGCTATCCCTCTAAGAACAGGAACCAGACAAGGATGCCCACTGTCATCACTCTTATTTAACATAGTATCGGAAGTCCTAGCAAGAGCAATCAGGCAAGAAAAAGAAATAAAAGGAATGCATATTGGAAAAGAAGAAGTGAAACTATCCCTTTTTGATGACATGATTTTATATATAGAAAACCATAAAGATTCCACTACAAAACTTTTAGAAACAATAAATGAATAAAGAGAAGTCACAGGATACAAAATCAATATAAAAAATCGGTTGTGTTTCTATACACTAACAACAAAGTAGGAGAAAGAGAAATTAAGAATGCAATGCCATTTACAATTGCAACAAAAAGAATAAAATACCTAGGAATAAACTTAACCAAAGAGGAGAAAGATCTGTACACTGAAAACCATAAAACATTGTTGAAAGAAATCAAAGAAGACACAAAGAAATGGAAAGATATTCTGTGCTCTTGGATTGGAAAAATTAACATTGTTAAAATATTCATACTTCCTAAAGCAATCTACAAATTCAACGCAATCCTGATCAAAATTCCAACAAGATTTTTCACAGAAATAGAACAAAAAATCCTAGAATTTATATGGAACAACAAAAGAGCCCAAATAGCCAAAGGATTCCTGAGAAAAAAGAACAAAGCTGGAGGTATCATACTCCCTGATTTCAAAATATACTACAAACCATAGTAAGCAAAACAGCATGGTACTGGGACAAAAACTGACACACAGATCAAGGGAATGTAGAGCCCAGAAATAAATCCACACACTTATGGACAGCTAATATTCGACAAGGGAGCCAACAGCACACAATGGAGAAAGGAGAGTCTCTTCAATAAATGGTGTTGGGAAAACTGGAGAGCCTCATTCCAAAGAATGAAAATAGACCATTCCCTTACACCATGCACAAAAATCAACTCAAAATGGATTAAAGACTTGAATGTAAGACCCAAAACCATGAAACGTCTACAAGAAAACATAGGCAGTACACTCTTTGACGTCGATCTGAGCAGCATATTTTCAAATGCCATGTCTGACCTGGCAAGGGAAACAAAAGAAAAAGTGAACAAATGGGACTACATCAAACTAAAAAAACTTCTGCACAGCAAAGGAAACTATCCACACAATGACAAGATAACCCAACAATTGGGAGAAGATATTTGTAAACCACATATTAGATAAGGAGTTAATATCCAAAATATACAAAGAACTCATACATCTGAACAACAAAAAAACCAACAACCCAATTAAAAAATGGGCAAAAGATCTGAACAGAGATTTCTCCAAAGAAGATATACGAGTGGCCAAGAGGCATTTGAAAAGATGATCAACATCATTAGCTATCAGAGAAATGCAAATCAATGCTACAAGGAGGTATCACCTCACTCCAGTCAGAATGGCTATAATTAACATGACAGGAAACAACAAATGTTGGAGAGGATGTGGAGAGAAGGGAACCCTCGTACACTGCTGGTGGGAATGCAAATTCATGCAGCCATTATGCAAAACAGTATGGAGTATCCTCAGAAAATTAAGAATAGATCTACCATATGATCCACCTATCCCACTGCTGGGTATTTATCCAAAGAACTTGAAACTGCAAAGGCATAAAGTTCTATGCACCCCTATGTTCATTGCAGCATTATACACAATAGCCAAGACTTGGAAGCAACCTAAGTGCCCATCAAGGGACGAATGGATAAAGAAGATGTGGTATTTATACACAATGAAATACTACTCAGCCATAAGAAATGATGAAATCTGGCCATTTGTGACAACATGGATGGACCTTGAGGATATTATGCTATGTGACATTAGTCAGAGGGAGAAAGTCAATTACCATATGATCTCACTCATAAGTAGAAGATAAAAACAATGACAAACACATAGCAATGGAGATTGGATTGGTGGTTACCATAGGGGAAGAGAGAAGAGGGCAAAAGGGGTGACTAGGCTCACATGTGAGGTGATGGACTATAATTAGCTTTTGGGTAGTGAACATGATGTAATCTACACAGAATTCAAAATAGTTACAATGTACATCTGAGAGCTAAAAAAGAAATAAACAGAACAAAATTAAAAAATAAAATTTTATTTATATTTTGCTATTTCTTACTAATTTATGGGTGTTCATTATATACCCTGGATACATTAGCTCTTTTAGTTATATGTTTTGCAAGTGTTTTGCCCTTTCTGTGATTTCTCTTAATATTTTCTAAACGGTAAATTTTGATCATCAGATGTTTTATTTTTGTATAAATCTATTTTTGTTTCTTTACATTTAGTGCTTTCTCTGTCTTGTCTAAGGAAACTATTTCTGTCTACGTTCCCCAAAAAATTCTCCTGTTTTCTTCTAGAAACTTTATGCTTTTAACTTTTATGTTTACATCTATACTCTTTCATAAATTAATGTTCATAAGAGAGTGCTGAGGTTCATTATTTCCTGTACATTTATATAGTTATAGTTTAATTTGTTTAAAGACTTTCTTTTCTCTTGAATTACGTTGAGTTTTTAAGAAAAATTAATTGATAGCATAAATGTGGACTTTTTTTTAATCTCCCTATACCATCTCATCTATTTATTTGTATATCCTTATAGTAGTAGTGTAACTGTGTCTTGATTATTTTGAAATCAGGCAGTCTTCCAAATTTGTTTTCTTATAATTGACTTGGCTCTTCTATGTCCTTTCCATTTCCATATGCTTTTTAGAATATTTAAGTCAATTTATATTTTTGAAAGCTTTCAACATAATGTTTCAAATAATCTATAGATAAATTTGTGAAAATTTGACACCTGGCAAACATTGTCTTCCATTCCAATTTACACTCTAATCCAAATTACATTCTTTAATTTCTTTCAGTAAATTTTGTATCTTTCAGGTTATAGTTATTAAGTGTCTTTTATTAAAAATTTCCAGATTATTTTATGTTGTCTAAGAAATAGATTTCTTATATTTTATTTTTGAATACTTTGCTTCCAGCATAAGAACAAAGTATTGTTTGTCTGTTGACTTTGTATCTTGTGACATCCCTAAATTTACTGAGTATTTATAGTGGTTGTTTTGTAGAACTGTCAAGATTTTCTTTGAAAACAATCATGTATTCTTCAAATCAGGACAGGTTTAATTTTTTATTTCAAATCTATTCGTTTTGTGTTTTTTTCTTCATTTCACTGATGGAGATCTCCACTAAAACGCTCAATGAAAGTAGTGAGGGAAGGAATCCGCTCAATACTTCTCCATCAGGTGTGCTGGCAGCAAGGGCTTTCAAGGGTACCCTTTATCAGATTGTGGCAGCTCCGTTCTGTTCCCAGTTGCTGAAAATTTTTATCATAAATAGGTGTTGAATTTTGTCAAGTACTTCTCTTCTCAGTATCAATATTATTAAGTTAAAAATAACATTAAAACCTTCTTTTATTTTAAAAATTATTTTATTATGCTGGATAATGTAACTGATTTTCAAATGTTAAACCTGACTTGTAGTCCTCGTAAAAACTTAAACTGGACATTTTGCAGTACTCTTTTTTATATATTCCTGGATTCAACTTTCTAATGTTTTATTAATGATAATTGTGTCTGTGTTCATGACGAATCTTGATTTATAATTGTTTTTCTTATAATATCTTGGTTAGGTTTTTGTATCAAATTATGCTGATTTCAAAAAATGAATTGGAAGTATTTCCATTGCTTCTGTTCACTGAAAGCATTTGTATAAGATTAGTATTTTCCTTAAATACTTGATATAATTCACTGGTAAAACCTGTAGACTTTTAGTTTTCTTTAGTTCATCACAACAAAAATTTTCTGTTGTTCTTGTTTTTTTAAATCTGTTGTGGTTGATCCAAATTTCCATTTAGTGTCACTATACTTCATACCAAAAATACACTTTTACATTTTTTATCTGAAAATAACTTTAACTCCACTTTTGAAGAATGAATTCACTCAATATAGAATTCTTTTATTTTTGTCTCAAAACTTTAATAATGTCCTATGTTATTTTCTGGCCTCCATTGTTTCTGGTGAGAAATCAGCCTTCATTCTTATTTGTTCTCTTGCATGTATCTCTGCTTGTCAGCATCTTGACCATGATGTCTCTCAGAATCATCTTCTTTGAATTTACCATGCTCAGGGTTTGCTGAAATTGTTAGATGCATTACTTGTTTACCTCATGAAATTTGAAAAATTTTTGGCAAATTTTTTTCAAGTGTGCTTTCTGCCTCCTTCTCTACCATTCTCCTTTCTTTTTGGAACTTTGCTTACAATACATGGTAGATGACATCATATTCTATGGGGAACTGTGGCTCTGATAATTTATTTTACCATCTTATTTCCCTCTGTGATAGATTACACATTGTTTATTGTTCCATCTTTTACTTCCTTGATTCTTTTTTCTGCCATCTATTTGCTGTTACGCCAATACATTGAATTTTTATTTCAGATATTTCTTTTTAATTTTGGAATCCAAAATTGGTCTATTTTTTTTTTATCATTTGCATTGCTATGCTGCTATTTACCATCTGTTCATTCATTATGCCATCTTTTTTGTGTTGTTCAGCATATTTATAATAGGTTCTTCAGAGTGCTTTTCCGGTAATTCCAACATCTGTGTGAACTGTAGATCTGTTTATGTTGGCTGACTTTTTTTCTCTTAACTATAGTTTGTATTTTCATGTTTCTTCTCAGACATATTGTTTTGATTATATGATAAACCTTATACTTATATATATTATAGAGTTTCTGCTTCTTGTTTTTGTTCTCTGAATAACATTGCTTTTTGTTTCAATGGGCAGATAAATTACTGGCTGACAACCTTAAACTTCTGGATGCTGGGCTTCACATGTTGTCAGTGAGGTTATGTTTAGGTTTGCCCTTTGTCTTGGGGAAAATCCTTGGGTATAGAATATATTCTCTACTCATTAAATATGACTTTTCTTGGATTTCATTGGCAGCTTGGCAACTTGCTCCTCTAACCGGGTGGGATTAAAGTTATAAATTCTGTCTCTCTTTGGTGGCTGTGTGATGTGCACACAGTTCATGGGTCAGATATGGATATAAAATCAGTTTACACGCAGATTTCAGGTGTTCTCTCTTTGTGACTTTCTACACTTCTAGAATTCTATTCCTTCATTTAATTCTATCCCTTCATTTACAGCTGTCTGGCAGCCCCAGAGAAGGGCTCTGTAATGCATGTTCTAAAGCATGCCACAGAAAAAAAGCCATAAGAACATAAATCTCTCTAAGTCTCATATATTTTTAAAGATTAAAAAACATTTTATAACTTAGTTACTATTAATTTAGTCTATTTCTACCACTTTTGGGGGTCTACTTTGTTATTAAACATGTCAGAAATAGAATGCTTTGAGCACTTCTGCTTTGAAATTGACTTCCTTGCTGAAGTCATAATTATGTATGTTATCCACTTGATTTTCTGTATATTCTGATGGGGAATTATATTTCTTTTAAATAATAATATTTCCGTTTATTTGCTTATATTGTTTTTCTTATTTTAACTTTACTTTTATAATTGTGTTGGCTAGCGCTTTTGCATCATTAATCAACCTTAATTATTAGTCTCATTAATATTACTATTATTACTTTCTTAGATACTTATTTTTTGAATCACATTCTGGAACACTTTACTAGTTTTCTACAGGTACATTTTGAACATGAGATTAGATATTGAATGGCACTTTGCGTTTTCAGCATCAATCACACATCTACTCTTTCTTTTTTGCCCTAAAGATATCATGAATATTATTAATAGATGTTATGATAATGAATCATTTGTTTCTTCCAGAATAAACATTACTTTTATGCATTAATGGATTTTATTTTCTATTAGTTTATTTGGAATTCTTTAATCTCTATTAACAAATAAAATAGTGTGATATTTTTCTCTTTTTTTCCCCCATTATTGTAAGGTTGTGACACAAGATTTTATAAGCTTCAAAAAATATTATGAAGCCAGCTTGTATACTTGGGAACTCTTAAATACTAACGACTATTTATTTTGATAAAAAGCTTATAAAACCTCTGTTGTCAAGGTTTCTTGGGAGTCAGTTTTAAAATTTTTTTCGAATTTATTTTTGGTTATAATTTCTTTCAGAATTTCCACTTTTTCTTCACTTGATGTAAATAGTTTATATTTTTCACAGAGTGTTTCTTTTCATTCAATCCTAAAATTCATTGACATTAATTAATACAAAAAGTTCCTTTTGAATTTTTTTCTAAGTTATGCTTTTTTTTTTTCAGTGAGGAAGATAGGTCCTGAGGTAACATCTGTTACGAATCTTTCTCTTGTTATTTTTCCTCATCCCCAAAGCCCAGTACATAGTTGTATATCTTACTTGTAAGTCATACTAGTTCTTCTATGTGGGATGCCACCAGAGCATGGCCTGACTGGCGTTATGTAGGTCTGTGTCCAGGATCTGAACCAGCCAACCCCGGGCTGCCAAAGCAGAGATAATGAACTTCACCCCTCGGCCATGGGGCCAGTACCTTCTTTTGAATATTTTTATTTGATTGTTTCTGTAATTGTATATTAACTTCTAGTTTTAATTTTTTTAAGCTTTTTTATAGCAGTTTTAGCTTTACAATAAAATTGAAAGTACAGAGATTTCCCATATACCCCTGCCCTGACTCTGGATTGCCTCCCCTATTATCAACATCACTCACCAGAATTATATATTTTTCTACCAAGGATTTACCTACATTGACACATCATAATCACTCAAAGTCCATAGTTTACCTTGGGGTTCACTCTTTGTGCTGTACATTCTATGCATTTGAACAAGAATATAAAGACATATATCCATCATTATAATATACAGAGTATTTTCACTGTCCCCAAAAATAAAAATCCTTTGCGTTCTGCCTATTCATCTCTCCCACCCACCCAACGCTGGCAGTTATTGCTCTTTTTATTGTATCCATAGTTTTGCCTTTTCCAGGATCTCATATAGTTGGAATAATACAGTATGTAGCTTTTCTATATAGGCTTCTTTCACTTAGTAATATGCATTTAATGCTCCTCCATGTCTTTTTATGGTTTTATAGCTCAATTCTGCTTAGCACTGAGTAATATTGCATTGTCTGTATATACCACAGTTTATTTGTCAATTCACCTACTGAAGGACAGCTTGGCACTCATGAATAAAGCTACTATGAACAGTCATTTGCAGGTTTTTGTGTAGACATAAGTTTTCAGCTTCTTTGGGTAAATACCCAAAGGAGTATGATTCCTGGATCCTATGGATAAGAATATGTTTAGTTTTGTAAGGATTTGCCTCACTATCTTTCCAAGTGGCTATAAAATTTTGTATTCCCATCAGCAGTGTATGAGAGTTCCTGTTGCTCCACATTCTCACCAGCATTTGGTGTTGTCAGTGTTCTGGATTTTGGCAATTTTAATAGATATGTAGTGGTATTTCATGATTGTTTTGATTTGCATCTCCCTGATGACATATGATGTGGAGCATCTTTTCATAAGCTTATTTGCCATCTGTGTATCTTGTTTGCTGTTGTATCTGTTTAGGTCTTTGGCCTACTTTTTAATAGAGTGGTTTGTTTTTTCAATGTTGAGTCTTAAGTGTTCTTTGTGTATTTGGATAATAGTCCTTTTTCAGGTGTGTCTTTTTCAATTATTTTCTCCCAGTCTGTGGCTTGTCTTCTAATTCTCTTGATACATCTTCCACAGAGCAGGAGTTTTTAAATTTAATGAAATCCAGCTCATCAATTATTTCTTTCATAGATTGTGTCTTTAGTGTTTTATCTAAAAGGGCATCATCATACCCAAGGTCATCTATGTTTTCTCAACTGTTATCTTGTAGAAGTGTTACAGTTTTGCATTTTACTTTTAGATGTATGATTCATTTTGAGTAAATTTTTGTGGAGTATGTGTCTAGATTTGTTTTTTTTGCATGTGAATGTCCAGTTGTTCCAGGAACATTTGTTGAAGAGAGACTATGTTTACTCCATTGCATTGCCTTTGCTTCTTTGTCAAAGATTAGTTGACTATACAGTCATGTGTCGTTTAACAATGGGGAAGCATTCTGAGAACTGCATCTTTAGATGATTTTGTTGTTGTGTGAACATCACAGTGTATGACGACGAACAAAATCTGCCACCCCAAAATATATCTCTTTAACATGAGGATTATTTTAGGCTGAATATTTTCAAGAAAAAAAGACTTAGAAAGTTTTTCTTGTTTTTTGTCCATCTAACGCATCAATTTTCAAAGAACTTTCCTTAAAAATCTGTTTCTTCATATATTAAACCACTGTTTTAATTTATCCTCTAAGTACAAAAATAAAGTATTTTGGAAAAATTTAAGTAATAATCTTTACTTTTATTAAAAGTCAGTTAATGTATATATAATAGGTGAAACAAAAATACACACACACAAATATTAACTCTTCTCCTGTGCCCTGCTTTAAACCCAATTTGTTACAAATATCAATGTTAACTGCTCAGAATATATCCATCCCAAATTACAATTTCTGGTATTTTGAGTTTACGAAATTTTTGTCATTGTTATTTCTGTTTCCCTTTTCTGTCACTTTTAAGAATAAAAATTGACTACACAATTCTGACCACTCTTAAACTTTTATTTTCATGTAATGAAGTAACGTGAGTATTTTTTAAAATCAGGATCATGTAGCTACATATATTACCACTAACACTGTGTTAGAGGTCCCCTCATTCTGCATCCTCGCCAACATTTGTTGTGGGCTGAATTTTTATTTTACATATTTTTTCACTTATTTGTCAGACTAGTATCTAAAATGATATCAATTTGTTTTAATTTGCATTTTCTAGACTAAGAGTCAGGTTGAGCATCTTTATATGCATTTATGGGCCTCCTGGATGATCTCTTGTGAAATTCCTATTCAGGGATTTCTGGTTTTTTTATTGGATTGATTTTTTTTCTTTTTCTTATAAAATTATAAGAATTCCTTTCGCATTCTGAATACTAATCCTGCTTCAGGAGGTATTCATGGCAAATATTTTTTCCCCATTTTTGGTTTGGATTTGAATTTTGTTCAGTTTTATTCTTTAATACGTTTTATAAATCTTAATGGAGCCTATTTCTTTTCTGTAGTTCACTTTCTATGTTAGGGCAATTTTATCTTGTTTAGGAAATCCTACATCTATATCCTCTTTCAAAACTCTTGGAGTTTTGCTCTTTATGTTTAAGTTTTTAATCCAACAGCAATTAATGTTTGGAATGGTATGAGATCACAGCACTATTTCCTGTTATTTTTGTTCTACATTAATAATCAACTGTTCCAATGTTATTTCCTGAAGGCTGCACATTTTATGATTTCTTTAAAAAAATTTTTTTATTGAGTTCATAATAGTTTACATCATTGTGAAGTTTCAGTTGTGCATTATTTCTTGTCCATTCCCATGCAAATGGCTCCCTTACCTCCTGTACCCACCCCCACCCCCTTCCTCTGGTAACCAGTGAGCTGTTCTCTGTGTCTCTGTGTTTATCTTCCACATATGAGTGAAGTCACATGGTGTTTATCTTTCTCTGTCTGGCTTATTTCGCTTAACATAATACCCTCCAGGTCCACCCATGTTGTTGCAAATGGGACAATTTTGGTTTTTTTTCTGGCTGACTAGTATTCCATTGTATATACATACACCACATCTTCTTTATCCAATCATTGGTCAATGGGCACTAGGGTTGCTTTCATGTCTGGATATTGTGAATCATGCTGCAATGAACAGAGGGGTGCATATGTTACTTCGGATTGTTGATTTCAAGTTGTTTAGGTAGATACCCAATCGTGGGATAGCTGGGTCATACAGTAGTTCTATTTTTAGTTTTTTGAGGAATCTCCATATTGTTTTCCATAGTGGCTGCACCAGTTAGCATTCCCACCAGCAGTGTGTGAGGGTTCCCTTCTCTCCACACCCTCTCCAAAATTTGTTATTTTTAGTCTTAGTGGTAATAGCCATTTTAATAGGTGTAAGGTGGTATCTTAGTGTAGCTTTGATTTGCATTTCCCTAATGATTAGTGATGTTGAACATCTTTTCATGTTCTTGTTGGCCATCTGTATCTCTTTGGATACATGTCTGTTCATGTTCTCCGCCCATTTTTCAATTGAGCTATTTGATTTTTGTTGTTTAGTTGTGTGAATTCTTTATATATTATGGAGATTAACTCCTTGTTGGATATATGATTTGCAAATATTTCCTCCCAATTGGTGGATCATCTTTTTCTTTTGATTCTAGTTCCTTTCCCTTGCAGAAGGTTTTTAGTTTGATGAAGTTCCACTTGTTTTTTCGTTTTGTTTTGTTTTCTTTGTCTGAGAAAACATGGCATCCAAAAAGATCCTTTTAAGTTCAGTGTGACAGAGTTTACTACTTATATTTTCTTCTGGAAGTTTTATGGTTTCAGGACTTATCTTCAACTGCTTGACCCATTTTGAGTTTATTTTTATGTATGGCGTGAGACAATGGTCTACTTTCATTGCTTACAAGTGGTTGTCTGGATTTCACAACACCATTTATTGAAGAGACTATCTTTTCTCCATTGTATGTTCTTGGTAGCTTTGTCAAAGATTAGCTGTCCATAGATGTGTGGTTTTATTTCTGAGCTTGCAATTCTGTCCCATTCCTCTGTGTGCCTGTTTTTGTACCAGTACCATGCAGTTTTGATTACTGTGGCTTTGTAGTACATTTTGAAGGCATGGATTGTGATACCTCCAGCTTTGTTTCTTTTTTTCCCAGTATTGGCTTAGCAATTTGGGGTCTTTGGTTGCCCCATATGAATTTTAGGATTCTTTGCTCTATTTCTGTGAAGAATGTCATTGAATTGGGATTGCAATGAATCTGTAGATTTCTTTGGGTAGTATGGACATTTTAACTATGTTTACTCCTTCAATCCATGTGTATGGAAAATCTTTCCATTTCTTTATGTCATCATTTGTTTCTTTCAATAATGTCTTATAGCTTTCTTTGTATGAGTCCTTCACCTCCTTGGTTAAATTTATTCCGAGATTCTTTATTCTTTCTGTTGTTGTGATTGTAAGTGGAATTGTACTCTTGAGTTCTGTCTCTGTAAGTTTACTATTAGAGTATAGAAATGCAACTGGATTTGTATATGAGTTTTATACTCTGCAACTTTACTGTAGTTGTTGATTATTTCTAATAGTTTTCCAGTGGATTCTTTAGGGGTTTCTATATATAAGATCATGTCATCTGCAAACAGCAAGAGTTTCACTTCTTCAATTTCCTGTTTGGATTTCTTTTATTCCATTCTCTTTCTCTATTCCACTGGCCAAAAGCTCGAGTACTATTTTCAATAAGAGTGGTGATAGTGGGCACACTTGTCTCATCCCTGTTCTCAGAGAGATGGAGTTCAGTTTTTCTCTATTGAGTATGATGTTTGTTGGCTGTGGGCTTGTCATATATGGCCTTGATTAGGGTAATTTCCTTCTGTCCCCATTTTGTGAAGAGTTTTTATCATAAATGGCTGTTAGATCCTGTCAAGTGCTTTCTCTGCATCTATTGAGATGATCATGTCGTTTTTATTCCTCATTTTGTTAATGTGGTCTATCACATTGATTGACTTGTGGATGTTGAACCATCCCTGTGTCCCTGGTATAAATTCCACTTGATCATGATGCATGATCTTTTTGATGTATTGCTGTATCCGGGTTGCCAATATTTCATTGAGTACTTTTGCATCTATGCTCATCAGCAATATTGGACTGTAGTTTTCCATTTTTGTGTTCTCCTTGTCAGGCGTTGGTATCAGAGTGATGGTAGCCTCATAGAATGTGTTAGCAAGCATTCCATCTCCCCTAATTTTTTGGAATAAGTTGAGAATGATAGGTATCAAATCCTCTGTGAAATTTTGGTGGAATTCTCCAGGGAAGCTGTCTGGTCCTGGGCTTTTATTTTTGGGATGTTTTTGATTAGTGTTTAAATATCTTTCCTTGTGATTGGTCTGTTCAGATTCTCTATTTCTTCTTCATTCAGCTTTGGGAAGATTGTAAGAGTCTAAGAATTTATCCATTTCCTCTAGATCCTTGAATTTGTTCACATATAGCTTTTCGTAGTATTGTCTTATAATTCTTTGTATTTCTGTGGTATCCATTTAATTTATCCTCTCACATTTCTAATTTTATCAATCTGTGCTTTCTCTCTTTTTTCTTTGTAAGTCTAGCTTGGAGTTTCCCAATTTTGTTTATCTTCTCAAAGAACCAGCTCTTTGTTTCATTGATCCTTTCTACTGCCTTTATTCTTTCAATTGCATTTAATTCTGCTCTGATTTTCAATGTTTCTCTTTTTATGCTGACTTTTGTCTTTTTTTTTTTTTTTGTGGCAGATTACCACCCAGCTGACATCTGCTGCCAATTCTCCTCTTTTTTCCTGAGGAAGACTGGCCCTGAACTAACATCTCTGGTCATCTTCCTCTATTTTTTTATATGTGAGATGCCTACCACAGCATGGCTTGCTAAGTGGTGCCATGTCCACACTGGGGATCCAAACCAGTGAACCCTGGGCTGCTGAAGCAGAATGTGTGAACTTAACTGGCGTGCCAACAGGCTGACCCCTATTCTTCTTTTTCTAATTCAGTTAGGTGTACTTTGAGATTGCTTATTTGGGATATTTCTTGTTTGTTAAGTTGAGCCTGTATTGCAATGAATTTCCCTCTTAGTACCTCTTTTGCCTCATCCCATGAGTTGGTATGGTGTGTTTTCATTTTCATTTGTCTCCAGATATTTTTTAATTTCTCCTTTAATTTCTTCAATGATCCATTGCTTGTTCAATAGCATGTTGTTTAGTCTCCACATCTTTGTCCCTTTCTCAGCTTTCTTCTTGTAATGAATTTCTAGCTTCATAGCATGGTGATCAGAAAAGATGTTTGTTATTATTTCAATCTTTTTAAATTTATGTAGGCTAACCTTGATTCCCAACATAAAGTCTATCCTTGAGAACATTCCATGTGCATTTGTGAAGAATGTGTATTCTGCTATTTTTTGATGGAGTGTTCTATATATATCTATTAAGTCCAACTGGTCTAGCTTTTCATTTAACTCCATTGTTTCCTTGTTGACTTTCTGTCTTGATGATCTATCCATTGATGTGAGTGAAGGGTTGAGGACCCCACTATTATTCTGTTATTAGTAATATCTCCTTTTAGGTTTGTTAACAGTTGCTCTACATAATTTGGTGTTCCTGTGTTGGGTGCATAGATATTTATGTATTGTTTCTTCTTGATGGAATGTCATTTTGATCATTATATACTTCCCCTCTATTTCTCTCTTTACCTGTCTTATCTTGAAGTCTATTTTGTCTGATATAAATATTGCAACACTTGCTTTCTTTTTTTTTGCCATTAGCTTGGAGTATTGTCTTCCATCCCTTCACTCTGAGCTTGTGTTTGTTGTTGGAACTGAGATGTGTTTCCAGGAGGCAGCATATTGCTGGCTCTTATTCCTTAATCCATCTCACCACTCTGTGACTTTTTATTGGAGAATTCAATCCATTTAAATTTAAGGTGATCATTGATATATGATGGCTTAATGCTGCCATTTTGTCACTCACTGTCTGGTTCTCCTGCATTTCCTTTGTTTCTCATCCCATGTATTTAGGTCTACCAATTGAGCTATGTAGGTTTTTTTTTTTTTGAGGAAGATTAGCCCTGAGACAATATCGGCTGCCAATCCTCCTCTTTTTGCTGAGAAAGACTGGCCCTGAGCTAACATCCATGCCCATCTTCCTCTACTTTTTAGATGTGGGATGCCTACCACAGCATGGCATGCCAAGCAGTGCCATGTCCACACCCAGGATCCAAACCGGTGAACCCCGGGCCACCAAAGCGGAATGTGCGCACTTAACTGCTGCACCACTAGGCCAGCCCCTGTAGTTTTTTATGTTGTTTTTCTTTGTTTTCTCCTTATTTATTATTTTGTCTCTGTTCTGATTTTTTGTTTAGTGGTTACCATGAGGTCTGTATGCAAAATCTTATAGATAAGATATTCCATTTTCTGATGGCCTCTTATTTCCTTAGACTAACCCTATTCAATCCCCTTCCTCTTCCCCTCCTACACTGTTTTTGTCACATCTTATTCCATCTTGTGTTGTAAATTTGTGGTTAAAATGACAAGATTATCTTTGTTTCTTTGTTTTTGGTGTTTTCCTTCCTCTTATCTTTAATGCTATACTTGAGTATTTGTTAACCTGTTCTGATATATAGCTACAATTTTCTGATTTTGTCCACCTATTTATCTCCTTACTCTAGGTTTTGTTACTCCTTTCTCCTCTTTTTTTCCCCAGGTATGAGGTCCTCTTGAGGATTTCTTGTGTGTGTGTGTGGGGGGGGGGGTGGTTCTTGTGGCTATGAATTCACTTAACTTTTGTTTATCTGGGAAAGTTTTTATTTCTTCATTATATCTGATGGATATTTTCACTGGATAAAGTATTCTTGGCTGAAAGGTTTTGTCCTTTAAAGAGTTGAATACATCATTCTGGTCTCTTCTAACCTGTAAGTTTTCTATGGAGAAATCCACTGAATGTCTGAGAGGGGTTCCTTTGTAGGTTATTTTCTGCTGCCTTGCTGCCCTCAATAATTTTTTGTCATTCAGTTTTGCCTGTTTCACTACTATATGCCTTGCAGTATGCCCTTTTACATTGACATATTTAGGAGATCTGATAGCTTCTTTCATGTGGATTTCTATCTCCTTTCCCAGGTTTGGGAAGTTCTCTGCTAACATTACATTTAACATGCTTTCTGCTCCATTCTTCTGTTCTCCCTCTTGAATACCTATAATTCTTATGTTGCATCTCCTAAACAAGTCACATATTTCTCTGAGACTTTCTTCCTTTCTTTTTCGTCTTAGTTCTCTCTCCTCTATCTGGAGCATTTCAATATTTCTATCTTCAATTATGCTGAGTCACTCCTCCATGATATCTGCTCAAGTGTTCAGGGAATCCATATTTTGTTTTATCTCATCCATTGTATCTTTCATCTGCAATATTTGTGATTGGTTCTTCTTTATAGTTTCAATCTCATTTATGAAGTAGCTCCTGAACTTGTTGAATTGTTTCTCTGCATTATCTTTTAACTCACTGAGTTTTTTGATAATAGCTATTTTGAATTCTCTGTCACTTAGATTATATATTTCTGTGTCTTCAGGATTGATTTCTGGGTACTTCTCATTTTATTCTGGTATGGAGATTTAATATACATTTTTATTCATTCAGCTGATATTTATTACTCACCTATTATGTGCCAGTCACTTTTCAGATATTGCATTTATATCACTGAAAATAGTAAGGTATTAGAAATAAATCAGTAAACAAAATGGGTGGAATCCTGCTCCTACTAGAACTTATGTTCTTTAAAGGGAGACATATAGTAAATAGTGAACATAGTAAATTATTACCATATAGAGTAGATCAGAAGCAATAAGTGCTATGAAAAATAAGAGCAGGTTAAGCAGGGCAACAGAGTTTAGGTTTCAATTTTGATAAGAGTACTTGGGATATGTCTCCTTAAAACATAAAATTTGGGCAAAAATCTGAAAAATGTAGATATCTAGGCAAAGAGCATTATAGATGGAAGGGTTGCTCCAAAAGTCCTAAAGCAAGGAAATGTTAGCTCTTTTTAAGAAAAAAATAAGAGGCCAGACTGTCAGGGATAGAAGGAGAAAGGCGGAGAGGACTGGAAGATAAGGTTCAGGTGGAAATGGAGGAAGGGGAAAGCTAGAACATGTGAGTCTTTTTGGCCACTGCAAAAATGCTGGCTTTTACTAAGTAAAATGGAAAGTCACTGTAGGGTTTTCAGCTAGGAGTGACCTGATTTGACAGTCTTATATTTTAACACGACCGCTCTGGATGCTGTATTGGAAATACAGCATGAGAGAGCAAGAGTGGGAGCAGCAAGATCATTGAAGAGGCTGTGGAGTTCTCTAGCAGAAGATCAGGATGGCTCAGCCTATGGAGGGCAGTAAAAAGTCACAAGGCTCTGGGTACACTTTGAAGGTAAAGCCAGTGGGATTTCCTGATGGATATATAGTTTTAGAATGTTCCAAAAATGTTGTTTAGAATTTTTCCCCAATCAACTGGAAGGACTGAGTTGCCATTACTGACATGGGGATGGCTGTGGTGAAATAGATTTGTAGAAGATCAAAGTGAGTAGTGGTCTTGTTTTTTGGAAGGTCAATTAGACAGATTTTGTTTGCATTTCAATCTGTTTTGTTCACTTCTTATTCCAGTTACTTCTGCAATGTCCAGTACTATGCATATTTCAGACATCTTTGTGTGTGTGCATCCTGGCAATGTTTTTCTAAAGCACATGCCATATACTTCACAATTCATGGCCCAGAGATTTCTCTACCTTCATAGCTTGATAGCTTTGGGAACCACCTCTGCATTCGTCATACTGAACCCAAAAGAGACATCCCTTGGGCAACATCTCTCAGATGCACAATTCTTAGATGAACCTCATAAGACTCTTCATAAAGTTCCAAAATTTGAGCATCTAAAGCCCCCAGAGCTGGCCAGTGATAGAATGCAAATGAAGAAATAGATGGAATGCAAATGAAGAATGTGTATCCAAGAGAAAGAAGTGATCAACTAACAAATTTTACAATACATCAAGTAAAATGAGGACTCAAAACTGACCATTGGATTTATCAATCTGGAAGTCATTGGTGACCACAGCCAAAACAATTTTGCTGGAATAGTGAGCTCTAAAGAGTGATAGGAATGAGTTTGACAGAAAATGAGAATAAAGAATAAAGTAAATAATAATAAAGAATAAATTAAGAATAAAAACAGAAGGTTTGATGATTCAGGTCATTCCCACTCACATTCTATGACTCATAACCTGCCAGGGGAACCAGAAATTGTAGTCCCAGAGGGGAGTCATGTTCAAATTACCTGTCTGCTCTTTTTACAAAGGTAAGAACAAATTTTATTAGAAAACTAGAAGTCTCCTCCAAAATTGGCTCATTTATTTTCAGACTTTCTTGTTTTCTGTTAAATGGACTTAATATTTAAAACTACAATATATATATTTTTCTTTCTAAGACTGCTTTATCAGTGGCTCAGTATTTGTATAAGACAAGGTTTTATTATAATTTTCCTCCTTCAAATAAGACTTACTTTCTAGTATACATTTTACTTTTTGGACATGAGGCTATCTCTCCATTTCTTTCTAATTTATACTTTTCTTTCTTTTTTTTTTTTTTTTTGAGGAAGACTAGCCCCGAGCTAACATCTGGTGCCAATCGTCTTCTTTTCCCTTTTTCGCTGCGGAGGATTGGCCCTGAACTACGAGCCATGCCCATCTTTCTCTACTTTATATCTTGGATGCCTGCAACAATATGGCTTCATAAGCGGCATGTAGGTCTGCACCTGGGATCCGAACTGGTGAACCCTGAGCCATCGAAGCAGAATGTGCAAACTTACCTGCTGTGCCCCCAATTCGGCCCCTTCTACGTTTATTTACATCATGATCAGAAAACATTTTCTCTGTGATGACTGTGAAATTTATTGAGGTTTGTTTTCTGTTTTATAATATAGTCCCTTTTTATCTACGTTCCTCACATGCTCAAAACTTATATTCTCTATTTATTGTATATTAATTTCTAAAGTTTTCAGTTAAATCTTGTCATACTTGCTCTTGTAATTTTCTTTGTAATTGCTAATTTTTTGCTTATCTCTCCCTTTCTGAGATTATCTTATAATCTTAATACCATATTTAAATATTTTATTTACCTATATATTCCGTCAATTATTGTTTTATGAAGGTTATATTGCTAGGTACATATGTGCTATTTTAATAATATATATTTATCAATCCCATTTTTATAATGCTTGCTTCTATTCTATTTCATAAAATATTAAAATTGTTTCATATTTACTGTTACTTTATCTTTTCTTTTCAAAACATCTGTATTCTTTTTTTAAAATGTTCTTTTGTAGACAACATGTATCTTATTTTTCTTAAACAATATAATACCAAGAGTTTTTTGAGTGGTAAATTAAACCAACTTGTACTTACCATAGTTTCCCTTACTATTGGAGCTCATATCTGCCATTTTCTTTCATACATTTTTGAATTGTCATGCTTTTCTCTTTCCCTTTCTGACTTTCATTAGATAGAAATATTTCACTATGATTATTTGAAAGCTTTGTATTTTACTTCTTTTCTTCAACAGTTATTTATTTATCTTTCCCCTGCTGATTTGTGGTGTTTAATAAAGTTTATATTTCCCCCTTAAACACACTAAGCACTGTAGAATGTTCTCCTCAGACTGCACAGCCTTCTCCTGCATACTCTCCATCCCACCATCACATTGCTATGGCCTACTTGACTTATAATTATTGTTATACATTGCACGACACACATTTTTAAATCTTTGCTCTTTTAAATAACGTATTTTACTAATTTATTTATTCATTCTTACTTTTTCACAACAATAATTTGTTGTTGTTGTTGTTGTTTTTTATTGAGTTATTGATAGGTTACAATCTTGTCAAATTTCAGTTGTACATTAATGTTTGTCAGTCATGTTGTAGGTGCACCACTTCACCCTTTGTGCCCACCCCCCACCCCACCTTTCCCCTGGCATCCACTAAACTGTTCTTAGTCCATAGTTTTAAATTCCTCATATGAGTGGAGTCATACACAGATTATCTTTCTCTCGCTGGCTTATTTCACTTAACATAATTCTCTCAAGGTCCATTCATGTTATTGCAAATGGAATGATTTTGTTCTGTTTTGCAGCTGAGTAGTATTCCACTGTATATATGTACCACATCTTCTTTATCCATTTGTCTGTTGATGGGCACTTAGGTTGCTTCCACGTCTTGGCTATTGTAAACAGTGCTGCAATAAACATTGGGGTGCACAGGACTTTTGGGATTGCTGACTTCAGGTTCTTTGGATAAATACCCAGTAGTGGAATGGCTGGATCGTATGGTAGTTCTATTTTTAGTTTTTTGAGGAATCTCCATACTGTTTTCCATAGTGGCTGCACCAGTTTGCATTCCCACCAGCAGTGTATGAGGGTTCCTTTTTCTCCGCAACCTCTCCAACATTTGTTGCTATTAGTTTTAGATATTTTTGTCATTCTAACGGGTGTAAGGTGATATCTTAGTGTAGTTTTGATTTGCATTTCCCTGATGATCAGCGATGATAAGCATCTTTTCATGTGCCTATTGGCCATCAGTATATCTTCTTTGGAGAAATGTCTGTTCATGTCTCCAGCCCATTTTTTGATTGGGTTGTTTGATGTTTTGTGGTTGAGTTGTGAGAGTTCTTTATATATTAAGGATATTAAGCCTTTGGCAGATATATGACTTGCAAATATTTTTTCCCAGTTAGTGGGTTGTTTTTTTGTTTCAATCCTGTTTTCATTTGCCTTGAAGAAGCTCTTTAATCTGATGAAGTCCCATTTGTTTATTCTTTCTATTGTTTCCCTTCTCTGAGAAGGCATGGTGTCCGAAAAGATCCTTTTAATACTGATGTCAAAGAGTGTACTGCCTACGTTTTCTTCCAGAAGCCTATGGTTTCAGGTCTCACTTTTAGGTCTTTGATCCATTTTGAGTTTATTTTGGTGAATGGTGAAAAAGAATGGTCAATTTTCATTCTTTTACATGTGGCTTTCCAGTTTTCCCAGCACCATTTGTTGAAAAGACTTTCTTTTCTCCATTGTATGCCCTCAGCTCCTTTGTCAAGGATAAGCTGTCCATAGATGTGTGGTTTTATTTCTGGGCTTTCAATTCTGTTCCATTGATCTGTGCACCTGTTTTTGTACCAGTACCATGCTGTTTTGATTACTGTAGCTTTGTAGTATGTTTTGAAGTCAGGGATTGTGATGCCTCCCGTTTTGTTCTTTTTTCTCTGGATTGCTTTAGCAATTCGGGGTCTTTTGTTGCCCCATATGAATTTTAGGATTCTTTGTTCTAATTCTGTAAAGAATGTCATTGGGATTCTGATTGGGATGGCGTTGAATCTGTAGATTGCTTTAGGTAGAATGGACATTTTACCTATGTTTATTCTTCCAATCCATGTACATGGAATGTCTTTCCATCTCCTTATGTCATCAACCAATTCTCTCAGAAAGGCCTTGTAATTTTCATTATATAGGTCCTTCACTTCCTTAGTTAAATTTACCCCAAGGTATTTTATTCTTTTTGTTGCGATTGTGAATGAGATTGTATTCTTGAGTTCTTCTTCTGTTGGTTCATTACTGGAGTATAGAAATGCTACTGATTTATGCAAATTGATTTTATACCCTGCAACTTTGCTGTAGTTGTTGATTACTTCTAACAGTTTTCCAATGGATTCTTTGCAGTTTTCTATATATAAGATCATGTCGTCTGCAAACAGTGAGAGTTTCACTTCTTCCCTCCCTATTTGGATTCCTTTTATTCCTTTTTCTTGCCTGATTGCTCAGGCCAGGACCTCCAGTACTATGTTAAATAAGAGTGGTGATAGAGGGCATCCTTGTCTCGTTCCTGTTTTCAGGGGGATGGGGTTCAGTTTTTGCCCATTGAGTATGATGTTGGTTATGGGTTTGTCGTATATGGCCTTTATTATGTTGAGGTAGTTTCCTTCTATGCCCATTTTGTTCAGAGTTTTTATCATAAATGGCTGTTGGATCTTGTCAAATGCCTTCTCTGCATCTATTGAGATGATCATGTGGTTTTTATTCCTCAGTTTGTTGATGTGGTGTATCACGTTGATTGATTTGCGGATGTTGAACCATCCCTGTGTCCCTGGTATGAATCCCACCTGATCCTGATGTACGATTCTTTTGATGAATTGCTGAATTCTGGTTGCCAAAATTTTGTTTAGAATTTTTGCATCTATGTTCATCAGTGATATTGGCCTGTAGTTCTCTTTTTTCGTGGTGTCCTTGTCAGGTTTTGCTATCAGCGTGATGTTGGCCTCATAGAATGTGTTAGGAAGTGTTCCATCTTCCCTAATTTTTTGGAATAGCTTGAAAAGGATAGGTATTAAATCCTCTCTGAAAGTTTGGTAGAATTCCCCAGGAAAGCCATCTGGTCCTGGGGTTTTATTCTTTGGGATGTGTTTGATTGCTGTTTCAATCTCTTTCCTTGTGATTGGTCTGTTCAAATTGTCTGCCTCTTCTTGAGTGAGCTTTGGGAGATTTCAGGAGTCCAAGAATTTATCCATTTCCTCTAGGTTATCTATTCTGTTGGCATACAGTTTTCTGTAGTATTTTCTTATAATCTGTTGTATTTCTGTAGGGTCTGTTGTTATTTCTCCTCTCTCATTTCTGATTTTGTTTATTTGAGCTTTCTCCCTTTTTTCTTTGTAAGTCTGGCTAGTGGTTTGTCAATTTTATTTATCTTCACAAAAAACCAGCTCTTTGTCTCATTGATCCTTTCTACTGCCTTTTTCCTTTCAATAGTATTTATTTCTGCTCTGATTTTTATTATTTCTCTCCTTCTGCTGACTTTGGGCTTCATTTGTTCTTTTTTCTCTAGTTCAGTTAGGTGTGCTTTAAGGTTGCTTATTTGGGATTTTTCTTGTTTGTTAAGCTGTGCCTGTATTGCAATGAATTTTCCTCTTAATACAGCTTTTGCTGTATCCCATATGAGTTGGTATGGCATGCTATCATTTTCATTTGTTTCCAGGTATTTTTTTATTTCTTCTTTAATTTCTTCAATGATCCATTGCTTGTTCAGTAGTGTGTTGTTTAGTCTCCACATCTTTGTGCCTTTCTCAGCTTTTTTCTTGTAATTAATTTCTAGCCTTATAGCACTATGATCTGAGAAGATGCTTGTTATTATTTCAATTTTTTTTTAAATTTGTAGAGGCTTACCTTGTTTCCCAACATATGGTCTGTCCTAGAGAATGTTCCATGTGCACTAGAGAAGAATGTGTATTCAGCTCCTTCAGGGTGGAGTGATCTATATATGTCTATTAAGTCCAATTGTTTTAGTTTTTCATTCAGCTCCACTATTTCCTTGTTAATTTTCTGTCTGGATGATCTGTCCATTGATGTGAGTGGGGTGTTGAGGTCCCCTACTATTATTGTGTTGTTTTTAACATCTTCCTTTAGGTCTAGTAATAGTTGCTTTATGAATCTTGGTGCTCCTGTGTTGGGTGCATAGATATTTATAAACGTTATTTCTTCTTGATGAAGTGTCCCTTTGATCATTAGATATTGTCCCTCTTTGTCTCTCTTTACCTGTCTTATTTTGAAATCCACTTGGTCTGATATGAGAATTGCAACACCTGCCTTTTTGTCCTTGCTATTTGCTTGAAGTATTGTCCTCCACCCCTTCACCCTGAGTCTGTGTTTGTCCTTGGGGCTGAGGTGTGTTTCCTGGAGGCAACAAATTGTTGGATCTTGTTCTTTAATCCATTTTGCCACTCTGTGACTTTTTATTGGAGAGTTCAATCCGTTCACATTGAGAGTGATTATTGATGCATGTGGACTTAATGCTGTCAATCTGTCGCTCATTATCTTGTTTTCCTATGTTTCTTTTCCTGTGTGCTTTAGACTACCCATTTAATACTGCAATTTCTTATGCTGGGTTTGTTAGATTTTTCCTTATCTATGATTTGTGACTCTGTTCTGTACTTTATTTTAGTGTCTACCTTGAAGTTTGTATTTAGAATCTCGTGTATAATATAGTCTATTCTCTGGTGGTCTCTTACTTACTCGACCAATACTGATTTAGACCCTTTGCTCTTCCCCTCCTAAATAATTATTTTCATTTTTTTATTTCAACTTGTCTTATTAATTTGTAGTTAGAGTGCTAAGATCATCCTTGTTTTGGTAGTTTCCTTATTTTTACCCTAATACTATAGTTGAATATTTGCTATCCTGTTCTGGTTCTATCCATCGGTCTCCCTAGTCTGTGGATTGTGACCCCTTTCTCCCTTTTTTCTTTTTTCAAGTATGAGAGCCTTCTTGAGGATTTCTTGTAATGGAGGGCTTTTAGTTACAAATTCCCTTAACTTTTGTTTGTCTGGAAAAGATTTAATTTCTCCCTCATATCTGAAGGAAATTCTTGCTGGATAGAGTATTCTTGGCTGAAGGTTTTTATCCTTTAAAGCTTTGAATATATCACTCCATTCTCTCCTAGCTTGTAGGGTTTCTGTAGAGAAATCTGCTGACAGTCTGTTAGGGGCTCCTTTATAGGTTATTCTCTTTTTTATTCTTACTTCCCTGAGTATTCTTTCCTTATCATTCCTATTTGCCAACTTTACTATTATGTGCCTTGCGGTGGGTCTTTTTACATTGACAAATCTAGGAGATCGAAAACCCTCCTCTACACGCATTTCTCCGTTGATCCCTAGATTTGGGAAGTTCTCTTCAATAATTTCGTTAAGCACACTTTCTGCTCCATTTTCCTTTTCCATATTCTCGGGAATTCCTATGATCCTTATGTTCTTACTCCTCATTGAATCTATTATCTCTCGGAGATTTTCCTCATTTTTTTTAATTCTTAGTTCTCTTTCTTCCTCTGTCTGGCGCCATTCAGCCTGTCTGTCCTCGATTATGCTGATTTGCTCCTCTATGTGGTCTACACGGGCATTCAGGGAATCCGTATTCTGTTTTATCTGGTCCATTGTGTTTTTCATCTCCAGTAATTCTGTTTGATTCTTCTTTATGATTTCAATCTCTTTTGTGAAGTAACTCCAGAACTCGGCTTGTTTCTCTGTCTTTCTCTCTACCTCATTGAGTTTTTTCATTATAGCTGCTCTGAATTCATTATCGCTTAGTTTACCTAATTCCAAGTCCTCAGGACTTAATTCTGTGTTTTTATTGTTTTCCTTCTGGTCTGGGGCTTTTATAAATTGCTGGATGGTAGAGGAGCGGTTTTTTCTCATGGTGGTAGAATTCAGTTGCAATTACAGCCTGTCGCCACTAGATGGGGGTCGAGAGCGGCGTGTTAGCTCTCCACCTTGGGGCAAGATGGCTGCGCCCACTGGCTTTACTGGGGGGGAGGGGCTGTTACACGCGCTGGTCTGGGTTCAGATCAGTTCTGTTCTCTGGTCTCCCAAGGCCCTTGATTTATAGGGTCCCTGCGGGCGGAAGCTTTCCCCCCTTCAGTGGGTTTCCACTGAACCAGCGGCAGGAGTCCTGGATGATCCCCTGGTCACGCGGCCCCTCCCCTGCTCCTTCCCAACCCACGCCGCAGTGATCGCAGACTCTAGGGGAGGGAGCGATGTTCTCTCCTACCGTTCCAGCGCCTCCAAAGGGGTAAAGCTAGGTTTACGATCTCCGCCTTCTTGGTATTGTAGGTCTCTAACGAGCTGGCATTATGTTTATTCTCTGAAATTCAGTTCTTCCAATCTTTTGTTGTATTTTGGAGGGGAGAGAATCCCAGGTCAGCTCACCCCGCCATTTTGTTTCACCCACTTCCCACAACAATAATTTTTTGTTTTCATTTTGCTGGAAGAATTTCACCAAGACGTTTTCAAAGTGAGGTTTCACGTTATGAACAATCTAAGGTGCTGGGTTCCTGAAAATATCTTTATATTTTTCCTTCATTTAAAAGATTTTGTAACAACATGCAATTCCAGGCTTAAAGTTATTTTAACTTTGAAGATAGTATTACATTTTACCTCCTACATCTAATGTTGCTGGTGAAATATCTGATTAAACCTGACTATTGAAACTTGATGGAGATCTGTTGATTTCTCCCTGGAGGATTTTAGAATTTTTCCTTTGTATTTAATCTTCTTAAATTTCACTGGGTATATCTTTTCCTTCTTATTATATTTGATATTCTATGATTCCTTTCAAATTGAAGTATTTCAACTTTTTAACATTCAAAATATTATTTCAAATATTTCTTCTCTCTTTTTAATTCCATTTCTATATATTCATTTATTTCCATTCCTGTTTTAAAGATGCTTCTATTTATTATGTCTATTTTATTTCTTAGCTTGAAAAAGCATGTCTATACATCCTTTCTGATGTTTTCTTGACTAACTCTCTGATCTGGTTTTCATGTTCAATAATTTAGTCTTTAGCTCTATCCATTCTGCTATTTAATTCTACCTGGTGGCCTGTTTATTAAAACTAATATATGTATTTGCCTCAGTTTTTCCACTTGGTTCCTCTGTATATCTGCATGTTTCTGCTTCATATTACTAATATTCTTACATATCTATTTTAATACACATATTCTGTTTAATTATATTGTGTAACAATGGTATTAATTCTACTGGGTTTTATAACAGTTTAGTTTCTTATTTTTATTTATAAGTGGGTAGATGACTTTCCGCATGAATTCACATTCACCCAGACTATCAGCTGTCCTGGCTGGCAACATGCTCCAAGCAACGTAAGTAAATGGCATACCCAGCTTCAGAGAGCCCTCATTAAGACAGACTAGGCAGATGGAATTTGCTTTTCTCTCAATAAGATAACTGGCTTCCTATTTACTGCCTCCCTAATGCTAGTCTTTCCAAGGGGAAGTCCGCTAGCCCCAGGTATAGGACAGGGAAGAAAAAAGGAGGGCATATTCAGGGCTCCTCATTGCAGCAGGGAGCTTCCTTCATCAGGCTGAGCAGGTGATGTGGTGTCTACTTAGCAATATCTGGGCAGATGATGTCCCACCCAGTGCAATGAGCAAACGAAAGATGCCAAAATTAAGACTTTTTCCAATGTATCTTCCTTATCCCAGGCTGTGTTTTCTCTTCAGACCACTGGTTTCTCACAGTACTTATGCTACTCCAGATTTTTATCCTTCCCTTCCTTGGACTCAGCTGGAGTTGAGTGAGGAGGGGCAGCACTCACAGCTAGAGGTTGCTCTCCATTTTGCTAGGACTCTGAAGTCTCTTGTAATTATTATTATTTCTTCAAAATACATGGGTGATTCTCCTTTCTCATCCTTCTCATGGTTTAAGTAGTCTTGCTAAGAGTTTATCTATTAATTTGTCATTTCAAAGAAACAGCTCTTGGTTTATTTATTCTTTGAAATATTTTTCTCCTAATTTTACTAAGAATTTCTTATTGTCCTTAAATTCTCTCCGTAATTTCTTTTGACTTATTTGTGCTTTTATGTAAATTCGTTATGAGCTTTGCATATTATTAATGAAAACATTTATGATGAAGAATTTTCCTCCAGAAAGATTTAGGCTCTGTCCCAAAGGTTTTTCTGTAAAATGTTCTAATTTTATTACTTTTCAGTAATATTTACCCTTGAAGATTTTTTAATGAAAATATTTCTCGGACCGGCCCAGTGGTGCAGCAATTAAATGTGCAAGTTCCACTTTGGCGCTCTGGGTTTTGCTGCTTCAGATCCTGGGTGCAGACATGGCACCACTTGGCAAGCAATGCTGTGGCAGGCATTCCACATATAAAGTAGAGGAAGATGGGCATGGATGTTAGCTCAGGGTCAGTCTTCATCAGCAGAAAGAGGAGGATTGGCAGTAGATGTTAGCTCAGAGCTAATTTTCCTCAGAAAAAAAGAAAATATTTCTTAACTTCCAAATAGCCACTTTTTGTTTGTTTGGGTCTCAGTTTTAGTTTGCTTTTTTCTTCTAGTTTTATTTTATTATCATCAAGACTATATCCTATAAACATTGAATATTTGTTGTGGGGATATTTGATATATCATATTCTTAAAGATTTATTTGAAAATTTACTAATGTCACTTTTACCTTTTTAATCAAAGTCTCCTTTAGTTGATGTACTTGGTCTCTTGTTATTTGATGTCTTAAAATTTAAGATGGTTACAACTTTTCATGAATTCTGTTTTCTATTCCCATTATATATTAATTTTTCATAGTTGAAGATTTTAAGCTAGAATTCTGATATTAGCATTGAACTATTGTGGCTTTGTCCATCTTTTATTTTTATCCTTCAATTATGTTTTTTTATAACTACATACACTTAAATTATATTTTTAACCCATTATGTTTATCTTCAATGGAATAAATTCAGTCCTTTCACATTTAATATGACTGAAATATTGTATTTTCTCCCACCTTATTTTATAGTAGATATTTATTATACTTTTAAAGTTTTATCTTCCTTTTCTGTTTTCTTACTTTGCTTTCCATGATCAATTCCTCTTCTTCACACATCAGCCACCCTCATCCCCTCCACACACACATGCTCACACCATTCCTGCCCCTCAATTTGAAATCCTTCAATGCTTGAAAAATTTAGTAGTGATTAATTTTTTTGGTCAAATGATTACAATAACATAAAATAACTGTGTCTATATTTATACTTTGTTTATATACTATAATTATATTTTACTTACTCAACTCCCACCTTGATCTAAGGGGAAATATTTGTGAAATATTTACTTCCTCACTAATTTTGCCACCTTCTAACTTCATGCATTTTGCTTGAATAATTTAAAATATTATATTCAGCTCTTATTAAAATATGTTACAATAGTTTCCCATGTTCTTTTACTCATTCTTGGCATTTATATTACATGTTTACAAATAAATTTTTCTCATCTTTTTAGTCTTAGTGTAATTAATTTTCTACTGTTCTTTCCTCTCTTATTCATCTTCGTTTATCTTGATCTCTTTAGTCTGTGTAGACTAAATTGTGGGAGAAAGGTGAGTGTAAATTGAATGGTTTTTAGGTAAGAACATGAGGTTTATGCTTTTCAGGCATTGCAGGTCTAAAACTTGACTTTGTTTTCCCTAGAAGGGTTCATTTATCCATTCAATTAAACTTTTTTTTAATACCACTATGTGAAAGGTACTATTTTAAGCTTTGAGAGTATAGCAGAAATTGAAATGGGAGAAATGATCTGTTCTCCTAGCATTTATATTTTAATAGTCTATGACAGAAATTAAATAAATAGTTGAAGATTTAAATAGGGCAGCTGCCAACAAGTCAATGGAAAAAAATTAAGCAGCAAAGGGTCTCAGGAAGTGTTGGGGTGCAGTTACTTTAAATATGGTGGTTATGGACATTGCTGTGAGAAGGTGAGCTTTGAGCAAATGTCTGCAGGAGATGAGGGAGAGAGTCACCCATATCTGTGCATCTTCCAGAAGGAGATGAAGAGCAGGCATGGAGGTCCTGCTCTGTGTGAAGAGTGATGAGTATGCTGAGTGATACCAAGGAGGCCAGTGGGCTGGAGCAGAAGCGGCATTGGGGAGAGTAACAGGCAGTTATGTCTGAGAGTCATTGGGAAGTAAATCACATCATGTGGAGTCATATAGGCCATTATGAGCTCCTTAGCTTCTACTTTGAATGAGACATGATTGGGTAGCTTTGTGCAGAGAAATGACATGATCTGACATATTTTATGGGATCTCAGGGCTACGAAATAGGGAACAGAGAGAATGAGTATAAAGCAATTAGCAAGAGAACAATTAGGAAGATATTGCAGTCGTCTGGATGAGAAATAATGGTAATTTGATCATGGTGGTAATAGTGGAGGTGGTGGAAATGATGGGACCCTAAATCCATCTTGAAGGCAGAAAGGATAGAATTTTCTGGTTCATTGGATATTAAGTATGAGAGAAAGAGAGGAGTCAGGAATAACTCCAAAGACTGAATCCCAGAAAATGAGAAATGAAGTTGTTAATAACTGTGGGTTAGCAAGTAGACAAGGAAGGATTATTTGTTCAGCATTGACAGATTTAATTTGCAATGCTTATTGGACATCCAAATAGGAAAATGTCAAACAAACAGTTAGAGGTAAGAGCCTGGAACTCAGGGTAGAATTTAGAGTGGCTGAACCTAGGATTCATGGCATACAGATTTGTTTTTCTCAGGAATCTGTAAGTATCGGCATTCACTTCTCACTAATAGTGTTGCAATTAATAGCTCATTAATTTTATAATGGATTAAAAAAGAAAAAAGAAAAACTCTACTACATTCAATGTATATGGTGAAAAGAGAGTTATTAAAGGATCTTTAATAACAGGAACTTATCTTACAATTACGTAACCTTTAAAAAATCTTAGTTACATATTACTTTCTTAAATCATCTTTGCCTTTTTAAATATAGACAAAGGATTTTGATCTCTTTTAAAATCTTAGGAAAGATGAGCTTATATTAGAGACATATTGCAGAATTTTGACTTTGTATTTTCTATTTGATTAAATTCATTGGTTTTTCTTATTAATAGAATTGCATATGGCAAGATATTAACTTATCTTGAAAGTTATGTCCACAGCTTCTGTTAGATATGTATCTGGTCCTGGGCAATAGATCCTTTTCAGTATCAATCAATTATAACAGCCATTCCTAGAATCATAAAGTCTATACGAATGCCCTAGATACAAAGCTAATTTTGCACATGCTCAATCAATGATGTCATCATAACATTCTTTGTCTATTGGTTTGCACTTTAGCATGGGTTTTAGAATCTATCTTCTTTCAAGCCATCTTTCTCCACATCTCTAACTCAATTTTCTTCCATGTTAATTCCACTTTTTATTATTTTTCAGGTAGTTGTAAATTATTCATTGGAACTATTTTCCCAAGTTATTTATTTTTTTAAATTCAGTTGACTTCAAATTCATCTCAATTTGTTGTCCTGTATCGTTAGTCATCAAGGCCATGCTTCTTTGATACACACGTAAAGCAGTTTCTGTGTAAAAATGTACTCTGATTTATGGAATTCATCTCCAAGAGTCTTTTTCATCTGTCTCTTGCATGACATACTTATTTTTTCTTCTTTTATGCTGCAAAATTTCTTCATAAGAATAATCTTTTGTTTTGTTTATTCAGATTTTTATTGCCCAGGCCTAATGAAACTGACTATTTGTACCCAAAAAATTGGTTGGTTTCTACTTGGACCACCCTTTCTATTTTCCTGGTCACTGTTAGACTTCTCCATTTTGAATTTATGTGAAGGCCTAAATGATTTAGGTTTATATTTTTAAATGTATTAATCTAGAAAAACAAGAATGCAATGAGTTCATGAGTTGTTCCACAAGGAAACTTGTTTCTGTGGTTTTCTTTGGTTTACTGGAAAGGCCATTAGCCAAAAGGTTTTCTGTTGGGTGAAGACAGAATAATTTCCTAGCACAATCACCAGGTGACAGAGGTGAAAATGAGTCTAGACTCAGAATTTTTGTCTCTCTCATGTTGTTCTTCACTTCCTGATCTTGGTCCTCTAGATCAGAAAAGCTTTCTCTTTAGGGTTACTGTATTTTGTCCCTATATTAGTAATGCTAGTCAGAAAGAAAGCAATACAGCTCAGTCAAACATCCAGTTCTGTTTCAGGGGATATGATTTCAATATCTCCTAAAGTCTTTTTGTCTTTCGTATTTGCCCCTCCAAACTAAATAATGAATGGCATTTTCAATTTTCCACATTTGATTTTTTAATAATAGTTAATTACCCTTTCAGTGATAGTAGATGTGTGTTAGGATTTCAGGACTTTTTTAAATGAATAACTGAAAGAATTCAGTTGAAAAAATCCCAAGATCTTTCCATTTGGATCCACCTCCTCCACACTTAGAAAAAAATAATTCTTTGAGTTTTGAAGATATGTATGTGTCTGTGGTAGAGTATTCATTCAATATATTCACTATTCTCCTAAGCACTCCTATATTCCCCAGGCCTATGGCTGTTGGAATATTCTATTTTCTGATTGAATTTCTCATTGGTTTAGTTGAAGAAATGAAAATAAAAGGAATATTAGCTTAGTCACTTTCTCAAGACCATTTGTAAGCATAGGTTTAAGAAGCCATAACAAGATTTTTCTTCTATTATTATGGCAGATTTTTCACTTGATCTTTTCTTCTGTTATCTCCAGATACGGGCCTAGATCACAGAGTAAAAATGATGTGGAGCAGAGCCACGCTAAACTGCAGCCAATATTTAATGTGAATGAGAACATGAATATTTGTTGTTGTAAGGCACTGAATTGGGGAATTGTTTGTTACTGCAGCCTAATCTGACTGATACAGTATCAGTGTTGACGGGGATTTTCCTCTCCATTTGCTTTATTTTGGTTGCACAGTTGGTTTTAGGGAGGAGCTTAGGAAGATTTTCCATGTTACCATTTCTCCCATGAGTATGTTTAACTTAATTTAGTAATTGAATTAAATTGAAATGAAAGATATTACTAAATTTGGCATATGCTTGTGGATATATATTCTTGAAATGCCATAAGATATGTGAATTGAATTAATTTTGATTTCTATTTACATCTAATTTCAATTGGTGTTTTTTTCTATTACATTTCTGGGCACTGTTCTAGCCCAATTTTCTTCTGACTTTAAATTAAGTCCTTTCACCCTCTGGACAATGATGAGTCTCCTCTATATCTCTGTTTCAGAGATAAGGCTTACAGGCCTAATTAAAGAACAATGTAGACATAATTTACCCATTATATTAAATTGTATGTCTAAAAGAGATCATAAGCAAAAGGTTTGCATATTATCAAGCAGAGAAGTGATTGACAGTGGCTCAAGTAGTCAAGCCAACCCGGAATGAGCTCAGTAAGTCTGAGGGTGGGCAGTTAGGAAACCAGTCAGGTGGGAACAGAAAATATATTAATCTGATTTTTGGTCATGTGGGACTCTACTCTCACTATAAATAAACTGCATCAGATATCAAATTTTGGAAAGTAAGGAGAGGTTGAATTTTGCCAGTTTCTTTCGACTGCCACTGAGAAAAATATATAACTATAATGGAAAAGTCTTTGTAATATGAAAAAGAGTATATATATTAGAAGGACATTTTTCAAGGATAATTCTCATTTTCAGAAAATGGTCAACTGCTCCAGACTCCCAAATTTCAGATAAAGAGGACCAAGTCACCATTGGTAGTATCCATACTACTCAATTTTGAACTTAATTACATGTAGCTTAAAAAACGCTAATGACTTTGGACATTTCTCTGCTACTATCTGTCTGCATGTCCTTCATCTTCCTACATCACAGACAGACTCTCTCTCATCTTTCAAGATTTAGCTTATTCTGAATTAGGGAAATTTCTTTTGTGCAACTACTGTATTCTCATTAAGCCATCGGTTCTCTCTGCCAGCAGTTGCCACATTGTATTATCATTAGGACATGAACTCCTTAGGAACTCTTTTTTTTGTTTGTCTGAGGAAGATTGGCCCTGAGCTAACATGTGTTGCCAATCTTCCTCTTTTTGCTTGAGGAAGATTGTCACTGAGCTAACATCTGTGCCAATCTTCCTCTATTTTATGTGGAATGCTGCTCCAGCACGTCTTGATGAACGGTGCTAGGTCCACGCCTGGGATCCGAAACCGTGAACCGCAGGCAGCAGAAGCAAAGCATGTGAACTTAACCACTACACCACTACACCACTGGGCAAACCCCTCCTCAGGAACTCTTAGTAGGTGCTGAGTAAATGTTTACAGAATCAATAAAAATTGGAATGAACAGAAATCTATTAGGTCATTTAACTCAATTAAATTTGGTAGGATCACAAATTGAACTGACTTACATCTTAAAAAAGATAAATGAAATGCAATTACAAATCAATTAGGTTCATTACAGCTAAAAAAATTAAAAAAAGACAATGCCAAGTGCTGGAGAGTATGCAGAGCAACTGAAACTTCATATAAGGCTTGTGTGAATAACGAATGGTATAACCACTCTGGAAAGCACTTTGACAGTTTCCTATAAAGTTAAACATCATCATAAGACGCAGCAATCTCACTCCTAGGAATCCACCCAATTGAAATGAAAACATATGTCTCCACAGAGACCTATAAACAGATGTTTATAAGAGCTTTATTCAAAAGAACCAAAAATTGAAAGCAACCTAAATGTTCATCAACTGGGGAATGTAGTACAATGTAATATTCTTAGCAATAAAAATAGATGAACTATTGATGGATGCAACAATAGGGATGTATTTCATTATACAGACAGAAATCAGATTGCTGGAACCTCTCCTCTGGAGGAGGAAAGGGATTTGTTAAAAAGGGACATGAGGTAATTTCTCTAGTGTGATGGGGCTGTTTTATATTTTGATTGTGGTAGCAGTTAAACGACTGTATAAATTTCTTTTGTTCTCCTCCTTAAATAAAACAAAATGTCCTATGTATTCTATTTACATTACATCCTTACAAGCTAGGATTAGCTAATATAAATTATTAAATTTCCAGAAAATTCACTTACTGAGTATCTCCTTTGTGCCAGCATCATGTTGTGTTCTTTACAATGCCTTCAATTGTTCAAGCAACACCAAGAATTGTATCATCATTCCCCTTCCACAGACAACACATCTAAAGATAAAATATTTTATATGTATTGTAACCAGTAAGTATTAGGACTAGGGTTTCTGATGAGATCTTTCTGACTCTAAAGCACATGTTAACACACATGGTGACTACTTTTTGACAGGAAAACTGTCATTCTGAGCATTCTTTGTCACATATGAATAGGATAATGTTATTTTCCTGTCTAAAACTTTTCCATTTATTTCCTTTCCATATTGAATAATATCCACACTCCTCATCCTGGCTCTAAAATTCCACATACACAGATCCCTGCCAACTTCCATAGTGCTGTCCATTCCTTTCTCCCTGCAGTCCACCAGGCTCTACACATATATAGGAGTTTTGCAAGTGTGGTTCCCTCCTGTTGGAAATCCCTGCATTCTACTCTCTCTATAAGGATTGCTTTCATTCTTCAGGTCTCAGCCTAAATGTCATTTCATCAGAGATATGTTCACTCAGCCCTCCATATGAGGAGGTACCCTTTCCCTTGCTATTATATGTTTATCATTTTCTCTCAACAAACAAGCCCAGTACATTGCTTTGGATGTAAAAAGTACTCAATACATATTTTGAATAAAGCAATGAATAAATTAATGAATTCAGGTTAGGCTGTCATAAGCTGGTGCAGAAAGAAAATTGTTATAATTTGGTACAAAAGGAAAGACCACCCAAAAGGAGAACTTTCGGCTTTCAAAGCTGAAATCTGAGGTCTGCATATATTAATGAAAATCAATAAATAGCAATAGGCTTGCTGGAAAAACAGAAGCTGGGATTAAATCAATTAAGAATGTTGTCTCTATGTAAATTAGAAACATCAACTAAATTAAACTGCAGAAAATGGAAGATTAAAAGAATATTAATTAGCTGATAGAAACTTGATAAGATTTCCAAAATGGTTTTGTTTGTTTTTTACTTCAATGAGAACCAAATGTGTGGAAAAGGCATTTTGAGAGAGTCTCATGACTTCTTAATGTCTCACAAATACAATTTGCTGAAGGGCACTGCCTGAGACCTTCATCATCCAAGTCAAAACAAAAGACAGGCTGAGTTCTTTTTGATCTTCCACCCACATCAGGAATTAAGCAGGATTCTTTCAAAGATTAGTGCATACTCCTGCACAAATGTTTCGTGCTGGTATTGATTTGGAGGTACTAATTGTACTCTGTTGGGTGCTAAAATACAGTGCCCTTTATACTAGCACTGTCAAGTTTGAAGGAGTTCTCTGTTCCTCTGGTGGGATCCCATTTCCCCACTGCCCACCTCCAGAAACATTCCTAGGAGGAGGTGAAACAACTGAATTTCCACACACAACAGCCTCCACCAACACACACACACACACACACTCACACACATAGAAAATTACTTCTCTCATGTCCTTCATCTCTATTATCTCAGACACAACACAATAAATCCACGTGTCTTCATCATCTGCACAGGGATGTACACCCTGTAATTGGGTGCCCCTACCGCTCTTCAAATTCCCTAAATTCTTCAACTGCTTCTAGAACTCAGGTCTATCAGCAATATCCCTTGTTTCTTCAACCTCTTCTCTGAAGAGTTCCTTCATTTTCTTGCTCTAGCGTAAGTATAACCGACTCTGGGGACATTGCTTTGACTTAAAGAAGAGGCTATTCTTTTGCTCTGCGACATCTAATTTTCTCCCGGCTGTGGAAGGAGGAATTCCTTGCCAGTGCTTCCAAATAATCTACCCTTCCCACACCCTAATAACCTTTCCTTTTATTGTATTCTCCAAGAAAGCCATCTTTGGTTATATACACTCTTTGCCTACTGTGTTCCTTGAAGAGGGTGAAAACAAACCAAAAAATGCTGATTGCTATGACTTAAAATCCTTGATGGGAAAAACCTCAAGTGGATCTCAGCATTTTTCAACAAGTCTAATATATGTCTCTTCTCAAAACACTGTCCAGTTTCTGAAAAACTATTTTACATTATTAACAACTCTTCAAACTTCTATCACCCATCACCCTTTCTCATTTGCAGCTGTTGATCTTGTTTCTTGTTTCACCGAGGAAAGAAAAGCAGGGCGAAAGCACCTTCTTCATCCCTTTGTGGCTAAATCTTTCCCTGACTCATTAAAACGATCCATTAAAATGGATGCATTATCCCCATGACTACCGCTCCGTTACTCTGAACGCATCTTTATAGCGACATTATCTAAGAAATTAGTCAATATTTATTACCTCCATTTGCTCACCTCCCATTCTCTCTTGAAACTTTGTTTTTATCACTACGCCGAGTACACTCTGATCAAAGTCACTAAAGACTTCAACAGTGGCAAATCTAATGGTGAATTCGTCATATTCATCTCACTTACCTCAGAGCCAATATTTGACAGTTGATCACACTCTTTCTTCAGACAGTTCCTTCACTCAGGCTCACACATTCCACATTCCTTTTGTGTCCTCCCTCCTCAATGCTGTATCCTCTGATGTTCTCTCATCTCAATCTGCTCTAACTTTCTAGGTGATGTCAACTAACTCCGTGGAGTTAAAGGTCAGCTGATGGTCTCCAAATTTGTATCTTTATCCATAACGTCTTCCCTAAACTTCAGATTCAAATAAACAACTATCTGACATTTCCACTGGGATGTTGAAAAGATTTCACAAGCTTGTCATGATTTTACCAAATCTTTGATTTCTCTTCCCAAACCTGACTTTTGCTTAGTGTTTTCTGACTCACTAAATGACAGCAATATTTACCCAGATGCTCAGGCACCAAAACTTAGAGTTATCCTAACCTCTCTCTTTCTTTTACAAACACTATGTGTTACTCATGTATTACTGCATAACAGATTGCCCCGAATTTAATGGCTGAAATTAAGTGGTTTATTATCTTACAATTTCTGTGAGTCAGGAGTCAGGGTGCAACTTAGTTGCATATCTCTGGCTTAAAGTCTCTGATGAGGTTACAGTAAAACTTTTATCCAGGGCTGCAGTGAGCGCCAACTCTACTGAGACTGAGGCATTTCTTCCAGACTCTCTCATGAGGTATTTCACAGGCTTCCATCCCTCCTGGGCAGTAGAATAAGGGCCTCAGATCCTTTCCTTGTCATTCCAACCTCCCCATGGGGCCTCTTCCAACATGGCACCTTGCTGTCCCCAATGTGAGTGACCCAAGAGATGGAGGGGGAGACCGAGTGTGTCAAGAGAGAGCCAGTGAGACAACAAGAGTGTGTGTCCAAGATGAAAATCTCAGTCTTTTGGCCATCTGATTTCCAAGTGACATTCTATTACTTTTGCCACATCTTTTTCATACTCAAGTGGAGGAAATCATTCCACCAGGACACCAGTACCAGTAGGTGGGGATTGCTGAAGACCTTCTTCAAGGCTGACTCCCACAAATGGCATGCTGAGCTGGCTGGCATTGACTCAGAAGAATGGATCCTGCACACCTCTCTCCAACTCTGTGTTCAGTGACGCCACACTCATAGCTTGGAGTCAACCATGTTGGGAGTATGCGCAGAGTGAAACTGGCAAATGTTACAAATAAGGACTTTTCATTTTCAGAGAGTTGTTAAACATTTACCAGCACACCATGGCTTAAAAACCACATCTGACACATAGTTTGCAGGTACCACCTTCAAACATACTTTGAAGCATCCACTTCCAATCATTGAACATTTTTACAAAAGACAATTATCTCTCACCTAGCCTAAGCATAATAGCTTCCTAACTAATCTTGTTTCACTGTGCTCTGCAGCCTCGGAGGTTTCTCCCTCACAACAGCCAGAGAATCTGGAGTCAGGTCATGTCACTCCCACGTTCAGTACACACCAATAGTTTCCCAACACACTTAAAAAAGAATTCAGAGGTGGCACTGCAAGCCCATATGTGATGCACCCTTGCCTATATCTCTGACTTTTTCTCTTCCACTCACTGTGTTCAACTACACTGAATTCTTTACTCTTTAACAGACTAATTTGTGAATTTGTCTCTGTGAATTTGTCTAAAATGACTTAATCCTAAAATCTCTTATACATAGAAGGGTCACTCGTGTCTCTGCCCATGTGTCACATTATCATTGAAGTCTTTAACTCCCATATCTAAAATTGCCTTTTTTAGTCTCCAGCTCTCATCCATTGATATTCTCGTCATAGCACTTTTAGTTGCATAACATTGTATTGTGTTTCTATTTGCTTGTTTCTTTATTGTCTTTCTTCTCTATTAGAGTGTCAGAGCAGAGACTTTGTTCATTGCTCTACCTGGAATATTTAGGAGTTCCATAAAGATTTGTTAAAAGGATGAATTAACTATAATTGTCCTGTTTTCTCTTCACAATGTCCTATTAAAACAAGAGGGTATTAACAACTGCTTACTGATGAGGAAGCTCAGAGAGTTTTAAGACTAGATATTTGGTCAGCCAGGATTCAAATCTAGGCCTTTGTGACTTAAAGGTCCAAGGTGGTTGTGTTGATTTGTAATTCACTTCTCCTAGGAAGTCATCTCTGACTTCTGATAGTGGAGAAGCACTTCCCAAAGAGCCTTGAATTGTGCAGAGAATAACAGGAGACACATACAAATCCAATCCTTACTTGACTTGTCTGTCTCCACTAGTCCAAAGTTCTTCGAGATGGTGTATCATTTAGCATCGTATTCGCAATGTTCAGGATAACGTCTGACACACAGCAGGGGCTCAGTGTGGGACTGTTGAATTATTCCATTCATTCATTCATATAAAATACATGTAAAATGAATGCATGAGCAAGTGAATGGAAGGACACAAAACTGCCTACCTAGCAAGAAAGATAGTAGATAATGAGGAAAACATTGGAGATTATTGATCATGAAGTGGCATAAAGATCTAAATGCAAAATTTCATGACATTTAATACAATGTACAAATAACAATTTAGAATCTGACATTTTAAGAATATGAAATTATGTCTCTTTAAAATGTAATATTACATGGAGCAAAAAAATCTGTCCTGGTTATGAAATAAAGATTTATTTTTTAAAATAATGAAGCTGGGCTCCTCCATTTTTATCCTGATTCTCCTACTTCTGAAGATCAGATCAAGTCTTACTACCATGAATAGGAGGATATTTGGAGAGATGAGTGGATGGGTGGATGGATATTTTGATGAACAAATGATAAGTAAATGAAAGGAGATAGGATTTATTATAAAGGCAATTCTCCCACAAAAGTGGAATTGACTTGGGATCTCTAGTTGTCACTTACTTCTGTTCTAGAGCTCAACATGAGGGAAAGATAGCAGAAGGGGCTGCAGTATTTTTAAGAGGTGTCTGTAACTAAATGTACATTTATCTTCAGATACATGACCTGAAGAGTTAAGAACTGCCATTCCTAAGGATCTTCTGTCATGGGGCTCATTAATAAGGTAATTTCTTTCAATTGTTACCCTAATCAAAATGTGATTTTTATTTTCAAATGTGATGAACTGCGTAATCTCATCACCACAGTGTACAAAATAGTGCTTATCTGTGGGAAAAACCAAAGGATCAGATAAAAAGGGCTCATAAAAAAGGAGAAAGGAATCTGCCTCTACATTAAAAGCAAGGCAGACATTCAGTATTGAATGTGCTTGTTGGGAGAATAGTGTTTATGGAAAGCTATAGCAAAAGACTTTTGAGTAAACTCTTTATATGTATAAAAGAAGAACATAGCAATATTATTATTCATCAAGTCACAAACTAAATACTTACAGGTATTCATTTCTTCAGTTTAATGAACAATGTTTAAATTTGTTTTCTTTAAATTATTTAAGTTTAATGTTTCTGAAAGGAAACATATAAAGAGCAAAATTCCATGTAAATTTTTTGCTAAGAAATCTATATTTGAGAAAAAATAATTATGGCATTGAGGCCTAAAAATTGGAGCTTTTTTCCCAGTCTCATGGAAATTTAGTGAAATGAATTTTCTCAATTCTAAAGCTGAGCAGAAGTATTCTTTTTAAAAATTAATTAACAAACTTCAGGATTTGCAGTATCAGTCTAATCATCAAACCCACAGGGTAATGAATGAACCTTCTCTGAAGACGAATCAATATACCTGTTATCTTCAAAGGCCCCAGTTTGGACGTGTGAAAAGAGGTAGATGAGCAAATGTGCCATTTGTTTTCTTGAGAAAAAGGTCTGGGATGCAGCAGGATGACGTTTGTTTACCATTTTTTTAAAAAATTTTAATTGAAGTATAATTGACACACCACATCATATTAGTTTCAGGTGTACATCATAGTGATTTGGTATTTACATTCATCACGAAATGATCACCACCATAAATCTAGTTACCATCTGTCACCATACAAAATTATTACAATATTATAGACTATATTGTCTATGCCCTACTTTATGACTCCACAACATTTATTTTATAACTAGAAGCTTGTACTTTAAATCCCTTTCACCTTTTTCTCTCCCGCCCCTTGCCAACTCTCCTCCCCTCTGGCAACCACTGATTTGTTTTCCATGTCTATGTGTCTGTTTCTTTTTTATTTGTTTGTTTGTTTTATTTTTCAGATTTCACATACATGTGAAATCATGTAATAGTTGTCTTTTTCTGTCTGACTTATTTCACTTAGCATAAAACCTTCTAGACCCAATCATGTTGTTACGAATGGCAAGGTTTCATTCTTTTTTATGGCTGAGTAGTATTCCATTGTGCATATATACACATCTTCTACATCCATTCATCTATTGATGGACACTTAGGTTGCTACCATATATTGGCTGTTGTAAATAGCCAAGGGGTGCATATATCTTTTCGAATTACTGTTTTTGTTTCCATTAGATAAATACCCAGAAGTAGAATTGCTGCATCCTATAGTAGTTCTATTTTTAATTTTTTGAGAAACCTCCATACTGTTTTCTATGGCAGATACAGCAATTTACATTCCCTTCAACAGTGCATGAGGCTTCCCTTTTCTCCACATCCTTGCCAACAGTTGTCATTTTTTGTCTTTTTTGGTAATAGCCATTCTTACTGGTGTGAGGTGATATCTGATTGTGGTTTTGATTTGCATTTGCCTGATGATTAGTGATATTGAGCATCTTTTCATGCACCCATTGGCCGTCTACGGCATTTAAATTGCATTTTTCTTTAAAGCACACGAAAGGGAGCGTTAAATATGGGACAATTAAAATGCATGTCCTTGAGGGTTGAGAGCCTCTTCACAGTGTCCACACACTGATCTTTCCTTTTCTCACTTCCTAAAGCCCCGCCTCGGCGTCTTTCTCATTGCCACACACTAGCTTACTTTTCACATGTGATTCCATTGTCCCTCTTGGTCTCACAGAGACTTCTCTGAGGGCAAGGATGCTGTTTATGCTTCTTAATATTCCACCAGATTGTCCGCCACCGACCCTTCCAACCAGCAGACATTAATGAAGTCACTAGCTTCTAAAGAAGGCTAGTTGATGATGATAGAGAAAATCAGTGTGGAATAAAATGAAAAAAAATACAAAAAATGAAATGCTTTTCCATATATTTTGGTGTTAAACTGAACTTCTTTTACATAATGACTGAGAAGATGGTGGGTTTTTTTATGTTTTTAGGTTTGAAAAGCCCCTGCAACATTAAGCTATACGTTAAAATGCTATTTTAACTGTGAAGCGTTTAGATTTTCTGTTCCTGAGATTAAGTGCTCCTATTTTAGCGCTGACAGAAGGCTGCAGTAAAGAGAGGCTTCCTTTTCTTTTATTATGTTTACTGTATAGTACTTTAATTTGTTTATGGAATCTCTATTTAAGTGTTTGAATCTTCCAGTTAGATGGTGGGAAGGATATTTATATGTTGTGTACCATTGCTTTTCTTCCTATAAATTCATTTTTAGCATTTATTTAAAATTCTTTGTTTAAATTTGACAGGGAAAAAAGCGACAAGGAAGGTTTTTCAAACTTCTGCAAGATTTGTATTTGTCTTTTAGCCAGCTATCCCGCAGAAGTGTACTTTGGGAGGGAAACATTTATTTGAAAATTCTCACTACCTTTTGAAGATAACAATAACATTAAAGGACTGTTATTGATACTAACACTATTAGAATATTCCCTTCTATGTCAGCTGTCTCAGCTACATTTAATGTGTAAACTTTGAATTTATTTAGTTAGAATTTAAAAGCCTCAGAGTTTGAATTGTTATAAATTTTAAGTATGAAGTGTAATGAAAATATTAATTGTTTTCTTGCTAACCAGAAATGCTGTTGAAAGTGACCTTTGAACTCAACTTCGAGTTGTAAACTCCAATCCCTCTTTTTTTACTGTATGTATTTGCAAAACAGTAATTTTTTGTGCCCTGTTTTTTCCTGTATAAACAGAGGATACGAATGGAAATTACTTCAAAAATGGTTACAAGGATTAAATAAGGCATGTAAAAGACATAGCTCTTAATAAACACCCAAACACACGTGCATATGTGTGAGTAGATGTGCACCTTTATGTGTACTTGCATGTCAAATGCATGTAATGAAGATGTCGATGGAGGGCTTCTAGCCCCCGAGCTAAAACGGGGCTCAGAGGGCATTACACCTGCCCTCAGGAAGCTCAGAGCCCTCCTTCGTGTTCAGCACATTTCTAGGCATCTTTCATTTACTGCTCGCCCCAGCTTCAAACTGCTTTCCCATATTAGGATCATCTCATCACCATGTACTTCCTTTACCCCAAACACATAATTCAGTCCCTTCATTAGTATTAATTCAAAATGATCACAAAGTGGAGACGATGACTGGAAGTAAGACAGGCAGTTTCAGATGGAGCCCTTGACCACAGTGGGTTTAAGAAACCCTTTGCAGTCCCACTGTGGGACTGTCTATTCCTCTTTACCTCACTTTGCCCTCTGGCTTCACTCCATTTTTAAATTTCATCTCATCTCTTCTCTCTGCTTTTCTTCAGAATCAAAATAAAAGGTGTCACTTTATTTCATGCAAGATAATCTGGCCAACATTTATTGTCTTGGAGAGTTTTGATGCTAAAGCATAGAAATAAAATTATGTTTCTGTCTTAATGTCTATTCATTTGTTACCTCATGAAATGAGAATAAGTCATTAGATTCTAACTAAATTTGCACGGAATATTTAGAATGTTATGACAAAAATATAAACAATATATCAACCTTCAAATTAAAACTTCAGGGCTCCAGGGAACACAATTATTATTTTTTTTCATTCATTCTGAATGCTGAGCCCCATAACTGTAACTATTTCAAGAACAGATTTTAGATCTTTACATTTTAAAATTTTTTACCATAATTTTATCGATGAGAAATGTTCTGTGAGTTACTATCAAGCGATTGACTTTATTTTTCTTTAGCATATATGCATTACAAGTGACATGAAGCCACTTGTGACCCAAATATGAACATCAGCAAGAGCTACAAGTTTGGATTTTGAGAGTGTCTGTAAGTGGTAGGACGATGCTAAGCTGCACGAGATGGACTCTTTATTCCCTCATGCAGGAAGTGAGCACCGGTGTGACTGTTAGGAAAATGCAAACTCTTGCATGAGGAAAAACAACTGAAGTTCAATGTAGGAAAAGCTGTGCACATGAAAGGATAGGCAATCCTCTTTCAGAACTTAATTTCAGTTGAAATGGAAATATATATGACTGAACCTCAGGTTGGCCGTCTAGAAGAGGAGATTGCAGCACTACCTTGCAGGGCGGCCATGAGCATTAGAGAAGATAACACATATGAACCACAGGGAATGGCTTGCGTGTCCTGGCTGCACAATTACCCACTATTGTTTTGGGTTTTTCTCCCCTTATTTTCTTCTCACTAGTTTTTAGAAACAGTCATCTTTGACCCTAAAATGTAACTTTCCTCTCTAATGGTCCTCTGTTCCAGAAAGTTGGCCATGCTGATTTTATTCCACTGCTTTTCTCTCATCTGAAAAGTTATCTAGTCCAACCCTTGCCACCTCTCTCCCTCAGAGGCCCAGTTAGCATTCGGTCCTTGACAGTTTGTTGCTCATGGTACATAGCACATCTGAGGGCCCCCAATGAGGAGCTCTTTGGAAAAAAAGTCTTACTGACCAAATGCAGCAGCTTTCCAATTTTGTCCTTGAATCTATTCTGTTAGTAAATGAATTCTGTACTAAGAGCAGCAATAGTCTAACGGAGAACATTTTTTGTTGAACATTTCTAAGCATCAAATTTGGCAGTGCTCGATTAAAGAATGGACTGAGGACACCTTCTGCCAGTCACTCTTTAGCGTGAAACATCGGAGGCTTCAGCAGAAAGTATGTGAGGCCATTGGTGAAGGCCTTCCTGGAGCTAAAGAAAGTTCAGAGCATCAGCTCATTTCTACCTGTTTTGTCTTGGGAAAAGGTTGAGTCAGGCTTCAGAACCATTTGAAATCAAGGTATGAATAAATACAAACCCGAAGGGAAGCATCCACTTAAAAAGCTCACAGGTATTTACTTGGTCCTGAGGCTTGACTCTGTACCTCAAGCCCTTTCAAGGACAGGTGGGATCTTCCCCACTGGTGAAGCTGATCTTGCTTTGTTAGAGACATTCTCTTAACATTACTTTAATGCCCTGGCTGCTGGAGACAGACTTGGATTGGTTGTGGTTGCCTTTGATTCACAAATTTGCATTTGTTTGGAGTCTTGGAGGATGTCAGAGCTGACCCAGGATTCACCTGTCATTTTTTCCAGATTATTTCCAAGCACACCTGTAACTCAGGGGCCCAAAGCCAAGAATGAGTCTTGGGTGCGGTGACTACGTTTGACATGTAGCCCACTTTGATTTCTTAGAAGCACAAATGAACTAGAAAGTAATAAGTGGCAGTTATTGCATGTGCAGTCTTAAGTATTTTCATGTTTTATATGTATAATGTCATTTATTAAAGCATCTTACTTATAGCATTTATACATGGCTGTTCCTACGCTGAAGTAAGGCTCTCTATCTTTTCCTTTTTGTTTTTAAACACATTGCTAGTTCGCATGTTTCTTTCTACATGGATCAAATACTTTAAAATTCTTTCTCAGAGGAAACAAAGGCAAAGGAAACTTTCTTTTAACTGTAATATATATCTCCTTTATATCCCCATAAAACGCAGGTGCTAAGATGCTCTTTCATCCCAACACCTGCATTTTATGATTCTTATGATATAATATATTTTATTTGTGACTCCTTAAAGTGGATTTAAATGCAAACAAAAGAAATGGGATTCATTCAAAATGAAAGGCAGGATTGGCAGTATGTTTATCTGGATGAATATTTTTAAGTACCTATCAACCCAGAAAAGATTAGTATAAGCTCTAAAAGACAAATCCATCGATATTCTTATCTGCCATTTATTTACCTCTTATTCCTTCCATTATTGTTCAGAATCGGAAAAGTTTGACCAAATTACATGTTGATCTTTTAAATGGTAGGCATTTTTATAATACTCAAATCTGAATAATCTCTGCTTAAAAATAAAACTATGAAAATCTCAACTTTTATGTAAGTCAGTTCGCTGTAATTAATTACGCATTCAAGATGATAAAAAGAAAATGTCGAGCTGAAATTGTTTGCAATACCTCTCGTAATTTTTGAATAATGACAGAATCACAAGTGAAGCTCCTTAATGAGTTTTCTTTTCTTTTTTAGTATTGCAGATATAATTGGGAACCAATGCCTTAAAGTAGATGCAGCATTTATAGTCTAGCTTCAGGGCACAGAAGAATGTCAAGGGGAAAAATATATAAAAAAAGAAGAGTATTTTATCAAACAATAGGTTTGCTGAAAACTACATTTCTGACAAAATTTCTGGACTTTGGGGAAAATTATTCTTTTGACCCACTCTCCCTTTGTTGTTAGTGCCCATGAGTCGATTCTGACTCCTAGCTACACTGCAGACAGCAAAGAGGAACCCTGCCTGTCTTTTGTGCCATCCTTTCACCTTCCTGCCCTATATCAGACAATGCTCTACTGCTGTCCATATAGTTTTCATGGCCAATTTTTTCAGAAGGGGTGTCAAGTTCCTTTTTCCTACTCTATCTAGTCTGGAAGCTCCAGTGAAACCTGTCCAACAAAGGTGACCCCCCTGGTATTTGAAATACCAGTGGCATAGCTATCAGGATCACAGCAACATGCAGCCGCCACAGTATGACAGCCTATGGATGGGTGATGTGGTTCCCTGGCGGGAAATCGAACCTGGCCACCATAGTGAGAGTGCTGGATCTTAACAACTAGACCACAAGGGCTGGCTGTCGTTACCCACTAAGATAATTCAAAACTGAATATAGGCACAGAATGGTGGTAATTGGCCAAGAATCAACTTGAAACATAATGCCTTTACTTTTATAATTATAGACATGAAAGAAGAAGCCATGAAATGTAAGCAAAGGTCATCTATCACTGGACTTTATATGGAAAATCTTCCTCTCCTTAGTGAGTTGTGCTTTCAGGGTTGGTTGGTTGTTTTCAAAATAGCATATAAGGAGATACCTCCAAAAAGAAGCTCTACATTTAAGTTAGGATTTCAGTCTTGTCTTAGAGGCTGTGTACCTTTAAGCAACAACATCATATCTGTAAGGCTCAGTGAACCCATCTGGAAGATGGACAAGAAAAATAAATGTACCTAATGAAGTCCTTTGATGAATAAATATCAAACTCCTTCCTGTAACACTGCTGCTAGGCTCTGAAATGACTGGCAATGCATATTGTCTCATTCCTTTACTAGAAAGAATTCAAGTTTATTTCTTAGCACTATGGGGTCCAGGACATGATGGGAATAGTTTTTACTGTTAACACTCAGTTGCATTTCAATCAGCACCATGTGTGCCCAATGTGGATACTAAAAATTCTGTCTCTCTCTCCCATGTGTCTGTTTCAGTATGTCTTTGGGTAGAATTTCATCCAGACTGCACATTCTTCAGTGCAGGTCAACAGCACATAAGTAGGTCTTTGTATTCTCTCTCTTGCTGACGTAGTTCACCTCTCTTAACACTACAATGGGAAGGAGGCGAGAATAAAGGTGTTGGAAGGATGAAACCAATGTCTTAGTTCACTGATGGAGATAAGGCAGAATAACTGGGGGAGCTGGGCTGCCAGGTTTTAAATCTGTACTCCATCCTTTACAAACTGTGTAAACTTAAGCAAGTCACTCAAGTCTCTGTGACTCAGTTTCTTTGTCTGTAAAATGGGTAATAATTTAGGAGTGCTGTTAGGAGCATTGAGTTAATATTCATAAAACACAGAGCAATTATTTAAGTATTATTAAATAAAAAAGATGTGAAGATAAGTAACAATTGGATTATTTCTATTATGCAAACCAGTTGCCCCTATTTAAATTGTCTTGAACTTATGAATTAGGAATTGTGTTTCTTTAATTGGCCATTTTAAAATTGATATGATTGCTGCTAGCTTTATTACAATGAGCATACAAATGGCTGATATGATTCTGTCCCTTTAATAACCTAATTAAAAAGAGAAAAGGCAATAAGAACAAATAAGTTGCCCTTACACTTTTCAGTCATTAAGAGGAACCTCTTGGGGTGACCATTAGGAATGGAATTAAGTTGCTTATGCATTGACTGCAGATGGATATTTGATCCACTTAGTCACAGAGACAAATCTCAGGCCTCACACAGGTGAGCAAGAGCTCGCCTCCTGAGGATGTCACTTAGGATCATGATGGCCAACTCAGAACCAGGAGGAAATCTACACAGAAATTCACCAGTCACATTGGAAGAAATCAGCCATTTCAGAGCAGGAAGCTTCAAGAGGATGCAAAACCTCACCTAGCAAACTAATGGAATATCATTTTCAATTTTTGTTATCAGAGGAAGGCTGTTGGAAGTGACCTCTAAAATCAACATTTAGTTATAGACTCCGATCTACTCTTTTTTATAGAAGCGTAATTAACATATAACATTATATTAGTTACAGGGGTACAACATGGTTGTTCAATATTTGTATATATTGTGAGATGATCACAAAATAAGTCTAGTTAACATTCATCACCTTACATAGTTACAGAATTTTTTTTCCTGTGATGAAAACATTCAAGATTTACTCTCTTAGCAACTTTCAAATATGCAATACAGAATTGTTAGGTGGTAATTTTAAAATCTTACTTTATGAATACCTGAAATCAAAAGTCTGAGAACCACTACGTTAGCAGAAAAAGCACTGGTTTTGGTGCTAGACTCTGGCTCAAAGCCTGAGACTGCCATTTATTATTTAAATAACAAATATTTTTATGTGACATGTAGCTTTCAAGTGATATGCATGACATGCAGGAGATGCTGTGAAACAAAATGATAAAGAACAGACTCCAGAGAAACTGCATGTGTTGACGTCCTGGATCCTCCACTTACTAGTATTGTGACCTTGTGCTATTACTGAATCTCTCTGTGCTGTGTGGAGATGGAGGATGTGAGTAATATATCATGATTATTGAGACTTAATGAGTTAAAAAATTATCTTAAGACAGTGCTGGCACATAGTAAGTGCATAAAACATTTATAAAAGTATTTGCTATGATTATTGTTGATTATTTAAATCAGGAAAATTTAGTGGTAAATATCAAGGAATTTTGGAATCATGAGCTTTGGAATCAGACACATCTGCATTAGAGTCCATTACATTCTAACTATATCGTATTTGCAAAACAATACCTAATATTTCTAGGCCCTGATTTTTAATGTGTAAACAGAGGATATGAACAGAAATTACTTCAAAAATGATTATGAGTATTGAATAAGGCATATAAAAGACATAGCTTTTAATACAGATAAATACATACATATAGGTGCGTGTGTGGATGTACACGTGTATGTGTCTTGCATGTCATATGCATGTAATCTATGTCACCAGAGGACTTCTAGCCCTGAGTTAGAAAGGGACTCAGAAGAGCATGAATTACACGTGTCCTCAGGAAGCTCAGAGCCCACCTTTGTGTTCAACACACTTCTAGGCTTCTTTCATTAACTGTTCACTCCAGCTTCAAGCTACTTTCCTGTATTGAGATCATCTCATCTCAAGCAAGCAATCTCACCTACTGCAAGCAAAAATGAAATTGGTATTTGCAGTCTTTATTTTTTGTCTTCCTTTAAACAATGGCAACAGTCAAGTAAGTTTATTTCTTAATTTACCTGTAAATAATCTGATTCTCAGAAAAAGTATGATTCAGTTGTAGAATTGTAGGAGTAGCAGTCCTCCCTTTAACGTTGAAAGAATAGTTTAGGATCAATTGAAAAGTGACATGACAAGGCAGATTGACTAAGAACATAAGCCTTGACCCTAGACAGGAATCCTTTGGGAATTCCCTTGGGAATCCTGGCACCGCTTCTGTGTGGCATTTCCCCCTGCTGAGTCCCTGTCCGCTCACTGGAAGGTTTGAGCACACTGAGCTGTTGTGCGGATTAGGCGAAGTGTCTCATGCAAAGCTGCCCATGATTATATCTGACATTTAGTAGGTACTTAGAAATATTTATTCCCTTCCCTGGATTACCGTAAAAGATAGGCTGAATACATGAATAAGTACTGGGTACTAAGAAAAGCTTAATAACTCCTTGTTAAAATTAACTGCTAATGCTTTGGGTGCATACATCTTTAACATTTTCCTGTGATGATAGATGGACTGTTATGTCACCCCTCCTTCCTGCCCCAACACTCTACAGAAATTTTCCTTAAAAAAAATGAAACATAGAATTTTGGTTTGAGTGAACTATCAAATTTCCAACTTTCCATGTTGATATACTCAAATATATTAAAGATTTTTCTTTTATCTCTATGCTTTATTATTCATAAACCAAAAAGAGCATTAAGCAATGATATTTAGATGGAATCATACAACTTTAGAAATATCCTATTTTATATTTGAAGATTTAATTAAGGCTGAACGAGTAGAAAAATCTGCTTCAAAACAGCTAACCTATTAAAAAATGAGAATATACACAAAGGGAGACATTTGTATTCTCTGATCAAATTCATGGAAAACCTGCTGAAGTGGGAGATGTATAGTGCCTCTCAGGATGGGAGCTGCTCTACTTAATGGATTATCAGCATTTATTATATATATATATAAAAAAAAATTGCCTTGAATTTAAGCAGTGTCTTTCAGGAGAGAAGTTTTCAAAGAGTTCGTGAATGTGCCAGTTCACTAAGCCTCTACCAGTCGTCCTACAGGGAATCTGAGTTCCTTCCTCTTCCTCTTTTATTCCTGATCTCTTGTTACCTAGCCCCATCCCCAAAGGGGGACAGTGTCTTGTCAATTCTGCTTCCCTCATTTGCTCTCTCCCAGGATAAGGTGACAGATGAAGGGTCGTCTCTCCCCAACTATTGCAACAATCCTCCCGCCCACGCTTTATAGTGCGGTAGACATGAGGCTTCTGGGATGGCTGCCACGTCCTAGGGAGAAAACCCTTTAGTGGCTGGCTATTGGTGCGGAGTGAATTCTCAACTCTAAAACAGCACTCAGCACCTCTATGTGGGAACTTCCTTCCAGACATGGCTCTCCTGACCTTTCTGCCATGTTCTGAGCTCTGGCTGTTCTGGTTAACTTGACTGTGTCATAACTCTTAGCCTCACATGTTATTTGTGTAGAATGCCCATTCCTTCCTTTCTTCTCTTCTTTGAGAAGCACCTGCATCATCACCTCCTCAACAAAAAATAAATCAGGTATTCCCTCCTTTCTAAAGCCTTTCTGATGGCATTTGATTCTCCCAACCATATTGCTCTTTGGTCACTCATAGTTTCTCATATAGTACAGCAGACACCTTAGTGCACTGATGCACTTAGATGTTTGCTTCCTTCATTAGACTGAGTCCTTTGCGTGGACGGACTCTGTATTACTTGTTTCTGGATGCTTGGGTTTTAGCACATTAAATACTTGTACATTAAAACAAATAAGCAAAACAACACTCACACAATAGTTTGAATAAACTAACAATCCAATGAATGAATAGATGGGTAAGTGGATGAGCAAATAAATGAATACAGGAATGAAGAGATGAACTTATAACGACACTTTCTATTTGATGTCCCTATTGTCATGGTCCTAATCTAGATATAACTCTTTCATATTATTGACTTATGCAACTGTGGGTGTGGGGGCTGGTTAAGCAAATAAAGTTGGGCATGGGAACTCTAGAATATAGATTACACCAGAATTGTCCCGACTTTGGAAAAGAGGAACAGACTTTTTCATCCCATGGTTACACACTGGCTGAGGTTCATCACATGGATCGGGTAGAGTGGTGAGAAGGAGAGAGCAGTGACTTGTTATCAGACAACAGTTACAGCAACTGGGAGATGGAGTACCAACAGGTAAAGCTTTTCAATAATATATTAATCTTTAACCATTTAATGGGACAACGAGACACATTTACTAAGATGTGTGGGTATTCCCCAGGAACAAACTCTATTAGGAGTTGCCTTGCTGTTGCCCCAGTGAGGTGCTAGATCCAGTTTGATGCTTCTCTTCCAGCTATGCACCCTCTCCCTTGGACACACACACACAGCTACCACCAGTCTTAAAGTTTTAAATATGTTTTTGTAGAGGAGCAATTGTGAGTAGAAAGTTCTAAAGCATTGATGTTAATAAATCTCCGATTGAAATCCGACATGCATCATTTACTGGTACACATGTTTGGCATCCTTGGATAAATTCCAAGACTTTAAGAGCCTCAATTTTTCCCTCTGTATTTTATAAATAAAAGTGCCTTGTTATTTTTAATTAATGATTTGTCAAGGGGGAATTTAATATACTTATAAAGATTTTTAGTATTTTATTATTATTGTTCCCATTGTTATTGTTATTCCACTTGTGCTAACAATATTTAAGAGTAAAATCTGTTGAAAAACAGCATATTGTCTGCTAAACTCCCTTCAAATTTGCTCTTGTATGCTAATTCTGAAGGAGTGGGTATATATAAGTATATATTAGCATACTATAAACGTGACACATTGGCGAAACAAATTTGGTCAAGAGCAAACTGGTTGAGTTGATATTTGATTGATGTGGTAAATTAGTAATTATTAATCATTGCCACTTATGATTGTTTCATTTTTTTTTAATTTTAATGCATCTAGGGGAAATTTTGCATGGTTTTAAAAACACTTTTAGCACTTTATTCTACTTTTTACTAATTTTTTGTTTTTATCGTTTGTTTTCAGTTTTTTACATCTGCTTAGTTTTATTTTAAAAAACGAAAAATTTGTAGGATAAATAGAAGTATGAAAAAATAAAGATATCATTAAATAAATCAAGACATATCAATTTCCTAGAATATAGAGTATGTATTAAAATTATGCTGTTGTATAAAGATAGTAAATGGCATAGAAAAATGATCACAATATATTAAGAAAAAGAGTGTGGCCTATGACACAGTATATTCAGGATGATCCCATGCTTTTAACAAATGCGTTGGGTGGGGGGAAGTTCCTGAAAAGATGTTCACTAAAACATTGTATAAAGTAGAGATCAGTGATGAATTTTATTTTCATTTTTTGCATTTCATATTTTCTAAATTACATACATTGAATTTGGTACTTAATTAGAAAATTTTAAAAAAGGAGACTCTCTGTGAGTATTAATTTTCAATGCATTTACTAATTAAACCTTTCTCAATAGACAAAACTGATCCAGACTAAGTTACAGTAAAACAAACAGGAAAGATCTAATTCTCCTTTAATAGATGTAGATGTAGAGCCTTTAATCTTCCTTTAACAGTTACCTTTGAGTTACATTTCTACCATATTTTGTGTATTTTTTCTTAAATCAGCCCTCATATTATCTAACTTGACTATTTCAAACTCATCTTCTGTACAAATGTGTTACCAACCTCTACCTTTCTGCCTTCTGTCAAGACCCGCCACAAACCCCATCACTCTTCCATGACACCATTTCTGAGCATCCAGGCTAAAAATGATTTCTCTTTACTTTTAATTCCTAAGTCACTAATGACGGCCTGTTTGAGGGACTTGAAGTCAGTCAGACCAGAATTTGAATTCCAAATTTCCCACTTTGTGACCATGGAAAATTTATTTATTCTTCTGAAGCATAGTTTTCTTATTTATCAAAATGGAATAATATCTGCACGTACCTTCTAGAATAATCATAGATATAATGAGGTTACACTTACACATTTCCCAGGGTGATTCCTTGAGTATAATAGGTGCTCCTTACATTCCAACTTCTTCCTTCACCCTCTTCTACTGTAGTACCTCACGTTCAGTAATCAATCCTTATGTGGGTCAGCATTTTATAGTTAATTTTCAATTGCTTATTGCTCTTAATAAAAAAAAGTTCTGTTTTATTTGGAAAAGAAACCATAAAGCCACTGTAAGTGATAAATCAATGCAAAAGTACATAGAGAAAACCAACAGTGGACCCTTCTTCCTTCCTCCCATGAAGGAACCAATGAAGTAATCCACGTTCACAACTCAGACTGAGGCCTTTCCAACTTTCTCCGATACATGTGAATAAAATTACACACATCCAAGATATCTGTTTTCTTTTTGTTTCTTTTTTACGACTTGCTTTACTTAATTTTATGGACATCCTTGTATAACAATAGGTACTAATCTACACACATTTTTAATAATGCCATAATACTTAACTGTATGCATATACTCCAGTTTATTTGATCTTTGTGTCTTTTATTTATTTATCTATTTGTTTATTTGTTTAGTTTTTGTCTCTTATAGCCTGAGGGCTTGCTGTTAGGTGGGGCCAGTCCCTAGGGCAGGTTTCCTGCCCTGGCTGAACTGGGTTAAATCTGTGCTCTAGTGGGTGTGGCAGACCCCTGGGCTAACAGCCCAAGAAATGCACCTCAGTGGCCCCCACTGGTGTCCGTATCAGCATGCCTGGACCAGCTTAGAACAATGGCCCCCACCAATGTCTCAGTCTCCGGAGAGGACCCTCCTCTCACCAAGATGCCCCCAGAGCCCACCAGGTGAGTCTCGTTTCACCAAAGGACAGTCAGCCTTCTCTCTGGTGATTTTAGGTTGCTGCAATGAGTGAGTTTGTGTGTGGGCCCTTTAAGATGCGGATCTTTTAGGCTTTCGGCCGATAGCTTTTCTGGGGGTGTCCTCACTGCAATTAATAGCCAGCAAAGCTAGACAGTAAGACCCTCATCTCAGTTGGGCTGAGTCCGAAGGATGGTTATAGCAGTATTGCCCCTGCTCCAGACCTCACTCCTCCAGGGAGGGCTCGTACCTTAGGGTGGTTCCCGCCTGGCCAGCTGAGAAGCTCAGCTGCTCCCAAAGGTGGGCTTTTTCCTCTCCAGCAGGAGTTACTTCCGCTTTTGCCTTCATTAGGACTGTCCCTTGTCTTGGGCATTGTTGTTATCCAGTTGTCAGTTTTCAATCCAGGGTGATTCTTCCCAAAATTGTTGTAACCTGGTTGTGTTGGTGGGAGGAGGCGAGTTCAACGTCTGCTCACAGCACCATCTTGACGAGATCTCCAATCCTTGTGTCTTTGATAAGCATTTGCTTTCTCAATTTATGGCACTTTTAATTGCCTAAGGAAGAGGCAGTTCCCACCTTCTTCATTGTTAACATAAGCCTAACTCCCTCTCCTGCCTTCAAAGAATGAGTTATGATTGGCCAAAGTTAAAGATAGCTACTCAATTCTCCTTTGCCAGTGATTGATCCATGGATGAGCACGTGACTAGGTTCTTTCCAATGGGACATGGGAGAAATCTCCTGAGTATTTACTTCCCTCCCCAGATTAAAACATCATAAATTTGGGTGAAGGAAATGTTTTGGCCCTATCCCTTCCTTATTACTTAGGATACCATTATATGTAAATTGTGACCATGAGGAAATGACCAACAAAATCCCAGCAACTCCAAATGAGATATTGGTAAGCTACTAAATCAAGCATGAAACCAAGCTTTAAACTATTTTTTTTTTAAAGATTGGCATCTGAGCTAACATCTGCAGCCAATCTTCTTTTTTTTTTCTTCTTCTCACTGAAGCCCCCCAGTACATAGTTGTATAGTCTAGTTGTAGGTCTTTCTGGCTCTGCTATGTGGAACCTCAGCATGGTCTGATGAGTGGTGCTGGGTCCGTGCCCAGGATCCAAACTGGCAAAACCCTGGGCCACTGAAGCAGAGTGTGTGAACTTGGCCACAGGGCTGGCCACTAAATTTCTTGTTGATTAAATAATAAACATCCTCAGGATATAAAATTCTGTTAACTGAACATTCTCTTAATGGTCAACAAAAGCCTACTAATGGATACACATATAGCAGGAAGTTGTGATAATATTTTAATTGCTCAGTTAAATATATGATGATCTGGTGAGCATTGCTTTCTTAGTTTCTAAGTTATCACTTGAACCTTTATCAGTCAATGGAGCCCAGCTTCTTGAGTAACATATTACTCAGTAAAGTGACGCTATAATTCACAGATTTGCAATCTCATACAATTTTTTTTTAAAGAAGATTAGCCCTGAGCTAACTGCTGCCAATCCTTCTCTTTTTGCTGAGAAAGGCTGACCCTGAGCTAACATCTGTGCCCATCCTCCTCTACTTTATATGTGGGACGCCTACCACAGCATGGCATGCCAAACAGTGCCATGTCCGCACCCGGGATCCAAACCTGTGAACCCCAGGCTGCTGAAGCAGAACGTGCAAACTTAACTGCTGCACCACCAGGCTGACACCTTCATACAATGTTTATAAAGCTACAGATACCAAGCCTCAAAATCAACTTGAAAATTGACATTTGAAATAGTATGCATGCTATTGATGAAGTGTTTTTGGAAATCTATTAGTACATTAAATTATCATTTAGAAATATTAACTTGTTATGCCTTAAGACATATTTTAATTGCTTCTCTTTTCTTCCTCATTAACCAGATTCCAGGTCCATCTTTCTTGCGAATCTTGATGGAAGATGATAATGGAAATGTGAGATATCAGTGATTTTTAAGTTTGTTGGTTTTGGGAACAAATCTATGCAAAGCGATCCTGGAGAAATGGACACTGTATAAGAAGGAAGGACAAATAATGACTTTTTAATTGTTGGTATTTAATTGGCACAGTTTCTTTTTCTCCGAGTCTGGACACAGAAGCTTTCAAGAAAGAAATTTAAAATTTTGATACTGCTTCTAGTTTATTTCTGTGAAGATATTTTTCTCTCTAGACAAAATATTTTTATTCCTTTAGGGATAGAATCTGTATCACACCCTTTGGTTTGAAATGAACCTCCACAATGCATTACATTTACTGAGGCCAAACATTTTAGGGGAGTTGAAATGAAGCATCCCGGTCACCATGGGTAGGAGGCACTCATGGAAGGTCAGCTCTGGCAAGGTGCATTGTGAGGGCAGCTCCTCGGATCTTCCAGGAATTACAGGTTGGACGCACACATGGGTGCTGCTCTAGGATCCTCGGTGAGAGATCTGAAGCATTCTCTGCATGCAGAATCGGAAAAATATCCTGAAAAATAAGTGAAAGTAAAAGTCAGGGAAGCAGACTCTGGCAACCACTCACCCTTTCTCTTTTGTAATGGCTTTCCATAATGGCATACAAATGTCTTCATTAATGTGGAAAGAGAAAGGAAGAGGCAACAGAAAATATTTTACAATTTTTAAGGAATAGTAGAATAATTTCATGAAATGTTTTGTTTATAGGCCAGAGGTCTTTAGTTATATTACTTCACTCATTCATTCATTTTTTCATTAATTGTTCTATTATTTATTTCAAGCAAGCTTTATTGGGGGGCTATTTCATCATTCTGAAAAAAAATGAGGCAAAGTTTCTACCTTTAAAGAGTTTACAATATACTATTAATGAAATCTGCATTTTAAAATCCAATATTAATTTTAGCAATCCTTACTAAGTACTTATTTTGGTCAGGATGTTATGTTATATACTAGGAATACAGACAAATATGAGAAATAGACCTTTATAAATTCATTTAATACTTTATTCAACAAATATTCCTTGAGCATCTTCCTATGACAAGCCTTGTGCCAGATGCTTGGATAAAGTGTTGAGTTAGAAGTCAGATAGTTTATAGGGTTTACAGGAAAGGAGGCTATTACTGATAACTTGATGGAAATATGTGGAGGAAGTTAAAAATGAGGATGCAATTTAGGCAAAAGAAATTGTATCAGCAAAGCCAAAGAACTGGGAATGAGCAAGTCCTATATTGGCAAATATAAATAGGAGAATTTGAAAGGCACACACTGAATCTGGGGAGGACGTTTGGAGCAGCTGCTGGGCACCACACCCTGGTTTTCTCCATTCAATTTTGCTATGCAAGTGATGATTGTAGAAGGAATTCAAGTGTGAAGGCACTTTCCAGATGAGACTTGGCTTCATGAGAAGGCATTCTTAAAACCTAAGAAGAAAGAAATCTCTCTAATAAAAGGAAGAAAACATAAATCTTTTCCCACACTATTTATTGTAAAGACATTTATTTAAGAGGTGTGCAATGTGCCAGACACAGACTATACAATATGAGGAAAATAGCCCTCTCCTCTTTCTTCAGGAGGTGACAGTCTACTCAGGGGGCATGCCACCAAGTCTGAGTAGGAACCATACAGACAAAATTAAAAGAAGGAGCCACGAGCTGAGAGGCCTCTCTCATTAGTGTGGTTGTTTCTGGGGGTTCACTACCAAGATTTTTATAAGCTGAGATTGTGGATGACATAGAGCAGGCCTCAGAAAAGTATGGTTTGGCAGATCAAATCCAGCCCACCATCTGCTTTTGTACGGCCCTTGAGCTAAGAATGATTTTCACAAGTTTAAATAGTTGAAGAAAATATTAAAAGAAGAACAATTGTTCACAACACAAAAGTCATAGGATACTTAAATTCCAGTGTCAGGTTTCATCGGAACATAGCTACGCTCATTTTGTATGTGTTATCTGTGGCTGCTTTTGCATTAAAGTGGCAGAATTTAGTATTGCGACAGGCAGTATGGCCTGCAAAGCCCAAAACACTTTCCATCGGGCCCTTTACAGAAAACGTTTACTGTTCTTAGAGAGAATCATCATCAACTAGCTGGTCTGGTCCTGAAGTAGCAGGGGAGATTGTCTCCAGACAGGGGTGGGGGCAGCACTGCCTCCCAGGCCTCCTGCTGCTTACACCCAGAGCACTGCCTCCTGCCATGGTTCTAGCGGCAACTCTTCATTGCTGGTCTCCTGCTCTGTTCCCCACCCTGACCGAAGCCCAGGCTTTCTTGGTCCTCTGGAGCTGCCTTTCACTATTTGAAAGAAAATATAAAGTCTTGTCAATCCGCTAAAGGTGTTTCCTCATGAGGAGGCATTAGCATCAGTGAACTACAAGTTGAAGGAAAGAGGTGTTTTGCTTTGTCTCCTACGCATGCTCAGTTCCTTTGTCCCCTGTGTGCTTACATAAGCTGGGTGACAGTGGCAACTCGATAGGGAAGATTAAACAAGATCCTACCATTCTCTTCCACGGGGGTCGTTCAAATTTCATGTCCTGTTTCTGAATTCAGCTTATCATTCTAAGCTCTTTCTTTTACTTGGATAATTTCTCCATCAAATCAGACCCTCTTTATCAAGGTTTTGTTGTCAGTGGGTATCCCTGTCTCCTGCTCCATTTTACTCACATGCCGGGGACTGTTACTATGTACACAGCTTGGGCTGCCTTCCCAAGGATTCATGAGCTTCCAAGCCACTCGGCAAAGAAAGATAAATGTAGACGAAGTGAAGTCTTCTAAATTCACCCCCAATGACATTGGTAAGCTTGCTTTTCAGATTTGAAAATGTTAAAAGCTCAAAGACTGCATTTCCTTTAAAAAATAAAAATGAAAGAAAATCATCCTACTCAGAAATAGAAGAAAATTAACTGTGATTTTCATAGGAAAGAAAAGAGGAACATGTTTTATGAACAGACATTTCCTTCAAAAAGGTCAAAGTGATCTATGGCCAGTCTGGCCCTTTTAGTAGGAGTTTATATTTGAAAAGACACTTGATAATAATAACCCATTTCTTAGAGACACAATCATGCTAAGCAAATTTTAGTCAAGCACTCTCTAAACTAATATGGCTTGACACCAATAATAAATTGCACAGTTTCCTCTGACCTTCATCATTCTTATTTTGTATTAAATGTCATCCTGTTAGATGAGGTATGGGTGAATGGCACCAGATGATGGATAGTGTGGACGGTTGCCCACTAGGAGAGTCTGTAAAGGAACATCTCAACTCTTGAGGTTGCGTCTTGGAAGTTATATCTTCCCATTGCTTAAAAAGCACGTGGCAAGGCAACTTGGATTTCATTATCTTGCCCATTTGTTCTTGTTTGGATTCTGTATAGTCCAGAATGAGGATCTACTTCCTTTCCACTCTCTCTCTTGTTACCCACTGTTACACTTCAGATCAACGTGAGGTTTTTGTTATTTAAAACATCGATCTCCTAAGGATTTATCACAGTGTGGGGAAAATGTTCTTGCAGTAGTTGGAACCATACCTTGTCTCTGCTGCACTGTCAGATCCAAATGAAAGAGACTTTTCAAAATATTTGTCCCTTTTAACCATGCCTTTATAGTAAGAGAAGAAAGGAGATGAATGCCCTGCATCTCACTCCCCCTGGTGAAGCAAGCTTGTACCAGGTTTCTAGGGTCATTCTAGAGAAATGAGGTTTTTTGGAGACCATAGGGAAGCCATCGACAGTGCCATTTGGGAGCTTTGTAGATATTACTTCTTTTCACATTTAATCCTCTTGATGAGGAAGGCACTATTAGCTACATTTTACTTACATCTGATGTTCAGAGAGGCAGGTGACTTGCCCAGGGTTGTAGAGCTTTTATAAACCTGAGGCAAGGATTTGTCAGATGCCAAAGTCAATATATTTCCCCACTATATAGTCCCTAAGTCTTTCCTAGTAGTTGAGCAAAGATGAGCAGTGCACAGCTAGGCCCTCTGTAAACGCTTCACTTCTAGCACTGCCTTCACCCTACACCAGCCCTGGAGTAGAAGTGCTGAAGGTCTGTGGACCTCCAAAATAGCAAGCTAAAGGCAAGTCTCATCAGTTCTGTGCCCACAGCTTGCTTTCTATAAAGTCCACATCTCAGTAGAGCTAAGAATCATCATATCTGACACCTACTGGTAATTGACCTCCTTCTTAGCACTTTCCAATCTTTTGTTTCATTTTAGGTTCACACCTACCCTTCCGTAGAGATGTGGCCGATGTAATTTTTTTCTATGTGTCTGATGAAGAATCCAAAACTTTGAAAAGTTATTCAGTTTACCCAGTATAATCTAACCTCTTAAATCCATCCCTCCTCATAATCAAATAAAGACTCCTTCTACCTCTCAGGAAAGTTCCCTGAATGACTAAATCTTCAGTGATGGGTATAGTGAATCAGCCAGGAGATACTGGAAAAAGGAGTTTATAGAATAGATCTCACAGCCATCCATGTCCACTTAAGATCTACACATATTCACTGAGCTTTTGCCATGCTTCTCCATGTAACAAGTTCACAGGAGGCAGTGGAGATTAAGACATGATCTCTGTCTTCCAGGACTACAGTGTGAGAAGAATAAAACCACACCATAGGCTTATTGTGGAATTTAAGTAAGGTAATGCATATTATGTTCCTGGGTAAGCTTATGGCATGTTCAAAAGATTTTGAAAAGTCTCAGTCTCCAGTTCGTCTTGGAGACACATGCAATTGAGTCTTCTCTATCTATGATCTGAGTGGTGGCTCTTTTTGAATTAATAACCTTTGACATTACTATTGATGCCATTAATCCTTTGCTTGTAAACTGCCCTGTCACTTGCTCACTGTCCTCCCCCACAGGAGGAAGCCTCAGTCTCGGGGTTCTGTTCACAGCCTGCTCCCTGAATCTCATCACCTAATCTCTCTCAGAGTCCCAGTCAGAAACAGTAGGACTCTCGAATTAGGCTTATTGAAGAGGTTTCAATTACAAGGGATCTATTTACAAAGATATGTACAGAATGTAGATGAATCACAAAAAATAGTGCAGTAACTCAAGGCTAGACACAGAGAGGGAACAATTACTGGGACCTAGCAGGGTAGTTGGCTAGATAAAGCTGCCTTGATAGAAACCGTGATATTGGTCATGGTCAGCCCAAAACAGCCTCAAAAGATGGAAGCCAGAGGAATACATACCCTGAGCTCATTTGCCTTCCTGCTCTAAGCTCCCTTTCAGATTCTGATGGTTGAACCCACAGGAACACTGCTATCATCTGCACAAATCTGTCTCCTTGGGCGGAGAGGAGGAAGAGGAAGGGTGGTCTGGAGGAGAAATTGGGAGATATCTGGCATGATTCTGTTTCCTTTCCCACTCTCATCTTGTTTTGACCACCCCACTAGCCACACACACATGGGTCTCAGCCTTCCTTTTTCTCTGTGATTGTGAAGATTGATTTTGTTATATTGATTCTGTCCCTTAACTCCTCTACTTGGATCTGCTTTTATCCTCAAAGGCACACTGTCTTCAGCCAGTTTGACCCATGCCCTGGACCATTTCAGCCCTTTCTCGTGGTCTACGGTCCTGCCCTATACCCAGCCATGTCAGTGAGAGATTCTCTGTCTGAGAATCTTCCGTAATTACTCCTGTCCTTAATATATGTAAGTATTCCCTGATCCTGATTGTCAGGTGCTAGCTGGGATGATTAATAGCTTGTAGATGAATATAAAGTTTCTGATCTAAAATAATTTTTATTCTGAAAGGAGGGCTAATATAGCCATGAGTTGTATTACTATTAATAATGCTAAATATAGATGACATTTATCACTTACTATATGCATATTAGATATATTATTTCTTAATTATCTAAATGACAGCGTGATATAGCTGGGAGCATTCCCATTTTCTAGAAAAGGAAACAGAATATTGATGAACACCCACGTGAGGTTATGGCAAGTTGAATTTGAACGTATGGCTATCTGGTGACGACTTTCTTCCTGTGCTCCCAGATTATTACAATCCAATCTAATTCGGATTATCATAAGAAGGCACAGAAAGGCTGATATGTTTGGTGGTGGAGAGTAGAGAATGGAGTTGAGTTTGAGGAGGGTTACGGACTGAATGTTTGTGCCCTCCCCCAAATTCCTTTGTTGAAGCCCTAATCCCCAGTGTGGTGGTATTCAGAGATGAGGTCTTTGATAGGTAATTAGGGTTAAATGAAGTCATGATGACAGGGCCCTGATCTGATGAGATTAGTGACCTTATAAGAAGAGACACCAGAGAGTTTTCTCTCTGTCTCTCTGCCATGTGAGGATACAGTGAGAAGGTAACTCTACAATCGAGGAAGGGAGCTCTCACCAGAACCTGACCATGCTGGCAACTCCATCTTGGACTACCCAGTCTCTAGAACTGTGAGAAAGAAAAGTTCTGTTGTGTAAGCCACTCAATATTTTATGATGGCAGCTAGAGATGACTAAGACAAATTCCTCTACAGAGAAGTAGGGTAATGCAGTAACAAAAACCTGAACATGTGGAAGCAGCTTTGGAACTGGATAATGGGTAAATGTTTGAAGAGTTTTGAGTTGCATGTCAGAAATATAAACATTAAGAGTGATTCTGATGAGGTATCAGATGTAAATGAAGAGCATGTTTCAAAAACTGAAAGGCAATCCTTGTTAAATAGTGGTAAAGGACATGGCTGAACCCTGTTTTAGAGTTTTGTAGAAGTTAGAACTTATGAGAAATAAAGTTGTGCACTTAATTGAGGAGATTTCTAAGCAAAGCGGTTGGCTTTGAACTTCCTGACTGCTTATAGAAAAATGCAAAAAGAGAGAGAGGAATTGAAGAAAAAATTCTTAAGCATAAAGGAAGCAGGACTTTAAGATTTGGAACATGCTCAGCTTATATAAACAGCAAAAAATAAGAAATCTGTTCCGAAGAGAACACTAAGGCTGTGGCTGCACATTCATTCAATAAAGAGATCATGAACTTAATTAGCTATCTCAACAGAAGCCAGGAATAGAGGTGGGATCATACCAGCACAGACACTGCCTGTTGGAATTAAGGGGACAAGGAAGGTGTGATGGAACAAAGATTGCTGGATTTCTTGGATTTACAGGATGGGACTATAGAGTTATTTGGTTGTGAATGTGCCCCATCCTTCAAGAAATGAAAGAAGGACCCCAAATGCAATTCAGAGCTCACCAGGGCTGCCACTTTTCCATAGACCCAGAGTGCACAGGCCTGGGGGAAAGGCTGCTTCAGCCTTAATTTCAAAGGTTGAGACTGCTGAACAGCAGAGCCACAGGAGTGGGGCCCAAAGCATGGACTTCCTAGACACGTGTGACCAGTTACTGGACAGGGGAGAGAGTCGAACCACCACCTGCTCCTGAATTTTTGCTGCCTAAGATACCACCTCACCAGCTCCATCAAAGCTCAGTCTTAGCTATTTTGTCTTTGGAAAAAAGCATTATGCTGACATTTCTGTCCTTTTTAATAAACTCTACTTTTCAAAATTGTAGGTTTAGAACATTATAAAAACTTGAAAACATTTGCCAATTCATCTATTTTCATTTCCTTGTGGTGTGATGGCGTAGGGGAGACACACTGGGCTTGAATTTCTGGTTAGCAAATAGAGATGGTTTGAGACACTTGAAGCTGAATGATTTTGATTCATTCATCCAATATGAGTTTACAGAGAGACTATTCTGTGCCACGTCTTGGTCATGCAATGATGCGCAAAACTGAGAAGGCCACATCCACAGGGAGTCTATATCATAGACAGGGAAGACAGAAAATAAACAAGTACCCAAACCAATAAATCAGACAATTTCACATGTAAACAATGCATGAAAGAGACAAAATAGGACTGAGTGTAAATAATAAGACAGGTCATGTCAGAGGAGGAGGAGGAGATTGGTGAGCATTGCTTTTGGAAAGCCTCTATGGGAAAATGAATGACATTTGAACTGAAGCCTGAATGGAGAGGAGATAGCCAATCAAAATGTCTGGGAAACGTGTGAACGAGGCTCAGACAACTGCAAGTACAAAGGCCAGGAGGGAGAAATGCTCTTTTTTTAAGTTCGAGAAAAGATAAAAGAGCTGTGGCTTTAGTTGGATGAGCACTGGGTAAAGCACAATGCAATGGTGCCAGAAGGGAGCAGGGCTTCTTTTAGAAAAACCAGTAAGAAATGATGAAACAAAAGGGGAAGACCTTTTCCTTATTCTTCAAGACAACTCAGTATGGGAATCCAAGATCCCAGACAATCTGCTCCCACTGCCCCTTCTGCTCATACTCTGAAAGTTACATTGAGCTGCAGTAAACTAAAATAAGAAGAGTGAGTTGGCGCCGGCCTGGTGGCGCATCGGTTAAGTTCTCATGTTCAGTGGCCCAGGGTTTGCCGGTTCCAATCCTGGGTGCAGACCTACGCACTGCTTGGCAAGCCATGCTGTGGCAGACACAAATAAAGTAGAGAAAGATGGGCATAGATGTTAGCTTAGGGTCAGTTTTCCTCAGCAAAAATAGGATTGGCAGCACATGTTAGCTCAGCGCTAACCTTCCTCAAAAAAAAATTAAAAAAGAGTGAGTTGTCTGCAACTTAAAGCCCTGCAGTTGCTTCTCCATCCTGGTCAGTTCTACATGCCACGGGATCTTCTAATCTCACTGAAGAGCAGACCTTCAACACGTGCTATTCAATTGGGTTTCTCTGTGCCTTCACTAATTATTTCCCAGGGTAAAACAATTTCTCCCCTACTCCACAGACAGTATTCTACTTATCCCTTAACTGAAATACCATTTCTCTTGTGAAACTGCCCCAATATCCAGAACTGGATTCAGTTTCTATGTGTCCACATTATCGCTTCACATACCCTTGATTAGTATTACCGTACTTATTTTATTCTTCTTGTTGTTACAGTGCCGTTATCTTTGTTCCATTTTAATTATGGAATCTGGGAGATCTTATACTTTGTGGCTCCTAACATCATTTTGCCCAAGTTTTAGAAAAGCCTCTCTTGAACTCTCCAGATGGCAGGAATACCTACCCGCACTTGCACCAACAGAAAACTTGACAAACTGTCCTGTACCTTGCTGATTTGTTTTTCTACCCTCTGCTCATCTATAAGAACTGAACACACAACCTGTGACTTATTCATATTAATACCCCCAAGGTCCAGCTGGAATTTTTTACACCATGTAAATGCTCAATAAATAATGAATGAATGAATAAATGAGTAGTGGTTAGGGAGTTAACAAAATTTTACTTATTGAATTTCATTCAGAAATTCAGTTAAAGTCAAGAAGTATTTTTGAATACTCAGTTTGTACAAAAGATATTTACTAGGTACTGAGAGCTAGAAATAATTAGCCTGCTCTTATTTTCTGGAAGAATAGGTTATTGTGAAATATTGTAGTATCTCTTCCCCAAAAGTTCTTAAAAAGAGAGCATTATTGGGATTTGATCAATACAATGAGATTTAGCTTGAATATAGAAAAGTATTGTCTAGATTTCAATTTTTTCATCAAAATTATATTTTTATAAAAATAAAGTTGGTGCTAAAAATGATTATTATATATTTATATCACATATAAATATAATTTATACTACATGTTTTCTATGTTTCTGAATAATTTCTCAAACCTTATTAATAAAATATATTCTCTTTCTATATTGGCATTGTTATCAAATGTAATATAATTTGTAAATTTTTCAATGAAATGACTTTACAAATTATGTTAAATATTAATATTTATAATAACAAATTATTGGATGATTAAATTATATAAAATTCAATTATTCCAGGCCTATGATTAAAGAACTGATGGTGGTTGTTTAAACCTAGAAATAATTTTCAGTTTGGAATAGTATATCAGAATTGGGGAATGTGGCTAAGTGTTGAAGACAAGTGAAGAAGGAAAATGACACTTCACAGTGACAGCTGTGATGAATTTGTCCAAGTATAACCACATTACAGCAGGTGACAGTGTGTGCACATGTATTATCACCATGCAATATGGTAAGGGGGTGGGATGTATGTCTTTGCTTGCGTCAGCATTATTTGCTATACAATAATCACTGTTATCCTCTCTCTGCCACCCTGTTTTAAATCATTGAAAATGGCTATTTCTGATGTTTGGCCAAAGGACAGAATATATGTCTGCTTCACAATCACATTTGTTCTCTAAGCATTCCACATCCATCCTTTCAGCCAGCTTGCACTTGCAAATTCTGCCATGGGAGAAGGAGGAGAGGCCAGATTGGCAGTCCAGATAAAGAAATGGACACTGAATGCTGAAAGTGAGGCCATTTCATTGGGTAGTGGCATGGCCAGTGTTAAGTAATTTTCTCTCCTTCCTTCATCCTCATTTTCCCTTGGAAGAGTATTGATAGATTAGTATCTGTGAACCTGTGTCTATTCTTTAAGATATCCAGATCATAATGCATAATAAAAATACATTTATGTTTTCCCTCCGTAAGATTAAAATGTTGCTTCACCTTCCCTACAGAAAGCACATTTCAGACTCAATAGAAAAGACTTCTTCAGATCCTCTCATAGCTCAAAAAAACCATATAGAAAACACTGATTCATTTATAATGCAATACAGTTTATATAATGGGATATGAATCATATTTTTGTATCAAGTAGAACGAGATTTGACAGTTTGAGATGGATTCCTTGAAGCTGATGATAAGGAAATTTCTGTAAAAAGAAATATGTTTCCTTAATCATTTCTCTTACAGTACTGGGGGTATGCTTGCACAGTAAAAAATGTTAGAGTCGACAAAACTGAAATTTAACCAGTGGTGGAATGGGAGCTTGCACTTGGCATGGGGGGGGTGGGGTATGGCGATAATGTGGAATTTTATTGCATTTTTCTTAACTTGTGGACCTCTCTTCTCTATTATCACCTTCTCCCCAGGAAATTTGCAAATAAAATTCCATCGCCTCCTGCCATCACTCCCTTGTATGACTCTGTACCTATACCCACAACTCCCAGAGCTTTCTTTACCTACTTGGAGAAGAACCACTAAGGCTAAATCTCCCTAGTGAAAGCGCCCCTGACATTTCAGTTTCCATCTAGCTTTATTAAAAAAGTCAGACCTTTGATTTACCGAATAACTAAAATTATATTTTTAAAGAGGAACATGGCCACAAATTTGGGTACAAAAAGATGCCACGATACTATGCCATAGTCAGAACTGGGGGAGGGGACGGCACAACTGGATTTTAGCATCGTATATGCCCTTGAGTTCTTGAGTGACCTTGAGTAAGGCACTGAAAATCTGTGCCAGTTTCTTTAAACCTGAAACGACAGGCTTGTACTAGATAGATAACATCCTTTCCAGGTATGAAATTATAGATTCAAAGTAAGTGTTTCAGCTGGGAAAACAATCTAAGAATTTTGCTAACCAGATCAAGGTATCACCCCAAAGCCTGCTGCTTTCAGATGCCAGCAATGCCTATTTTTACAAGACCCCAGTGGGATGGGAAGACATTCACGAGTAGTGAGAGTGTAACACTGTTGGGATGAGGAATCTTTCACAGATGCAGCTGAGGTAGAGAGGCGCTTTTGCAGAACACATTATCATTTAAATTATTTCCCATTTCGTCAAAATCACCCATTAAAAAAAAAGTTCCAAGAGATCAAAAAATTGAGCAGAAAGGAGGTAATTGTGAGAATTTGTGATATTTCTTTAGACTTGCATATGTGTGTGACTGGTCTAAGTGTATGATTGAATAGTATACAGATTGCTTTTTTCTGTTTTTAAATGGCTTGAATATCTTTGTAAAAAAACCCAAAAAAGTTCTGAATTTTCCTAGCTGCTTCCACTGATTAAAAAACACATATGTTCAAACTTCACTTTTATGATCAAGCAACTATTTATGCGAAATATTGTAAAATATACTCTACACACTTATATTCATTTCACTGCTGATATTTATCAGCTGAATTCCAAGAAATATTTTGAAGCAACCAGATGCCTACTTCCATTTTCTTCTACAAAGTCAACAAAAATGTGTCTCAGTTAATGGGGCATTTGAATCAAGGGGTCAGTCAAATTTAAACAAACGAGTGGGAGTAAGAGTGATGCTGAATGGTTACTTCTGTTGTCTTTTCATTTCACTATATTAAAGTTATCACTGGAATGATCAACATCCCGTCGCAACAATTGATTTTAAAACTTAATGCTCTATCTGCTTTCTAGCCCCACAATGCTTGAAGTTATCCTGAGCTCCAGTAATCATCCCTTTAATTCCTGTTGATTGATTTTTTTAAATCCCAGATTAGCAGAAATTGGGGATTAAAATGGTAGGAAAACTACAGATGGTGCTTCAGGCCTTTGAAGAGGAAATGGGAAATTATAATTTATTTGAATTTTTGTATTTATGTCTTTATGGAATTTGAGGAAAAGTAGCTAAAAGAAGATCAAATAAAACAAACCCTCTACTTATTAAAAAAAAAGTAATAATAGTGCTTGCAGATTGTTCTGCTATTATAAGAGAGGAAACTTAGAGACAGGTTAAAACGTTCATTAATCAGTCTGACTATGAGACGCTCTTGATGGCATAGGTTATACAAGAGTGAGAGAATATTGTTGCGAGAAAAGCTGGTGTTTAGAAGGATTGGAGAAGCCAATACGTTAAAAGGAGATTGCAGTTGCACACAGCCTTCCCGGAGAGAGTAATGACTGCCCAAGCCTGAGAGTAGGCATGAGCTTCTTGAGTGAGCACAGCATCACCCAATGTGCCATTCCATTTCAACAAGTAGGCCACTAAGCTTTGCTGAACTAGTTTTCTTTATAGTTATTCTCATCTATTCGTGTTATTCAGTTTTGTTCAGTCGGAATGAAACAAGAAAAGGTAAAATAAAACACAAAAATAAACATAAACAATGTTGCATCTCTCCATCCACTTAATAAAATAATATATGTAGTTGAATATATATTATAATTAATCTGCTTCCCATTCTCTTGCCAAGAGATAGTCACAGCCTTTTCCTTTCAGAATTTAACGTCTTTGAGACTCAGAACCATCCTCTACAAGAATGCTTTTCTTCTCTGTTTGAAATCCTCACCCTCATATAAAAAGGCCTTTGGGATACTGATCAAAGGATTCGGCCCTGGTCAGTGTGCATGGAAGAAGGGAGGGGCTTTCACCCCTGGCTGATCCTTCCCGATTGCAGTTGCTCTCCCTGCCGCAAAGTGTCAGCAGTGAAACAGAGGCCGTCCAGCCCTGGTGGGTCCTGGTCCCCATCTGTGGTCAGACAGCTCTTCACATTGCAGGTTTAACTGGGGCAGTCTGAGTCCTCTCTGTCATGAGCCTTGGGACATGTCAGCCTTCTGCAACCCTGATTTAAGAAAAGCGTTTTGCGGACGTAGGGTAAAAGTGTTTCAGACACTGGGCTACCACTTTGCAGAAAGAGATATTCTCTCTTCCTGGAGTGCTTCTGCTTAACCACATTCCCCAGGTGCTTAGGACAGTAGCTTTAAATAGATCAGTTAAGTAGTTAATGAATCAATAATAATTATTATCATTATAGTTAATTATTATATTAAGTTTATTATGTCCTAGAGTGTATTTAATACAATTTATATGATATATTAATTAAATCCTCACAATCCTGGTAGGTTAATCTCGTGACCTTCATTGTACAGATAAGGAAACTAAGGCACAGGGAGGTTTGCAACTTGCCCACAGCCATGCTGCCTGTAGGCAGAGGAGCTGGGATTCAAGCCCAGACAGTCTGGCACCAGAGGCCATGCACTTACCTGTAGGAGACAATTCTCTCAGCCGGGATGCAGGCATTTCCCCCAAGGCTGACTGATTATGGAGGGGTTGCTGCTCTCTGACCACTTCCCCTGGACCCCAATGTGGAGAAAATCCCTCCCACTCTCTGGCCCCAAGGCACACCTCTATTTCTAATCCAAAGGGAAGGTGGGAGCGTTTGTGACAGACCACCTTTGGATAGTGACTGCTGGTGTCACCCACAGTTAGTGGTCTTCTCTTTCTGGGCATGTGAGATTAGACTTTCCCCTTTCTTTGCAGTTAGGGAGGCTCACATGACTGGTTCTGACTGGTGTGGGAGAAACTTTTGCTAGTTCAAGCTGAGACACCTGCGAGCGATGATCCTCTGCACTCTCTTCACAACCACGGCCCCTGAGGATGTCAGGACTTCCAGGTGGTGCAGCCAAAATATCGTCGGACCCATCAACCAGGGAAGCTGAGTGACTACGTGGAACTCAGCCTCTCAGCCCTGCCCCCGCCTCCAAGCTGAATTAAGATGTATGAGGGACCTAAAAAATAAATAAATCTTTATTGAGTTAGGGATATTTAGTTTAATTTATTACCAGATTTGCTTATCTTAATTCATACAGGTAGTTCCAGGTACATAACCCAGACAGATTTTAGAGATGCCTCATTCACTCTCCATGACCACCATCAGTACAGGCTGAATACCAGTTTCCTGGCAAACTCAGAAGGAAGGCAAAAGCAGCCTCACCATTATAAACAGGTGATAAAATGAGGAAGCCGGGATATAGAAGGGCTATCAGTGAAGAAACTAAGAAAGTAGAAAGACTGCCCTTTGACAAAGGAGCCCAGATAGCTAATACAGTGCTCGGGAACTGAATCCGAACTCTGACTTGACTGAAGCATGGTGCAGGTACAATGCCTTTGATGCTGTGAGTGGGCTGTGGCACCTGGAGTCTCTTGGCCACAGAGACAATCACCTTACTTAGATTATATCTAAGACCTCTTGAGAAGGCTACTGCCATGATGCCTAATGTGAATGAATGGTCAGTCCAGATGGCAGATGGACTCCAGTCACAGCCGAGAAAGCAAGATTCCCTCAGCCTGTGAACAGATGTGGACACAAGGCCACCACCTTCTCAAGTGCACTCAGATCTATGGGATTCCTTTTCACTTTAAAATCACTTATTAAATTCATTAACATGTGGGAAATTATACAAAAAGTATCATATATAGATACTGTTCTCTGCTTTAGTTTTTAACTTAATTATTTATCTAAGAGATCTTGTATATTGGCTAAATTGGAACAGCTTAGTAGCATTTCATTGTATTTATGTCCCATAATTTCAGATACCTTTTGATTCACAATTTAATAGTTTCCAGATTTTTGCTGTAATGAACATCTCTTATATATTACATTGGTAATATTGTGTAAGGTGAATTGGAAAAATGCATTCCTGGCTGCTGGGTCAAAGTATATGTGCATTTTTATTTTGAAGACATTGCCAAATTGCCCTCCAGAAATTTTGCACCAATTTACACTCCCATCAACTTTTATGAGAGGCCTTGTCTCCCCATGTGCTTGCCGGTACAGGGAATCATTAAGTTTTTTATTTTTATTTTTCCAATAGAAAAATCCTTATTTTACTGTTGTTCTGATTTGCATTCCTTTAGTTGCTGCTGATGCCGAACACTTTTCATATGTTTATTGGCCATTGTTCTATACTTGGTAAACTGTCTGTTTATATCTTTTAACCCTTTTTTATCTTGGATTGTTCATATTTTTTCTTATTGATTTATGTAAGTTAATTTAAATTACTGTGCTTAATCTTTTAACCTATCATTGTGTTGTGATTATCATTTCCCACTTTTTAATATAGCATTACCTGTCAAACCATCTAGGTTTGAATTACAGTTCTGCTGTTTTACTAGGATTATGATCTTGGGCAAGTACTTTAACCTATCTGTGCCTCAGTTTTCTCATATTTAAAATGGGTATAGTAGGATAACCAACTCAGAGTACTTGATGAAGATAAATAAATTTATACATGTAAAATTAGTATAATGTATAACTTGCCGCAGTAATAACATGGCTCTCCTTTTGCTCTCCTATGGTCAAATTTATCAGTGTTTTGCTTTATCGATTCTGAGCAATGAATCCTGCTTGGAAATCAGGGAATTGTTAAGATATAAATTTCATATTTTTAGAAAAGCAAGTACAAGGAAGAAATAAATATTCTCACGTGTATTTGGTCCATGATTTTATCTAAGGCTAACAATAAAAGTCTGAGTGCATGTCTGGGGCTGTCTCGTGTCCCAGCTACTTGGAATGTTTCAGAATTTGCACGAATAGTAAAGAAAAAAATCTGAATTATTTAGAACTGCATGTTCACAGTGACTTTTGTGCTGAGGCTTACATTTCCTAATCTAGGACTGAAAGTTGTAAGGGCCCTTCTTGCGCATGAGGTTCTTCCCAGGATTGGTCCCAAAGAACAAGTATAAAGGGACTGGCCCTTCTTGGAGAGGATCTTGTTGTCTTTCCTTCTAAGGGAGAAGTGCTGCCCAGATATGTCCTTTATCTTTCCCACACCTGCACACATGCACCACTGGAATGTGGAAGCTGTCTCATGCAGTTTGGGTGTTTTATTGAAGACACAGAATGAAGGATATAATTTGCATACCTATGCTGCGAGTTTCTAGGAAAGGCAATACCTGAGCTGTAGACAGAATGCAAAATCTCTGTTTGGCAAGAAACTGAAGTAGAAGCCCCAGTGTCCAGAGAGGACCAACATGTCAAGAACAAGGGGAATTGGCAAGTTCCCAGATGGACAAAACTCCACCTGGTGGTGGAACTGAGGTTTTTAAAGCCTTTCCATGCAGATAATGATCGGTTCATGAAAAGGGCAAGGCTTAATTGTTGTTAATGGGGCTGGACAGGCTTTTAAATTTCTGTAAGTTCCCAAGCGGAAGCACACGCGCCTCTGCTCTGCTCACTCCAGCCCCAGTGCTCCTCTGAGTAGCATGGGCTTGAAAGTAAAGATAGAACCAGACTCACTTCCTGGATCCATCATTGAACCCTGTTTCCTTTCCTTTAAATGTAGATGCTAATGTGAAACAATCAGGATTATTAGTGGAATTAGGTTATAGAGACAACACGTGTGAGTGACGCAGCCCCTTGTATACCTACTAGTGTCTGTGCTGTTGTTAGTCACTCTCTTCAATATCAAAAGTGACCACACACCATAGATGTACAAGGGGGAAGTTTTCACCCTCATGATACATTTTTTAAAATGTTTGGTCACACCCGAGTTACAGTCATCATGCAGGGATTCCAAATGTCATTGTTAGCCTCAGGAAATATTAGAATTCTCCAGCATGGAGGGAGAGCAGCAGTGAGGATTGACAAGTACTTCTTCTGAGCCCTCGTCCTGACCTGATCCCCTGCTACCTAATCCACCCTCATCTACAACAGGACAACAAATCCTGGTAAGCCATGTGCCCCGAAACACTTATGCTTAACCTTTTAAATAGTATATAATAAGGTACTCCTTGAGAAGCTTTATAATGATGCAGTATATGAATATAGAAATGGAGAGAGCCAGTGTTTAGATAAAACCCCCGCACTTTCAGTAATTGATTCACAAACATTTATTGAGCATGTACTATGTCCATGGCTCTGGGCTAATAAGCTCTGTCACTGACTTTGTGATACTAAACAAGTTAAAGAATTTACCTATCCACAGAATTGTCAGTTATATTAAATGACATAATGTGTTAAAGAACCTGATGCCTGGCATATAGCAGGTGCTCACTAAATGTCAAATAAGTGTAATTAACCCCATCTGCAATAATATATGTAATAATATATTTTAAAGTACTTAACACACCTACAGTATGTGTTGTGTGTCCGTAGATTCAGTGTTGAATCTACTGAGTATTAATGGGTTGTCAACTTTCTACTTGGTAGGACGTTCAAAGATGACAATAGGGCTTTATATACAATGCAATGTTCCTTTTAGCGTGACAAGGTACTAGGAAAATGTTCTAGTAAATTGTTATTCTTAACTCATTACCACCCACTCTACTTAGATATCACAGCCTTGAGAGGACCTAGGTAAGAGAAGGATTTGATAAGAATATTGGAAAATGAAACTCAACGGGATAAGGGCAAATGAAAAAGAACTAATATTTTTAAAAATAACTCTCTCAGGCACTTATTATAGATTTGCATATTTGACTCTCCTAAAACCCTAGAAAATGGATAGTTTCTCCATGTTTCACAAGAAAAAATGAAGTTTGGATAATTTATATACATTGCCCAAGATTACCCAACTAACAAAAGGCGTTGCTGGAATTTGAAATCAGCTCTGTTAATTTAAATACCAACAAGTTTGTATGCCGTTAAAGAAAGAAAAAAATAATTTTTTTTCAAATAAAATATGAGGTTAACAGAGGAAAAAACAATAAGCAGGAAAAATAGTTTTATCTATGGTGAGAGAACCTGGTTATGGGTGGTGAGAAAGTGTAGGGTGTTTTTTGCCTTTAGAATGTGGTGATAGAAAAGAGTTTATTTATTGTAGAGTCAGGGCTTCCTAGAAGTGTTTAATGCACAAAGATAATTGATGAGAAGAAGGTCAATGGTAAAAGAAGAAAGAAGGCAGAGAAGATACTGAAAAAAGAAAAGAACAGTAAAAGAAAGAAAACTATATTAGAGGTTGAGACTAGCATTCAGGCAGTTGACTACAACTTGGTGATCAAGAATCACTGAATACAAGAAGCCTAGTTGGAAGTCACTCTTCCCAACACAAATCAATGTTCAGTGAAGCTGTTTTGGTGTTAGATTTTTCTTGGGATTCATTGATCGGGATTCCCAAAGATTATCTGGAGGAATGGAGAAGGCCCAGCAGAGCATCTGTGGTGCTGCTAGATAAATGGGGATGACGGAACAAGCAATGGTTGCAGCTCTCCATCTGTGATAAGGATGAGGAGACTATGGCTGCATTTCACTCTGAAGGCTCTGTGGGAAATTGAAGGAAAGAGGGTTTTGGTCAAGGATCAAGGCAGATGTGACTAGCAAAAAATTCAGGCATTTGAAAACTTATGCCCACACAAAAACTTGGGCATAAATGTTTATAGCAGTTTTATTCATATTCACCAAATACTGGAAGCAATCAAGATATACTCCAATTGATGAGTGGATAAACTAGTAGTTCTACATCCATAAGATAGAATATTTACAATGGTAAAAAGAAATGAGTGATCAAGCCACAAAAAGACATGAATGAATCTTAAATGCATATGTTAAGTGAAAGAAGCAAATATGAAAAGGCCGTATACTGTCTGATTCCAATTATATGATCTTTTGAGGAAGGCAAGACTATTGCAATGGTTGTAACGCTAAAACTGTAGTGGTTGTCAGGAGTTTGAGGAGAGAGGAGGAGGGTTGATTAGGTAAAACACAGGGGAATTTTTAGAGTGGTGAAATTATTCTCTATGATACTGTAGATATATGACAGTATGCACTTGTCAAAATCTATAGAACTTTATGCAAAAAGAATGAAACTTAATGTATGCAAACTAAAAATAAAGAATGTAAGAGGTAAAGCAATTGCAGTATAGAATGCAGAATGTGACAAAGTAATCTAACTGTAGTACAGATGAATGAAAGAACCTCACTGAATGGAGTAGCAGGGAAAGGCGCTCGCCTAAGCAAATTTGGATATAAGTGGAGTCTGTAAGTCTAAAGGCAAAAAGAACTGTACATAAGCCTTGTACTCTGGTTGGTAAAGTTGTTTTCCAAGGGATTACTGATGAATAATTCTGACACTGCTATACACGCATATTGGAATTAAACAATTAAGTAAATTGAACAATTAAGGTGGATAGCAGGAGCCAAGTTCTCTGCTTTTGGAATGGGAGGTTACAGATAAACAGGAGAAAGAGGTGAGAACGATCCCTGTGGAGGCAGATTAGGGATGGAGACATCAGCGTGATAGAAATATGTATAAATATGTGTATATATTTATATCAGTGTGCAGACATATATCTCTACACTCTGTCAACTGAGAGGGTCCAGAGGTGGCAACATCGCACGTGCCACGAGCACACCCGGTACCCAGATGTTAGCTTCTAGCACGAATCTCCAATAAAAGGAAGCAGGGATCCTTGGAGAAATGTCTGATTCTATGATTGGGGAAGGAAGAAAGTGGGATAAGCCTGGAACATTTTGCAGTGCCAGAAAATAAGGTAATACTAAAAAAATAACGCAATGGTAGGAGTGTGTCAAAGGAACACAGGATTGAACTGAAGGAGCTTCCAGTGGTCAAGACTGGAACAATTTAAGCAAGAAAACACTTGGAGTGGTATTGGATTATAACCCAAAGTACAGGATAAATATCCATAAGTAATAGTGATTTTAAAAACTATTGAATAAATAAATAAAAGGAGAATAGACAAATCTCTCAAGAAGAAGAATTTCAAATTAGTTATGTATATGCTTTGCCTTTGAGGTAGTGGACCATATTTCTCTACTCCTTGAATGTGGGTTGTATATAGTGACTTTCTTCAAAAGAATACAGTATGAAAAGGAAGAAAACAGTAATTTTACAGTGGAGAAACATAATGAGTATTCCTTTAGCCAAGTACTTGAGGTTAATATCAATGGTGATGAGGCATGTTAATAGTATGAATCCTTAATACACTGTCATGAGAATGGCAATTTACCTTTGCAGTCTTCCTCCCAAAAAAATATGACCCCAGTCTAATCACGAGAAAAAAACATCAGATCAATTCTAATTGAGGGAGATTCTGTAAGATGCTTGACCAGTGCCCCTTAAAACTCTCATGGCACCACTTGGCATGCCATGCTGTGGTAGGCGTCCCACATATAAAGTAGAGGAATATGGGCATGGATGTTAGCTCAGAGCCAGTCTTCCTCAGCGAAAAGAGGAAGATTGGCAGCAGTTAGCTCAGGGCTAATCTTCCTAAAAAAAAAAAACCTCTCATGGCCATCAAAAACAAGGAAAGTCTGAGAAAGTGTCATAGCCAAGAGGAGTCTAAAGAATCTTGATGATTAAATGGAGTATGGTATCTTGCATGGGATTCTGGAACAAAAAAAGGGACTTTGGGTAAAAAATGAGGAAATCTGAATAAAGTATGGACTTTAGTTAATAGCAATTAATCAATATTGGTTTATCAATTACAGCAGATTTATCATACTAATGTAGGATCTTGATGTGCCAGAGGCTGAGTATGGGATATGTGGAGACTCAGTGCTATCATCGCAATTTTTCTATAGATCTATAGCTGATCTAGGATAAAAATTTTATAATTTTTTTTAGGTCAGGAAAGAAAACCTGTAGATGAATCTTGTCCATGTGTTGCAGTATTTTGAAATTAACCCCTCGCTAATTTCTATGAGAGCTTTATAGCGCCAAGGGAATAAGAATTTGCTGATTCAAAAATTTGTCTTATGAACAGCATAACTAGTGGGAAAAAAAAAGGAGAGATGAGCAATATTTCAGCTTCAGGGAGTTCTGCCATATTTATATATGGAAGGACAATCCATAAGCACAAATTATTGTCCTCTAAAGTACAGAGCTTGCACATATACGTACACACTGGCTCAGCACAAGAAAGAAGTTTATATGTCTCTTGTTCCGAAATTTCATCTTCAACATTGCAGGATTGGCATGATTCTCCCAGTTTATACCCTTTCTCTTCAAAGAGGGTCAATGCAGAACACAGCCCACGTACCACAAATTTAGCAAAGAATGATGCTCCTTCCTTTCTAGGAAAGGTGGGCAACATTTGCAGAATCACAGATACATGAATTAGCATTACATTTTAGAGAAGTTCCAAAAATATGCTATGATGCAAGAGAGACACGGTAAATTCAATGAAAAATAAAAGTCCATTTCATATGAGACTAAGCATTCTTAGCCTCGGTTTCCAGTCACCTCCTTCCTCACTTTCAGCAGATAAACTCACTTTCTTCTCAGAGAAAATAGATTATTTAACAGTAACTTTTAAATTCATCTTTTACTGCACGTTGCTGTTATACAGATTAAGTTAACATATGTAAAGCAATTAGAAGAGTACTTACAAACTATTACTGTTGTTATTAGTATAGATTATAGTTGTTATTGTAGATTATAATTATTGTACATGAAGTGGATATACATACATATATATCATATGGAGGTATATATAACTTTCTACAGGCACCTCAAATTCAATGTCTAAAAATAAAACTATCTTGTTTCCCTCCTACTTCTCCAACTAAGGTCCTTAACTCAGTGAGTGATGCCATAATTTCAAAATTCAGAAGCCAACTAAACATCACTTTTGTTCATTTTCCCTTCTAATTAGATCCTAATTTGATGACTTCTCAGACTCCCCACTGTTACAACTTTGATTCATCACCTATGGACTGATTCACAGTCCTGCTTCTCGTTCTCGCATATGCATCTCTTCCGAGAACTGTAGACAAATTGACTTCTCTAAAATACGCCTTCTCACTATGTTGTTTTTATTTTATTCATAACCAGGCTCCTGGCCACCTCTCCAGTCTCATCTCTTGTAATACTTCATTTTGTATCTTGTTTTTAGGCCAATCTGAGCTATTTTTATTTTGAAGTAGTCTGTGCTCTTACTGTGCACATTCCCTCTTCTAGAATGTCTGTCATTTCCACTTCTTCATGGCTAGGTTCAGAATTCATCACTGGTATCATCTCTTCTCAAAAGCTTTCCGAAAAACTCCGATTTGGGATGATGTGGTCCCTCTATTATTCCACAGGACTACCTGTGTATGAACTACCTATACTTCCTAGGAAGGAATGGTAATGCTTATCACACTTTAAATCAGTGGTTCTCAAGCTTTAGTGGCCATCAGAATCACCTGGAGGATTTATTAAAGTACAAACTGTTTTCCTCACTCCCTGAGTATTTGAATCAGTACTTCTTGGATGGGACTTGAGAATTTGGATTTCTAACAAGTTCCCAGTTGATGTGTGATGTTGCTGGTGTGGGCTAACGTCTCAAACCCCAGCTGGCCGAACCAGTCAGCAGCCTAGGGGGTCACCCTGATGAGGCATGAGGCTTACCGAGTTTGGCCCTCAATAGGAAGAAAAAAAAGACTATGTCAGTGCAAAGTTCTGAGAAAGTGCTGAGTCCAAGGAGTCAGATAATTGCAAATTTGCTGCACCTTAAAGATGAGAGTCATTTTTCCTTAGAAGCAAAGAAACAGTGTGGTCATTTCAATAAATAAACACTCCCTATCACAAGCATTATAAATTACTGTAATAGTACATTTATTTTAAAACTATAACGTGTTCCTTAGGTGATCTAGTTCAAAAGCTTCATTTTATATTTAAGGACATCTCTCTAGGACTCAAGTTCTTTATTTGAGGAGAGTCATATTAAAAATTTGTGATCGATTAATGGTGAGCCAGCTCACACTCCAGGGCTATGAAATCGGAATTAGATACATTCTTCCAAAAGGATGCTGGCAGGCAATACCTGCAGGAATAATCAGACACGTGAACCCAAAAGCCTTTCAGGAGGGTATGCAAAAAGATCAAGTTTTAGTGTTCTAGGTGTTCCAGTCTTGGAAAACATAGCAAGAGTAAGGGAGAACCCAAAGCCAGTGACAGAGAGCTGTTGTGGAGACCATCAGGCAGATATAGTTTCAAATTCCAGATGTGCTACTTATCAGTTATGCAGTATTCTCTGAATGTCTGTTTTCTTTGATGTAAAATGGAGATTAACATATAGAAAGCAAAATTGTTGGGAATTGACCAGACAAGGAATGAAAGTTTGTCAGGCTGGAATAACAGTAAATTGTAGTAGTTACCAGTACTACAAGGACAGTAGTTAATGTAGGGAACCAGGCATGGTAGGACTTAGGTGGGGCCCTAGTCATATGCTACAAGAAGAGAGCTTATTACCAATTCTAGGTAGAGGATATGACATGGGTATCCCCAAAACTTCCTTAAGAAAAGCACAAGTTCTTTCTTTCTCCTTTCCACCATTCCCCTCAGCTTTGTTCCTCATACTTCTTCATCAACTACTCAATCTTAAGAGGAATTAACAGAGTCACCATTTCCCCAGAGAGATTTCTGATTCACCCAGGGTGGGGAAAATGTCCTTCTCCTGGGTTCCAGTGTGCAGTATCATGGTGGCATATCTTTATATCTCAGTCTCTCCCCCCTTCAGGGCAACTAAATTGATTCCTTTCTGTTTTTTTTTGTTTCCTAGCATTTACCACAGACCCGGACACAAAGAAAATACTCACTTCCCATTTATTAGAGTGAATTAAATTCCCTCAACTTAGAAAAAGTTGGGCCTGTTGGTTTTTACAAGACAAAAGCTCATTGCACTGTTCAGAGCTGGCCAAGATCAGAACTGGATAGAGACAAGGTCTCCATACTTTCTGTCAAGTGTTCATTTTATGACTCTGTGTCACATGCATACGTAGTATTCTGTACATTCCAAAATACTTTCTCATCACTCATGATGGTGTAGAAGAAATACAGGAATTAAAAAGACCGAATGACAGGGAGAGAGAGAGAGAGAGATCTCAAAAAGTTCTGGCCACAAAGTAAATTTATACTCAATAGCCAACTTCTTTCTCTTTTCCACAGACCTTCGTCTAGTGGGAGAAGGACACCAGAGGCTGAGGGAAAGTCACAGGATTTGATAAAGTCTCCAACCATCTTCAGAAGCAAAAAGTCCTTCGATGCATGACAAAGACTACCAAGGTCCAAGGGCAGGGCAGTAAGATGGAACAAAATCTCATGTGAATCAGAGAGCCAACAGTGTGACTGGAGAACAAAAAGAAGTCCCCAGTGATCCCAAAAGTAGGCAGTCAGACTAAAGAGCAGAGAGAAATCTCCCACAGTTCAGAAAGTTAATTACTGGTCTTTATGGAATAAAGAAAGCTCTGAAGACTCATCAGGGTTCAATCTCACACCATCTGAAGAGAAAGTTCTAATACTGCCCTCAAAATATGTGCAGCCATTGGGCCAGCCCAGTGACACAGCGGTTAAGTTCCCATTTCTGCTTCAGTGGACTGGGGTTCACTGGTTCAGATCCCAGATGTGGACCTCCATATTGCTTGTCAAACCATGCTGTGACAGGCATCCCACATATAAAGTAGAGGAAGATGGGCATGGACGTTAGCTCAGGGCCAGTCTTCCTTAGCAAAAAGAGGAGGATTGGCAGCAGATGTTAGCTCAGAGCTAATCTTCCTCAAAATATAAAAAGTGAAGCCAGGCCTACCCTCCCATACAAACAAACTGAAGAAAGAAAGTGGGTGTTCTTTTCTGGAGGTAAATATATTTACTTCAGCTTTCACTGTTCAGTTGAACACAGTGCCTGACATACCATCAAAATCTATGAAACATGCAAAGAAGCAAGAAAATATGACCTACATTCAAGTGAAGAAACAGTCAATAAAAGTAGATCCAGTTTGGGGAATTATTAGATAGGACTTTAAAATAGCTATGATAAATCTATTTAAAGATCTAGTGGAAATTTGGGCACTATGTCCAAATTTGGACATAATCAGGTAAAGAGTTTCACAGAGAGATAGAAGCTATTTAAAAAATAACCAAAGAGAAAAACTAAAATTGAAAAATATTTCAGAAATGAAAAATATAGTCAATGACAACATCAGACTGTACACAGTGAACCTGAAGAAAGGGTAATATAAAGTATCTAAAGTGAAAAGAGTAGAACGGAAAGAGTATAAAAAGTAGAACAAGACTTGTGAGATGTGTGAAAAATGTTTAAAGGGTTTAACATACATATAACTGGGGTCCCAGAAGAAGACATAAGAGAGAATGGAACAGAAAAACATATTTGAGACATAATCGATAAAAATTTTCCAAAATTGTTGAAAGACATTAATACACAGGCCCAATCAATCAACCAAACAAACAAACTTGTAAAATCCAAGCAGGATGGATACTAAAAACAAATGAAACAAAACAAAATGCCCAGACGTATCAAATGCTAAAAACCAAAGATACAAAGAAAACCTTAAAAACAGTAACAGATATAAAAGACACATTTAAAGCCAGATAACAGAATGACATTTCTAATGTGCTGAATGGGAAAACAAAACTCTGAACTTAAAATTCTATGTGCAATTAAATAGTTTTCAGAACTGAAGTTGGGGGACTTCTGAATCTGTCCATGGGAGAGTAAGTAGGTCCAGAATTCACTTATAACCATAAACGTAAAAAACATAAACGATAAACGTAAAAAAAAATGGACAAAATGATAATGATGTCTACAGACATTGGCAACAGGCAGTTCAGCTCAGGAATTTCTTTCCCTACTCACCCTCAGAAGGAAAATAAACCAGACCATTTCCCAGACGTTCTGCCTTAACACGGTATTCAGGCTATAGAAAGGAAGAATTTAAACCAAGTTTGGCAAACTTACTGAGATGAGGAGACAGAGACTGGAGGTCAGAAACACTGATATAGCTAAAATTTGCACACAAGAGTTTCTGGAAAGGAGGGAGATACACAAGAAGAGAACATCAGAAATCTGCATAAAGTCCATCTGAATGTTGTCTGACTAACAACATGTGCATGCTCAGTGTGGCATTCCACAAGGCCAGACTTCCCAAGAAGGAATAATTATGAGGGAACTGGAAGATAATGAATTCCCAGAGCTCACACAGGGTTAGAAATTGTTTGAGCTCCCTCCGGTCAAGGTGGAAAGATCTCAACATAAACATGAGAATTTCAACACTGACCCAAAAGGGGCTGAAAGTGGGTCTATGTTAGGCATAGAATAAATAATCTATAAGTTTCTTTAAAAAGCTTAAAAACAAGCCTGGAAAATATCAAATTAATCTGCAAGAAAGAAACACACACACACACACAAAATTCAACACTCAGCAGCATAAAATTATAGTGCCTAGCATCCAGTGAAGTGTTTTTGCTGCTAAGAGACATACATGGAGAAAAGTTAGTTACTGGAAAGAACCAAAAAAGACAGATAATTAAATTAGCAGATCAGGACATTGAGACAGCTATTATAACTGTGTTCCACATGATTGAAGATTTAAGCTAAGCATGAATATAATGTGGAGAAAACAGAAGCTAGAAAACATATTGAAATGTAAATTTTAGGCATGGAAGCATTATCAGAAATTAAAAATTCACTGGAAGAAATTAATATAAAATTAGATGTTGTAGAAAAACATAGTAAAATTAAATACATTACAATGAAACTATCCAAATGAAGCACAGCCAGAAAAAAACACTAACAAAAAGAGGAGAGTTTCTATAAAACATCATCAAGATAATTAATACAATTGTGATTAAAGTTCCAGAGAAAAAGGAAAAAAGGGGGACTGAAACATATTTGAAGAAATAATGGGTAAATATTTTCCAAAATTGATGAAACCTATGGACACACAGAGTCAAGAAGCTCAATGAACCTCAAGTAGCATTGAAACAAATAAGGACAAGACCATGGCTTTTCATAACCAAGTTTCTGAAAATCTTTGCAAAGGGAAAAATCTTAAATCCACCAGGGAAAAAAAAGATTTTTTTATGCAAAGCTGAGCAAAAATAATGGATTAGTAGAAAAAAAAAGACAGAAAAAATTATCAAAAACCTACTAAGCATAAGAAAATAGACTTTAGAATAATGAATATTATCAATGGTAGAGGGGGATTTTTTATAAGGATAAAGAATCATTTCACCAAGTGGCTGTAACAGTCCTAAATATGCATTCAATAATAGAACTTTAAAATAATTGTTTCCCTTGCCTGGTCAGACATTGGACTTGAAAATATGCTGCTAAGTCTGATGTCAAAGAGCGTACTGCCTGTGTTTTCTTCTAGAAGTTTCATGGTTTGGGGTCTTACATTAAGGTGTTTATCCATTTTGAGCTGATTTTTGTGCATGGTGTAAGGGAATGGTCTACTTTCATTCTTTTGCATGTGGCTGTCCAGTTTTCTCCACACCATTTATTGAAGAGACTCTCCTTCCTCCATTGTATGCTCTTGGCTCCCTTGTCAAATATTAGGTGTCCACAAATATGTGGGTTTATTTCTGGGTTCTCAATTCTGTTCCATTGATCCGTGTGTCTGTTTTTGTGCCAGTACCACGCTGTTTTGGTTACTATGGCTTTGTAGTATATTTTGAAATCAGGGAGTGTGACACCTTCAGCTTTGTTCCTTTTTCTCAGGAATCCTTTGACTATTTGGGGTCTTTTGTTGTTCCATACAAATTTTAGGGAAAACATAGGCAGTATGCTCTTTGACATCTGTCTTAGCAGCATATTTTCAAGTACCATGTCTGACCGTGCAAGGGAGACAAAAGAAAAAATGAACAAATGGGACTACATCAAACTAAAAAGCTTCTTCTGCACAGCAAAGGAAACCATCAACAAAATGAAAAGACAACCTAATAATTGGGAGAAGATATTTGCAAACCATATATCAGATAAGGGGTTAATATCCTAAATATACAAAGATGCACTCATACATCTCAACAACAAGAAATCCAACAACACAATTAAAAAATGGCCAAGGGACAGGCCAGTGGCACAGTGGTTAAGTGCACACGTTCCGTTTTGGCAGCTTGGGGTTCGCTGGTTCGGATCCCGGGTGTGGACATGGCACTGTGTGGCAAGCCATGCTGTGGTAGGCATCCTACATATAAAGTAAAGGAAGATGGGCACGGATGTTAGATGAGGGCCAGTCTTCCTCAGCAAAAAGAGGAGGATTGGCAGATGTTAGCTAAGGGCTAATCATCCTCAGAAGTAAAAAATGGGCAAATATCTGAACAGAGATTTCTCCAAAGAAGATATACGGGTGGCCACCAGGCATATGAAAAGATGCTCAACATCATTAGCTATCAGGCAAATGCAAATCAAAACTACAATGAGGTATCACCTCACTCCGGTCAGAATGGATATAATTAACATGACCGGAAACAACAAGGATTAGAGAGGATGTGGAGAGAAGGGAACTGCTCTGGTGGTGGGAGCACTGCTGGTGGGAGTGCAAACTGGTGCAGCCACTATGAAAAGCAGTATGGAATATCCTCAGAAAATTAAGAATAGCTCTACTATATGATCCAGCTATCCCACTGCTGGGTATTTATCCAAAGAACTTGAAAACACAAAGGCATAAAGACACACGCACCCCTATGTTCATTGCAGCAGTATACACAATAGCCAAGACTTGGAAGCAACCTAGTTGCCTATCAAGGGATGAATGGATAAAGACAGTGTGGTGTATATACACAATGGAACACTACTCAGACATAAGAAATGATGAAATCCAGCTATTTGTGAAAACATGGATGGTCCTTGAGGGTGTTATGCTGAGTGAAATAAGTCAGAGGGAGAAAGTCAAATACCATATGATCTCACTCATAAGTAGAAGATAAAAAGAAATTGAGATTGTATTGGTGGTTACCATAGGGGAAGAGGAGGGGAGGGCAAAAGGGGTGATTAGATTCACATGTGAGGTGATGGACTATAATTAGTTTTTGGGTGATGAATATGATGTAATCTACACAGAATTCGAAATATATTATGATGTACATCTGAAAGCTATATATTGTTATCATCCAATATTACTGCAAGTGAAAACAATAAAAACAAAGGTGGAAAAATTTTTTTAAAAAATAAACTTTAGAATAATGAATATTTTCAATGCTAGAGAGGAATTTTTTATAATGATGAATCATTTCATCAAGTGGCTATAACATTCCTAAATACGCACTCAATAATAGAACTTTAAAATAATTGAAGCACAAGCTGACAGAATTAAATGAGAAATAGAACCATAATTACAGCTGAAAACCTTTACACTTTTTTCTCAATATCCATTAAAACAAGTTGACAGAAAATCAGCATCGCTGCAGAAGACCTCAATGCAATCATAAAGTAACTGGACCTAATCGATATTTTTAGAATACTTTATTAGACAAGAACTGAATACAAACTAGTTTCAAGTTCAAAATAAACCTTATGCAAGATAGATCATATTCTTGGACGTAAAATAAGCCACCATAAGTTTAAAATGATTTAAATCATGCAGAATGTATGCCTTGACCTCAACAGAATTCAACTAAAAATCTTTAACATGAAGATATCTTTAACATTCTCAAATATTTGGAAACTAAGCAGCACATATCTTACTAACTCATGAATCAATGAAAAAATCATAAAGGCAACTAGAAAATAACTTTTAATTGAAGGAAAATTCAAACAATACATCAAAACTTGTGGATTACAACTAAAAGGAAATGTATATCATTAAATACTTATATTTGAAAACAAGACGTCTAAAATCAGTGACCTATCTTTCCATTTAAGAAGCTACTAAAATAGAAACAAAATGAACATAAAGAAATTAATAAAGCTAAGAAAACATTAATATAATAGAAATCATAAAACCAATAGAGAAAAATCAATAAAGCAGAACCTGGTTCCTTGAGAAAAAAAATTGTTTTAATTATGACTATCCAACCTGACTGAGCAAGAATAAAAGAGAGAAGATACAAATTGCCAATATCAAGAATGAAAGGAGGGGAAAAAAAGAGACATCACTATGGATCATACAGATATTAAGATTTAATAAGATAGTATTATGAACATCTGTTTGACAAAATATTTGACAATTTAGATAAAAAGGAGTAATTTCCTGAAAGACAAAATCTACCATGAAATTACTCAAGAAGAAAAAGAAAATCAAGATCAGTTCTTAAATAAACTGAATTTATCATTAAAAATACTTCTACAAAGTCAAGTCTAGGCCCAGATGTCCACTGGTGATTTTATGAAACTATTTGGAAGATATAATACCAATCAATGACAAAGATAAAATCCTCAACAAAAATATTAATAATGAACAATTGAGAATTCAAATTTCAAAATCATAACATTTACAATAGCATAAAAATTCTGAACTATTAAGGGATGCAACCAATAAAACTTAGGTAAGATTTTACACTGGAAACTATAAAACATTAGTAAGAGAAATTTAACAATGACCTAAAAAATGTAGAGTTATACAACATTTATAAAGAAGATGACTCAATGTTTTATGTCAATTATCTTCAAATTGATCTATAAATTCAATACATCAACAAAAATTCCAGTAGTTGTTCTTTTTCCAGAAATTCACAAGCTGATACTAAAATTTCTATGGAAAAGCAAAGGGTCTAGAACAATCAAAACAATTGTGAAGAAGGAGAACAAAGTTGGAAGATCCACACTACCTGATTTCACAACTTACTATAAAGCTACAAAAGGGACACACTGGTCAACAAAATAAAATAGAGTCCAGAAATAGATTCCCACATATACATTTAATTAGTTTGGGAGTAATAATACTTTTCTGAATTGTACATGAATCTAATTTTGTGTTAAACTCACAGAATTATCTACCAAAAATAAAGTTAATCCTACTTTCTGTACACTTAAAACTATAATAAATAAAAAACAAAATTTTGAACATTTTACAGACAAAGTATGCTTATAGCCAACAGGCACATGAAAAAAATGCTTAACGAAATTGGCCACAGGAAAATACAAATTAATACCACAATATGATAGACTATATACTCATTTAACTGCTGAAATTACAAAGATTAAAGATACTAAATGTCAGCAAAAATGTGGAGCAACGTTACTAGGGAGGGGTGTGAAATGTAAACTAATACAGTCTCTTTGGAAAATAGTTTAGCAGTTTCTAGTAAAATGTAACATTCATTTATCATACAACCTAGCCATTACATTCCTAGGCATACATTGAAGGGAATTGAAAACACATATTCACACAAAGACTTACACACAAATGTTCATAGAAGCTTTTTTAAAACAGCTAAAAATTGGACTAAAATCCACCAACGAGTAAAGGAGAAACAAATTATTGCATATTCACACAATAGAAGAATACTGAGTGATAAAAATACAGGAACTATTGGTACACATAACAGCATTGGTGAATCTCGGAAATATTGTGATGGACAAAAGAAGATTGACACAAAATTTGCATACTGTGTGATTACATTTATTTGAAACCGTAGAAAGATAATTTGAATCTATAGTTAGAAAGCAGATCACTGATTGTCTGGGGCATAGCAGCTTGACTGGGATGGGATAGAAAAGAACGTTTTTGCCTGACAGAAATATTCTATATCTTGATTTTTGTGTTGGTTACATGATGTATAAAATTTCCAAAATTCATTTCCCAAATTCATACAATAAAATGCCTCCATTTTAATGTATATTATACTACACTTCACAAATTGATTTTAAAAAATGAAAGTGAAATAATTGCATTTTGCCTCAGAAAAAAGTGAAGAGACTTTAGCTCTGCAGACTTCCACTGCAAGAATTGCTGAAAATGGTTTTCCGAGTAAAGAGAAATGACTCTAGCTGGAAGCCGACAACTGAGGAAAGAATAAAGAATATCATACAACACTTAAAAAAATCTATTGATCGATCTATTGATCTATGTATCTATCTCTATCTCTGTCTCCGTTTCTCTCTCCATCCATTCACCATCTTTCCATCCATCTAACTAGCTACCATGTTTTCTTTCTATATCCATCTTACTTTGTGCCACCCAAGAGCTCCTTTTCCTGCTTTGTACATCTCTATTGGAGCACTTTTTAAATGTATTTTACTTTGTACCTTCCAGGTGTGTGGATTATGTTGGCGTTTTCTTACCAATATTTTCACCTCAATTAGCATGGTTTTAAGCTGACTCAATAAATGAATGATTGTGAAGGAATGAAAAAATGAATGATTTAATGAAAAATGAAAGAAAAGCTGAACTGTTGATGCAAAGAAAAAGTTTTCTACTTTTTATAAGAAAAAGTCATTGACAAGTCAGACTTTAGTCTAGTGACCAACTATCGTATTTATTTACCACTGAAAGAAAAACAAAATGGTCATTCCTTATTAAACATGACAATCTAGGGGACACAATGAATAGAATGTGGGTTCCACAGTGAACAAATTAGTAATCTAGCTGAGATTATTAAAAGATCTCTACACATCACAACACACCTGATGTTAGATTGACAAATAAAAATGGCAAGTAATAGGATATATTGGAATATATGAGGAAGCCATTTTGTGTAAACCTAATTTGGCCTGACCTTGTCTTTCCAAAAGGGCCTGACCGAGGCTATTGAGCATGCATTGTATATTTGCTTTAGAGATTCCCTATGGCAAGAGCAAAAGGCCCTTGAGATAAAGGTGAAACTTCCCTCCCCCTCCCAATGTTGGCATCTCCTTAAGGATTAAGTATCTTTCCTTAGGCTAGAAACTGATTGCTGTGCTCACCTGTGACCGCCCAGCTTGAGACAATAGACTTGCCTCCTGCTACACCCACCAAGATAGTAGACCCACTACCTGCTGTGTCCATCAAGTGCTGTGCTGACAGGGCAATCTTGTGACTATTGTGGGAGGGACACTTCAATCATATGTGAAACACCCTCTTTGAGGGTATATTACCACCCTGTGTACCCCCACTTCTTTAGAGTGCTCTGTTCCTTTGTGGAAAGACTCTCCCGGGTTATAATCCTAAGATTTAAACTCAGAATAAACTCGCCCAAATTTTCATTTATAGATTCGTTATGGATTATTTTCATCGACAAAATATACAATGAGTGGTGAGTATCCAGAACTCTCTTCTGTTGAACAGTGCAGCAGATGGCTTCATGAGAGCGCATCACTCAAGCAGGACTTGAACAGAAGTAGAGAAGAGAGAGCACGTGCAGACTAGTTTGTATATCAGTTTGAGTGACCATATTTTGATTGGAAAATGGAAAGCATTTCTAGAGACAAAGGAGACCAACTGAGGAGAAAGATTTTATATGCAAGATATTGCAAGATAAGGCAAGAAAGATGTGTAGGCATCAGGTTAAAAATAATCTTCAAGGAAGTGACAATTACTTTATTTACTGTTATAGATACGCTATTGATAGCTTTTCATTCCTTTAGAGTAAAGCATGATTGTTACAAATGCTACCACTTCTCCCACCCACAGCACCCGTATTTTTAACAATTTCTTAGTAACTTTTATGTACTGTTCACTGTGGTGGGCATTTTATATACACTATGTTAGAAACTATCACAATAACCCTAAACTGAGGGCAAGATAGTGTACTGACTTACTCAAGGTCAAATAAGTAATAAGCAGTGGAAGAAGGAATACTAATTGAATTCTATGACTCCAAAAACCCATCCTATTCTCCTACTCTATATGATTACAAACAAGGGTTAGTGTTTTTAACACCCTGTAGGCATAAAAAAATCCTCCATGCCCAAATTATTGTCACAAGATGTGGTAGACTGAGCTTTACATTCGCAATCCATTGTCAATTACATTTAGATTAATAATCATGATCTTGTAAAAGAGATGTTTACTTCTCTGGGTGCTGCCCTTGTCCCCTAGCAGTCTCCATGCCTAGCGGAGATGGAACTTAATGGTCTATGACAACTTGGAGAAAAAAGTCACTGCATAGTTGAAAACCAACACTTCTGAGAGGTTTGTTTCTGAACCTGCTTAAAAGTTCTCAAGCAATAGTTTTCTTACGGATCTGGCTTCTCTCACGGCTCCTGCCTTGACACCACACTATCTAGGAAGACAGACTGAGCTGTGTTTGAAGGGAAGTTTTAGGGTTAAAAGGTCTTCAGACTATTTTTTTTATACATCATTTCATGAAATTTTAAAGATTTCTAACAACCCAAATTACAAAATGAATGAGGTTGTAGGCTCCTCACTCCATGTGGTTTCTCCCTATTTAGCAGCATTATTTCCTGATTTTACAAACGCAAATCACTTTTTAATGATCTTTCCCATTCAGACATTTGATATCCTAAAGAGCTGTTGGATGTATTCAGTGATGTTTAATGAAGGAGAGCTGTACAAAATATAAAGTGAGGGAGGGAGTGGTCCATTGGCTCTGGCTCAGGCACCATTCAAATATCCTAAGACCTAATATTCTACTTTAATTCATATCCTTTGACGTTGTCTTTGTGTGATTTCTAGGATAAACAGAGCCCCTGCTCACTGATTAGGAAGGTTCTGTCAGCTTTGTGGGCATTAAGTCCTCAGAGAACAGACTGCCTGTGAGTTAAGGCGATCAGAGGCAGCAGGTTAAATTTCCCTTGGAGAATTGTTCTTAGGATAGCACATCAAGAGACAAACATCAAGTCCAAATTCTGTCTGCATCCTGTCAGAAGACGTGAGTAGAGAAAAGTCGTTCTCTCCAGGGTGAGTGGTCCTTAAGTCTCCCTGAGATAAGACCTTCTTACTAGGGGAAAAGGTGACTTGTAGCATTCTCCTCTGCTGTTGCCTCTCCCATTCACTTTTCCCAGACCGTGTATCACCATTTCAAAAGCACATATTCTGTGTTTATTTATGTCTATTTTCCACTGGCCACTGTACATATAAAGAGATATAAGTAATTTTTGGCGTTCATGTGACAGAAATAGTAGAGTTTTCCAGCAAAGCACTCTTGATGTCTTCACCATAAACTGAGCTGCCCCCACCAAACGCCACAAGGAAGACAAGAGTTTCTTCTTCAAATCTAGCAGGCGTGCTAACATGTCGCCTGAGTTTGGGAGGATATTGCCGTTTATAATGACCATTTTTGGGCTCGAAGCCCCCAAGTTCTTCAAAAATACTTGAGGTTTTTTTTGTGTGTTTTAATTCTATTTTCTCAACTAAATGCTAAATTTCTTGAATACAAAAATTCAGCTGTATGAATCTTATTTGTCATTGTGTCCACATGATATTTTTCTTTATTCTTTCAAAATTTACCTTCACACATATATCTTAGTCTGCTTGTACTACATTCTAAACAAAATTACTTTGATTCATCTTCCAATTCACTAACTTACTCTTCAGTTGCATCCATTCTGCTTGATATTCTGTCTAAGTTTTTTAAGTATTAATTTTGGAAACATCCTCAAGTTCCAATGACTTGACTTTATAATTTGTAAACTAGATGTGATATTCCCCGTGTATCTCTGACAATATGAATACTTCAGCTAGTGGATGATGTTCTTTTTTGTTGGTTTTGGTACGTTTCATATTATTGGTTAAATTTCAAATCTTAGTTGTAATTATTCTGTTTTGGCAAATTCCTTCTCAACTGCCTGTTTTGTGTACTAAAACCTGCTTGCTGCAGCGACGGTAGCTCGGGCACGTGCCGCAGGGGAGAGGTGGCTTTTCCTCTGGGTGGTGGGACTCACCTGCTCTCCTCCCACTGCAAGGAGTAGCTGAGTGAGCAACTTCCCACAGATATGACCTCTGAGTGAAAGCCCTTGAAGCTCCTTTGCGTGAACAAGGTGGGAAGAGGAGTACAAAAAGTTCTCTTCTCAGAGCACAACTCCTTTAGCTTCTCGGCTTCTTCTACCTATCTTGAGAAGTCTCCCGGTACTTCTCTTTATTGTGTTTCAAACTGTGCTATTCCCTGGATTCATCTATTTATGTAGGTCTTTTTGCCTTCTAAATTGGGAAATTCTTCAAAGTGCATGGCCTGCTAATGGCACTTTTCCCTTTTTCCAACAGAGTCCTTATGCAGCAATGATTTACTGAGCATCTACTGTAGACAACTAGTGTTCTAGAGCTTGGAATTCAGCAGTGAACCACAGATACAAAGGCCCTGTTCTTATGAATCAGGTTGGAGAATAGACAATTAAGAGAAACATATACAGTCAAATAACAAAGATTAAATGCTACCAAAACTGAATAAAGGAAAGAATTAAAAAATGAGAGAGAGAAAGACAGAAACAGAAAGAGAGGAAGGTGGGAGGATGGTAGCAGGGAAGCTGAGAGGGAGTGAAGAGGGGAAGGAGGAAGAAGGAGAGAGAAAAAGAAGGAAGGAAGAGCAGGGGGAGTGATAGACTAACTGGGGATGCCATTTTGTACTGTTTGGAGAGGAAATTGCCTCTGAGGATGAGCTATTTGAGCAGCCACATGAATGAAAGAAAGGAAGGTAGCATAGACAGTGGGAGAAGAGGCAATAAGTACAAAGCTCTGAGGGAGGGCTTGCTGCACATAGGTATAGGGTGGGGAGAGTTGGAAGGCCAGAGCAGCTGGAATTTTGTGAGCAACAGACAGAAGAATATTAAGTTAGCCTGAACAGATAGCTTCAGATCAAGGCACATTATGGGAGTTTCCTGTCATTTCAATGAAATGTTAGCATATCAAAGTCACTGTATTCCTGCACCGAAGGGGCTTAATTCTTTTTAACATCATTTCTCATTGACATTTTCCTCATATAATGTCTATTCATATTACAAGAAATTAGTGCTTTGTAGAACCATATTTCTTGAGAATTTTGCAATAAGAACAATTTCTACTACATAATTGTGATATCATGATTTTGACTCAGAAGTCAGACCTACATTTCCCAAGTTCTAATTAAAATGTTTCTATTATTTCAAATCTTGACTCAATGAAATATACTCAGTTGTTGCCCCATTTCCCTACAAGTTGCAAAATAATATCATATGTCTTCAGCCCACAACTTAAGAAATAGAAAAGAATAAAATCTTTGACGACTGGTCTATAGGAATTGTCAGCCATACAGCTCAAAGGCCAAAGTAATTGTTAACAATCAGGTGATGTATAAATTGCGAAACTTCATGTGAATTTGGCTTGTGCTTATGTATATTCTCTATTTGTTGTAGTCAGAGATAAAAATCATTGACCAAATATTGTAATTTCCATTTTTCCCCTTTATTCTGCACTTTAAAAATCTAGTATATTTTAAATACTTTTATTTCAATAGTAATAAATTTGTCTAAAGCCAGTGCAATTTAGGAGAAAAAATAAGAAATAGATGTTTTCGCAGTATCCCTACCATGAGCTAGACACTTGCAGTGCATGTTCATACAAGAGTTTCACTTCATGCTGATTTCATGCCTGTGAAATAAGTATTATTAATTTCAATTTAAAAAATAACAATGTTAAAAAATAATGCTGTCATGCTTAGAGAAATGTAGCAGGGAGATAACAGAATCAAATTTCAAACACACTTTCTAATGTCAAGATCAATAATAAATTACATTCTATGTCAATATTCAAACAACATAAAAATTAATGATATAATATTTACCTTCATTAAGTGTGTTGTTTAATTTAAAATAAGCCAAATGCCCAGGATTGTATCTGTAATAATAATATTAACTGATAATTTAATATTTTTCCATACATTATCAAATTTTATTTTATCTTCAATAGCCTCAAATTTACAGATAAGGAAACAAAGTCTCTGATGGACTAAGTGGTTTGCCAATGACCCACAGTTACAAAGTGGCAGAGCTGAAACTCAAATTTCACCCCCCTGCACCAGGCCATTTTCCATGGAGCTTCTGCTGTCTCCCTTTGCTTCACCTCTACCTGTGACCTTAAACTGATAAGCTCACTGAAGCTTTCCCTCTGGGGTGAATTACCTATTGCCAGAAATAAACCCAAGGTCTTTAAGAAATGATCATAGTCATGATTTTTTAAGATATATGTTGATCTCACTTCTCTTGCTTGATCAATATATGAGTACAGTGGATGTAGTGGGGAGGGCAAATGTGCAAGAGAGAAAGAAAATAGTATTATGCAAACTGAATACAGAAGGCGGTGACAAGTTCTGCTTGATTTAAGAGCAGAGAAAAAAGATTGGTCTGATTTTCTTCAGGATGAACTCTTGGGTCTATCCTCATTTCACAAGGGAACGGCATATCTCAGAAAATGAATGTATCTTCAGATTTTAATGTCATCACCATGGAAGTCACTGGAAGGTGTTGTTATGACCTTCCCTCGCATGGGAAGATTTCATGATGTATGTTCTGTTGATGAAAATTCAGAAGACCAGGGAAGCTGATGAAATATAGCTAAGTGATTCAGAGAGTAAATATTAGGTTCAGTGCCTGATTGCCTTGTATTTTAAATATTTCAATGCTGCCTGCATGACTGGACAGGAGTAAAGTGCTCACTATTTAGCAACTTGAGCCACAAAAACACCTTAATAACTTCATTCAAAATGTATACTGTCTTCTTTAGAGTAATGGGCTTTTGATGATAGTAATCAAAGAAAGCTGCCTTTGTAGATTGGAGTCATAGCCATGTTGAGAAATGATGACTGTTAAGGACATTTTTTTTTTTCAGTAATTGTGTGCTTTGCTCAGTCAGTCCCTTTCTCTGATTTAAGATCAGTGACGGTGGGGTCAGAAGGGGCAGGATTGTTTTCCCCCTAACAGAACGGGAAGTAACATTTGGCAGGTAGATGTTAATGGCAGAGATATATAAAGCATGTGATCTACAGAAATAAAAGATGCACTTGGAGAAAAAGCCAATGGGAAAGATGAGAGATTAGAAAGAGGGTGGGTTGCATACTAATGCAAGCTGGATTCAAAGACCTGGGCTGTTACCTTGAAAGCAGGATTTAGATGGGAGATGTGGGGAGGTTGGGAAATAATGCATAATGCTTGGGGTGCCTTTAAAGAAAAAAGGAGACCAGAAGCAGGAGACTGAGAGAAACATTTAAACAAAGAAAGGGTTCCTGTTCTCTATGTAATGAGTGAATTTCAGTCTTCTGTGTGAAGTGCCCCAAGGGTTAGGCAGCTCCGCAGAAATGGAACAATGAGAGACTGGAAAAGAAAATTCTTAATTCTAAGCATCTGGTTCTATGACACATTGGACTTTTTCCCAGGAGCCACATAGAATTTAAATAAGTAGTTTGATAACTTGGGGAGGGTGTTGAGCTGGGAGTCTGGAAGCATGGGCTTCTGTCTCAGCTGGGCAACTTACAATGATTGCAATCTTTGTCACTGTATTTAACTTCTCTGAGATGCTGTGTCCTGCCTGTGAATATCACGTATTGACAGATATATGTATACTATTTGTTGACCACTTATTATATACCTATAATATTATTTAATCCTCATAAAAATCCATGAGGTATTATTCAGCTATTATACTCACTTTAGAGATAAAACTGAGGCCTGAGGTAACTTTTCACAGCAAAATTCACATTCCAAAATCTTGTGGAGACAAGACTAGAAAGGAGGCTACCCTTGTTAGAACGTGGTGACTGGGGTGTGGGCGCGGTGGCAGTAGGGCTTCATTGCTTTATCTTTCTACTTTTGTAAGCATACTTGGTTAGGAATCTATTTGTGTAAAACATGCACAATGATTATTATTATTTTATGGCATTTTACTTCATGAGAAATGAAAGAAGAAACAAAAATAGATTTTAAAAAATGTATTCTAGAAGCATAGCACCAAAATGGACTAGACAATCTAGAGATGTCTACATGGATCTACCACCAACAATTATGTTTTTTGCACAAATTCTTTACTGTTTTGCCAAACCATTAAATCTGAAATATCTCACATAATTTTCAAGTAATTTTGTCTTAAACTATCAGATTTTGTCACCTTTTTACAATGCTTCTCACAGTTACTTCTCTCTTTCTCATCTCCAAATGGAGATGTTTATGAAATTTAAATACACTGGAAATTCATTCCTTTGTACATTCGTTTCTGCTGATTCTGAGAGACTAACCAGGTGCTTCATGTTTTGGGAAATGACCAAACACTGAGATATTGGGTCTGCCTATTATCCCTGAACTGTAAGAGTCATTGTTGTCAAAATATGGAGCATTAACCATGTTAGACTAGGAAGAAAGCTTTCTGATGACTGAGTCCAAATAGCTCAATTTTCTCGTGAGAAAACTGCTATCCAGCAACAAAAAGATATCTTGGCCAAGTTCACATGACAAGTTAATTTCAGGACAGAGACTGGAACTTGTAGGTTGGCTCTTGATCCACTGGGCTTCTCTTTACCTTTAATGCTCCCTTAAGGAGGATACTATACATTTCTGAGACTCAGAGTCTTTTACCAAAAACTGCTAAAGCCAATGAGGAGTCTAGTTGAATGAAAACACAGATCTGCTCTTAAGCTTTTCTCTTTTCTTTGCTAAGGAAGATTTTCCCTGAGCTAACATCTGTTGCTAATCTTCCTCTATTTTTTGTACGTGGGTTGGTGCCATGGCATGGCTGATGAGTGGTGTGGGTCTACACCTGAGATGCCAACCAATGAACCTGGGCCACTGGAGTGGAGCACGCTGAAATTTAACCACTACACCACAGGGCTGGCCTCTCTTAAGCTAGTTTTAAATCAAAGAAATCATACTGGGTGATTGCTCCTGCATCCATGGCAGACATCAGCAGTTGGTCATCATCATGGGTCACAATGTGATCTCATCACTCTCCTCCATGCAGCCATCGCTAGTTCATCTGGACTGGCCAGTTTGGTTGCTGACTCACAGAGCAGAGCTACAAAATGTACCTCCCTGTCAACCTCAGCCAAGGATACTGACTCTACTGCTTATTGGCTCTGTGACCTCTAGAAAGTTATTATCTATGAGCTTCAGTTTTGTCAGTATACAAAATGAAGGTGCATATTTTCTACTTCTAAGAGCAGTGTTTCTCAAGCTTGGCATGTAGCAGATAATCTGGAGAGCTGTTTGAGTAACAAAGGCCCAGGCTCATTGAAGCACAAGTTCCTCAGCTGACTCTGACGTGAGCCTGTTTGAGAACTATTACCCTAGAGTATAAAACAATGTAGGTAGAGCATTTAACTCTATCTCGCACAAAATAACATCCAATTTACTACCATTATCCTCACATATCAAATGAGTTTAAGGTCAATTCTAATTTCAAACTTCTATAATTTTATGATCTATGAGACAAGAACTTTAGCAATATCTAGAAGCTAACTAACTGAAAAGGATTTTCATTTTTACTCAAATGAAGTTAATAAGGATACAGAAATTTTCAAATATAGGTAGAGTAAATATACATTTTAGTAGATTTTAATCATCTATGAAGAATATCTTTTTAATAGCAATATAGAACAATGGGTGTGTTACTCTGAAAACAGAATTCTATATTCCCATGGCAGTAACTTGGCTCAGTAATAAAAGTAAAGTAAATAATCCTGGCTACTTCAAGCATCTTGTGAAATGTGCCTGAAGTCACATCTGCAAGACAGATGTTAATTCCTTCTGCTTGACGATATGCAAGGATCTGATTTTTGTAAGGCCTTCCATCACTGCAGCTGAGTGAAATGTAGGTAACTGCTTAATGAACCAAAATGATGCTCTGTGCACATTTCCATGAAAAGTAAAATTGATAAATCTCCATTTAAAGAGAGGAAGACACAATCTGCTCTTGTGATATCTCCATTTCCCCAACAACTTGTATCTTTAGATATGTGATGTCATATCTCATATCTTGTATCTTTGTTTGAAACAAGTTACAATGTCATTGTCTTGGGAGGTCATGTGATTTAAGTACGAGAGAAATATTTGAGAACCAGGCAAGTGTATACGTTAATTAAGCTTAAGATCATGAAACACTGTGGTAGTATAGCCTACTAAGGAACAGGCAAAGAGACCTGGACTTGCAAACAAAACTCATAGCCTGAGCTGTTAGATTTTTGCAGTAGCAAATGTGCATGTGGAAAATAGGAATCAACAGACATAGTTGAACACCTACAATGTGTTCAGCATTATCTTAGGCATCTTACTTATTTACACTTTATCTTAATCTAAAACACTCGTAAGAAAGAAGGTAGTGTTTCCATTTAGAATTCCTATATAGAATGATTTTGAGAAACTAAATGATTGTATGAGAAGGCACCATGTAAACTATGTGCTACCTTTTCCACTTCATCACCAGGATCTAAAATGACATTTGTCCCAGAGCTCTAACAGCACATTTGGATAAGCTGCTTCAGCTGAACCCTCAGCACTTACTCTCCTGTTAGTTTGATATTTGCTATGTTTCCAATTTCATATGGCCAACTTATGACAGCATACACCCAACCTATTGCCCCAATTCCATTCCTCTCTGGCTGGCTAGAACAATCTTGCCCGACTCCTCCAGGCAGCACCATTCATATATTCACAAACTGTACTGAAAAATATTTTTGGAATGAAAGTCTCTATGATTATCCAGATATTTGGTATCTTATAGATGGATCATTTTCAGAGTCTCCAAAACAGTTTAGGAAGCACACGATCTGTTATAATGAAGGTTCCTACGTGGGACCACTATTTTAAAGTTTATTTTGAAGTGCCCTATGTGCTACAAACTGAAATGTTCCGGATCACTCTGCTGTGTAGTAATTATTCATACTCTGTTAAATCCAAACATAACACCAGCATAAACACTGTGTGTTAATTCTACTGTTGCTAACACCACACTTGCTTAGATAATAATATCATTAATATGTGTCAAGTTCTCTTTCAACAAAGCTGTACTGACACAACTAACTGAATTCAGGGAATTAACATTTTTCCTTCATTATCACATCTTTTTCTTCTTTCCTGAGTTGTTATGTGTTTGTTTTCTGAATATTTCATATGTCCATCTGCTTTATCCCTACTTCCATTGTTGAAATGCAATCCTTTTCCTGTTGTCCGGGATATCACAAGAACTCTCTCCCTGGACTGCTTCCACTATAATCTCACTCTAGTTCCCTCTCCACAGTCCAGCAAAAGCCATCTCAGTTATTCGCAAAGTTGATCATGCCATCTGCCTGAAAGCTTTCCAGTGGTCTGAACTTAATAGCATATGAGATGAGGATGGGTCAGAGGACCAGAGAGGATTAGAAGGGACAATAAATAGTGGACGGCTTCAATGATTACGAGTTAGGTGAGCAACTTTTGTAGATGTGTCTTGTGTGCCCCTAAAAGCATCTGGGAGAGCTATAACCATCTATTTAAAGAGTTCCCATGGATGCTTGGGGAAGGAGGCTCTAGATTTTATTTTATTTTTAATTTAATTTTTTTAAATTTTTTTTTTTACTTTTTCTCACCAAAGCCCCCCAGTACATAGTTGTATATTCTTCGCTGTGGGTCCTTCTAGTTGTGGCATGTAGGACACTGCCTCAGCATGGTTTGATGAGCAGTGCCCTGTCCGCGCCCAGGATTCGAACCAACGAAACACTGGGCCACCTGCAGCGGAGTGCGCGAACTTAACCACTCGGCCACCGGGCCAGCCCCTCTAGATTTTATTAATATCTTGTCTTTTTCCTTTTGTTATTTAGTTGTAGCCATATTGAAAACTTAGAGAAGACTCAATCTTGAAAAAAAAATCCTATGCAACATGTATTACTTTAGAGGTTATCTAAATCTGTGTTCACTGGACCGTTGTCTTCTTGTCCAATACTCTTCATGGGTTCTTTATCAAATTAGCATCTGTGTTTATGCAAATTACATAATTTTTAATAATTTTCTAAGGAAACTAGACGCTTCATCCAGGAGTTTATTCCTTATGCAACGTCTGTAGGTAATGAGTCTGAGCCCACTTTTACTGAACTGGATAAGCAAAGACTTTTATGCATGTGCTACCCTTTGCTAAGATACAAGTCTTCTTCTTTTATTTTTTGTTTGTTTTTCTCCTTTGGGAGTCTTTGACTACAACTGCTTCTCTCCATCACTGTCCCTTCCTAGAGATGCACCTCTGCTGCCTCTTCTCTGCCTTCTGGATTCAGCCCTGGGTGGCCCAAATCCAGTGAAACCCACACCCACACCCCCTTGCTAGAAATTAATAGTGTTTTCATTTCCCAAGTTTGAAGCAGAAAAATTATCAGGATCTAATTGTCCATAATGCTGATCTACATTCCTGTCATTGTAACTTCTGATTTGAAATCAAAGATACTGAGGTTTCATAAATATAAATTTCATAATTTCTTTCATTGATGAAATTTGAAAAAGTGAGACTCTAGTAAGTGATTTTATTCAAAGATGCATTTGTCTGTGGTCCATTCTATATTTTTAAAAGGCTTATTTGTAGTTTTATTCTTTAAAATGTGAAGTCAAGATAAAATACAATGCAAAATAAAATAATTTAACTTCTTACCCTTACAGCTAGAAAGTAAAATTATATCAGGAAAAATATTAGCACTCATTGCTCACTTTTAAGAACTACAAAACAATAAAGAAAAGGCAACCAAACATCTAGAAAAATGGGCAATGAATAGAAACAGGCAAATTACAAAGAAAGAAGAAACTGTAATACTACATTGAATAAGATTTTCTAAGTTTCTAGCAATCAGAGAAACCAAATTAAACAATACTATCTTTCACATATCAGAATGCAAAGTTAAAATATTTGATAACATCAAGTCTCAGAGAGTTTGTTGGGAAATTGAAACTTGTATGCACTGCTGTGGGAGAATAAATTGCTGAAGGGAAACTCAATGACAATTTGGAATTGTTATCAAATTACAAAGTACAAATATGACATGACCTAGCAATTCTTGGAGGCATCTTCCTTAGAAAAGTGTTCACACATATACACAAAAAAGTCTAAAGAGTATTTTATTGAAGCAGAAAAACCAAAAAGAAAAACAAGTTTATTAAGACGTTAATTGCTAAACTGACATAGTAATACTTCAGAATATTATGTAGTATTTTATAAGGTTGAAAGAGACATAAATTTATTGTGGAATTTAATAGGCATCTGAAAAAATTATATACACTTGATAATACAGTTTATATTGTTAAATATTACATATTATATGTATGTGCATGTGTGTACAATATAAATGTCAGTGCATTATAAAGGGTTGAGAGGATCAACAGTAAGCTAATAGCACCGATGTCTTAGGGAGATAGAGGAGAGAAGAAGAGAAGTGGGTTTGAGGCTTGTAGTAAACGAAAAATTTTGCCTATTTATAATGTTTTAATTTCTAATAAAAGGAATATATTCATATATTCCCTATGTAATTAAAAATTAATGCTATTTTTTTATTAAAAATACTAGAAATAGAGATTTTGCATAAAGTATAGCGTGTGTTACAATTTGTAGCATGCTTTGGGGCTGTGAGGCTTTGTTCCTGTTGTTTTACAGCACTAATGCTTATTGATTCTCAAGCACTATGGAAGCCTACTGTCAGATGGGGCAGGCTGTGGGGCTCGTGGCTGAGCACATGGGCTTTGAGGTCATGCTGTCTGATTTCCGGGGTCACTACTTGCAGTTGCTCAACTTTGTCAAATTCCTTGACCTGCCTGCATTTATAGTCTTCCCATGTATTCAATAGGCGTATTCAACCGGAGGAACAAAAAAGAGTCAAACAAACAAAAATATTACCACGTATGGCAATAGTGAAATTAAGTTAGATCCTTGAGAAGCCTTTATACTGAGGTGAGCACATAGTGAGCTCTCAGGATATGTGAGCCACCTTAGTTCCCTGCTGTGCAGAAAGCCTCCTGTTCTCATAGGTTTCTTTACACACACACACACATACAGAGTTTTACAAGTGAAATCACAAAAAAGCAATATTGAAACAATGGTACTAAAACTGTGAATTGAACACTTAAGCATAAAGATGTAGTATTTTTAACATTTTTTAAGTTCATTTCCATATTTATATAAGATGAAAGCTAAAATATCATTCATTCTTTACCACAAACTTGAAACCCTCAGCACTTAGGAAATTTGAATAAACCATCACTTTATCATATGTTGAGTGATATAAAACACCAGGACGTTGAAGTGAGTCGATTTAAAATTGGCTCCAATGATTTATAATTTCAAATTCTTCATCTATATCGTTTTAAGTTTGAATTCGTCACACTCTGACACCTTTATAAGTTACCAAAATGTCATCATACCTGGGCAAAAGAAGCTCTTATAACAAGTGTCCTTGAAATGCTTCCAACTCCACGTTCCATGTTAGTTGTGGTTGATGTACACAGCTTAATAGGAGAGTGACATTTTTTTCATAGAATCTAGAAGAAAATGTGAAGTTTGAGAAGCCAAGGGTTTATGAGGGAAAGACTTTATCTTAATCCGAGTCCTTCTACTCCATTTATCATTGCTGAATCTTAAGAATCACACACACGCAACACTTTTCTGTCTAGAAAGTGACTTCCACAGCAATCACAGCTCTCAGGATTGTCTACTAATGTAAATAAAAACAATATTTTGGTCTTAAAAATCTTCAATGACAGCCTAAATCCCATGAAATCCAAATTCTTCTCCTAGTTTTGAGGTTTGAAAAACCTGATTTCATCCTTCCCATGCAACCTTGCATGATGTGACTTCTCTACCAACACTCTTTTATTCTGAGTCTTGCATGGCTTCACTCTCTTGAGAAACATGATGATAATCTTTGCCTTTACATCTTTGCTCAGCTGAGACTGACTTTTCTCTCTTTTTCAGCCACTGAAAGCTTCAGTGATCCTTTGGGGGCCAGTTCACACTCAACTCCCTGACAATTCCAAGGCTTTCTAGTCACCCTTCTCTGAACTTGCACAGGACGCACTCTCCATACCAATTAACATAGGCCTTTCTATACGTTGTTTGATTTACTACAGATCTATGTGTTTCATTCCCAGCTGCATAAATTGAATTTAAAATCTTTGAGAACCAAGATTTGGAAACTGTTCTGCATGTAAATTATTTCATTCCATAGGGATGACAAATGAGGATGGATTGATTATGTTTGGTTATCAAAAAGAATAGTATTTCAAATTTATTCTGTAAAAGAGCCTCCCATACAAATAAGTATTCCACAAACATTTATTTTGAGATTACTGAGCTTGAGGTCTTTGTTAGGCCCTGGGAATATGTGGATGTCCAAGTCTGGCTTTTAACCAATGCCCTCAAAATTCTTCCATTTAATAATATCAGGTGTTGGTAGATAATCAGGGTTTTATTACAAAAGCAAAGCTATGGAGACCATATGCAAGCTGCAGCTGTGATGTTCTGGCACCAGGTTGGTCTGGAGGCCAGGTCCAATGTCAGTGTTGAAACCTAAAGGAAATGTGAGGATCCAAAGGACACTGAGGGATGAATAAGGACACAAATTCTTTTGTAAAACCATAGTTGTCTATGTTGTTACATACAAGTAATCTCACCACATTGATTGAAATACAAAATCACGTGTTTAATAATAAATTATATTCAGATAAAGACCATTTAATTAAAAGTGAGGAGCAATAGACCTTTATCTTTTACAGTGCTTGGAATTCAGGCATATAAAAAACGAAAAAAATCTTTTTCACACACTGCTGAAGATCATGTCAGATACCCTCAGAACCCTTCTTTGGCAGGCTGTAGAACAGAACTCTGCTTTAGCCATGCCCTCGCCCTTTATGTATGAAGGTACAGTTTTGCTTAAAGAGAGATTTTAATAAGCTGAGCAATACTCCTAGTTTCAGTTTTCTTTATAATATTCCAGCATGATAAAGTTTAAAAGCAGAAAAATTTAAACATTGCCTGTGTGGATCTCTATATTACTCTAAGAGAAAATGAATATCACTATATAAGTGATGTGCATTACATGCTTTAGATGATGAAATTAAAATTTTTTGTAACATATTTTGAAATGATCATGCTTTATTTTGCCAATATTTTGCCAAATGTTAATTACATTAAAAACCAACCTTTATACATTTTAATACAATTTTTTAAAATAGAGGTATATTTTTCCAGTTAAGATTATTAGAACATTTTATGTTGACAGTCTTTTAGCTTGATTTATAATAGTTAAATATTTGGACACATGGAAATCGCACCTCCATTTGTACTCTTAAATCAGGCCATGCAAATGTTAGGGGTGATGTTTCAGAATGTTAATCTCCATCCTTATACACACGAGAACTGGAGATTTCCAGAGAGGATAAGGTGGTAAGATGAGGGTTGGTAAAGTGGAGAAAAGGAGGTAAAGATGAAGTCCTTGTAGACTTTTAATTTCTAGGCTCTAGGTGTCCATGATAAACTTCCCAAATAGCTGGATATGCGGATACCAGCAGACTAAAGCTTCTAAACATCCAGTGAATTCGTGCCTCCTGAGAATCAGAAGTCTTTGATTTGAGATGACTTTGATACTGCCGGACACTCAGCATTGTCTTCCTTCCAGGAGGAGATGCTTCCTTTCTGATGACGGGAATCAGCACATGAAGCTGAGTAATTTTGAGGGAGGTGAGTAATAAGAATGTAAATAAGCATGCTTCATAACAAATCAGGTAAGTAAACTAATGATTTAGAGATAACTAGAAAACTAGATATTGAAAGCCATGTATTTAATGGGCTTTTCAATACTAAAGTGATAACCAGAAGCAGGATAAATTTACTATTGGGTATCGATAAGTGCATTTCATAATTTCAGACAAAGAGAGCTCGTTATCTCATCAAGGAATCTTTCAGTTAGATACATCAGACTTAAAATAAAATTCCAGGTCATGAAACACTGATTGGTTAACTCAATATTTTGACAGACACTGAAAATGGGACAGGCCTCTGTTCTTACATTTTAATTATTCTTAGCTTTAAAGTCTTTTGCAAACAAATAATTTCAGTTTCTCTAGAATATATGCATAATAATTAGAATGCTAGTGTAAATGTTTTTAGAAACTATTATTGGTGATGTCTCAGTTTGGCCCAGGCTATCATCCCAAGATTTTTTCTCAATACAAATGGTTCATGCCCCTATTCCTATAGGGTGATTCTGTAGTGAAGTGGGTTGTAACCTAGTGGAGCATCGGAACTGGGCACAGTTCAGCTCTCTCAACCCGACAGACTGGGATGCAGTGTCTCAGGGTTAAGAATCAGCTGTCACTCTCTTGCCAAGACTTGCCATCTGTTGAACATCCCTTTTTCTCCTCAGCTCCCTGGTTTTATGCTTTTTCCATTGCTATTAACTAGTCCACTTGGTCCTTTCACAATCACCCTCATCTTTCCTGGAGAAGACCTTCTCTGGTGAAGCAGTTGGTGCAGTGGAACCTGCAGACCATGAAGTCAGATACTTGTGGGTATCTGTCTTGGCCATAGTCAATCTACCGAACTTTCAGTTTTTCACATACGAATGGGAGTAATAGCTTCATGCAAGACACGCAGGTAAATATAGCACCTACTTTATAAGATTTTGTCAAAATTATATTGAACATGTGTAAAATACTTAGCATAGTACCTGGCACACAGTAGGTGTTATAAGATTTATTATTATTATAATCATTATTATTCAATAATGTATGCAAATTCTTAGCATGTAGTAACTGTTCCATCAGTGACAGCTCCTAATATTATTCTCATTTGAATTTCTTTTAGCCCTGTTTGTTTTATAGCTTATCTTAGTTGAGATAGGACAAGGACAGGAGAGGAGCAAGGTAGTCAGTCAGATTTACATAACTTTTTCCCCTCCTTTTTCCCAGCTTTAAGAAACTTACACGTAACCTCAATAATTCATTCATTCATTTATTCAATTCTTTATAGAATCATTCATTCAATAAATATTTATTGAATACTTGCTTTATTCCAGACTCTGTGCTGGATTCTTATAAATATATATTAGTTTATATAATTATCAAAATACTCGGCTATATGTGCATTATGCTATTTACCTTATTGATGAGGAAAACAGAAGGAAAAGTCAAGAAACCTATAGAGGTCCATTCAGAGCTTAGTATATTTGATCCCAAATCTGAATTCCTCTCGTTCCTCCAAACTCCCTTTGGCACAGTGTTTGTCTGGTCTGCTGTCCAAACCAAGTGCAGAACCTAGTCAATTACATTATACAAACAAGAATGTACAATCTGAGAAAGACAATTAGTTTCTGTTACCTCTATGTACATGAAAGCTTTACGATTTCCCCAAATTACAATTCCATGCTTCTAAGAATCCAGTCTGAAAGTTATGTTGTCATAGACTGACTCGGCAGTCATAGGCAGCCTCTGAAGCGAGTATTTTTCATTTGAAATGGTGTTTCCAGCTGCATTAATGGCCATTTTCTGCACGATTGATCAGTTCAGCTGGGCAGTTGATTTGATTTGGTCATGAGCACAGTCATAGAAACCAGATGCATCATTTTTCTTTTTTTTTCTATCGAATGTTGTTGCTGTTGAACAAGCACAGGCAAAAGCTTACATAGAGTGTTAGCAACCACTGGATTATCTCCATGGAGACAGGGATTGTTGAAAGGCTAATTCTTCATTGATTTACTTGTCAGTGTCTGGGAGATTTGGAGGGAGATGAGGCTATGCATATTTTATTTGTGTCCCAACAGTTTTTCAGTTCTCCTTGGAAAAAAAAAAAAAAGAATTTTTTCCCTGAACTGTCAATCAAAACTTGAAAGATGCCTAGAATTCCATTTCTTTTAAACCATGGACCATGTTTCTTTTCTTGAAGCGTTGGGGTGGGGGATGTGTGCCTGAGTGGAACATTGCTAGTATAAGGGTTTTAGACAAACTTTATTACCTCTTTTTCATTTCCACAAAAGCAGCTGGCATCCAGGTGGGGCTCCAGTTTTTGCTTCTTGGTTCTATAATGATTTTAAGTCGGCTTATCAAAATCTCATGTGAGGGAAATTCTGTCATTTCAAGTTTTTTAAAGTTTATTTTTACACAATTTGCTGTATTTTCTAAATAATATTCTTGTATGCATTATTATAAAAATTCTCAACTCATTTAGACATATTCAGATGAATTATTATTGCTTTGGCTTTTGAATATAAGCTATTCAGACATTTCTTCTGAACCTTCATATTCATTATATTTATTTTCTTCAAAATAATTAAATCATGAGAGAAAAACAACCAAGAACAATAAATGAGCCATTAAGCAATAAAGAATTCCTTTTTCCAAACAAATTGTTTTTTTATCATCATCATCATCATCATTATTTAGAGTCCATAATAACAGAAACACAAAAAACACAGCATATTCCTTCCTTTCTCATCACCCTCTCCAGCAGGTATGGACCATTTCCACAATACAGCTTGACTTCATCATTCTCTAGGATTTCTTATGTCTCTTAACAGCTAATGTTCACAACCACTCACTGTGTCTTGTGTCTCAATTAACTCCAGCTTGGACTTCCTGGATTTTCATTGCATGCGTGACCTACATTTTATCTTGAGGTCACTCCCCGTGACTTGTAAACTAGCTTCATAAATAAAACAGTGTTGCATATCCACAAGATATATTTCAGATTTCTTTTCACTAGTTTACCACATAAAGATGTTTCCTGCATTCTTATTGTTATTCATTGTTTTCCTTTAAGCAAGTATTCTCCTTAGGGTCAGACTGTGTGCTCTGAAATTTTTAATATTGTCACTCTTCTACCATAGAAGAATCAGCCCAGTCCCTGGTAGGTTTCACTTCATCATCTCATTGTTCAATGTCACGTTCTAATAAGACATATTCTTGTGAGAGATTAGCCCACTGTCAAGCTTTCTTTTCTCCTAAGTGTTACTACTTATGACTTAGAGAAGTATTGTCTAGACGTCTGGAGAGCTATAATCCACACTCATTTTATTACCTCATCTTTTCTCTTTTGCAATTTACTCCCTTTGCTATCCTCTTGGAAAAAAGCTTTTATTTCCCCAAATTTTCAGGTAAGTAGAGCATCAAATTTGGGTGTGTAGTTTTGATCTTGTATATAAAAATCCCATCTTACCCACTGGCCTTCATCTCTCATCTTTGTTTTATTTTGTTATAAAATCTATGCTTTCTCTTAGGAAACCTTAGCTATTTAAAATCACTTTCAAAATCAGAATACCACTGCCTCTCTGAAAAGCAATATGGCAAAAGTTATCAAAAGCATTAATAATGTTTATAACTTTTCATCTAGTAATTTTATAATTAATGATAGTACATGAACATGATACAATATTATTCAGTCATTTACTTGTTTCTTCTAAAACGTTTTAAATATTTTTGAAAATGCTTAGAAAATAGTCATTCAACAAAGATTTATTGAGCTCCTTATATGCCAGGCACCATTTCAGTGGTAAGCAAAAAACTGATAAGAATTTACATGAGAGTAATGTCATGATTATTTACAATTAAATATAAAGAAATATATCAAAATAGAGCAAAAGAGATATTTGGGAAAATCTATGGGTATGCTCTAATTCTTTACGCTTTTTAAAATATTTTCTAAGTTTTACAATAAGCATGTATTATTTTTATAATTAAAAACGACAACAATAGCTGCTGGTTTTAAAAATACAATGCTTAGCAAGTGAACAGCTTCCTCCGAGCGCTTGATTACTAGGGGGAGTAAGAGAGATAATAATAGGTAGGGTGATATTATGAACATAGAGTGGGCCTCAGGCACAGGTCATATCAAGCTGATACACACTCGGAGGGAAACTTGTAATGGTTCTTGAGCATCTAGGGAAAGAATAACTGCATCAGAATCAAGAGAATGATTACATTAAAAATATGTTCTATGTTTCACCTCAAACCCATCAAGTTCAGAGATTCCAGGCAGGAGTTTGCATTAGTTACTGCTAATGCTAATTAGTTTACAGTATAACAAATTACAACAGCAAGTTTTAGTATCTCACACAGTTTTTGATGGTCAGGAATTAGAGAAAAGCTTAGCTAGGAAGTTCTTGCTCAGGATCTCCCATGAAGCTGAGTCAAGGTGTTAGCCGGGCTACAGTCATCTGAAGGCATGGTTCAGGCTGGAGGACCCACTTCTAAGGTGGCTTACTTTCATGGCTGTTGACTGAAAGCCTCACTTTCTTCCTGGCTATTTCAAGGGAGCCACAGCTCCTCACCACATGGCACTCTCCATAGGGTTGCTTGAGTGTCCTCATGACTTGACTATCCTCAGAGCAAGTGACTCTAGAGAGAGAACAAGAGGGAAACCACACACCTAGTCTCCAGATCACAACGTCACTTCCACTATATTCTCAGAGGGTTATTAAGTCTAGTCCACACTCAAAGAGAGAAGAATCAAGGTCCAACTCTTGAAGGCAGTAGTCTTAAAAGAACTTCTGGATTATTTTAAAACCACCCCAGAGTCTCAGTATTTGTGACTACAATGCAAACTTTAAAGCACAAGCAGATTACAGACTGATATGGCATCTCTCTCCCAGAGCAGGAATCCTTGCTACACAGAAGGTGCCTGAGCAGTGTTTACCCATCTCTGACTTAAGACCTCGCCTGGTTAGGGGGAGGACTTTATTTCACATGGTAGCCTAGTCTCCCTTTGAACAGACTCCATTTACAAGATTTCTTTCACCTTATATTGAGTCAATGTTTATCCTGGGTAATCTCCCTACATCAATTCTAATTTCTTGTGTCAAGATAAGAAAAAGGTAAATAAAACACAAATAAGATAAAAAAGAAAATATAATGTGCTCATCTTCAGGGAATTTGATTCTGTACAGTTGTGGCTGTAGCTCAAATGTCTTCGTAGGTGAATATAATGAAAAAGAAGTCTTGAAAAATTTGGGATTTGCTGGAAAATTGCTCAGAGTGAAATGGGATAGACAAGGATCCAGGAAAAAAGAAAGCCTGGACCCTGAGGTCAGTGGAATGCTGAGTAAAGGAGCTAAATGGTAAAGAAAATGTATTCAAAACATATCCTCATAACTTTGTCAAGAAATTTAAAATTTATATGTATGAAAGTGGTGATATAAAGTGCTGTTAACAGTTTAAAGCTGTAAAAACAAAACAAAACAAAAAAACCTTTGTGTTCCTTCCACAAGTTTTACCAAGTGGAGTCATTCAGCAAAAAGCAAAAAACAAAAGATCCTTGTAACATCCAATATCCATTGTCCATATAAAGAGAATCGAGAGAAGACAGTTACTTGGGGGAATAGCAGAGCCTTTGAGTGACAACACTTCCTTCTTCCTGAAGGAAGTGTGGCAGTAGGGATAAAACTCATTTGTTCCCCTCAAAGTTTGGGGCAGAGGAGAGAATTGCTTATGACGATCCAGATGTCAGCAACAAGGAGATACTGCATCCCAATTTCTGCCTGTTTCTGGGCTGAGCTGCTGTCCACGTGCTACTACAGCATGGTGAGAGGAACTTAGAGAGAAGAAGACAGGCCTAGTAACTCAGAATAGGGAGACAAATCTTTTACTGGTAAGTGTGACACAGGTAGGAGGAATTCCCAGGGATCCTGTGAGCCTAGACTACTTCTTGGAAGGAGCTGCAGGCAGCTCCTAGGTGGCTCCTAAGACACACTCTGGCTAGTGTCACACCATGTAGGGGGCGTATAGACATCTGCCATTAGAGAGATTGTGGAGGGGGCTGCCAGCTGTGCTGTCAGAGCTGTCTTGTATCTCATACACACGCAGGAAACAATCCAGGTGAAGACATCAGCACCTGGAGTCAGCAGAAAATGTACTGTCTCAGTTGCTTAACTCTCTTTGCTGTCAGTGGGTCTTTACCCATATTGGTAAAAGTGCTTTCTTGCTCTGTCCACCACTTCCTTAGGGGAAGGAAGATGGAGGGAGTTTTCAGAAGTCCCCTGATCCCCACCTCACCCCTTCTAGGATCACCACAGCTAGAGGGTAGTCTATCTGATCTCTTAGCAGGAAGTGTGTGAAATAGGGAGGGACTGAATTTTTTGCGACTCTAAAACAACTGGCAAAAATGTTGACAATAGGCAGAAAAGATCATCAAGGCACTAAGATGACGTTGCAACTTTATTTTTTCTCCTCTCTTCTTCTTTCATCAGGTATATTTTGTGTCTTTAGGGTTGTCACATCGAGAGCTCTGAAAAAGGCAATTTTTAAAAACTTTTACAAAAATTAAATTCTTCCATACATTGCTAAGTTGAAACTGCTAATTTAAAGTTGTTAGAGATCTGAGGGTAAACCTGCGTGACGTTCATCACAAATTGCTGCCTTTTTGACACCACATAGAGTTGAAACAAAATGATGACAGCTAATGTGATTGTTTACAATGTGCCACCACTGGACTAGGTACATTGCAAGTATTATTTTATTTCAGCTTAATAATATTTCTATGGGTTGACATATATATTGCTCCTCATTTTAAATAATTGGAAACTAAGGTATGAAGTGGATTGTGGCAGAGAATAAAGCCAGATAGACTGGCAATGTCCAAAGTCACAAAAGAGTTAAGTATACAATGGGGATTTGAACCTAGACAGTCTGTTTCCACAGCAAAGCATTAGTCTTTTCTATTTTCTGTTCTCTGACTAAAACTGTGCAAATGAAAACAACGCAATGTCCTATCCTTGAAGTGAGATACTCCCAATTAAATCTCATGCTCTGTTTACTTTGGGAAAAGTTTGTAAGCATTGCTCTCTGACTAGAAGACATCATCACACAAGCATCAAAGTTGAACCACTGATTAAAAGAAGAGGATGCACTCCTAATTATTTTCTTTCTGAAACAGAAATGATAGATGCTAAATGCCTGGAGTTCAGTATGGCTCCTAAGACATTGACAGCTTGCATTTATTTCCTCTGCTTAATTTACATAACGCATTTCATGATTAAACTTCTCAAACCTCATTTTACTCATTCATTCATTTAACCTTAATTCACTTACTCATCAAACATTTTTAAATTTATGAAGTATCTATTGTGAACAAAACATTATGCCAGGTGCTGAGAAAACCAAAAGAACAAGCATCAGATTAGATTGTAAGTTCATTGAAAGATCGATCCCTAGGCTGTTTGAAGGATGAATAGGAATCAGCTAGAGAAAGTGGAAGAACCTCCCAGGCAAAGGGAAACTAAAAAGAGAGACTTTTCAGAGCATGATTTACCGGTATTTATTTCAGTGAGACTCACATAAGGGATCACTATGAAGATTCTGGAATGGTAGGTGTGGTCTGAACACTGATGTGTGTTATAAACCAGCATTTGAAATCAATTTTGAAAAAAAGAGAGGCCTGGAAAAGTTTTAAGTTTACATGTGATGTGGTACGGATTGTGTTTTAGAAACGTGATTCTCGCATACTATGGTTTGGAATAGATTGTTGAGGAGGAAGGGAAATCAGTTTGAAGGACATGGAAAATTTAAGTAAGAAATGATGAAGACTCTGCTTCAGCCCAAGATGGAGTAACAAGAACCAGATTTACCCTCTTCACTGAAACCAAAAATGAACAAAATATATGAAACTACCTTTGTCAAGGACAATGGGTAACAGTCGATGAACGACAGTGATCAGTGAGAGGACAACAAATGGGATAAACTCTATGACTGTCTCAGCTTACTGCCTTGAGAGTCTCCAGGTCATGGCACAGGGAGGGGAACCCCAGGGAGGGACCAGTAGACTCCCCGAGTTGAGAATATGGATCTGAGAGTCTGGGGGAGAACAAGACAGTTAGGGTTTCCAGGACAGAGTACTGAGAAGAGGAGTTTTATGTAAGGAAATCTCCAGATACCTGCAGAGAATCCCCTAACCACCTATTTACCTGGGTAATGCTTAGCACATACATGTGAGACTACCTGAGGCCAGAACAAAACCTACCTGAATGGATTAGAAGAAAGAGTATCCAGGGTGTCACAGGGCCAGGAACAGTGCTGGTTTCCACAAGCTAGACTGAAAGATCGGGCACTGGGTAGAGCACACAGAAGGGCCTTTCTCCGTCGTGTGGAATAATTATCCCTATATTGAGCACTGCTCTACTCCCACCCAACAAATCATAAAAGCAAGCTCTGAGGGATCCAATTGTTTTTGATTAAGATGAGTGTATCCCAGCACAAAGCTCAAGATTTTTAAGAACACAAAAATATCCAGCATTCAACAAGTTAAAATTCACAATATCTGGCATCCAATCAAAGATTATCAGGCATGAAAAGAAGCAAGAAAATATGACCTATAATGAAGAAAAATGAATCAATTGAAATAAACACAGAACTGACACAGATGTTAGGTTTAGCAGACAGTGACATTTTAAAACATTACTGTAATTGTATTCCATATGTTCTTAAAGCTAAGTAGCTCAACAAAACAAGCTCAGAAACACGAAAATTGTACCAAAATAAAATTTCTTAAAACTAATGATAAATAGAAAAATCCTAAAATCTGTTACAGAAAAAAAGACATTATGTACAGAGGCAAAAAGGATAAGGATAAGAGTACAGTCCTTGTTGGAAACAATGTAAACAACAAGAGCCATTTTTAAGTACTGAAATAAAATACTGTCAACCAGAATTCTATATTTAGTGAAAATGTATATTTTTTTAAATGAAGGAGGAGGGGCCAGCCCAGTGGAGTAGTGAAGTTTGCATGCTTTGCTTTGGTGGCCCAGACTTTGCCGGTTTGGATCCTGGGCACAGACCCAGCACTTCTCATCAAGCCATGCTGTGGTGGCATCCCACATAGAAGAACCAGAAGGACTTACAACTAGAATATACAACTGTATACTGGGGATGTGGGGTGAAAAAAAAAAAGAGGAAGATTGGCAACTGATGTTAGCCCAGCGACAGTCTTCCTCACCAAAAAAGCAAAAAAACAAAAAATGAAGGGGGAATAATGAATTTTTCAGACATATAAAAGCTGAAAGATTCATTACTATCTGACCTCAACTGCAAGAAATATTACAGAACATCCTTCAGGCAGATGGAAAAGGTCACCAGATGGAACTCTAGATCTACAAGAGAAATGAAGAGGATCAGAAATGGTGACTACATGTGTCACAACGACATGACAGCTTCTGTCTTGCTCTCTTGGGTCACTAGCACTAGGGAATCCATTGAAAATACTGAAGCAGTCCATGTAGCTCATGTGAGAGGAACTGTGACCTCTTGCCAGTAGCCATAGGAACAGATCCTTCTGCCTTAAGTCAAGCCACCAGATGACTATAGGCTTTGGCCAACACCATGACTACAACCTCATGTGAGTTTCCAAACTCACATGGAGAAGGGTAAGAGGCCTTGGGAATTCTGGGTGATGGTGGGGCTTGCCATATTAAATAATGTTGTCAAGGTTGGTCTATCTTGGAAAATGATATGTAAACAGACATTTGCAGGTGGGGAAGTCAGCTTTGTGGCTCTGAGGAAAGAACATTGGAGACAGAGAAAGAACTAAGACAAACACCTAAGGTAGGAGTATTCCTAGCTTGTGTGAGGAGCAACAGGGAGCAGTACGACAAGAATAGAATGAGCCAAGGCAGCGGTGAACGAAATGAAGTTGTGAAGTTGAGAAAAATAAAGGGGCAGGTGAAAAGGTGAGTCTTTAGAGGGTTTGAACAAAGTAATAACGTTATTCAGCCTACATTTAAAAGGCGCTTTGGCTAGTATGTTGAGATTGACTATAAGGGAAAGGTAAAAGTAGAGAGAAAATTCATCTGGCTTCTGTGATGATTCAGGCAGGAAACAGTGGTACACAAATACAGAAAGGACTGTCATCCTTATCTGCTATACTTTCCTCAACCTAGCATTTAATAATTGATTCTGCCCTCTTGATACCTGTCAGACTCATAACCTCCTTTTGTTTCTATTTTGCCTGCTGCTTTCTTGGTTCATGTGCTCCTCATGTTTTTTATAAATTTCTCATAATTTATCCAATGAATCCTTAATTATGGATATTTCAGTTTTTTCCGGTATTTCGCTCTCATAGACAATGCTGAAGTGAACATCTTTATATGTGTGTGTGTGTATATCTATCTATCTATCTATCTATCTATTTATGAATTCGCAAACAAGTACCAGCATATCTGTAGATTACATTGGTAAAAGTGGAGACACTGCCTCAAAGTACACATGAATTTCTATTTTGTTTGTATGCTTGGTTCATTTTTGTTTTTTGCTTCTCAAAGAAGCAACAAACATTTATTACCCCATGGTTTTCATAGGCCAGGAATTCTGGAATGTCTCTAGTTTGGGAACTAATTAAAATAAATTATAATTAAGTAAAAAAATCACCCATGTTTTTGTAAGGAGTATATTAATTCTAAACATCCAAATTTCTTGTCAATACAGTAAATATACCACAAGCTAATTTATTTATTTAGTTGAATTTTCACATTTTTTTGTTTAATAGATAAGCAAATGAAAAATCATTTTCATATGTTTCAAAATGTCTAATTAAGTTGCACATAGGGACAAATCAAACATTTCATTTGTAACATATATATTGAGCAATTTTTACAGAGGTTTTATGCTTCCAGAGATAATACATTGTCCCTGAATATGGGCTAATGTGGAATGTGAGTTGCATGTTGGAAGGCAGGTAAAATTTGAAAAACTAAGAAAGGAAAAATATAATTTTAGGTAAAGGGAACAACATGACCAAATGTGCAGAGGCTAAAAAACACACTGCAGGTCAAAAATGGTGGAATGAGACTATTATGTAAAGTGTACAATATGAAGAAATTAGAAGATAAAATCTCTTTTTTCCTTTTATCAGTTATTCATTTGGTCTTAAACATACATAGCGAGGAAACTGGACAAAATCTAGCTTGTGTCTGGTCTATATCCAATGTGAATCCAGAGGAATTGGGGAGTCATGGAACGGCAGTGGAGTAGCGGCCTAGCAAAAGTCCACTTGCTGAAGAGTGTCCTGCAAGGAGGTTCCACCTTGAGAAAAATGGAGTATGACCTATAAACAGACTCAACAACCAAAGGTGGGTAAAGGTCTTGGGAGGAGCATATTTTTTCTTACTTAATGTGTCTCTCAACCCAGCCTGGCTATATGCATGCCTAAGCCTTATGTAGGATGATGGGAAACAAAATAAAAACTAAAAAAGCTATTTTAAGGGATGGCCTGTGGCCCAGTGGTTAAGTTCGAGCGCTCAGCTTTGGTGGCCTGGGGTTTGCCAGTGGATCCTGGGTGTGGAAATGGCACCACTCATCAAGCCATGCTGAGGTGGTGTACCATATAGCACAATAAGAAGGGCCTACAGCTAGAATATACAACTATGTACTGTGGGGTTTTGAGGAGAAGAAGAAGAAAAAAAGAAGATTGGCAACAGATGCTAGCTCAGGTGCCAATCTTTAGAAAAATAAAAGCTGTTTTGTCCACATCAGTATTATTTATACAGAAGCAAGAACTATTTATGGATCTTTCCAATGGACGGTAACCCACCTGCACACACACCACACAGTCTCATTCCATCTTTGTTAGACTTAGACAAGACCCCTATACCAGTGCATGAGTGATGGTGCCCAGTAGAGAGATGAAAGAATCCATCAACCACAGTAGAAACTCAAGGAGGAGATGGTGGCGTCAAATACATATTGTGATACCAAGATGATGTCTGATGAGGTACTGCTATGTCAGATAAAGAAATAGTGATGCTTATTGGAGATGTGGTGCTTTGCAGGTGTGCATTACTCAGTTTATGTCCAGGGGAAGACGGTAACTGGAAAACACTGCAATCTTCACTGGAACCCAGCTAAGGAATAGTGATGGCCAGAGAGAAAGGAAGTTTTGGTTAAGGGATGTTTGTTTGTAAAGACGTCTTGGTACTTCCAAACTAATGGAGGGTCACTTTATGGAGACTGAATTTGTATATAAACAAAGGAGAAATTGGCGGGATTTTGAGTTAGAAATTTAAAAAAAATCCACGTATTGCTGAGTCATGATTAAAATAATATTATACAAACAATATATTCATTGGATAAAAGGAAATTTAAACAAAAAATTATTTAAGATCTTGCTATCTAAATATACATATTCATATAGATTCTTATAAAATTTTTTAAAGTATATAAAGAGTTGAGAGAGAAGAAAAGAGAAAAGAGAAAAGACATATGTGTGTGTGCATACGTGCGTGTATATAGACATGTATAATTCCATATACTATATATATTATTATTTAAGCAATACTATATTGGTGACTTCATAGACCGAGCCCTTTTTTTTTGTTCATTATCATTGCATACTGTGCTAGAGTTTCTAACAATTTGTCTGATTACTTATGTCATAATAAACAATTATTTTCAGGGAACTCTTGTCGAAAGGTTAAGAAAATTCCCTTCTCTTTGCCACAGCACAGATCAATTAATAGGTTTTATATAATGTAGTAAATTAACTTTTCGGATAATATCTATTTATTATCTTCTCAAGATAACGTTAAAATATAATCTTCTATTACCTACACATATTTCTCAGACTTCTGGTCAGGGCTCACAGGAATAGTGACCAAAAGAGATTCATGCGACTCCATGGACATAGTCTGGCTGGCGCTTCTCCAGAGATGATTGACAGTGATCACTGGTAATTACAGTTTTTCCTTTCTCATTTCCAGCACTGAGAGACAGACAGAGAGATACTATGAGTATTAATCATGGGAAAATTCTCACTACAAAGAGCAAGAAATAGAAATTGAAGAAAAACTCATACCTTTTATTATAAATTGTTTAAATTGCCGTATGGGAAAAGAACAACATAAACCTTGCCTTCCTAGTGACAAATGAAGAAATATTGTCACATAGCAAAGAGCCAAACCCTTTAACCTTGACAGAGGTTCATCTAAGGACTCTCTAACAAAACAATGTAGTTTTCTCCACTAACATGCACATCCCTTTTAGTGTTCCTAATAGAATTGGGGTGTGTTCATTTCCACCACCCGTTCTCACAATCCATGTGGATCAAGGAGGATTGAAAGGCTTGATTGCATCTTTAGCTTTAAGGGTAAACTCTGGGTAGAAAAAAATAAAATTATGACATCATCCACTTGCTAGTTTTCATTTAGAATTAAGCCTGTGATTCTATTTTGAGCCATAACTTCCAGAAGACAGTGCGAGAGGTTTCTTGAAAAGCTTTTTTTTGCTTGAGAGAAATGGAGTAATTCTGAGAAGATGGTGGCAGCAGAGTAGTTTTAGAATCTCCCTGAATCTCGTCTTCCCCAAATTAATGGAAAAATCAGAAAGGAAAAACTAAAATCTACAGAAAACATTACAAACAAACAAAAACTATGTGAAAATGTATCCTCATAAACACAAAAATGTGAGTGGGTGAGCACAGACCACGCATAGCCAGAGAACCCTCTTGATATTAGCAATTGTGTAGAAGGGATGGAGGAAAGTCTGAGAGATTTATGACAGCGTTGAGAGATTGAAAATCTTCTAATTATCTGTCCAATAAAAACTGAGCTCAAGAGAGACAATGAATACCACGGAAAGAAGAGATACCAGTGGAGGAGAAGAGATGTAAAGACAGATCGTATTTTTATCAGTTTATGACAACAATGGAAGAATGAGACTTAAAGATGTTAAGCCAGCAAAGATACCTGGTCCACTTCTTCCTAAATGTGCAGGAAAACTTTTTTTACTTAAAAATGAATATCACACAATATTCTTTTAAATTCCATTCAAGGTTATAAGAAAGCAAAGAGCAGAATAACTCTATCACAGACAATAAAAGCAATTCAAAAAGACAATTAAATTTTTAATATTTCAAAACAAGTTAAACAAAATGAAGGAAATTATAGAAGCTATAGAAGACCAAAATAAATCAGAATTCAAAGAAAAACTCTTTAAGAAGTGAGAAAAGAAAAGGAAGATTTGAAAAGAAAACTAAAAATGTCAAAAATAATTATTAATTTCAATTCAGAAATGAGGACTAAAATATAAGTATCACATGAACATGTTTCAAAAGAAACAGAAAAAGCAAAAGGGGATGCTTTTTTAAAATGGAAAAAAGAAATTAAAACAGTGATGAAATAATAAACTGAGAAATTGCACAAATGTTTTAATATTATCAGAAAATTTTCTGGTGATTAAATATGATTTGAAAAATACATATTAAAAAGGTACACTGCATACTTTAGAAATTCGGTCCAAACAAATCAAAGCCAAGATATATCTTTTGGTAAAATTGTTAGAGCTTAAAAAAAAGAAATAAAATAACATCAGACTTTTCAGCAGCAATGCTTTGTTCCGCAAGATAATGCAGTAATATGATGTAAAATATTCAAGGACTGGAAATGTGAGCCTATGTTTTATATCTGATAAATTGATCTTGATGTAGGAAGGGCATGGAAAAACTGCTTGAACATACAAGATCTTAGAAAATCAGCTGTTGGAATATGCTGAAAACTCTACCAAAGAACAAACAAGACCCAACAAAAATGACAGGAGTGATGTTGGCAATAAGAATCGCGCTGAGCGTTAAATGTATACTAGTCTTTAGGAATAAGGTTAAATTGCTATTACAATGGGTTCAGGAATTTTACTGGTTATAAGTTATGACAATGTAAAGATATGGGAGAAAATGTCATGGGGAAAGTATATGAAAGAATCAATATGAACCAAATTGCCTCATAGGAATTCACTGGGATAGTAAATATTACTTCAAATTAGATGTTGGTGAAGAGGGATGGAAAATAGAAGTTATTAGCTAAGTTCAGACTTGTTCATAGTAGAGAACTCGTTCAATAGTATAGGATACAAAAGTGATCACAAGTACAAAATTAAAACAAAGGCCTGTTTAAGAGCAAGAGTTAAACTAAAAATGAGCACATACAGATAGACCGCATAGTGGAAGACTATATAAATAAAACACACACACCCTACATCATATTCATTTGAAAGAATGAAGGCTAAAATATTGCAAATAGGTTTAAATTACTTATAATAACAAAGTAAAAAGATTTCAGTTTGACAAAAAAAAACCACAACAAAATCCAACAATAGGCAATGTGAGGGGTGGGGGAAGAAAAATTCACATGGTTAAAAAAAACTAAGAATGATAACAGGTAAACACAAAAAAGAAAACAGGAATAACAATGTTGGTGTGTTTCATTGTAGAATTAAGACCAGAGAGTGTTAAAATCAAAAGATAAAACAAGGGCATTTCATAATGCTTCCGTCTAAAATTTACCATAAAGAAATACCTGTAATTTGTATTTATGCATCCAATTAACTCAGCAGGCAGGTTTCATAAAACAAAATTTCTAGAGAACAACCAGAAATCAAAACTCAGTAGAATACTTTAAAATATCTCTCTTAATCTAAGAGATTCAATGGTCAACAAATTTAAAAAAATTATAGAAAACTTAAACTACATAATCAATAAGGTAGATTTTGTAGATTTTAAAAGGCTACTAACACCTTTTCTGGCTGTGATAAAATTCACATATTCTTTTGTTTGTTGTAAATATTAACTCTCCTCTCGTTCAATGTACATGCTATTCAGAATTACAAAACATTACTAGTACTGATATTAGTTGGCATTTAGAGTCCTATTTATATTTAAATGTATTTTACAAGCTTTAATTGGAATAATATTTGATACTGAAAAATTCTTATATTTTGTAAAAGGTAGTCCATCCAGAGATGTGTTCAAGAGAACAATTTGATGTTTCTTAACTATTATTGGCTCATTTTGGAAAGATCTATTGTAATTCAAATATGTTGTCTCCACTGTAGAAAGGAGAGAAACCCATTTTTTAAAGTGACTCCTTTGTGCCAGGCACTTAGAATGTGCTGTTTGAGGCAGATGAGGATTTGAACCAAGAGCAGCCTGACTTTCCTAGGATTCCACAGTAGTGTATTATCTTTGAACTCTTTTACCGTAAACCCAAACTCGAATAGCTTGGATCATCTACAGACAGTTTTTCCGGCATTGTGCTTGGTCTGTATGATGATATCAGTAAGAACAGCTTACTTGCTTAGTGCTGTCATTTATTCAAGGCCTTGTATGTGCTAGGAATTTTATGAGACACATAATCTTGCAAAACTTGGAAAAATCCAATGACATATTGATAGAGGATCATTTTACTGAGAAACCAAAATCAAAGTGATGAATTAATGTCCAAAAATACTTCTTTAAACCTTGCACCTCGTTCGTTTTGGATGATGAATAAACGAATGGTGTCAGGGTCAGAATTTAAGCATGGTTTTTTTTTGCATGCAAAATATGGTCTCTTTCTTTCTCTTGACCGTCTTGCAGTTTTCCATATCAGCTTTATTTGTCATCTGCTTGCCTTTGATCTTCGTGAGAAAACATATCACTACCTGGGTTATTATGATTGTATTTTCCAAAGTTTATCAGCATGATTCCTAGGTACTTTTCTAGAAACTTACCACTTCCCTATCAGGCTGTGTAGTCTAATTCCCTTGCTTTTGATTGTGTGTAGCCTTTGTACTCTTTTCTGGCTGAAGCATTCTCACTGAAGCTCTGAGCGGACTTGTAAGCAGTTCACCACCAGTGCTGCCATGGTGTGAGGAAGCCTAACTAGCCCACACCAACAGACAGCCTATAGCTGCAGCTGCTCCAGGCACCATCGCACTGCAATTACAGGAGAAACGCTGAGCTAGAACTTCCCATCAGAGTCCTCCCCAAATTTCTTACTCACCCAAACTGTGACACATTGTTGTTTTAAATCAGAAAGTTTCATCTTTATTTATTGTGCAGCGATGATTACCAGAAGAGGTACTTACGGCAAGGATTGGAGAACCCTACTACACAAGCAAAATCTGGCCCACCACATGTTTTTGTAAATAATGTTTTATTACAAGACATCCACATCCATTTGTCAATATACTACCTGACTTCCTTAATGCTGTAATAGCAGAGTTCAGTAATTTCAACAGAGACAGTCTGGCCTACGAAACCTAAAATATTTACTATCTAGCTTTTTACAGAAAATGTTTGCCAACTGCTAGCCAATGGGTGTCTTCCTTTTTTCATATTATTGGGCATGCACATAGCAGGAGCTAGTTTCTGAATATTAATTTACCCACTCATGTCATATAATATTTTCTAAATGACATCTTTATTGCCCTCCTTGTATCTATGCCTTTGTGAGGGCCCCTTCCACGCTGACTATGAGCTGGTTCGTGTGGTTTTCTTTGGCCAGTGGGACATGAGCAAATGTGATGCCAATAGAAACTTGAAAAGTGATTGCACATGACACTTCTGATCTCTTGCTGCTGGGAATCCCTCTACTGCGACTTGAAAAAGCCAGGGCTCACCTCCTGGATGGTCAGAGACCATGTCCTAGCTGCATTAGACATTCCAACAGGCTCCATATCCCCAACGTCCCATGCCTCCAGCTGAGAACTGAAACATGTTAGTGAATCCATCTTGGATCATCCAACCCAGCTGAGTGAGCCCGTAATCATGAGACTTGTTAATATTCATTGCTTCCAGCCATTGGGTTATGGGGTGCTTTGATATACAACAAAAGCCAATCGATACATGTATAAAGTCAGCTTTAATGTTCTCCGCCTGTACTCCTTTGTATAGTAGCAAGTAAATTTGGGGAAATCATTAGCCTCAAGAAGTAATACAGGTTAAAATATATATGGGTCAAAGAAAAATTCTTTAAACTATCTATTGATACATTCTTTATTCTTTAATAAGAGAAGCTAGGAATTGGGAATTTGGGGTAGAGAAGGATAATGATTTACATCTCTAATGTTTTGAATTTAATTTTTAATTACGAAATCCTGGAAGAGAGGGGCTCATCCTCAGTCAGTGTGACCTAATGTAGGTTCTCATGAATTTCAAGAGACATAACAATCAGATGAAGAAGAATCAAGAAGACATGAAGATTTGCAGATTTAATGAATGGGCAAAGAAACATTTGGAATGAAATTTTAAGGAGCAGATAATTTTAAAACCTCCTGAGTTCAGTCAATGACAGGTGAGTTCACATTAGAATTGAAGGCAGCCAAACAGGTCTATGACTTGGTGAAAAGTCTTCTCTTCTCCTCACTTCCCACACTTTTCTCCCTTCAGAGAAAGATATTTATATGTGTGTTGTTACCACATGCCTGAATAAAATAATCTTCCAGCAAATTTCATTTTCTAGCATTTCATTTCCCAGTGGTAATGCTAAATAAAATGTAGATTAAAAACATTAAGTGTGGCTACCTGCTGCTTCAGCACTGGGCAGGATTTCATCTGTAGACATTCTAATAAGCTCACAATGAGTGCTTTTTGTGCTGCTGTACAATCACAGGATAATTTAGAACAAAAAGTAAAGGTCAGGCATTCAATGCTGCTATGAGTGACCTTTTCACTCCCAACTCTTTGTAAAAGTGTCTGTATTAGCAAGTTTAGCTGCATCTTTTAAAGAAGCTGTACAATTCCCTCCAGGAACTGTTTCCATCTTGAAAGAAGCCCCATGGGGAACGGAGTTCTAATGAAAATATTCACAGGAAAGCAAAGTCCTCCTTTCCTCCTGAGAGATTCTGTGACAATGGGAAAAACTAAGTACAAGCCATCAGCTTCCACGCTAAGTACTAATGATGACCATTCAGATGTTTACTTTGATCCTAGGAGTCCAGCCAGAACCTCTCCCCTTTCTCCTCAGGAAGAATGTGGGGTCTGCCAAAGGTCAGTTATATCATGAGCTTTCAGTTCATACCATGCTTAAGTGGCTATTACAATTCTGTTATTTGATGACCTTCAGCAACAGAATAAAGCTTCCTCTTTAACCTAAATTCCCAAGGTCACATGAAATAAAAATAGCATCTTGTAATAGTGGCTGGAATAAGCGCTTTGCATAATGAAAGTTTAATAAATGTCATTTGAATTAAATAAATCACTTATTTCATTTTCGGGAAGAACCTATGAATTAATACTTTGAAGAAAGTAATGGGAAAAACCGGACTTTTCTTCAGTTCAGTTCAGCAAATTGTGTTAAACTTTCAAAGCAGATACTCAGAAGACTCAGAACAGTCTCCACCTCACTGTACTCCTTCACGGCTAAACTTCTACACACATTGTCCTTAATTCCTCAATTTATCAAAAGCACAGTAAGTTCACTACAGAGCCCCTTTTATTTATTTTATTTTTTACTTTTGTGAGACTCATCAGGGACCTCTATGTTCCCATATCCAAAGGGCACAGCTATGTTTTCAATTTAGTCCATCTTTCAGTAGCATTTGATATTACTGGAATTGTAGTTCTAGAAACACACACATTCTAACTTGGTGGCTTTCAGTCTTGCCGCTTTCAGATGGCTTTGAGGCACTTCTCAGTCTTGATTTCTGGCTCCAGCCCCCCATCTCCCCAGGCTCTAGTATCAGAGTTTAGAGTGAGGCGCCCTCCCCACTTCCAACTGTACTCGATTCATGAGTGATCTCATGGACTTCCATGGCTTAACACTGCAGAGTTTGCATCTCCAACTGGAAAGTCCTTGTGAATACATACTCGTTCATTCCTTCAGGAAATATGAGGGAAACGAAATATTTCCTAGGACGTTAAATCAAGAAGTAAAGGTGCCTTCTGGCGTGGTACAAGGGAGCTTCCAGAAAGAGTTGAGAGCAGAAAGAGTTGAAGGAGGTTGACTCTGACAAATAATATCAGGGTTTAGGAAAGGTGAGGCAGTAAATCTTTCTTGTCATGATAGACCTCTCGGTTGCCGGTGATTATGAAAATGCCACTCACAGACCACCTCATCACAGTCAACACAATTGGCTGTAAAAGGATGCATCTCCCAGACCCCAAACCAGAAGAATCGAATCGGAACTTCCTGGGATGTTGCATATATGGTAGAATTTAGGAACTGTAGTTTCCCTTATTACTTTGGACTCATTTCCCAGGTTTTGTTTTTTTTGTTTTACTTTGTTAGTTTTTGTATCTAGTCTTTAATTTGAATGTTGTTTTTGTCACTGAATCAGCAGACGTGCTTCATTTTCAGCTCTATAATTTTTGATACTTTCATTGTTTTAAAATGTTTAAATTCCTGTTGCATTGAACTGTGATCAGAATCTGAGACATTTTTACTTTAACAGGTTAGGGTGTTTTTTTGTGTGTTTTAAATATTTAACATTTTAAACTGCAGTCTGTAGGCTTGAAAATAATGTTTATTTTCTGTTTGGCATACATTTTATATTATATCGTGAATATTGTACTTTGAGAATTTCCATTCCTTTGTAATTTCATGTAGTATTTCTCTGTTAAAGGTATTAAAATCTGAGAAAGTGTATTAAAATTCCTCATTACCAGTGAACATGACTTTTTCCAATTTCACTTTGCAGTTCTACCAGGTTTTATTTTATATATTTCACTATTACATTCTTGAGTGCAAAAAGGCTCATGACTATTAGATCATTTTTAGAGATTTTACATTTCATAATTATAAAATATTTCTCTTTGTCCTTTTTTAATGGTTTTCACCTCAAAATTACTTTCTATGTTATTAATATTGCCACATCTGCTTTCTTTTCTTTCTTTCTGTTTTTGTTAGCCTGAAAGTCTTCATCTAACTATCTGTTTAGTACAACCTTTATGTGTGTGTCATTTTGCTTCTAAGGCATCTGTTATAATAAGTGTACAGGTACATATTAATTCACAGAATCTGCGAGTCTAAATTATTTAAACTATAGTGTTTTTTCTCTAACAACTGATTTATTCTATTTTCATCCAACTTCTGTTCTGTTTTTGGTTTTGTTTTGCTTTGTTCATTGATTTTCAGTTGATTAATATTTATTGATGGCTCCTAGTTTTTCTACTCTGATAATTGTTGGTTTTAATATATTTTATTCAGTCTTTTTTTCCTCTTCTATTGTTTATAAGTTTTATATTTCATTATACTGATAATGAAATTGATGAAATAAACAATAACATTTGCCCTCTTTAGCTCAGAGAGGAGGATAACTGAATCTCCATGAGAAGGTGGCCCTTGGCTAAGGCCTGAATTAAAAGGGAAAAGAAAAGCATTCCAGACAGAGGCAACAGCCAGCACAATGACCTGTGGTTGGAACTATCCTGGGATGCTCAGAGAACAGAAGCCAAGTGAGTGTAGTGTAAGAGTAGTGAGGTAGGAAGAGAATAATAGGGAATAAATTCAGAAGGAAGCCAGGAACCAGGTCCTGTAGAATTTTGCAGAGGGTGTGTATACATTTCCTACAGCTGCTGTGACAAAGTGCTGCAAACTAGATGGCTTAGAACAGAAGCTTATGGCTCACATTTCTGGAGGATAGAGCCCCAAACCAAGATGTCAGCCCCAAACCAAGGGCCATGCTCCCTCTGAAACAAAGAAGAACGCTCCTGGCCTCTTCCTAGCTTCTAGTAGTTTGCTGGCAATGTTTGGTGTCCCTTGATCTGTATGCATCACTCTGATCCTCCATTTTCACAGGGCGTTCTCCCTGTGTCTCTTTCTCCTTTATGGCTGCATTCTTGTAAGGACACCAATCCTATTTGATTAGGGGCCCATCCTACTCCAAGAGGTTCTCATCTTTACTTAACTAATTACATCTGCAATAACTCTATTTCCAAATAAGTTCACATTCTGAGGTACCAGATGTTAAGATTTCAACATACCTTTTTGGGGGGAAGGGGATCACCAAATCAGGGTGATTGCTAAACTAACAATTCCTACAGCATAAAATTTACAGCATTTTCTGAAAAAAAATAATGGGGAGGAATAAGGGGAAAAAAGGCTTTAGGGAGAACTCCTAGTGGCTGAATCATTGGTGTGACCTTCAGCAAGATGTGCAAGACCAGGGCAGAAATATGTTTGGTGGTTCATAGAAGTCAAGTGTTCTCTTTTGAACCTGGTAAGTTTAAATGCTTATTATGCAGTAAGTAATCAAGGCAATTGGAAATCCACATCTTGTTTTTAGCTAAGTGGTCCAGGCTGGAGATATATTCTTGTACTTTATTAGCATAACAGATGATATTTAAAGTGTTGGGACATCACTAGCAGGATTATGAAGGTGGAGAAGAGAAAGAGGCCACTGGATTGAATCTTCAGTAAATCAATATTTAGAGGTGAAATAAGAACCTACAAAGTGTATTGAGAAGAAGAATAAACTGGTTCAAAACAACCAGGAGAGTATGGTGTCAATACCAAGAGAAAGGAGTGCTCAAAACAGACTCTGGTCAACAGTTTCAAATGGGACTTAGAGGTAGGGTAAGACAATAATGGAAAATTTGGGCTCCTCTAAACTCTTCTGGATCAAATGATGTTCCATGTTTGTAATGCAAAATATACTTTCAGATATTCAATACAAATTATGAAAATAAGGATACAGAAATTGTGAGTATTTTTCTTTTGGTCTGGGAATGACAATTTTAGTATGAAAAATAGAATGATAAACATATATATATATTTAAATATAAAATATTGGTTACAACTATATACATGTAAAGTGTTGGTTACAATTATATTGGTCATCAATAGACTCTAAGATTAGATAAGGAGAAAATATATGCAAAATATTTATCCAAGGAAGGACTTGCATCCAAAACATATAAAGAACTTCTGCAATCAAGTAAAAACCTAGATAAACAACTCAATAACAAATGAGAAAAACATACTTTACCAGGGAGGGATATAAATGGCTAATAATCACATGAAAAATTGTGCAGCACTTTAATTAAAACCACGAAGACTATCTACCAGATAGAATAAAATCTTTAAAGTTGAATAATAAATAACTATAAATTATAATTAAATAAGAATCAAGGTGGTAAAAGCTTCAAATGTCAAAGGAAGAAGGATTATCTGCAAGGGAGTTGTATCAATTTGTTTTTCAAATCATGTGTAAAAGATCAAAAGTTAAGTCCTAGAGAAAGGAAATAAAAATTATGGCACTGACTTAAGCACAATAAAGATTCTCAGGTGGTATCTGAAGTTTGGATAGTGATCAATTGGAAAAATTAATCCAGAATTTTTCAGAAAGGATCATGGACTTACAGAAGCTGTTTTTTTTTTTTACTGAGTTAATGATAGGTTACAATCTTGTGAAATTTCAGTTGTACATTAATGTTTGTCATTCGTGTTGTAGGTGCACCACTTCACCCTTTGTATCCACCCCACCTTTCCCCTGGTATCCACTAAATTGTTCTTAGTCCATATTTTTAAATTCCTCATATGAGTGGAGTCATACACAGATTATCCTTCCCTAGCTGGCTTATTTCACTTAACATAATTCCCTCAAGGTCCATCCATGTTATTGCAAATGCAATGATTTTGCTCTGTTTTGCAGCTGAGTAGTATTCCATTGTATATATGTACCACATCTTCTTTATCCATTTGTCTGTTGATGGGCACTTAGGTTGCTTCCCTGTCTTGACTATTGTAAATAATGCTGCAATGAACATTGGGGTGCATAGGACTTTTGGGATTGCTGACTTCAAGCTCTTTGGATAAATACCCAGTAGTGGGATGGCTGGATTGTATAGTAGTTCTATTTTTAATTTTTTGAGGAATCTCCATACTGTTTTCCATAGTGGCTGCACCAGTTTGCATTCCCACCAGCAGTGTATGAGGGTTCCTTTTTCTCCACAGCCTCTCCAACATTTGTTACTATTAGTTTTAGATATTTTTGCCAATCTAATGGGTATAAGGTGATATCTTAGTGTAGTTTTGAATTGCATTTCCCTGATAATCAGCAATGAGGAGCATCTTTTCATGTGCCTATTGACCATCTGTATATCTTCTTTGGAGAAATGTCTGTTAATGTAGAAGTTGTTTAGATGAGAGTATCTAAGGAACTGTGGCTCCATGTTTCTACCCACATGTCCTTCTTTTTGTTTTCTTCCCACATGTCCTTCCTATACTATTGCCTGCTACATGGCCTCTGAGTGACATCTCCCTCCACCCCCACACACTCCCTTTATCTTTGCGTCATTTCAAATTCCATAGTCAGACTAAATACATCCAGGTGTTTTGTTAAAACCATTCAATCATGATCTGCATTACAAAAGATGATAAATGGATGAACTTTTGGTCTTTAAGATATTGGGCCTGTTCCTACTATTACACAGTCCCAGGCTGGCATCTGCTCTTGACTTCTTGGGCAGACTCCAGCCCTGAGGGAAGAGACGGCTCTCCAAATCTCATTCTCTCTCTCTCTCTCTCTCTCACACACACGTATTTTAAATAATCTTAAACATGGCAAAATCCTCCTCTTTGTAGAGTTCTGTATCAAGGGTTGAGAACATGCTAAGATACAAACAAATACTGTGTCTTATAGAAATTTAGAAATGTTAAAAATATACGATTTGTCAGTAAAAGTCAATGCCTGATTTTAGGTAAGCAGTTAATCTTGCTTATATTTTGTTGATATAATAAATATTATTATTACTAAATATTTCCCATAAAGTCTTTCAAACTTTATAAGAATAAATGATATTACATCAGCTGTTTTGGAATACAAATAGGCAGAGCTTCTAAATTTATTTGTAGTACTGTATAACCCCCGTAACAAATCTAACAAAAATTACCTCCCCCAAAAATCTTATAAACGAATCTTATTTTTGGATAAGATGAAATAATCTAAGTAAAACATAACAAGCTGAATTCAATAGTAACACACCATGTCCAAATGCTATTTAAGCTAGTAATGCAAGCAGAGCTTAACAGTAGGACAGGTGACGTTCCAGCACATCAACAAGCCACATGGTCGCTAATCATAGTAGTTGCTACCTGCACTGTCCGTGGGACAACTCTTCTTCTTACATTGTAGAGTTATCTCTGCTTGTCCTGACAATGACCTCTTGTGGCAAAGAGACGTAAAGTAATTTGTAGATCACACAGAAAGTGCTGGAGAGGGGGCGGAATCCAGGCAATCCGAGTCTGCACTATTAATGGCCCTCCTGTTAAAGTCCCATGTAATTGCTCTTGTAACTTTGATTTTTGGCTGAGGAAGATTCGCCCTGAGCTAATATCTGTGCCAATCTTCCCCTGTTTCGTATGTGGGTCGCCACCACAGCAAGGCTGCCAACAAGTGGTGTAGGTCTGTGCTTGGGAACAAAACCCAGGCTGTGGAAGAAGAGTGTGCTGAACTTAACCAGCAGGCCACACGGCCAGCCACTCTCTTGTAACTTTTAACAACAATATAACTCAATCTATAAAACTCTTAATAATAGGGGATCATATATTGAACTTGACAAATAATATTAATTTATCTGCCATCCTCAAAATGAACAACTAAATACTAAAGCTGTTGGAATTAAAACAAGGAACACCAAAATGTGAGCTCTTTCCTATCATGAGTCTTAAACAATGGCCTGGAAATTCCAGCCAATCACATAAAGCACAAAAATGAAATTTTAAAAATGATTCATTATGGGGCTGGCCCCATGGCCGAGTGGTTAAGTTCGCGCGCTCCGCTGCAGGCGGCCCAGTGTTTCGTTAGTTCGAATCCTGGGCGCGGACATGGCACTGCTCATCAGACCACGCTGAGGCAGCGTCCCACATGCCACAACTAGAAGAACCCACAACGAAGAATACACAACTATGTACCGGGGGGCTTTGGGGAGAAAAAGGAAAAAAAATAAAATCTTTAAAAAAAAAAAAAATGATTCATTATGTATTTAGATCAAATATTAGATGAAAATAGATTTTAGATTCAATAATAAGTGAAAGAGGAAAATATAGATAAATACATGTTTAATACAGGAAGGAAAAGATTTAAACTTAAAAGGATAGATATAATAGTGACATAATTAATTATAGAATATACATTTTTAAATTTCTTCTTCTAAGCAACAAATAATAAAATTAATAACTAGGAAATATTACACAAATCATAAAATTAAGGAGTAATATTGTAAATTTATAAATACTTGTATAAATTGATAAATAAATAGCATTATCTCCTCTATAAAGGAATGAGTACAAGCAATACATAACATTTTACAAAATAAAAAATAAAATGATTAATAGATGTATAAATATATTTAATCTTACCATCATTTGAAGAAATAAATTAGTATCACAAAACGTTGCCATTTTTTAATTGACAAATCTCCCCATTCCTCCAAAATAATCCACTTTTCACAAGATTACATAGCAGTAGGTACTTTCATAAATAATTAGTGAGGGATTAAAAAATATGAACTTCTGAAAGGCAATTTAGCAATAATAATTGATATTAATTAACTTTTAATTCTTAGACGCAGCATTTTAACTTCTAAACTATAGAAATTTGCAAAATCAAAAATGAGAGAGCAAAGATTTAGCTGTGAATATGTGTGATGGTTAAGTTTATGTGTCAAATTTACTGGGCTCTGCAATGCCCTGATGTTTAGTTAAACATTATTCCTAGGTGTGTCTGTGAGGCTGTTTCTGGATGAGATTAACATTTGAATCTGTAGACTGAGTCAGCAGGTTGCCCTCCCGAGTGTGAGTTGACATTATCCAATCTATTGAAGACTTGAGTAGAATAAAAGGCTGAGTAAGAAAAAGTCCTCTCTCTCCATGACTGAAATATTGGTCTTCTCCAGCCTTTGGATTCAGATTTGGACTGAAATTTACAACATCAGCACTCCTGGTTCTCAGGCCTTCCCACTCAGACTGAAGCTATATCATTGGCTCTCCTGGGCCTCCTGCTGGCCAGCTGCAGATCTTAGACCTCTCAGCTTCCATAATTCTGCGAACAAATTCCTTATGGTAAAAATATATATATTCAGAACATACATATATTTCTGAATATTCTGCTCCTTTGGAGAATCCAGGCTAATACAACATATTCATGTGGATAATTAATGAGTGATAAATTGGAAGCAACTTAATTATTCAAAAAGGGGAGTTGATCAAAAATGATGGTACAATCCAGACAATGTAAAAAAACGCATTTGATATAATACTAAAAATCCTAATAATGATATCTTATAATGTGCTTCATAGAAACCTTAGTCTAATAAACTGTCACATACTGGCATAGCATGTGCCCGTGCTTATGCACTTTTTAATATTTTGACCTATGTGCATTTTCTAATATTTATAACATAAAATGAATTAATTATAAAATTCAAAAACAAAAGTTTCTTCATATAGGTACATACATAGCACACAATCAGTATCTATTAGAAAAATAACAGATAAAAACAGAATCAAATTAACTGAAACTTTTAACAAGGCTTATTTATGATGCTTTTTAAATCTTCTTAGTTGCCTAACCATATTTTATAAAAACTCTCTATAGTGAATATTCTTAAAAAGAAATACAGAGGCCAATGGATGTATGAGGAACTGTTTATTTTACAAGAGGAAGAACATGGAAATAATTATAAGTAAGCTTTTCACCAATATTGAGTTTTAGGGGATTTATACACATAAATACATATCTATATAGCTACACACAATATGTGTATATATATATGCACACATACATATACACAATGCATTATATTATAAATTATATATTACATAGTCTATAGTATTGTAGAGACTGAAAAATTTTCCCTTCTAGGTTCTTTGGCTGGTCTAATAAATAAACTGACATAAGACAGATTAACAGAAGAAAAAACAAATTTAATTTTGTACATACAAAAGCCTCAAAGATATGAGACTCAAAGGCAATCAGGCAATTGAGGCTTATCTACCATTCTGAGCTAAGAAATGGGATAGGGGCCTGGGGCTTCCCACGGAGGGAGGGCAATGCACAGGAAGATAAGAAGAGCAGATGTCTAGAAATCAGATGTTTGCCTTGCTGTGCAGGTAAGTCTTTTAGATAAAAAGTTATCTCTGGTAATAGCTCTCTTTCTGGGCTAGGTCCCCTATCTAAATTCTTTTGGGTAGTTAAGGAAGAAATAAATTTTTTCTTGAGTTGGCTGGGTCTTGACTGCCTTCAGCTCAAAATAATCCAGTATACATAATATGAATGTATATGTCCATATATATATATATTTTCCCCTAAGGGAAAAGGTTCTTTTTTTTTTTTTTTGAGGAAGATTAGCCCTGAGCTAACAGCCACCAATACTCCTCTTTTTGCTGAGGAAGACTGGCCCTGAGCTAACATCCGTGCACCTCTTCCTCTACTTTATATGTGGGACGCCTGCCACAGCATGGCTTGCCATGTTGTTCCGTGTCTGCACCCAGGAGCCGAACCAGCGAACCCTGGGCCACAGAAGTGGAACGTGCGCACTTAACTGCTGCACTACCAGGCTGGCCTGGGAAAAGGTTCTTTGAGACACTATTCTAACAACATTTTCACAGAACTCTGAAAAAAATGCTATATCTCTTACCCAGGAATTTTACTTATAAGGATCTTTTTCTTATAACTAATGATGTGAACTAAGGCTTACAAAAAGGCTGCTCGTAGACTGTGGATGCAAAGGTCGTGAAGTTTCCATTTGGTTGACCGAGGTTTTAATTTCGGCTCCGTGTTTTGTTAGTTATGTTGTACAGATTGCTTAATATCTGGGTCCTCAGTTTTCTCATAATTAAAATGGATATAAGAAACTAAATAATGTTGAGGATTATGAAAAATGTCCATTAAGGATTCTCCTTAGGGATCAGCATATATTTGGTGCAAGTTTTGTAGTAGCCACTCATGTGGCTATTATTATTCTTAAGGAAACATTTTAAGCAACCTAATTATTCAATAATATGGAACAGTTAAATAAATCAATATGAAAATATTAATGAAAAATTTACTGACATGAGAAAATACTCATATTTCAAAGTTGGTAACAAAATCATATTCATATATATGTATCTTCAAACTATTAAATAGTGATTATTTTGGGGTAGTGATATTGTTGGTAATTATCATGTTTCCTTATACTTACCTATATGTTCTACAATGAGTAAAACTAGATGAATTGTAGAAAAATAATAAACCTTGTTATTTCTAAATGTTTACTCATATTCCCCCAACCCTAACATAATTGTTTTCATTTTTATGTTTTCTTTCAATACTTAATCTATGTTTCTACATATTTTTATTTTATTATAGTTAGAATATACACAGCTTTGTTTTTTTCGCTTAATTTTACATTTTAGAATTTTAGAATTTTTCATGTTGATTTTTAGTCTTTATAGTCATCATTTTAATGACTGCATGATATCATCTTGAGTTAATGTAGGATATTTAATTAACATGTAATATTGTAGGTTTACCTGTTTTTCCCATTAAGTTTTTGCCGTTAAGAACTACACTTCTATGAAAATCTATGTACGTACAATTTATTTCACTTTTTCTCGATTCCTTCCTGAGACTAAATCTACAAGAGTGGGTGTGTGATGTTAAAAATGGGGAGAACGCTCTCTTCTGACTTTCATTGCCTATCATAATACTCTGTGTCAAAGGTGATCGCTCGGATTCACTACATTCTTGGCGATGCAAAACTGTATTCAGCTATCCCAAGCTTTACCAAGGTGAAATGCCATGCACATTTTTTTAAACAAGTATTAAATATGTATTAAACAAGTATTAAAAACCTTAATAACATAAACATATGTTGCCTTAATAACATCAATGCTACTTTAATATTGGTCTAATTGGGTATTTATGGGGACTGATCACTTGACCACATTTTTCATACTTTAATATAATGTTGTGTTTGAACTTATTCAGACTATTTACTAATTTATCAGTTTAAAATTTTATATAGCCATTTTTGGATTCTATTTGGTATAAAATAAATATCGTGATTTTGGCACCTTTGCTTTATCTATTTTGTTTTTTTTTCTTCTTTTATATTTTTCTTTGAAGAGGCAATTTAAAGCACAAAAAAACCATTTGCTATTAAATATCACGATATGAGTACTTTAAAAGTATAGACACTTACAAAACCAAAATGCCATTATTTTGCGAGACATAATTAAATATAATTTTCTGTCACCTCATATTTAGTACATAATAAAATATCTGCCTCAAAATGTATATTTATAGTTCTTTGAAAAAATTTGCTAATTTTTACAGATAATTTTAAACTCTGAAAAATGCATATATTTGAGTGGCCTTTTTTTTTAATTAAGATTATGATAGTTTACAACCTTGTGAGATTTCAGTTATGCATTATTGTTAGTCATGTTGTGGATACACCACTTCACCCTTTGTGCCCTCCCCCCACCCCTCCTTTTCCCTGGTAACCACCAATCAGTTCTCCTTGTCTATATGTTAACTTCCACCTATAAGTGGGGTCATATAGAGTTCGGCTTTCTCTGTCTGGCTTATTTCACTTAACATAATACCCTCAAGGTCCATCCATGTTGCTGCGAATGGAACAATTTTGTCCTTTTTATGGCTAAGTAGTATTCCATTGTGTATATATACCATATCTTCTTTATCCAGTCATCAGTTTCTGGGCATTTAGGTTGGTTCCACATCTTGGCTATTGTAAATAATGCTGCGATGAACATAGGGGTGCATGGGCCTCTTGGGATTGCTGATTTCAGGTTCTTAGGATAGATACCCAGTAGTGGGTTGGCTGGGTCATAGGGTATTTCTATTTTTAACTGTTTGAGAAATCTCCATATTGTTTTCCATAGTGGTTGCACTAGTTTGCATTCCCACCAACAGTGTATGAGGGTTCCTTTTTCTCCAGAACCTCTCCAACATTTGTCACTCTTGGTGTTGGATATTTTCACCAATCTAATGGGTGTAAGGTGATATCTTAGTGTAGTTTTGATTTGCATTTCCCTGATGATTAGTGATGATGAACATCTTTTCATGTGTCTATTGGCCACACTTATATCTTCTTTTGAGAAATGTCTGTTCATGTCCTCTGCCCATTTTTTGATTGGGTTGTTTGTTTTTTTGTTGTTAAGCCGTGTGAGTTCTTTGTATATTACGGAGATTAACCCTTTGTTGGATAAGTAGCTTGTAAATATTTTTTCCCAATTAGTGGGCTGTTTTTTTGTTTCAATCCTGTTTTCCCTTGCTTTGAAGAAGCTCTTTAGTCTGATGAAGTCCCATTTGTTTATTCTTTCTATTGTTTCCCTCATCTGAGGTGTTATAGTGTCTGAAAAGATTCTTTTGAAACTGATGTCAAAGAGTGTACTGCCTATATTCTCTTCTAGAAGACTTATTGTTTCAGGCCTAATCTTTAGGTCTTTGATCCATTTTGAGTTTATTTTTGTGAATGGTGAAAAAGAATGGTCAATTTTCATTCTTTTACATGTGGCTGTCCAGTTTTCCCAGCACCATTTGTTGAAGAGACTTTCTTTTATCCATTGTAGGCCCTCAGCTCCTTTGTCAAAGATTAGCTGTCCATAGATATGTGGTTTTATCTCTGGGCTTTCAATTCTGTTCCATTGATCTGTGGACTTGTTTTTGTACCAGTACCCTGCTGTTTTGATCACTCTAGCTTTGTAGTAGGTTTTGAAATCAGGGATTGTGATTCCTCCAGCTTTGTTTATCTTGCTCAGGATTGCTTTAGCAATTCGCGGTCTTTTGTTGCCCCATATGAATTTTAGGATTCTTTGCTCAATTTCTGTAAAGAATGTCCTTGGGATTCTGATTGGGATAGCCTTGAATCTGTAGATTGCTTTAGGTAGTATGGACATTTTGACTATGTTTATTCTTCCAATCCATGTGCATGGAATGTCTTTCCATCTCTTTATGTCATTGTCAATTTCTTTCAAGAAAGTCTTGTAGTTTTCATTGTATAAATCTTTCACTTCCTTGGTTAAATTTATCCCAAGGTATTTTTTTCTTTTCATTGCGATTGTGAATGGGCTTGAGTTTTTTAGTTCTTTTTCTGTTAGTTCATTGTTAGTGTATAGAAATGCTACTGATTTATGTATGTTGATTTTATACCCTGCAACTTTGCTGTAGTTGTTGATTGTTTCTAATAGTTTTCCTATGGATTATTTGGGGTTTTCTATATATAAGATCATGTCGTCTGCAAACAGTGAGAGTTTTACTTCTTCATTGCCTATTTGGATTCCTTTTATTTCTTTTTCCTGCTGAATTGCTCTGGCCAACACCTCCAGTACTATGTTGAATAGGAGTGGTGAAAGTGGGCACCCTTGTCTTGTTCCTGTCCTCAGAGGGATGGCTTTCAGTTTTTGTCTGTTGAGTATGATGTTGGCTATGGGTTTGTCATATATGGCCTTTATTATGTTGAGGTACTTTCGTTCTATACCCATTTTATTAAGGGTTTTTATCATAAACGGATGCTGGATCTTGTCCAATGCTTTTTCTGCATCTATTGAGATGATCATGTGGTTTTTGTTTCTCATTTTGTTAATGTAGTGTATCACATTGATTGACTTGCGGATGTTGAACCATCCCTGTGTCCCTGGTATAAATCCCACTTGATCATGGTGTATAATCTTTTTGATGTATTGCTGTATTCAGTTTGCCAGAATTTGGTTGAGGATTTTTGCATCTATGTTCATCAGTGATATCGGCCTGTAGTTCTCCTTCTTTGTGTTGTTGTTGTCAGGTTTGGGGATCAGAGTGATGTTGGCTTCATAGAATGTGTTAGAGAGTGTGTCATCTTCCTCAATTTTCTGGAATAGTTTGAGAAGGATAGGTATTAAATCTTCTTTGAATGTTTGGTAGAATTCTCCAGAGAAGCCGTCTGGTCCTGGACTCTTATTTTTGGGGAGGTTTTTGATTACTGTTTCTATTTCTTTACTTGTGATTGGTGTAAAGTCTGTCATATTTGTTGACTAAAGACATGTTATATACTCTTTCTTTCTGATTTCAAAACCTGATCATGCATTAGGTTCTTAAACAAAAATTGATGACAAAGTTTAAGATCGTGGGTAATGTCATCCCTTGCTTTTTTTTCCAAGTGGGACAAGCAGGGCTCTCACCAATAACCTTTCCACAATAAACGTGTTTGCCTTCCTGTCATTAACATTCACTTTCTCTGTTTGTGATTCTGACAGTTCGTAGGATTAAATTCTCCCCGTATCGATTTGGATGTGTTCCTTGTCCTGTTTTGATCTAAAGAAACATTGTTTTCCCTTTGCAGTGATAAGGTACAGTGGATAAACTGCATAATCTTTCACAAAAGTCATTTCTAAAGCACTTCCCCTTTCCTGACAGCCACATGTGTGTTATTTGTCCTTTTAAATTTTAAATTAAGGTGCTGCCATTTATTAGAGATGAAGAAGATAATTTTTTTCTTTGGGTAGAAAAGGCCAACTGCATTCCTAAACTCAAAACTCAGAACAGTCTAGGGGCATCAGTTTAAGTGTAGCTGTTCCGAACAGAAATTAACAGGCAGATCAAAGACTCTATTTTGATTTTTAAATAAATGTGCATTGAACCACCGTCAGTGAGGAAGAGAAAAAAATTAACATTTATTCAAGACCTATGCCTTGTGATGGTCACACTCACAAATATTCTCTCTTCTAATTCACTCTTGAGAGTTTGGTCTTGGGGTCACTTTTATGAAGAACGAACCAAGGCCCTACCCAGCACCCTGAAACTAAGTGATGGGTCTCTGTTTCAAAGCCTGTTCCTGACTCATTCTGGGGTCTGCTCTTTCATCCAGCCTAGGCTGAGCAATTCTGTTTCTCAGTCAGGAGCCTCTGGGTGGCATGCTCCACACTCACTCTCTTTGTAAGCCATGGCCCACGTAAATGACTGCATTTAAATGTCTTAAACATGATTTTAAATGCACTACAAGGTAAGTAAATCAGCTCTCTACTTGTTAAATGCAAGCAGAAGAGAACAAAGGAGCACTTCAATGATCTACTTTCCCGACAGCAAGCGCTAAATAAGGAAGATGATGTTCCAGTGGGTTCCTCAGCCCTTTGTTTCATTTCAAAGAAGAAAGAGGATGTTGGAATCTTTGATGAAAATCCTCACTGTAGTCCTGCAGCAGTAAATATTTCTCACTTTCTTCGTTCTTAAAATAGGATGAATATCTTCTCTTCTAAACTTGCGGCATTGTTACAAAGCTCAAAATTAGGAAATATATTAGGTGTTAAAATCTCTGCAAAATATAAGGTCATTTAGAAATATAAGAGGCTGTGTTTCTGCTGGTGCTGAATTTTAGCCCAATTAAGTTCTTAGCAAAGAAAGTTTTGATCACCATAAAATTTCTGGTTCCAGTATTCTCATATTATATTTGCCATATATTCAGTGAATTTTGGGAATAAGAGACAAAGATTGCTCCTAGGTTGCAACTGAGATGCTGCTTTTCATGAGCTGAGCCCTACAACTGTATAGAAAGCGTGGGAAGGGAGAGGGGCCTACCCCAGTGGGCAATGCTGCCAAATGCCAAATGACCCTTTGCCAAGTGGCTATTCATTTGATTGAATGTGAGTTTCATTAACCAGATCTATTGTGCCAAAAATAATGTAATCCTTCCCTGGACCCTAAAGTATTTCTCATTTTCAGGGGAATCTTGCGTTTGTCGAACTGTCCCTGAATGTTCATTAATTTCAGTGTGAGGTAAATGTCAGCTTGAAACTAAAGGTGACCTAAATGCCACGGCACCCTATGAGCATTGAAATAAAAAGTGCTTATGAATTAATGAGCCTAATGGACACTCATTCTGTATGCAGAACAAGAGGCTGCGGTTCTCTTGGACTCATCCAGAGGCTCCGGCAACTGGGGTATCCCTCAGCCACCAGGTCACAGTGTGTAAGAGAGAGCCATTTGCTTCTGAGTTACAGAATGAGTTGGTATTATTATTTTAAATGTTAATCATGCACATCAAAAGCACTTGGGCTACTTCCCAAAATAAGGTAATTCTAGCTCAATGGGAGGCAGCGTGTGTGATAAAGAACACAGAAATAGGAACGGGAATGCTGAGCTTCTTGGATCACATTTGGCACTAATTCCCTGTGCTAGCTCAGGAAATGTTACTTAAATCCTCAAGTGGTGCCCCACGCCTTGTCTCCCCTGACTTCCCTGCTGAAAAATAGAGAGGCATTTTGTCTTGTTTTGGTCAACGTAATATATTAACTCAGGTTAAAATTAAAATGGAAAAAAAAGCATTTAAAATGAAAATAAAGAGTCCCTTGTTCCAAACTTTCTTCCATCCACTAACCCCAGGATATCAGGATGAGAGTGGTCCACTGCCCCCAGGACAACACTCAAAGACAGCAAGCATTAACAGATTTAGTTTCTTCTTTTCTTTTCTTGTAGTTATCTACTTATCTCTAAATAATGTGCCTATGCCTTTATGTAAAGATGTATCGACTTTGCACACTACAAATGAACGTTCTGCAATGACAGTGCCAAACTGACTTCATCTGTGTACACTCCTCTCCTTTCCTCTGCTCTGAATTTTTGAACGGTAGGTCTCTATTTTTAGTTTTATCCTAATTAACTATTTAACGCTGAATAATTTATATTAAATCTCAACTTTCTCTACCTTCAATGGTATTCCTTCATTTCGCATTCTGTATATTGAAGCCCGTTGTCTGTTGGTCTCTGTCCTGCCTCCCCACCTCCACGCACAGTGTTTCTCAGTTGTGCCTTAACTTACGTAGTTTATGATCAAGGTATATGAAGGGCCAGTCAAAGGTTCACATTCTGTTCTATAACGATTAAGTCACCTATGCTTTCATCTAAAGATTTATTCTGAAAGTTATAATCATACTTATAATGTTTATATCCTTTGACTTTGCAGATATTATTTACTGCAAAGCTACTTACTATTTCCTCTGCCTAAAGGTCTAATCTGATGACACTTGTGTCATTTATACAAGAAGCACATAATTGTGATGTCTCCTTTGTACATTCCTCCTTACTTAAAATTCTGCCACATTTTAGTTTGTTTTGCATATTAAACATGAATTTCCCTAGAAAATCTGGTTTTCTTACCATTTTATTGATGGGAGAAAAACAAATGACTGTTTCTTCACATACCTGATGCCATTCTCTTCTTATTCATCCTCTCTATGGCTGGACTTCTCCATTTTTCTTCTAGAAGATGCTCTCTTTGGGTGGCACCAATTCCCTCTGCTACTTTAACCTCCTGTGTTTTAAACCTATTACGTTGCTATTTTCCTGAAAGTCAGCGTTGGGACTCCTAGGTTAGATTACTCTTCCTTGTACTTTGTATTTTTCTCTCTTTTGGTGTTTTCTGTTTAATTTTATTTCTCAAATTTGTCAGAAAGTAAACCTAGATTTCTGAGTATTTTCGTGTTTGACTTTTCTCATGTGTGTGATTAATTCTCTCGCTGGTTGTAGGTTGCATGGTGGACTTCTCTGTTCTTTTGAAGGCCTCTCTCTTTTCCAGCATCGCTCCAGCTATAGAGATGTTCAACACCAGGCTTGTTTGTGTTGCTTTGGAGGCAATGTGATTGTTTTGCCTTTACTCTGAAAGTTTCAGAATCCTCTCTTTATCCTTGGTCTTCTGAACTTTTAAGAAAATAGTGACTCTGTATTGGTCTCTTTAAAATTCGTCATGTTAAAAATTTGCTAGATCAGTTCAAATTGAAGCTCCATGTCTCTTTTCAGATCTTGAAGAATTTCTTCTTGTGTATCACTGATGATTTTACTCCTCCCGTTTATTTACTTATATTTAACTTTTCCCTTTTTCTGGAATTTCTGTTGGTTATGGTGGGCCTTCCTAGATTTGATCCTCCATTTCACTTGCCTCTTAGATCATGCTTTTCATATTTCTTCCTTTAGATTTTTCTTTATGGAAGACTTTCATCTTTATATTTTATCCTGTCTACTTAAGTTTTTGTCATCATTTTGTTAAAATTTTCAGAAGCAGTCTTATTTTCTGAGAATTTTCTTTACACAATATCATGTCATTATTTTATATATTATCTAATTGAAGGCAAAAAGTTATAAGTATGACCCAACATTTTATTTATCATGAGTTTTCTTTTATTTATCTTGGTACCTTTTTTCTATACTGCAGACTTTCCTCAGATATGTGATGATTCTCAGTTTTCCTGATATATGTGTTAATGATACATCAAAAGATTGATTTTAGCTTAGAGTGTTTCCTATAGTATATGCTTTAGTTATATCTAAATAGTTTATTTAAATTCTTGAAAGAAACCCAGCACTTCACTTTTTTTCTAAGAGTGAATCTCTCTCTCCATTTACACAGAATAGTATAATTTATTTCTTGGTATACAGATCTTCTTTATTACTCCTGTCTTAGTAAAACCTAATTTCTCTTTACTGCATTCTGTGAGGCCAATATTTGCCAAGACTATAATATCTCGTCAGGGTTCTGTTTAAAGTTTCACTCATTTCTGCTTTTTTTTCCTCCAGGAATATTCTGGAACACAGCTGTTTCTAATCTTTCATCAGTCAATATGTTTCCATTCACCTTCTGTTTCCAGAAAGTTGTGGAAATCTCTTGTCTTCAGATGGCCCACTTCCATTTTCCTTGCTTTTATGAGTACAGCACATTTTGACTATTTGTTATTATTGTATTACGGTAAGAGCAAAAATAACAAGTCAGATATGTGGACTCACTTTGTCATCTTGGCTTCATTCATATTTGAAAAAATACTCTAGCTGTAGTATGAATATCCCAAAGAAGGTCACCAGTAGAGATAGGTATATCAGTGAGGAAGACAATGTGATCATTTAGGAGTAAAATACAGTAGCTGTAGCAGTGGGGATGGAGAAGAGGGAAATAGAGAGCTATTTACAAGGTGATGCCACAGGATGTAGCAACTATCCTCCATACCTCCTTTTCTATGTAATGATGCCATTGCTCTGATGCTACAATGTCTTTCCTACGCCTGTCTTGCCTGTCTGATTTACTCTCACTATATATCTGTTCCCTACTCTTCACTCTTGTGGTTCCAGCATCCATTTCAGTCCTATTCCTGAGTCTTTGACCTTGGTTTCACCTTCTATGGCTGGGGATTTAATGTGGCACCAGTGGTGCACATTCTTTGGACTAGGTGAAGTAGCTTATCTCCCTAACAGAGGCTTGGATTTTGCACTCTTTCTCCAAACTTCAATCAAAACCTTCATTACCAAGTTATGGATTCTAATACAGAATGGGATGCTGTTAATTACTGGCACCTTCTAGAATGTCAAAGGCCTTAGGAACCTGTGTTTTGAACCCAAATTCCTAATGAAGTCTGCTGTGAGTATTGTGTTCACTTTCTATTTCCTTTATATGATGCATTCACCATACTCTGCCTGTCACTTTATCCATTCTGCCTTTTGTTGCACAACCTTGTACCATTTCTCTATTTCACCTATTGTCTTGTTTTTAATCTCCATCTGTCTTCTTGGGTCTAAGATTGTCTCCCTTTTCTTGGCTTTTCCCCAGTAACAACCTCTGTGACAGATTTCAATCTCTTTTCAATTTCTTTTACTACAAGGGCATGCTCTAGTGGTAGCTTTCAGTGCGTTAACCTCTCCTGAGCCTCATCTCATCACTGGGGAGGATGAAGGACAAGATGGAGGGCAGAGAAAAGGCTGGCTTTCAATCAGCCCCAGGCAATTATTTGAAGATTGAGAACTCAACCACTAAATCAACTTAGGGTCTTTCATCTTTTTGTTTTTTTCCTGGACTATTGAAATGATCTTAACCTGTCTCCCTGGCTCCAATAAGATCCCTGCTAATTCACATGGCAAACTGATGCCAGGATTAGTGTTGTAAAGCAATTATGTTTTTCCCGCTTCCATGTCACAAACTCATCAAAAACTGAAGCTTCTGATTAAGAGATAATTTTGCATGAAGAGATGAAAAGTCTTTTTCCCCAGACTTCAAGGGAACCAAAGAAAGTAGACCAGTTTAGCAAGGCAGCCTTGTAAGAGAGTGAAAAGGATGGGAGATGGGTGAGACTGAAATTCCAAGAAAGTATGTGAGGAGCGTAAGGGTAGCCAGGTGACGTGGTAGAATAGTTTGGAGTATAATGTGCTCCCTCCCCCTCCTCGTGGTCTTTCATAAAGCTAATAAACAAAGCAAGTTCTAAGCAGTATTTGATGTGATGTGTTCTGGAAACCAAAGAATGGGGAGATTTTTGTGTCTTGTCTGCTGTGATTCAGAAGCAAGAAGGCTACATAGATTCAGAAGCAGAAACTAAGAAGTCACATGGATATACGGTATAAATGTAAAATGGGTGGGGAGGCTCTGAGCTTATACAGGAATTGGAACTGAGGGTTAGGACAACTTATGTCCTACCTCACCAATGAGCAGGAGACCCTAATCACTCATGTACTGACTTGTCCTATCTCTGCCTAATTCAGGGTTCCTATCCATAGCATCTCTGTGCAGTAGGGGAAAAATGGATGTTGAAATGTGACAGAGCTGGCCTCAAATACAGTTCCTGTTATAAACTGTGTGACTTTGAGCAAATTGTTTCACCACTCTGTTCCCCAGGTTGCTCATCTATACAATAAGGTTAATAATATCTACCAGCCAGGGTGCTGTGGCATTTATGCCATTTACTTGAGATAAATTTAAAATGTCCAGTAACATTTTACCTGATCTGTGTTATTTTGTTTTCCCAACTTTGCCCAACTTGTGTCCTTCTAATGATTAACAATTTTTCTATTTCCTAAGGAGCAAATTTCAATGACAGGCAATTATGTTCACCAGGGAGTCCTTCCTTATATCAAGGCAAAAATCTGTATCCCTGCAGTTTTCACTCACTAGTTCTGTACTGGCTTCTGAAACAATAGAAAAGAACAGAGTCATCAAAAGTGAGATTCTTGAAGCAGGTCACAAAATCTGTGATCCAGAGGAGACATTAAATTTCAATCTCCCATGGATTTCTATACTCCTGGAAACCATTTCCCCTCTGAGAATTCATTCTGGGTAGGTAGAAATCTTCTTCTCTGGTATCCTTTGAAAATGAGGACAGCAATAAGTGTGTAGCTGTATAACTATATCCTACTGTTAGAGAGTGTTGTTTTGATTGCCCTTCATAATAACAGAGTGTCCACAATGGGCTATACAAACAATTTCGTATCCTCTTTGAAGTAATTAGAACAGATCAACCTTGTCTCCAGCAACCTTTTGGAAAACTCTCTAAGGCTTTCTCCAAACCTGGAAGACAGCTGGGTCACCGTGAGCTTTAATCCAGGGAGCATTCCACTTCTATCTGTAGGCAGAGGGGGCAACCATCTTCTCTTTGTTAAGCCTCTCTATTAGGCAGCCATATTTGACAGCTCGATGTCTTAAGATGAATGTGTTTTAACAAGCATCTTAAGCCTTGAGCTTTCAAGATCACCCAGAGATTTGAAGAGAAAACATGCATTACAGAAGTAATTTTACACTTGCCGTGCTTCATAATCTTTAATAGTGTATAATCATATTTATTCTTACTTTCATATCAGCAGACAAATGATAGGGAACACTAGGTAGTTAGACATCATTATTAGCGCAATCTATCTGATTCTTTTCTTTGTAAATGAATCTTTAATTAGTTAAGTTACCACTGTGCTCATGTTTACACAGTGCAGCTCTTTAACACAAAATTCCTGAAATTTAAAATAAACAACAATCTCTGATTTTTTGTTACTTCTCTGTAGGATAGCAGAGGTGTACCTCACCAGCTGCAAAGATTGCTTTTCGGCTTGATGATCAACAAGAATCAAGCATGTAACTCTCTAACTACCAAACTGGTGAATGCTAAGGAATGTATGTGAATGAGTCATCATGGGACACATTGAGTTTAGCAACAGCGAATTCTGAGGTACCTTCTTGATCTGTTCTTCTGGGTGCCGAATCTTCAAGTCTCTATGCATATAATGCTTATAAATAGACAGAAATGAACTCAGAGTAGGTACTCTGGTTTTAAGGTAACGTGTTTTTTTCAAGGCCTTCCATGAGGCAGAATTCCAGAAGAAATATCAACTCTCTCATTAGAGGCAAAAGGAAGAATTTTTTTTCTTAAGATAATAGGATAAACAACAAAAAGACATGACAGAGGAATTTGTTGGTTTGTCTATGAAGAGAGATGAACTAGACATCTGGAGTTCCTTTTGGGGAGGGTAAGGGTTGAGTAGGTGGCACAGCAGAAACAGCACAGCACCTGCGAAGTTTGCACATCAGCCCTCAACAAATGTTGGTGTCTTTCTTTCTTTCTTAGGAGAGACAGATAAAGATGATAATGATGATGGTGATAGTAAAATAGTAACAAAAATAATATCTACCATGATAGAAGCTTAGAGAAAATAATTAAATTTCCTACAATTCTAATCAAAAGAGGATATAGGGATTAAAATCTCGGCACTCTGACTTCAGAAATGAGTGCTTTATCAGAACCTGACCTCCATGCCAGGGTATAGAGTTATAATCGCAGAGACTTCAAAGTCAAGGAGGACTGCTGCGACATAGTACCTTCCAAATTGAGCTTCTCAAAAAAAAAATGTGTTTGTCAATTACTAAACTCAGCAAAGTGAAAAGTTTAAAACTGGTCCCTGCTCTGGAACACCAGAAATTAATGCAAGGATGAATAAACACACACACAGGTAACTATCATGAAATATTAACTTCTAAGGCCTGAGATTCAAAGACTTGTCCTTAATATTATAAACATCCTTTTTTTAGCTCATGATGAATTTTCAAATCTGCCAGAAAGATTAGACTGGCATGATGTATTTATGGATACCTGTGTTCTTCTCTCCTAAAAACGTATCATATAAATATATTTTTCCAGTATCATTGCCTATGTCTAAGCTTTCCCTAGTTGATTTAAATATAACTTTTCCCATATAAATTTTTTCTCATTCTTTTCTTTATCCCTACTCTTTTTTTTGAGAAATTTTAGGTTCATAGCAAAATTGAGAGGAAAGTATGCATACTTCCATATACCTCCTGCCCCCATACATGCATAGCCTCTCACATTTTTGATATCCCCCACCAGAGTGTACATTTGCTACAACTGATGGTCCTACATTGACACCACAAATCCGTGGTTTATGTTACAGTTCACTCTTGGTGTTACACATTCTGTAGGTTTGGACAAATGTATAATGATATGTATCCATCACAATAGCATTCAGAGAATTTTTACTGTCCTAAAAATCCTCTGTGCTCTGCCTCTTCACCCCTCCCCCTCAATCTGCAAACCTTGGTAACCACTGATGTTTTTACTGTCTCTGTATTTGTGCATTTTCTAGAATGTCATATAGTTGGTACCATACAGTATGCAGCCTTTATAGATTGGCCTCTTTCACATAGGAACGTGCATTTAAGTTTCTTCCATGTTATTTCATGGCTTGATAGCTCATTTGTTTTTAGCGCTGGAATAATATTCTATTGTCTGGGTGAACCACAGTTTATCTATCCTTCCATCAACTGAAGGACATATTGGTTGCTTCTAAGTTTTGACAATTATGAATAAAGCTACTCCAAACACCCGTGTGCAGGTATTTGGGCATACATAAGTTTCAACTCCTTAGTGTACATACCAAGGAACTCGATTGTTGGATCATATGGTAAAAGTATGTTTAGTTTTGTGAGAAACCACCAAAGTACCACTTTGCATTCCTATCAGCAATAAATGAGATTTCTTGTTGCACTGCATCCTTACCAGGATTTGGTGCTGTCAGTGTTCTGGATTTTAGCATTCTAATAGGTGTGGTGGTATCTTCTTACAGTTTTAATTTCCCTCATGACTTATGATGTGGAGCATCTTTTCATAAGCTTATTTGTCATCTCTATATCTTTGAGGAAGTGTCTGTTCACCTCTTTGACCCATATTTTAATTGAGTTTGTTTTCCTATTGTTGAGTTTGAAGAGTTCTTTGCATATTTTGATAACAGTCCTTTATCAGATGTGTCTTTTGCAAATATTTTCTCCCAGTCTGTGGTTTGTCTTCTCATTCCTCTGACATGGCCTTTAACAGAGCAGAGGTTTTTAATTTTAATAAAGTCCAGTTTATCAATTATTTCCTTCATGGATCACGACTTTGGTGTTGTATGTAAAAAGTTATTGCCATGCCCAAGGTCATCTAAGTTTTCTCCTCTGTTCTATTCTAGGAATTTTATAGCTTTGCATTTTACATTTAGCCATGTGACCCATTTTGAGTTAATTTTTGTAAAGACTGTAAGGACTGTGTCTACATTCACTTTTTTGTATGTGAGTGTCCGGTTGTTATAGCTCCATTAGTTGAAAAGACTATGTTTGCTTCATTTTGTTGTCTTTGCTCCTTTGTCAAAGACCAATTGCCTGTGTTTATGTGCATCTATTTCTGTGCTTTCTGTTGTGATCAATTGCTCTTTTCATCTATTTTTTTCTCCAATGCCACACTGTCTTTTTTTTTAATATATTTCGAATTCTGTGTAGATTACATCATGTTCATCGCCCAAAAACTAATTATAGTCCATCATCACACATGTGAGCCTAATCACTCCTTTTGCCCTCCCCCCATGCCCCTTCCCCTATGGTAACCACCAATCTTATCTCTGTTGCTATGTGTTTGTTTGTCATTGTTTTTATCTTCTACTTATGAGTGACATCATATGGTGTTTGACTTTCTCCCTCTGACTTATTTCACTTAGCATAACACCCTCAAGGTCCATCCATGTTGTCACAAATGGCCAAAACTCATCATTTCTTATGGCTGAGTGGTATTCCTTTATGTATATAAACCACATCTTTATCCATTCATCCCTCGATGGGCACCTAGGTTGCTTCCAAGTCTTGGCTATTGTGAATAATGCTGCAATGAACATAGGGGTGCAAGTATCTTTATGCACTTATGTTTTCAAATTCTTTGGATAAATACCCAGCAGTGGAATAGCTGGATCATGTGGTGGATATATTTTTAATTTTCTGAGGATACTCAAGTAAACTTAACCAAAGAGGTGAAAGATCTGTACACCAAAAGCTATAAAACATTGTTGAAAGAAATCAAACAAAACACAAAGAAATATAAAGATATTCCATGCTCTTGGATTGGAAGAATTAGCATAGTTACAATGTCCATACTTCCTAAAGCAATCTATAGATTCAATGCAACCCTTATCAAAGTTCTAACAACATTTTTCACAGAAATAGAACAAAGAATCCTAAAATTTATATGGAATGACAAAAGACCCCAAATAGCCAAAGTATTCCTGAGACAAAAGAACAAAGCTGGAGGTATCACACTCTCTGATTTCAAAATATACCACAAAGCCACAGTAACCAAAACAGTATGGTACTGGCACAAAAACAGACACAGGGATGAATGGAACGGAATCAAGAACCCAGAAATAAAGCCACACATTTATGGACAGCTAATGCTTGAAAAGGGAGCTAAGAGCATACAATGGAGAAAGGAGAGTCTCTTCAATAAATGGTGTTGGGAAAACTGGACAGCCACATGCAAAAGAATGAAAGTAGACAATTATCTTACACATGCACAAAAATCAACTCAAAATGGATTAAAGATTTAAGTGCAAGACTCCAAACCATGAAACTTCTAGAAGAAAACATAGGCAGTATGCTCTTTGACATCGGTATTAGCAGAATATTTTCAAATACCATGTCTGATTAGGCTGGGGAAACAAAAGAAAAAAATGAACGAATGGGACTACATCGCACTGTCTTTATTACTGTACATTTATAGTAAGTCTTTAAGTTGGGTAGTGTCAGTTCTCCAACTTTATTCTTCTCCTTCAATATTGTGTTGACTATTCTGGAACTTTTGCCTCTCCGTATAAACTTTAAAGCAAGTTTGTTGATATCTGCAGAATAACTTGCAGGGATTTTGATTGGGATTACAATTAATCTACAGATCAAGTTGAGAGGAAGTCAAATCTTGAAAATGTTGAATCTTCCTACCCATGAACATGGAATATCTCTCCCCTTATTTAGTTCCTTTTTGATTTTATTCATCACAATTTTGTAGGTTTTGGAGGTTTCCTCATGTAGATTTTGTTAAATTTATGCCTAACTATTTCAGTTTTTAGATTCTAATATAAATAATATTGTGATTTTAATGTCAAATTACACTTGCTCATTGTTGGTATATAGAAAAGCAATTTGCTTTCATATATTAACCTTGTATCCCACAATCTTGCTGTAATCACTTATTCATTACAGGACAATTTTTATTGATCCTTTTGGATTTTCTTCATAGATGATCATGTCATCTATGAACAAAGATAGATTTATGTCTTCCTTCTCAATCTGTATATCTTTTACATCCTTGTGTGTGTGTGTGTGTATGTGTGTGTTATTGCATTAGCTGAAACCACCAGCTATGTTGAAAAGGAGTGGTGAGAAAGAAAATATTTGTATTGTACCTGAAATTAGTGAGAGAACTTTGAGTTTCTCATCATTAAGCATGATATAAACTGTAGGTTTTTTGTAGATAGTCTTTATCAAGTTGGGGAAGTTCTACTCTATCACTAGTTTACTAAGAGTTTTTTCTGTTTTAGTTTAATGATGTGATGAGTTCCATTAATTTATTTTCAAATACTGAATCAGCCTTGCATACCTGGGATAAACCCCACTTTGTTTGTGTGTACAATACTTTTTTTGTATTTGATTTGATAATATTTTTTTAAGGATTTTGCATCTATATTCATGAAAGATATTGGTCTGTAGTTTTTCTTTTCTTGTAATGTGTTTGTTGGATTTTGTTGTTAAGGTATGCTGGCCTCATAGAAAGAGTTATAAACTAATCTCTGTGCTTCTATCCTCTGAAAGAGATTGCAGAGAATTGGTACAATTTCTTCCTTAAATATTTGGTAGAATTCACCAATGAACCATCTGGGCCTGGTGTTTTTAGTTTGGAAGTTTATTAAGTATTGATTCAATTTCTGTAATAGATACAGGCATATTCAGATTGTCTATTTCTTCTTTTGCGAGTTTTGTCAAATTGTGTCTTTCAGTAAATTGGTCCATTTATCTAGGTTATCAAATTTGTGGGTATTGAGTTGTTCATAGTATTCCTTTATTATCCTTTTGCTATCCATAGGATCAGTAGTGATGTCCCTCTTTCATTTCCAGTAGTAGTCGTTCATGTCCTCTTTCTTTTTCTCTCATTTACCCTGGCTAGGGGCTTGTAGATTTTATTGTCTTTCCAGAGAACCAGTTTTGGTTTTATTGATTCTCTCTATTGATTTCCTATTTCATTTTTTTTCATTTCTGCTTTAATTCTTATTTCTTTTCTTCTGTTTACTTTGGATTTAATACGCTCTTCTTCTTCTTCTAGTTTCTTATATTGGAAACTTAGATGATTTATTTAGATATTTCTGGTTTTCTAATATGTGCATTCAACGATATAAATTTCCTTCTAAGCACTGTGTTGCTGCATCCCACAAATTTTGATAAGTTGTGTTTTTATTGCCATTTAGTTAAAAATATTTTTCAATTTCTCTTGATATTTCTTCTTTGACCCATGTGTTTTTAGAAATGTTTTCTTTAATCTCTATGTATTTCTAGATTTTCCAGTTAGCTTTCTATTATTGATTTCTAGTTAATTCCATTGAGGTCTTGGAGGAGATATTGCATGGTTTTTATTCTTTTAAAATTTGCTAAGGTGTATTTTATGGCTTAGAATGTGGTCTATCTTGGTGAATGTTCCATGTATACTTGAGAAGAATGTGTGTTCTGCTGTTGTTGGATGAAGTAGTCTATGGATACTGATTATATCCAATTGATTGATTGGTGTTGTTGAGTTCAACTATCTTCTTACTGATTTTATGTCTGCTGAATCTGTCCATTTCTAATAGAGAAGTGTTGAAATCTTTAGCTATTAAAGTGGATTTATGTATTCTTCCTTGCATTTCCATCAGTGTTTGCCTCACATAGTTGCTGCTCTATTGTTACGCATATACACATTAAGGATTTTTATATCTTCTTGAAGAATGACTGTGAACTTCAAATATTTCTCAGTTTTCCCCTTTCCTCTTAGGTTGGAGAAGATGGTTAGAGTGAGCTACTGTTGAGTAGTTCTTTTCTCTTATTTGGAGGGTTAGAAGGGGCTATAGTTGTGTATTGTCCTCTCCCAGGTGGAAAGCTATATCTGACTAGGTTGAATATTTCCCTTCCCTCAGGTCAGTTGGACTATGATAATACCCCAGCAGGTCTGGCTCTGGTTAACTAGTTTCTCCTGAGGGCAGATCTTGTTGAGAAGAATATAATGCTCTGACATATTTTAAAATGGTTCCTTTCCCCTCCTGCTGTCAGAAGCATGAGGGAATTTTTGTCTATTTACTGTGAGAATCCAGTCGAACCCCTGGATGTAAATCTCATAAAGTTGTGGGATACCCCTTATGACAGGGTCCTCCTGGAGCTTTCAACTCTCGGAGTTGTCCACAGTGAACCTCCAGCAATTCATCAATTACAGTTCAGGCTTTCCTACCCCAGTACTGGTTCCTGTGGTGGTTTCTGCTGGTGAATCCCTGCTCTAGCAAAGCATGACTCCCTGTATTTACCTGTTTTTCTCTCCAATATTGGGAGCAGTGATTTGCTCTGTGTCCTCATCTCTCCATCGTGGGTCATAGATGAGTTGTTGTCACTTTAGTTTGTTCAGTTTTTTACTTATTAAGATGAAGTGGCAACTTCCAAACTCCTTATATTTGGAACCAGAAACTGGTAGTCCCTTATACAAACTTTCAATGAGAAGATAGTAAATAAAATATTGAGACAATAAAGACATACAGTCCTTCCTAAGTATCCCCAGGGGATTGGTTCCAGGAAGCCGTGCAGAGGCCAAAGTCAGTGGATGCTCAGATTCCTTATATAAATAGTGCAGTGCCGTGCATACAGTCAGCTCTCCATTTCTACTGACCTACAGTTGGTTGACTCTGCAGATGCAAAACCTGTGGATACAGGAGGGCTAACTGTATCTACAATAAAGTTAGTGAATTAAATACATGGCTTGAGCCTGTAGCTTAGTGATTTAAATGTAAAAATAGAGACGAAATCTATAGTCATTCATTCATTCATTCAAGGAATGTTGATAGAATGCAGACCCTGCCAGGCACTGTCCCAGTGTAGGAAGCTGTGACATTGCCAGCCCAATGATGGAAGGCTAGAGAAGTGGGGCATCCACAAGGCACATGTTACACAGATTGGAGTGGGGCGTGTGTTGATTCACAAATATTCCTAGCCAGGTGGGGTCTGGTTTTTAGCTCAGTAGCTCTCTCTACAAATTACAATGTGTTCACACAAAAAACAAGTTTTCTTACATATGATTTAAGTTGATTTATCTTGACCTTAATTGGATAGACATGTAAGATGGTAAAAATCTTTCTAGCCTTGATATCTGTTTGGAAATTTCTAATAATATACAAAGAGAAAGTGAACAGATCCACAAACGTACAACTCTACCCATGAATGAGAAAAATACTAGCTCTCAGTTAATGCTAAACATTTAATGGGAATAAAATAGGAAGGGGGAAACAAAGAAAATGATATAGGTCTGTTGGGGAGAACATAGCCGACACAAAGTAGCTTAAAAAAGATCCATGTGTGTGTCTGTATTTCAAAAAGAAACTTACCAAATAGCTGGCCCAGAAGTATAGTTCCTATTCAATGTTGAAGAATATTTAATATTTAAAAAATAGGATTATTGA